>NC_042615.1:36565343-37209343 GCF_901001135.1 Rhinatrema bivittatum
ATTCAACCTTTGAAATGCTGCAGTGCAGTGTTTCCAGCAGCTGAATTATTCCCTTAAGGAAAATTGGATTTGTTGTAGGCCATGCAAGCTCTTATTGGCCCAGTTGTAAAAATCATCCACAGATGATAATATCCACGAGCTTGAGACCAGAGCCATGTCTTGGTTTCAATAAGAAGGCATCACAACCTGCAAAGTATCCAAAATGGAAAACTCAAACACTTTTAAAACCTTTTCTTCAGCTGTGCTAGAGGAGCATTTCTACAGGGAAGGCCAAAGGGAAGGGCAATTCACAAAGCCCCTTTCTATAGGTGAATAGTGATTTCCATGCATTTCTTCCACAACGCCTGTGCTTTTAGCTGCATTTAGAGTAGATGCTCCAAGGAGTTTAGGTCATTTGGGAGAGGAGGGGGCAAGAACACTCACAGGGGTAAATTTTCAAAGGGTTACACGCGTAACCCCCGAAAACCTACCCCAAATCCCCACTGCGCGCGCCGAGCCTATCTTGCATAGGCTCAGTGGCGCGCGCTAGCCCCGGGATGTGCGTAAGTCCCGGGGCTTTCCTGGGGGCAGGGGGGGGGGGGGCGTGGCGCTGTGGCGCGTCATCCGGGGTGGGGCCGCAGGCATGGTTCCGGCCCGGGGGCGTGGCCGCAGCCTCCGGACCAGCCCCCGGACCGGAACATAGCACGCCAGCAGCTGGCCCGCGCGTGCGAGTTAAGCCTGCCTTGAGCAGGCGTAACTTCTGGAATAAAGGTAGGGTTAGGAAAGTTCCCTCCGAGGCCGGCTGCGCGGCTTGGCGCGCGCAGGCTGCCGATTTTGCTCAGCCTTGCGCATGCCGATCCCGGATTTTAACAGATACGCGCCGTATCTATTAAAATCCCGCGTACTCTTGTTTATTTAATTATTTAGCATTTTTTTTATATACCGAGGTATAGCATAGTTGCCTTCACTCCGGTTTACATACAGAACAACTTGTTACATTGAAAGATTTTAAACTTTAAATTTAACAATAGTGGGAAATGGAACCAACAAGAAGAGGTATGAACAAAAAACATAGTGTAAACAGGGTAGATACACTGAATAGATAGGCAGAGATAACTGGGTTCTTCAAAAAGGAGGCATCAGTGGCTTGAATCAGTAGAGATTGTCCAAATGGAATATTTAGAGTTGGCGGATAATGGGATTATAGTATAAAGTCATTGAGAGTTGTCCTTAAGAGTATGGTTGAGAAGCCAAGACTTTAGGTCTTTTTTGAAGGATTTTAAGTTTTCTTGCGCGGTGAGGAAGTGGGGTAGTGAATTCCATAGTTTTGGTCCGATGATGGAGAAGGCTCTGTTTCTGGTGGAGGATAGTTTGGCATTTGGGAGTGAGGGAATCACAAGTTGAAGTTTACTAGAAGTTCTTGTTGTGCGTTGAGGGCGAAGTATGTGTAAAATGTCATCAAAGGCAGTGTAGTCGGTTTTGTAGATTGCATTGTGGATCAATGAAAGAACTTTGTATTCAATTCTTTTTTCTATTGGGAGCCATTGTAATTGGTTGAGGACAGGGGTAATGTGATCATATTTGCTTTTACCCGTTAGAAATCTGGCAGCAGCATTCTGAAGAAGCTGCAAGGGCCTCAAAGATGATTTTGGTAAACCAATCAAAAGGGAGTTGCAGTAATCCAAACCGGAAAAGATGAGGGCTTGTAGTACGGTTTTTAAATCGTGGGGGTGAAGAAGAGGTTTTAGGTGTTTGTTTGCGCCTGGTGTGCGAACAAAAGTATGTGTGCGCGTAATTTTGTAAAATCTACCCCATAGATTGTATATTCAACTTTACTCCCATTGTTTTCTATTAAAAAAAAAAAAAATCCACACAGAAAGCAGATAAAATGACCACAGGTACAAACGTTTCAAAACGAAAGTACACGCATATTTTCGTTTTCAAAACTGATGCAACTTTGTCTCAATGCAGACGGTTTGAAGCTTGCCTCCTGAATGTGTAACAGCTATCACACAGTAATATCCTCAGATCAAAAAAGTTCTTCCTAGGAACACTTTGACTTGACACATAGGGGAGGATTTTCAAAGGGTTATGCGCGTAACCCCCGAAAACCTACCCCTGCGCGCACGAGCCTATTTTGCATAGGCTCGGCGGCGCACACAAGCCCCAGGAGTCCCGGGGCTTTCGAAAATGGGCGGTCTGGGGGCGGGGGCGTGGCAGCAGTCCGGGGGCGGGGGCGTTCCCAAATCCTCCGGCACATCAGCCATGCTGGAGGCAGGCGTAGCTCCATCGAATAAGGTTGGAGGGGGATTAAAAAAAAAAAATTCCTTCCAAGGCCCCCCCGATTTCGGAGGGGCCTTGGAGGGAACGGGGAAAGCCATCGGGGCTCCCCTTGGGCTCAGCACGCGCAAGGTGCACCGACCCTGGATTTTTATAACATGTGTGCGGCAGCGCGCGCATGTTATAAAATCGGGTGTACATTTGTGTGCGCCGGGTAGCGTGCACAAATGTACCCCTCCTGCGCGTAAAATTTAAAATCGGCCCCATAATGAGGGGGTATATAAAAGAAGGGGGGGGAAGGGGCAAAAATGTATGTGGTTGTGCTTATTATGTGATGGGCTTCATTGCTTATTTTGTATGGATCTTCAGCATTACCAGGTTATGCATTGCACTTGTTGTGATTACCCTTTTTTTTGTTTCTGTATTTCTACTTGCAACCCTATTTCCTCTTGAATAAAGATATTTAAACTAAAAGTACTTCCTAGAATACTCCCGCAACCAAAAAATGGAGAACTGCTTTTTTTTCCAGGGCTCTGCCTAGGGGAGGGGGATTTTTAAGTTAGAAGAATCTCAAGGAATTCATAGAGCTGGAAGTATGCAATTTCTAAAGTTGGTCTTTCTGTAAAACAATCTCTGAAGGAAGCGTAGAGTGCACTCCCTGCCACCCTCAGAGCCGGATTTAAGATTTTGCCGCCCTTAAGGCACTGTTGGTGTCACCACCACCGGGGAGTAGAAGGTCCAAGGTACGGTCTCGCAGTTCTGTGGATAGATTCTGGGACAAAAATTTAGAAACTTCTAAAGCACACTGACAAACATTTCCAACTTTTATTTTATATTATAAAAATGTTCCGTCTTTGCTTCTGTCTTTATAATTTGTTTCCTATTTTATTGCACGACGATAATGAATATCAAATATCAGTACAAAGAAAAGGTCTCAGGGACAGGGAGAGAAGGAGAGGCTGAGAGGACCAGGGATAGGAAAAGGAGAAGGTGAGAGGATTGGAGATGGGGGGTAGAAGAGAAGGAGAAAGAAGAGAGGATGGAAATACAAACAAAAAACAGACTTTGAAATGTTTGTATGCTAATGCCAGAAGTCTAAGTAGTAAGATGGGAGAATTAGAATGTATAGCAGTGAATGATGACATAGACTTAATTGGCATCTCAGAGACATGGTGAAAAGAGGATAACCAATGGGACAGTGCTATACCAGGGTACAAATTAGTAACTTAGTAGTGGGGTGGCGCTTTATGTCCAGGATGGCATAGAGATGGCTGTAGAGGCAAAAACTCAGAGTAAAACCTTTTTAAAATATATCCGAAGCAGAAAGCCTGTGAGGAAGTCAGTTGGACCGTTAGATGATCGAGGGGTTAAAGGGGCACTTAGAGAAGATAAGGCCATCGCGGAAAGATTAAATGATTTCTTTGCTTCGGTGTTTACTGAAGAGATGTTGCGGAGGTACCCGTAATGGAGAAGGTTTTCATGGGTAATGATTCAGATGGACTGAATCAAATCACGGTGAACCTAGAAGATGTGGTAGGCCTGATTGACAAACTGAAGAGTAGTAAATCACCTGGACCAGATGGTATACACCCCAGAGTTCTGAAGGAACTAAAAAATGAAATTTCAGACCTATTAGTAAAAATTTGTAACCTATCATTAAAATCATCCATTGTACCTGAAGACTGGAGGATAGCAAATGTAACCCCAATATTTAAAAAGGGCTCCAGGGACGATCCGGGAAACTACAGACTGGTTAGCCTGACTTCAGTGCCAGGAAAAATAGTGGAAAATGTTCTAAACATCAAAATCACAGAACATATAGAAAGACATGGTTTAATGGAACAAAGTCAGCATGGCTTTACCCAGGGCAAGTCTTGCCTCACAAATCTGCTTCACTTTTTTGAAGGAGTTAATAAACATGTGGATAAAGGTGAACCGGTAGATATAGTATACTTGGATTTTCAGAAGGCGTTTGACAAAGTTCCTCATGAGAGGCTTCTAGGAAAAGTAAAAAGTCATGGGATAGGTGGCGATGTCCTTTCGTGGATTGCAAACTGGCTAAAAGACAGGAGTGCCTCAGGGATCTGTATTGGGGCCCTTACTTTTCAATATATTTATAAATGGTCTGGAAAGGAAGATGACGAGTGAGAATCAAATTTGCAGATTTATTTATTTATTTATTTATTTTTAGATTTTTATATACCGGTGTTCCTATATGAAATAAAGATCACATCGGTTTACATTGAAACAGAACATGAAAATTGCCAAAAGGCATTACATAGAACAAGGTTATGAAACTTGGAACAGAGTACATAAGTTCAAAATTTAATGATAACGTTGTAACATTGATGACCAAAAGATAAAGGAGAAAAAAAAAAAAAAAAAAAGACTTAAACAATTAAGTTGACAGGTCTTATTGAGCATAAAAATTATAACGTATAAGTGAGAACGTCTCAAGTGTCCTGCAGCAAGAGATTAGATACCGAAGTAGGTAGTGGTATGGAAAATGGGGGTTTGTGAAGAAGATATGTTCTTGCTGGTTGGAGGGGAAAAAATGATGATCATGGTCCTGGAAAAGCTTGGCTAAAGAGCCAGGTTTTAAGTTTTTTTTTTGAATGAAGAGTGGCAGAACTCAAGCCGAATGTCTGGTGGGAGCGCATTCCATTGAATGGGGCCTGCTGTAGATATGGCACGTTTATGATGCGAGGATTTTGTTGAAGGTACATAGAGTACACAAATGACACAAAATTGTTCAGAGTAGTTAAATCACAAGCAGATTGTGATAAATTGCAGGAAGACCTTGTGAGACTGGAAAATTGGGCATCCAAATGGCAGATGAAATTTAATGTGGATAAGTGCAAGGTGATGCATATAGGGAAAAATAACCCATGCTATAATTACACAATGTTGGGTTCCATATTAGGTGCTACAACCCAAGAAAGAGATCTAGGCATCATAGTGGATAACACATTGAAATCGTCGGTTTAGTGTCCTGCGGCAGTCAAAAAAGCAAACAGAATGTTGGGAATTATTAGAAAGGGAATGGTGAATAAAACGGAAAATGTCATAATGCCTCTGTATCGCTCCATGGTGAGACCGCACCTTGAATACTGTGTACAATTCTGGTCGCCGCATCTCAAAAAAAGATATAATTGCGATGGAGAAGGTACAGAGAAGGGCTACCAAAATGATAAGGGGAATGGAACAGCTCCCCTATGAGGAAAGACTAAAGAGGTTAGGACTTTTCAGCTTGGAGAAGAGACGGCTGAGGGGGGATATGATAGAGGTGTTTAAAATCATGAGAGGTCTAGAATGGGTAGATGTGAATCGGTTATTTACTCTTTCGGATAATAGAAAGACTAGGGGACACTCCATGAAGTTAGCATGGGGCACATTTAAAACTAATCGGAGAAAGTTCTTTTTTACTCAATGCACAATTAAACTCTGGAATTTGTTGCCAGAGGATGTGGTTAGTGCAGTTAGTATAGTTGTGTTTAAAAAAGGATTGGATAAGTTCTTGGAGGAGAAGTCCATTACCTGCTATTAAGTTGACTTAGAAAATAGCCACTGCTATTACTAGCAACGGTAACATGGAATAGACTTAGTTTTTGGGTACTTGCCAGGTTCTTATGACCTGGATTGGCCACTGTTGGAAACAGGATGCTGGGCTTGATGGACCCTTGGTCTGACCCAGTTTGGCATGTTCTTATGTTCTTAAGCATAGGTGCATAGGATCTAGGATCTGGGGTCAGAATTTGAGATCAAGAGAGAGGATAGGAGTTGTGCTGGGTGGGGGGAGGAGGAAGCAGGAATCTGTGCGGGTGGCCTGCTTTGCTTTGCATCCCCTCTGTAACCTCCCATCTAATCTGACAATCACTCATGCACACCCATCACCAATCCCTTCTCTCTGACACACAAACACTTCTCCCCTCCCCCTCTTTCTCAGACATCCCCTACTCTCCTCTCCTCACTGATGCCCCAACCTCCCCAAAATGATCTCCCTTTGCTCTGTGTGCTCCAGGCTCTCACCCTTCCCTCCTGTCCCTGAATGACAGGAGGGGAGGGATTGGATTTGGGAGCAAAGTAGCTTTGCTATTGCCAGGGTCTCCTCCTCCCCTCCCCTCCTATTCCCTGGGAGGGGAAGGGCTAGAGCAGGAAGCAGAGGGCTCTTCTCTGCTGAGTGAGATTCAGCACAGCTAGAAGGCAGCAAATCTTCAGCCAGCCTGCTGTGCCCCCAGACTTTTGCCACCCTATGCACAGGCCTAATGTGCCCATTGACAAATTCAGGCCTGCTGAGAGCCAGCAGCAAGAGACAGACTGCACTGCATGCTTGTCAGCAACTACTATGGCAACCATTGCCAACAGGAAAAACCTGGAGTTTTGGGCCATGGCAGTCAGTCAAGAAGTACTGAAGACTTGCAGCCCTATCCTCACAAAACATCTGCAGGAGAAGCAAGGTATCTCAGTAGCTGCATGAGATCTGGAGAAAAAACGGAAAAGAAAAAAATGTAATCCACAAGCTTGCGAGACCCCTCGTCCAGATGTCAGCAGTCTCAAAAGCCCATGGACTACAACATCTGACCTATGTTGATCCAATAAACAGAGCCGAAGAAACCCTTTTGGCATTCAGAACCTTGGAACTTGACAGAAACTTCTTATTTGCTGCAGATAACTGGAATGGGGTAGACTCAGGAACCATTTCTGTGGTAGGATGCATGGTAGCGGCTCACAGTGGCGTTCTGAGAGTAAGAAAGCGCAGGATAATCCTTAGCGGTAGGGAAGTCAGGGCGAGTGGCTACTGCGGGGGGCCAGGAAATGGGGCACCGCAGCTGAGTTCTGCCGTCTCCACTCTGCTTATCCTATTTCTAGGCTTCTGTAATTGAAATCGTGAGGGAATTAAGGCGACCGCACTGGACGGCGCCACAATTACGGGAATCTGGCTTGCACCCACACATCCTGGCTGCGGCCCGAGCGCGACACGACATTTGCTTCCTCTGTTATCTTTAACGCGCAGCGCCTTCTACATCAGCCCAGCCTCCTACTTACGGGTCATAGATGCAGTTGGGAGTGAAGGAATGGTTGGCCTTGTGTCCCAGGGAGGCACAGTATTTGGCTGTGTAGTTGTTCGGCTCCGGCACGTCCAGCACCGTTTCATCATCAAGGGAGATGGTGTTTCCGTTCAGGGACCAGTCCCGACCGTCCACCTGAGACCACAGAGAAGAGTTAGCAGGGAACGCGGCAACCCCTCTGGTTATTATTTCTCCATTTCACTACAGCCTGCTGAATAACTATCCGCGAAGCAGATGGGCTCCCAAATTCCCTCCCGCACACCAGTTTCCCAGAGAAATGCATTTCCGCCGCGACACAATTTAAACAAATGCAGATCGGTCAGACAAAAGCACACGAGAACGTCACAGAAAATGCAGCAGTTCTGTGCTTTTTAAAATATTTATATATAGTAGACGGTGGCAGAAAAGATCTAAGGGCCCATATCCAATCCGCTCCCACTGCCAAGGATACATCCCCGCTGCCAGGCATGGAGTGTGAGCACCTTCGAGGTTTCTCCTTATCTAGGATGGTCTTTTTTTGGTCTTCCTCCTTTGAACTCTACCTTCTTAGATATAAGATCCCCCACTTCGTTTCCTCCAGCACCCCACCTTTGCCGTGCCTGACCACAGTACAGTACACAGTACACCATTCACCAACCAACCTCGTTTCCTTTGTGCAACAATTCTACAACTCCAAATGTCAGGGAAACCCCTTGATCTGTGGTTTTTTGTGCGGTCGCTATTTATGGAACAACCATAAACAAAAAACACAGATACTTGAATAAAAATTGAAAATGAAGAGTTGTTGAACAAGAAAATTAAAGAATAAAACACTGGAGCTATTAAAACAGGTCAACCACAGAGTGGTTGTTCCATAAAATAGCAACCGCACACAAACCACATATCAAGGGGTTTCCCTGACATTTGGCGTTGTAGAATTGTGCCTAACCACAGGGCAAACAGGCAGCACTGCTAGTGTGACCAGGGCCCAACCATCTGTGTTCCTAGCTCCCCTGCCTACCCTGCCAGACAGACCTGGCTAAGATTTAACATGATAAAAACAATAATCAGGTGCCTTATTTTCCTGATTCAGTGTAAAAAAGGGTTTTGGAAGCTGCATACTGCAGGTTTTATTGACAGCATTCTGTGCTCCCCTCCTCCCCAAACGCACACCCTGCCCTCACAAGAGGTCATTTCCAGAGGCGCGTAAAAATAGCAAACATCTCGGCAATTTTCAAAAGCCCGCTTATGCACGTAAACCTTTGCCCTGTGGAATTTTAAAAGGCGTTATATGTTTGGGGGAAAGTAGCAATTTTCAGAAACCCGCTTATGCACGTAAATGCTTTTGAAAATGACCTCCCGGGTGTTTGTGTGCCTTAACTATTAGCCATGTGCTAGCAGAAAGGGCGCGAAGGGGAAAACTGATCAGCGTGGCCAGATGGCTGCAGGCCTGCGCAGGCCAGCGGACAGAACAAGCGCCGGAGACGGCTCCATGATCTCACAGCCATGGAAATTGGATGGGAGAGACAGGGACACAGGCCTGGAGACAGCTAGGGGAACCAGTGCTTGGGTCGGGACTGGAGGGGGAGGAAGGGAGAGAGTGCTGGGATCAGGCTAGGGGAAGAGTGCTGGAGCTGAGCTGGGGAGGGGGGGTTGTGGGACACAAGCTGAGCTGGGCCTGGAGAGCCACTCTCTTTTGAATTTTCAGTGGGTGATGGCTAGAGTTTACAGCATAAATATTTTCATTTGCATTTCCAAAAATGTCAGTGTTTTGGTTCTAACAGTCCTGATGACAGTTCTTGTGAACAAAGACAAAAGTTGACAGTTTTGAGAGTATAAATAAATGTATTCAGGTCTTTTAATCCTCGGAGACGTTGCGTTTTTTTCTTAAGGCTCTTGATAGAATTGGAAGTCCTGGTATCTGCCCTCCGATGCGGTGTATGCACGTCTGCAGTTGGGGAAGCTTTTCCATGGGATTGTACTGGATAAACGGCAGATTTTTCTTAAGCACCTTTATAGGGAGGGAGCAAAATGGCAGAAAGCAGGAGCAGCCCACTCGGAGCAGGGACTCCAGAGGGGGAAGCTGAGAGGACGAGGACCGCATGTAGTGGAACAACGTTAGCCCACACACAAAAAAAAAAAATCAGACAGAACGGGACATCGAGAACTTCCTGTTTACGGAGCTCAGCATCAGCTACTTCATTCACTCTGAAAAATCAAGACCCACGTGGAGAGCTATTATTTATTACTGGCACCAAAAAAAAGAAAAAAAAACCCCACAGAAAAGCAGAATTAAGACAGACTGGAAGTCTCCACAGACTGCGATACGGAGCCTTTCATGGCTAAGTTCCAATTCAGATCCGGCTCGGATCGCTGGAGACAGAAAATCATTACCAGCTTAAAAACAGAACTAATCAGTTTAAAGGAATGGGCCGGCTATCTGCCTCTGCCTTTGCTGTGGTCATGCCTAATAAGAGCTCTTGGGAGTGACAGAAGACAGGGGCCTGTGAGGAGGTTAGTCAGTCTAACGCAGGAACAAACCATCTTAACAACAACCTAAAGCAAGATCAAGCTGGGCCATTAGAATTCTATTTTTATTCACTTTAAATAATGATTTTGTCCTTAACAAGGGGCACTAGCAGCAGTACAGACTGTAGCCGCTCACAGATAATACAACGCAGAATCAGACAAGGGAGACAGAGGTGGGGTTAATACAGCAGGATGAGCCATGGGGAATAAGCCACACAAAAGCAAGGGAGAACGAGAGAGAGAGGTGGGGGAAGGTAAGAGCAGGATGAGCTATGGATGCAGTGAAGTGCTTTGAAGCCAGGTAGGCATGGGCCATACCGTAAGACAAAATCAAGTTGGATCTTCGTGAAGAACAGTTCCCTGCTGCAACAGGTTCCTGTGCACTGGAATTCGGAGAGGCGAATCCACCAGGAGTCTCCGTAGATCTGCATACCACGGTCTCCTGGGCCAATCTGGAGCGATCAAGAGACCATCCCTCTCTGGTGTTCGATCCTTCGAATCAATCTGCCCAACGTGTGCAACATAGGAAAGGCATACAGCAATTTGTCTTCCGGCCACTCCTGCACTAGGGCATCAATCCCCAATGACTTCAGATCTCTCCTGTGGCTGAAGAATCACTGAACTTTCGCATTGCACAAAGTCACAAACAGGTCTAGGAACAGGAGACCTCCAGCGATCCTGAATCAGCTGAAACGCCTCATCCGACAACGCCCACTCTACTGGGTCCAGACTCTCCCTTCTGAGAAAGTATGCTCTTACATCGTCTTTGCCTGCAATGTGCGAGGCTGAGATCATCTAGAGATGCACTTCTGCCCATTCCATAAGTTGATCTATTTTCTGCGATACTTGTTGAGTCTTGGTACCTCCCTGTTGATTGATGTAAACCACAGTCGATACATTGTCCGACATTATTCGGACTGATCAACGCTGCAGTCTGTCGCCGAACCGTAAACATGCCAACCAGACCGCCCTGGCTTCCACCGACTGACGTTCCAGAGAGACTCTTCTGCAGTGCAGCGCCCTTGCACGGACAGCTCCTGACACTGAGCTCACCAACCAAGGAGGCTCACATCTGTCGTCAGTGCTAGCCAGTCTGTTGGGGTTAGGGAAACTCCCTTCCGAAGATGATCCACCTGCAGCCACCACTGCAGCTGGGAATTGACCTCCATTGGCAGGTGGAGCTGAATTGAATAGTGCCAAGACTGCCGGTTCCACAGAGTGAGCAGGGAGCATATGCGCCCTCGCCCACAGTACCACTTCCAGGGTCGCCACCATTAAGCCAAGTACCTGCAGGAAAGACCATACTTTCAGGCGCAGAGTGTTCAACAACAGACGGAGTTGAGCTAGCAACTCCTGAATTTGAGCTTCCGGCAGGAATACCTTGCCCTGCTTCATGTCGAACCAAACCCTGAGGGATTCCAGCGATTTGAGTAGGCTGAAGACTGCTATTGGCTATGTTCACCACTCAGCCGAGCACCTGCAACAGGGAAATCATCTTGTGAGTCACCAGGCAACTTGGCTCGAATCAGCCAGTCGTCTAAATAAGAGTGCACTAGGATTCCATCATCTCTCAACTCTGCTGCATCTACTACCATTACCTTGGAAAAGGTTCTGAGAGCAGTGGCCGGACCAGAGGGTAGAGCCCAAAACTGAAAGTGGCACCCCAGAACTGCGAACTGAAGAAAGCATTGATGTTCTAGTTAGATGGGAATGTGAAGATACGCTTTGGAGGTCAGAAATTCCCCCGATGGCACGGCCATTATCACAGAGCGCAAGGTTTCCACGGAAAAATGTTTCACCTGCAGATGATGGTTGACACCTTTGAGGTCAAGGAAGGGACAAAAAGAACCTTCCTTCTTTGGCACGATGAAATATCGCCCCATATTTTCTTGAGAAATAGGCACTGGGACCACAGCCTTCAGACTGAGGAGCCTTGACAATGTACTCTTCACTGCCTGCTTCTTCTGAGGGGAGTGGCTGGGAGACACCATAAGAACATAAGAACATAAGAAAATGCCATACTGGGTCAGACCAAGGGTCCATCAAGCCCAGCATTCTGTTTCCAACAGTGGCCAATCCAGGTCATAAGAACCTGGCAAGTACCCAAAAACTAAGTCTATTCCATGTTACCGTTGCTAGTAATAGCAGTGGCTATTTTCTAAGTCAACTTAATTAATAGCAGGTAATGGACTTCTCCTCCAAGAACTTATCCAATCCTTTTTTAAACACAGCTATACTAACTGCACTAACCACATCCTCTGACAACAAATTCCAGAGTTTAATTGTGCATTGAGTAAAAAAGAACTTTCTCCGATTAGTTTTAAATGTGCCCCATGCTAACTTCATGGAGTGTCCCCTAGTCTTTCTATTATCCGAAAGAGTAAATAACCGATTCACATCTACCTGTTATAGACCTCTCATGATTTTAAACACCTCTATCATATCCCCCCTCAGCCGTCTCTTCTCCAAGCTGAAAAGTCCTAACCTCTTTAGTCTTTCCTCATAGGGGAGCTGTTCCATTCCCCTTATCATTTTGGTTGCCCTTCTCTGTACCTTCTCCATCGCAATTATATCTTTTTTGAGATGCGGCGACCAGAATTGTACACAGTATTCAAGGTGCGGTCTCACCATGGAGCGATACAGAGGCATTATGACATTTTCCGTTTTATTCACCATTCCCTTTCTAATAATTCCCAACATTCTGTTTGCTTTTTTGACTGCCGCAGGACACTAAACCGACGATTTCAATGTGTTATCCACTATGACACCTAGATCTCTTTCTTGGGTTGTAGCACCTAATATGGAATATTTATTTATTTATTTTTAACTTTTCTATACCGATGCTCCTGTACAGGATACATATCGCACCGGTTTACATGGAACTGAAAACAGTCGCCGGGAGGCGTATACAATGAAACATAGGAACAAAAAACGTTCGGGGAAATAAAACAGTGTGGGGAAATGTAACATTGGAACAAGGAACGTGCGGGGAACAAGGAACGTGTGGGGAAATGTGAAAACTTTAGCAATATAAGAGAATACACTACCATATAATGTGGTAGATATAACATAATATTAAAAAGAGTAAGTTTAATAATAATAAGAATGGGAAAAGAGGCCTAAGCCTCGGGGAAACGAGCCGGTGGGGTGGAAAGGGAGAGAGTAAAGGGAGAAAACCACAATGAGCAATGGGACATTTAGCATTGGCAGGATTCAAGGGGGAGAGAGATCAAGGGCGAAGGGATTATCTGTCCGAAGAGGCCTGACTGAAGAGCCAGGTTTTCGGGATTATCTGTCCAAAAAGGCCTGACTGAAGAGCCAGGTTTTCAGTTTCTTTTTGAAGACCAAAGGGCAGGGTTCTTGGCAGAGGTCTGGTGGGAGCGAGTTCCAGAGTGGAGGCCCAGCTGTGGAGAGGGCGCGCTTCCTTAAAGAGGTTTTAGCAGGTGGGGTATATAGCATGTCTTTGTATGCTGTTCTAGTGGGTCTGTTTGAGGTGTGTGGCCTTATTTGGAAGGTTAGATTGAGGGGGGAGATATTATGTAAAGCCTTGTGGATCATCATGAGGGCTTTAAAGAGGATCCTGGATTTGATGGGTAACCAGTGCAAGTTTTGAAGGATGGGAGTGATATGTTCTCTTCTGTTGGCATTAGTGAGGATCCTGGCTGTGGCGTTCATGACCATCTGAAGAGGTTTGATTGAGTTGGCGGGTAGTCCCAGCAGAAGGGAGTTGCAGTAATCCACTTTGGACAAGACGATGGATTGTAACACCAAACAGAAGTCACGGAGGAGTAGTAGTGGTTTTAGTTTTTTTAGTACCTGCAATTTGAAGAAGCATTCTTTCGTTGTGTTGTTTATGAATTTTGTCCCATCCCGAGGAACACTGCGAAACTCCATCGCATATCCTTCTCGTGTCACTTCCAGGAAACCAAAATGAGATTTCTCTTCGGCTCAGACCCGGAATCTGCCCCTAGCATTTCCAAGGTCTGGGAGATCAGAGCTGGCAGTTTATCTTTATGAAAGACCCATAGCTTACTTCTATATGGTTCTAATCCTGGATGAATTTCACCATCTTCAAGAAAGTTAGGATCGTTGTCATCATCCGTGCCATCCGGATCTCTATCAGGAGGTCCCGCTGCCGCTCTAGGAGTACGCCGGCTCTTAATAGAAGGGCCAAGCAAGGTTCCTACCTGCACTTTTCTGCTCTGGAAGCATTGGACAGGGTTGAAGATTGCGCCTGAAGAAAAAAATAAAAAGAGTGCAAGCCCTGGAAAAATTCTACCCATGAAAAGGCAGACGTATCCAAACCAGGAGGCACCTGACGTGTACTCACTGAACCTCAGTCCCTCGCTGAGGAACAAGTTAGGGGAGTTCCAAATTCAAGCACCCCACCTGAGTCGTCTTTGCCCAGACCTACAGCCGGCAGGGAAGAACCAGGTTTAGTGAAATAAGAGGAAGATAATTCTCCCTGAGCCTCCAAACAGCACTGGAAATGTTAGCGGGCACTCCTGGCTGAGATGCCCTGATATGACAGGCAGTGCAAAGAGAAAGGCGCTTAGTCTTAGGTATAGGCGCCATTACAGCCGACAGTGCACTGAGTGGTGGCTGGAGGCATGTGTCTAGCGTCCAACTTAGACACCCAACACTTAGGCGACCCACACCTAGGCACCTAACTAGGCGCCCAAGACTTAGACTTCCCAAAGATGAGCACCCCAGAAAACCTAAGCGCATAGTACAACTTGTGCACAGAGGTAAGCGCACGGTCACTATGGCGCTGCTTAACTTGGACGCACAGGGGTAGATATTAAAAGATGCGCACGACCATGTGCTATTCTCCCCAGATCTAAAAAAAAAAAAAAAAAAAAGTGCGCGTCCGACCTGCACATTTTTATGCTCAGAAATTAACCTAACCCCCCTGACAGCCACCTCTCCTGTGCACACATTTGTCCCTAGCACCTCCTTGACAGTGCAATCCCCTCATTTAGATATTGAATCGCGCACCCAGGAGAGATGCCTGGGCACGCGTTAGGAAAGCCAGCGCTCAACATTTGCATTGGCCCCTGAGAATGCAGACGTTTATTATGCTCTGTTGGATTTCTATGTATGCTGTACCTGAAGTGTAACGTGCCTGCAGGCATGTCATCAGATCCAAGCGTGAGGTTGTCTGCCTGTGTCAGGAAGTTACAGGCTGCATTACGCTTACAGCTCAGTAAAGGGATGGGGCGGCGACAGACAGTGAAACATTCAAGTTCCAGGGGGGGCCTGTGTCTGATAATGGGTAAGAAAGCCAGGGTGGTTCTTAGGTCCTTCCGGGCTGGTTTCAAACTATTTGATCCTCTTCATTTCAAATGTTTTTGTGTTGCTGTGTAGTTCTGAAATTCCAATTACAGGGAAGAACAAAGTGACACCTCCATAGGAAAGCATTTATCAAGGAAAGATCACTCTCTTAACGACCTCACAAACAGGGTACTCTGAAGGGAATTTCAAAGAACACAAAACTTTTGAAATTCAGATGATCAGATACTTTGGAATTGGTGTTTCGCTGGTCGAGTGGCAGCCTCTCCTTTACCGAGGTGTAACTGTAAAGCAACCTGCAACTTCCTAGCATATAGAGATCTTCTCCTGCCCATCTGACTGTGTACTTTAAATCCAGCATAACTGGGCCGGCTCTTTACTGACCACACGAAGGGAGCAGAGCTCTTGAAAGCCACTCACAGATGCTTCAAATTAGTTGAATAAAAAAAAGCTCTCACCCACAAGTTGCTTGTTGACCCTTATATTTGTAAGGCATGAACAATACAGCAAGAGATCACAGGAAATGCAGGATTATGTCAACAGACAGAATGGAACAAACAGGAAGGTCTGGAAGGCTGTGTTGTAGAGGGCGAGAGCACAGCGACAAGCAGAAGCAATGGAAAGGAGGATTCTGAGAGCAGATGCTCAGCCAACGGTAAGGCTGGACCACTGCAGGGATCTGATAATCATTTTATTCGCATCTCTTATTCTAAATGATTTTTGCACATTAAAATACCACAAGTTTTGTGCTCTGTGAATGTTTTGATATATACAACATTTTCAGCCACGCGGATCTATTTTGTAAATGCGAGCTAGACCCTCTGAGCTTATATTTGCCAAGGGTGGAAAGCAAGAGATGGGGGCGGCGTCCTTACTGCCCGACAGGTGCACTCACCTCCTGATGTGTAATGCGGACTCCGTTGTAGAAGGACATCACTGTATTGGGACCAGCTGCTATCTTAGCGTACAGTCCTTCTCCGGCACTGGAAATAAGAGATTCAGCGACGTAGACCCTAAAGGGAATGACGGGACAGGGTGGGAATTTGAATCTCTTTTTTCTGTGTCAAGCCTGCAATAGCTAAAACATTCCAAGGCACCACTGACTACATGCATGTGACCATCTTACTTCTGTGAGAGTCCCCACGATGGCCCTATCACCAATTCTACTTATAGAACCGGCTGCTGTCAGCAGAGGCACAGCAAGTAAAGAGGGTGCACTGCGGGGATGGTCAGCATATGCGCACTTGCTTAATCAGTGGCCCATAGTGGATTCTACTGCTCACAGTTGGAGGGAGATGACCAATGTCAAGGAAGGCGATAAAAAGGGGGACTGAGAAGGGAAACAGAGACGAGGAGGTGGGGAGGGACTGAAAGGAAAGCTGGAAGGTTGAGGATTGGAGGCAGGGAACTGGAGGGCTTAGATGCAGAGAGGGGGAGGAAAGGCATGCAAGAGGCTGAGAGGAAGAGAAAGTGAGGGGGGGGAAGAGAAGGAGTAGGAGACAGGGAAATGGAGGATGGAGAACAAGAGGTGAGAGACAAAAATGAAAGTCAGGGGAGAAATGAAGGGATGTTGGACAGCTGAGAAACAGGGGTAGAGAAGAGCAAAATGAGAAGTGAGACGAGCAAAATAAGAAGTGAGAGGAGAGAAAGGTTAGTAATAGGTGTAAGAGGAGAGAGAGATGAAGAATGAAGGGGAAGAAAAAGGCAAAGATAAGAAAAAGTAAAATAGAAAGAAAACTGGAAAAGGATTCAGAAGACACATATGAAGAAAGATTGGAATATAAGAATTGTCCCATTGGGTCAGACGAAGGTCCATCAAGGCCTGCATCCTGTCTCTGACAGGGGCCAGTTTGGATTGCAAGTACCTGGTGGATCCCATAAAGTAGATCTAATTCCTCTTACTCACTCCCAGAGATAGCAATAACTATCTTTTGTCTACCTGGCTATTAATGTGTTATGGAAATTTCCTCCAGGAACGTCTCCAAACCTCTTTTGAACCCCACTATGCTCGTCATCTTGTTCACGTCTTCTGGCAACAGATTCCACAGCTCGATGAAAAAAAATCCTCAGCAAGAAAACCATCTTGTTTCTTTTTGTGATACATAAGAAAATTATTCCTTACCTGCTAATTTTCGTTCCTGTAGTACCATGGATCAGTCCAGACGGTGGGTTATGTCCCCCGTCCAGCAGATGGAGTCAGAACAGAGCTCGAGAGTGGCACCTCATATGCTAGCGCACCCTCTGCTGGAGCTCAGTATCATGGATAACAAAGCTGAAAATAGCAATGTAAGGAACAAGGTGGATCAAGAAACCTGACGTAAATAAACCATCAAGAACGATAACCGAGACGACCTGCAACTCAGGTCGGAACAGTCAACTTGTGAGGAGTTGTAACCCCGAAAGAAACTTAGCGGAAGAAAGAAAGAAAAGGCAGCCAACAAGACAGCCATACAGACGAAAACCCGAGCAGGAGCTTGAGATCCCAGCGTGGTGGGCGTCTGGACTGATCCATGGTACTACAGGAACGAAAATTAGCAGGTAAGGAATAATTTTCTTTCCCTGTACGTACCAGGATCAGTCCAGACGGTGGGATGTACCCAAGCTTCCCTAAACCGGGTGGGCCCCTGAAAGCCCTGCTCGGAGGACCTGATCCCCAAAGAGACCGGATCCCGAAGGCGCCAGGTGCAACCGATAATGCCTGGCAAAGGTATGCAGCGACTTCCAAGTCGCCGCCCGACAGATCTCCTGCGGAGACACGGAACGAGATTCAGCCCAGGATGCTGCTTGCGAGCGAGTAGAGTGGGCTCGAACTCCCCTGGGTGGGTCTCGTCCAGAACCAATGTAAGCCGCCGAGATGGCGTCCTTAATCCAGCGGGGCGATGGTCGTCTTCGACGCGGCGGAACCCTTCTTAGGTCCCGACCAGAGGACAAACAGATGATCGGATACCCGGAAGTCATTGGTAACCTCTAAGTAGTGGAGGAGCACTCGCTTCACATCCAGATGGCGAAGCGTCCGAGAATCCTCTGGAGAAAAGGCCGAGATCTCAACCGTCTGGTTCAAGTGAAAGGACGACACCACCTTTGGCAGGAAAGCTGGCACCGTGCGAAGCGAAATCCCGGCATCCGAAATACGCAGGTAGGGCTCCCTGCAGGATAGCGCTTGAAGCTCCGAGATACGCCGAGCGGAGCATATCGCTAGAAGAAAGACTGTCTTCATCGTGAGGTCTTTAAGTGTGGATCCTTGAAGTGGTTCGAATGGAGCACCTGCCAGTGCCCGAAGTACTAGATTAAGATTCCACGAGGGGCAGGGGTCCCTGACCGGCGGTCGGACGTGTTGAACCCCCTTCAGAAACCGGGCGATGTCCGGATGGAGCAGGAGCGAGGACGTGTTCCGCACTAAGATATTCAAAGCCGCCACTTGTACGCGGAGAGAATTAAAAGCGAGACCTTTGTCCAGTCCGTCCTGCAAGAACTGAAGGATTAGTGCGACCGTCGCCTCCGTGGGCCGGACGTCCCGACCGGCACACCAGGCCTCGAAGACCTTCCACACTCGAACATAGGCCACGGACGTGGAGGGCTTGCGGGCCTTAAGCATCGTCGAGATCACCGCCTCCGGGTAGCCTCTGCGGCGGAGACGCCGCCGCTCAAAAGCCATGCCGCAAGACAAAAGAGTTCTGCCTGGTCGAAAAATACAGGACCCTGGTGCAGGAGCCGGGGAAGGTGACCCAGCCGGATCGGTCCATCCACCGCCAGTAGGAGTAGGTCCGCGAACCAGGGACGTCGGGCCCATTCTGGAGCCACGAGAATCACGAGGCCTCTGTGACTTTCTATCCTGCGAATGACCTTGCCCACAAGGGGCCAGGGAGGAAAGACATAGAGCAATTGGTCCTCTGGCCACGGGAGTGCCAGAGCATCCACTCCCTCCGCGCCTCGCTCCCTTCTGCGACTGAAGAAGCGCGGGGCCTTGGTATTGGACGCCGTCGCCATCAGGTCCACCCGCGGCATCCCCCAGCGTTGAACTAGGAGTTTCATCGCGGCGTCGGATAGGGACCACTCGCCGGGGTCCAGGCGCTGCCGACTGAGATAATCCGCCTGGATGTTGTCCACCCCGGCTATGTGCGAGGCCGCGAGCCGCACGAGATGTAGTTCCGCCCATGCCATCAGTAGCGTGGTTTCGGCGGAGACGTGTTCGCTTCTCGTTCCGCCCTGGCGATTGATGTAGGCCACGGTGGTCGCATTGTCGGAAAGGATCCGCACCTCCCTGTTCCGAACCAGAGGGAGGAAGTGCCGGAGCGCTAGCCGTACCGCCCTGGTCTCCAGTCGGTTGATCGGCCACCGAGCCTCCTCCGGCGCCCATAGCCCCTGCGTGGCGCTGCGATCGCAGACGGCGCCCCAGCCCACTAGACTGGCGTCCGTGGTCACCACCACCCAAGTGGGGACTTCGAGCGAAACGCCGCGAGCCAGGTGAGCCGGAACCAACCACCACTTTAGGCTGTCCCGAGCCGCCTGAGGGAGAGGCAGGATCACTTGATACTCCTGCGAGACCGGTTTCCAACGAGAAAGCAGGGACGCCTGCAGGGGACGCAGGTGTGCAAAGGCCCAGGGCACCATGTCGATCGTGGAGCCCATCACTCCCAGGAGCTGCAGGTAATTCCAAGCGGTGGGCTCCGGCAAGGCCGCGAAATGACGTATGTGCTCCCTTAACGAGAGGGCCTTGTCGGAACGCAGAAACACCATGCCCTGCTGAGTGTCGAAAGTCGCGCCCAGGAAATCCAAGCGTTGCGATGGCACGAGTGAGCTCTTGGGAAGGTTCACGACCCAGCCCAGGGAGCGCAGGACCGCCAAGACCCTGGCAACCGAGGCCTGACCATGTGAGAAGGACTTCGCCCGTACCAGCCAGTCGTCCAGGTAGGGATGCACTAAGATACCCTCCTTGCGAAGGGCCGCCGCCACCACTACCATAATCTTGGTGAAGGTCCGGGGGGCTGTCGCCAAACCGAAGGGCAGAGCCCGGAATTGAAAGTGCTGTCCGAGGATCTTGAAGCGAAGGTAACGCTGGTGGTCCGGACGTATGGGAATATGGAGATACGCCTCCGTCAGATCCAAGGACGCCAGGAATTCCCCCCGGTGCACTGCGGCAATTACCGACCGCAGTGTCTCCATACGAAAACGGCTGACCCGGAGTGACCGGTTGACCTCCTTTAAATCCAGTATGGGGCGAAACGACCCGTCCTTCTTGGGAACTACGAAGTAGATGGAATAATGCCCCGAGCCCACCTCGGCGAAGGGGACGGGCACAATTGCCTCTATGGCCTGAAGGCGGTCCAGAGTCTGTTGAACCGCCATTCGTTTGGCCTCGGAGCCGCACGGGGAGAAAAGGAACTTGTCCCGTGGCGGGCGGACAAACTCCAAGGCGTAACCGTGCCGGATGGCGTCCAGGACCCACTGGTCTGAGGTGATCTTCGCCCACTCCTCGAAGAATTCCGTGAGTCGGCCCCCGATGGTCGGGCTGGAGGAGTGGGCCACCCTGGCATCATTGGGTGGATTTGGCGGGGGGATTCCCCTGCCCCGAGCCGTCTCTCGCGGGCCTCCGCCCGCGAAAGGAACGCGACCACGGCTGTGATCTGTTGGGGGCGGCTCGAGGTCCCGGCTGTCGGTACGACCTGAAACGCCGCTGCGCCCTCGCTCTGGTTCTGGAAGAAGCAAACGGCCTGTAAGTCCGCTGTCTGTCTTCGGGTAGTCGATGCACCGAGTTTTCTCCCAATGATTTGATGATTTCATCCAGCTCATTGCCGAAGAGGAACTTCCCCCCGGAACGGGAGGGATCCTAAGCTCAATTTCGAAGAAGCGTCCGCCGACCAATTCCGAAGCCAGAGGAGCCTACGAGCTGCCACCACCGAGACCATGGACCGGGCCAGGACACGGAAGAGGTCATACAGAGCATCCGCCCCGTATGCAATGGCAGATTCCAGGCTGTCCGCCTGAGCGGCCTCCTCCGGAGGCAGCTGCTGGGACGTCAGGAGCTGCTGAACCCAGAGGAGACTCGCCCTCTGAGTCAACGAGGTACACATGACGGCACGCATGCCTAAGGCCGAGACTTCAAACACTCTTTTGAGGAACGTTTCCAGCTTGCGGTCCTGCGTGTCCCGTAGGGCCGTACCGCCCGTGACCGGGATCGTCGTCCTCTTCGTCACCGCAGAGACCGCCGAATCCACCTTAGGGACCCGGACGAGATCTAAGAAATCCTCCGGCAACGGATACAATTTTTCCATGGCTCGGGAGACCCTCAGGGACGCCTCCGGGGCGTCCCATTCTCCAGTAAGCAGTTGCAGAAAAGACTCATGAACCGGAAACGCCTTCGCCCGAGGCCTGAGCGCGGCCAGGACTGGATCCCCTTTCTTAGAGCACGTCGCCACCGCTGGAGCCACTGGCGCCGGCGGATCCGGCGGTGGATCCAAATCCAGCTCCTGCAGCGCCTGTTGCAGCAGATCCTGCAGCTCCTCCTTGTGGAATATTCGTAGGGCGCGCGGATCGTCTCCTTCCGTCTGTCCATCCGCGTGCGCCTCCGGAGGGTCAGAGGGATCGAATCCCGGGGTGGAAGCCGCTCCCACAGCGCGCGGCGGGGATGGCAGAGCAGGGGTTCCTGGGACTGCCCCAGCCGGGCCCGGAGGCCCGGTGGGCGGCAAAGCTAGCTTAGGGATCTTGGGAGAGGGCGGTCCAGCCATAGCGCCCCCCGGATCTGCTAGGCCTTGTAAATAAGCCCTATGCAGTTTTAAAATAAAATCCGGGGAGAAAAATGGCATGCCGGGAGGCGCGCCAGAAGTAGAGGGCTCCTGGGGCAGACGATTCGGCAAGCCCTCCTCGGGGCTGCACTGCAGGCGAGGGCCGCCCCGAGCCGCGGCATCCTCCTCCCGGCCGTTTTCCGCGCCAAGCTCCCTCTCCAAAATGGCCGCCATTCCCGCCCTTGGCGAGGAAATGGCCGGCCCACGCTTCCCGGGCAACGGGGAGAGGGGGGTCGGGAGCGCACCCGTGCCGTGCGCGGCGCCTTCCTCCTCGGGAAGGCAGCGCGGGCAAACCCCCTCCCTCGAGAAACGAGACCCCTGCTCTCCGCAGGTCTCGCACCTCGAGAAGCGCGGCATCGAATGCCGCGACGAAAGTCCGCCTCGGGGGGGGCCGAAAGGAAATCGCACCGCGGGGGGGCCGGAGTGGCCTTCACAACCCGCCCAACAAGTCCGTAGGCACCGGCGGGAAAACCCCCCGCCGGTGCGCCCAGGCCCGAGGAAAAAACGTGCCGGGCCGCGGGACTGTCAGCACTCGCGCGTAGGAGCCGGAGCCACCGGCCAACTCAGCTGTAAAGCAAGCAAAACACAAAGGGAAAAACCCACTTACCCCAACGCGCAAGTACAGAATAGCAGGAGGAGGCAGAATAGAGCTCGAAGAAACGCCTCCTCAAAAATCAACGTGAACAGCAATTTATTTACTTTTTTTTTTTTTTTTTTTTTTTTTAGAATAACTTGATCCAACCTTGCAAAGAGGAACAAAGATGACAGGAAGAACTCAAAAGAGAGCCAAAGAAAAGAAGAAAACCTGTCCCCCTGGGAAATCCTGATTTCCCCAACTCGCATCTGCTGGAGTCAGAAAGATACTGAGCTCCAGCAGAGGGTGCGCTAGCATATGAGGTGCCACTCTCGAGCTCTGTTCTGACTCCATCTGCTGGACGGGGGACATAACCCACCGTCTGGACTGATCCTGGTACGTACAGGGAAATAACAGTTTGCAGAATTAAACTATGACATTTCTGGACAATTTACAATTGCTTAACATTGTGAGCACAATTTCAAAAGGAATTCACGCGGGTTGCTGAGTAGTTCAGTGGGTAACTTCCTCGTGCGGAGAATAGTTGTTCAGCAGGTGCACTTATTGCACACAGGGACAGGGAATGGATGGGGCGGGGAAGACAATCTATGCAGTGGGATTTCATTGCAGTAAAGTAGCTGAAAAAGTCCGCAGATACTCCTGTCCTGAATTTCCAAAGGGAAAAAGCATGGGGACTTTCCCTTCAAAAATCAGTCTGCAGACCCACAAAGTTCCCCCCATGGGGATTTTAAGACGTAGTTTAATAACATCATTTATAACTTGCTTTTTCAGTTAATAAACCAACTCCTATGTTGTAAAAGCTGTCGAGTACCCTGCTCTAAAAGTTAAATGAGACATTTCTGATCCCGTATTTTAGCTGGCAACTAGAACATTTTTCTGGCTACTAAATCTTGACATTTTTGAAGCCCTGAAGCCTGTCATGCTTTTCCCCCTTCCCCCATGAAAACAAAGTAGATGGGAGAGGTGAGATGGGGCAGGCACAGAAGGAGCAGAAGACAGGAAATATGTGCCGGATCCAGGAGCCACCACTGGAAAAAGAAGGGAGCCACAAAGAAGCAAGGAGGGCTGCGGCCTACAGGTAATGGGGAGCGAGGTCAGACCTGTGGTGATGGTGGGAGGAGGAGGGAAGGAGAGGAGGTGATGGTGGGGGAGAGGGGAAGAGAGAGGAGGTATTGGTTGTGGGTGGAGGGGAGAGTATAGAAGTAGAGGAAACACTGGGGAGGAGGTTAATAAAATTTTCATCTGGCCTTCTCTGCCATTTCAAGTGTTTTGTGTGGCCCCTGTCATTAAAGGTCTCGGGACCCCTGCTTTAGTGAGCGCAGATCTCATTCAAAGCTTACAGAAACTTCAGGGTCCCACGGGTTCGGGGAAACTGGGCCTCTGTCAGTGATGTCCCCAATATCTGGCTGGGTACAGGAAGTGCAGGCAAGAACGCTACGGAGGAATTCAGGACATTTAGGGAAAGGCAGTCCACCTACCGCTCCAACTCGTACGGATCGGGAAGAAGTGTATTTGTAGAAATGCAAGATGAAGTAGATTTATCAAAGTTGTAAACAGAGTCTAAAAGAGAGAAATCAGTAATGCAATTAGAAAATCAACCATCTCCACATTTCCTTCTCTTTCATTAGACTGACGTCCATCAGGAATAACGTTTTCAAAAGTTAACTAGCAACGTCCGCATGCAGATTGCCAGTCTGATAATAGAGCTATACGTACACGCGGTGTTCCAGAACAAGGGTCCATCTAAGCTGAATTTAGAGGTGGCATTGCTGGGGGGAGGGGTGGGGATTTGGGTGGAATCAGAAAACAACATGCCTAGATTGTATTTCCAAGTCTACACGTGTTATTTTCCTCCAAATGTTTATCTGCAGAAAAAGCAGGTGTAAATTCCACACGGGCCCATGCAGTATGGTGCGTTCGGCCAAGCCCACCGTTAGCCCTCGTTTGGCCATGCGTTTTCGATGCGCTATTTTTACCCCTTATACAATATGGGGTAATAGCGCGTGGAAAATGCGCAGCCAACACACCCCCCCCCCGAAACTAATAGCACCCACAACATGCAAATGCACGTTGATGAGCCTATTAGTTAGTCCTGCGCGATACAGAAAGTAAAATGTGCAGCCAAGCCACACATTTTACTCTCTGAAATTAACGCCTTCCCGAAGGCTGGCGTTAATTTCTGCCGGCGATATTAAGTCCGAGGCCCACCCCCCCCCCCAAAAAAAAACAAACAAAAAAAAATCTGCCTGCGGGATGGAAGATGGACGCTCAATTTTGCCGGCGTCCGTTTTCCAAACAAGTGGCTGTCAGCAGGTTTGACAACCGACACCGGTAAAATTAAGCGTCGGCTGTCAAACCCGCTGACATCCGCCGCTTCTGCCAATAAGGAGGCACTAGGGACGCGCTAGTGTCCCTAGCGCCTCCTTTTTAGCGCGGGCCCTCATTTGCATAGTGAATCGCGCGCCCAGGAGAGTGGCCTGGGCGCGCGTCGGGAGAGCGGGCGCTTGCCTCGGAGCGCCGGCTCTCCCACGCACTTTACTGCATCGGCCCGACAGGTAGAAAGGTAAAGCACGAGCAGTCTCTCTTTGAAACCTGTTCTAAAGTCCGCGCGTATAAAGAGAAAGCACGAGCAGACTCTCTTTGAAACTTGGTATAAAGTCCATTGGTACGAAGAGAAAGCATGAGCAGAATCTCTCTTTGAAACCATGTGTAAAGTCAGCATGTATAAAGTGGATATCTGAAAACCAGGCCTGTTTGTGGCTCTCGAGTATCGGAGTTGGTCACCCTGGACTATGGGCACTTTGAGCCTTCATTTGCAACTGCCCAGAGAATTTTTCCTTATTTCCATCGCCTCCCAACTTAACCCAGCTTTCACAACGACAGTCTTCTGCCAGAGGCCACACACCCCCGCTCCCTCTTCAGCATAGTAGGCATGGACCCAGAGCCTAATCACTCAATTAACAGGTGTCACTGTTAATTTGATTGCTGAGACTCCCTCCACCCAGGGCCTGTGAATGTTGTCTCCACATTACGAGTAGGAACCTTTGTTTTCAGTTTTCCTGGGAATTTCAATGTTTTAATAATAAAAAAGAAAAGCAGTGGAAAAATGACTTTGTTGTAACTCACAAGAGAAAAATCAGTGGAAAAGTCATTTTTCCATTGATTTTTTTTTTTGTTATAACATTGAAATTCCCAAGAAAAAGAAAATAAAAATTGAAAACGAAGGTCCCTAGCAGACATAAATCTAAAACTGACTCACTACCTCTACGCGGACGACATACAAATTCTCATCCCGATCACAGAATCCTTACATAAAACTATGACTCATTGGAACAATTGCTTGCAATTGATCAATCATCTGCTCTCCAGCCTCAACCTCATCCTTAACAGCAACTAAACGGAGATCCTAATCATCTCACAAGATGACAACAATGGGCTTTTCAACCCAACTGACACCCTCCTATCAACCATACCAAAATTAAATCAAACTCCTCATGTGAGAGATCTAGGAGTCATTCTAGATAACCAGCTAAACTTAAAAAAATTTGTAAGCACCACCACTAAGGACTGCTTCTACAAACTGCAAGTCCTTAGAAAGCTGAAACCACTATTTCACTTCAACGATTTCCGTATGGTTCTACAAGCCATCATCCTATCTAAAATAGACTATTGCAACTCGCTCCTGCTTGGTCTCCCGGCCAGCACTATCAAACCTCTCCAGATGGTTCAGAACTCCGCAGCCAGAATTCTTACCAATACTAACAAAAGAGAACACATCACCTCCATCCTTAAGATCCTCCATTGGCTGCCCATTAAACACAGGATCCTCTTTAAAGTTCTCACAACTATCCACAAAGCCAGTCACAACATCTCCCTGCTCCATCTAAGCTTCCAACTGCGTCCTCATACATCAACCAGACCTATCAGAGGAGCATACAAGGGCACTCTCTATGCCCCCCCAGCAAAATCCTCCCTTCGGAAATGCGCCATATCTACAGCAGTCCCCACACAATGGAACGTGCTCCCTCCAGACATCCGACAAGAACCTTGTCATTAGATTTTCAGAAAGAATCTCAAAACTTGGCTCTTCCACCAAGCTTTTCCAGGATCATAAGCCCCTGGTTCATATCCAGCAAGCAAGTTTCTCTGCTTATTCTCACTTTCTGAACTAATTAAGGTCATTCTAGACACGATGTACCCTACTAGTATTACACTGCCGCAAGTCTCTGACTGTTACTCTTACAAGCGGCATTTTTCATCTACTCCCCATTATCAATGTACAGTTTACTCTATACTGATATCTGTTTGTTTTGTTTTATGATCCAATCCATAATTTAAGCTAGAATAGTTCCCCCTATCCAAGTTTTTGTACCCCCTGTTCCATGTACCGTCTCCAGGCGAATTCTTTTTCATTGTTTCAATGTAAACCGATGTGATTTGTATTTCATACAGGAACACCGGTATATAAAAAATAAAAATAAATAAATATTCAAAATGAAAATGAAGACAGACTGAAGAGGGATTGATCAAAGTACGGTTTCAGGTTTATCAAAAAAAAATAGTCCGTTTTTAGTGGGAGACTGCTCAAGATGCATATAGCAGATTTTCAGCTCTTTTTGATTAGAATAATCTTTCATAAATCAATTGGACTTACTATCTGGTAGCAGTTCAAAATAAGGCCTCCCCTCTTCTAGAGATGAGAGGGTTGCCAGTCTTGCTTCTATCATTTCCCCGTCTACGAACGTTCCATAAAGTGCGATCCTCATATCAGGGTACACGTAGGCTATCTTGTCTCCCGTCATCTCTCCATCCTCATTGACGTCTCCTACGAGGCTTCCTCCATCCTGGTTAGAAAGTGTCCCAAAGAAAACTCAGATGGTAGCAAGAAAACAGAAGAGCCTAGAGTGAACGATGGGCTAATGACTGTGTCATGGGAACCCTCCTGCTCAAAATTCAAGGCCGGTTAAAGGTTCAGCCAGCTGGAAACACCTCCTCGGTAGTGGGACATGAGTTGCGTTACCTCCTAGACAATGTCTCCCTGTTGCTACAAGGAACATTCAAATTGTGCCAGCAGCAGACACGTCATCATGTTCCTCCATTTTCCACAAGAACTGAAACCTACTGAAATCTTTGGTAGGTACTGCTGAAAGACTAAATGGATGCTTTCAGCAGCAGAGCCCTCTTTATTTTGATCTAGCTCCTAATAAGCAAGGTCCAGCCACAGGGTGCTTTCACTGGACTGAACAATGAACCACCCTGAATTTTGAGCATAATTCCCTTTTAAACTTAAAGAGCAAAAACACTGATATCAACAAGATGAAGACTTCTGTCCCTTTAACGAGTTCTGAAATGTTAAGTCTGCCATGCAAGTGATCCTCCTATCATGGAAGTACATCTGAGGCTTTCACGACCCATTGCCAACACAAGAAACCCCCCCAGGTACTTGGGCACCCCTGAGAGAAGATGGTTTCGCTAAATCAGTGGTTCCCAACCTTTTTTATTTCATGGCACACCTGGCACAGGGGTCACTTTGTTGTGGCACATCACCCACTTCTCCATCATCACTTTCTCTTCTCTTCCCTCTCCCCCCAGCCCTTGGCATTTTCACCTTCTCCCTTCCCCTTGCATCATCTCCTTCCCTCTTCCTCCACTCCTCTCTTTCACCCCCTGGCATCATCAATTCCCTCTCCCCATTCCCTGGCATCATCACTTTCTCTTCCCTTTCCCTCCACTCCCCATGCCAATCACCTTCTGTTCCCTTTCCCTTCAATCCTTGAATCAGTTGCCCTCTCCCTCACTTCTGGCATCATAATCATCATCGTCATCATCTTCCCTCTCCCTCACCCCCTGGCGGAGGGTCCTGTGAGCGGCTTCTCTAACTCATTACTGACCGGACTCTGGCTCCACTCTCTGATGCGCTGTGGCTGAGGGGCTCCCAGAACTCTCCTAAGTTATTCAGATAATAAGATATCCGGCTAAAATTTAACTGGCTACATGTCTCCGAGTATGGATCTTTAAAGATAATTTAGAGTCAATTTTGAGACCTAAACCAGGATTTTCCAATCTTTCCAAGCCATGCCCGCGTTAACAAAAAAGTTGTGGGTGTACCAAATTCCACAGGGGAGGCAGTGTGGACATGGTGAGGACTCACAGCCAAAAGAAGAGGTACGGCACCACTGAAAATCCCACCAGTCTCTCTTCTATTGTTTAAAACAAAAGGAGAGAGGCGATGGAAACAAACTCAGTTCCCTTTATATTCAAGTGCAGGAGGGAGAAGTCATTGTAGTGGGGGCAGCTGACCTACGGGCCGATACAGTGCACTGTTATCCCGCAATTGGACGCACGTTTTGGACGCGCTAGCTTTACCCCTTATTCAGTAAGGGGTAATAGCGCGTCCAAAACGCGCTTCCAACCCCCCCGAACCTAATAATGCCCGCAACATGCAAATGCATGTTGATGGCCCTATTAGGTATTCCCGCGCGATTCAGAAAGCAAAATGTGCAGCCAAGCCGCACATTTTACTTTCAGAAATTAGCACCTACCCAAAGGTAGGCGTTAATTTCTCCGGGCACCGGGAAACTGCACAGAAAAGCAGTAAAAACTGCTTTTCTGTGCACCCTCCGACTTAATATCATGGCGATATTAAGTCGGAAGTCCCAAAAGTTAGAAAAAGTTAAAAAAAAAAATTTGAAATCGGCTCGCAGGTTGAAAACCGGACGCTCAGTTTTGCTGGCATCTGGTTTCCGAACCCATGGCTGTCAGCGGGTTTGAGAACAGACACCGGCAAAACTGAGCGTCGGCTGTCAAACCCGCTGACAGCTGCCACTCCTATCCAAAAAGAGGCGCTAGGGACGCACTAGTGTCCCTAGCGCCTCTTTTTGCCACAGGCCCTCATTTGAATACAGAATCGTGCGCACAGGAGAGTGGCCTGACTTTTACTATATTGGCCCGTATGTTAGTTACTCTGGCTGCCAGAGCTCCTTGTGAGTCACATCCAGCAGTCAGTGCACACTCTCCCCGTCTCACTCAGCCTGGGGATAAGACAGAGGCTGGAAGGATTGAAAGGGGGGAGGATGAGAAGATGCTGCACGCAATGTGTACGCTGCACAAAGTAAGGCCCAATCACTGCGCCCTGCCTGCTGCCTGTTAATTACCACACTCCGGGGCTCAGACTGCAGCCAGGAAACAAACGTTCTCAGAAACGAGCTCCTGCACATTTAAGAGCCACTGCTAATGCCTCTTGTTCCTGTGAAGTGCTGGGAGCAGAGCCCAGGAGTTGGGCCTGAATCTGAGCATCAGGCAGTGGCAACCTTTCCAGGGCTGAGGGCAGACTGATTGGGAAACACTGCCCTAAAGCTGTAATAACCACTTCATCTAAAGATTACCAATGGCCTTTTATCTATAGGACTCTTCTTTAAGATCCAGAGTACTTCTGTCTTTGAAAAATGTACTTGTAGTTTGTTAGCATGCATGCAAACTGTGATGGCTGCTATTTATTTATTAAAATTTCTTATATTCTGCCCAATCTGGCATAACCGTTCTAGGCAGACCACAAACATACCAGACGAACATCTAAAATTTTCTTATGCAATGCTCCTAAACAATAGTTGCCATGACTTAATAGCTATTCCCACTTAAGAAAAACCATAAAGAAAAAAGTGCGTTTTCAATTTCTTCCAAAATCTTTCCAAATCCTGCATTTTCTGAAGCTCTAATGGCAACATATTCCACCGCTTGAGTCCCACTACTGCAAACGCTAAATATGTATTCAAAGCATCTAAGCATGCATTATGATTATCGCCCAAAGAAGCACCATCTGTGAAGAACTGATAACATATCACACCTGGAAATCATTTTACCTACTGCCGCAGGTGAAAGCAAAGTCCCCTGTGAGACTCCGCGATGCAGTGGAAATAACCTGGAGGTATCTGAACCCAAAGTATAAAACCATCACAAGGTAGATCCTGTGATCCTTTTAGAGGAAGGCCGATGGGCAAGACTGCATGATCCACCATATCGAAGGCAGCGCGTGCAGTAAATCAAAGATGAGTAGCATTGAGTCTATCCCCGTATCCATATTCAACCGTAAATCCTCCAAGATCACTGCCATTGTACATTCTGTGCTTATGGATGTGTCTGAAACCAGACTGCCAAGCATCTAAAATACCACAACCATCTATGTATGCCTGAATAAACACTGCCCTTTACATCAATTCAGGTGGGAAAGAAAGAAAGATTTGAAAATGGATGATAATTTCCCAAAATCTTCCTATTCAAATCTGGCTTTTTCGATATTGGTTTTACTGACGATATCTTTAGGGCTTTGGAAAATTCTCTTTTCCTGAGAGAATTATTCATCATAATCTGGAGGGGTCTTATTCATAGACCCTTATTAACTCTAATCAGATCGAATGGGCATGGGTCTAGTAGTCAGAGCCGTTGTGTGCCTATGGCCACTATGATTCTGCTCACAGGTGCCACTATCCGAAGGGTGCCATAGTGATGCCGGCGTCATCGCCTGCTGCTGCCTTCGGGAATGACATGGCCTCGCCGGAATCAGCAATGTGGTCAGCAAGGCCCTAGGAGGAGGAGGAGTGGCGCGGCCTGCCCTGCAGGAAGGAGCACAAGGCCAGAGCTGTGTCAGGCCCCGCAGCCCCAAAAAGAAGCATTCCCATCTGCTGCGGGGTGTGAAGAAGGAGACTATTACTGCTGCTGCTTCAAGAGGAGTGAGAGAGAGCATGTGTGTGTGTGTGTGTGCATGCGTGCATGAGTGTGCGAGAGTGTGTGCGCGGGAGAGAGAGCGAGCAAGCTTGTGTGTGTGTGTGCATGTGTGAGAGAGAGAGGAGAAAGAAAGTCTGTACGCAACAACTCCCCTTCTCTCTGCATGCTAATCCATGACAATCCCAGGGCATCTGGAAATGAAAAATTCCCAGATATGGAGAACAGAGGATTTTTTAAAAAATCCTTATAAGTTTTAACTATTGGGTGTTATTTGATGTGTCTCTTTTGGAAATATTTTATTGGTGTTTGGAAAATTGTTATATTAGTTTTTAATTGTTGGATGTTATTCTATTTGTAGCAGTTTTGAATTGTTCTTTTTACTGGTGTGGTTTTGCCACTATTGATGATATTTATTAGGAATGGTGATGTTTCTGGTTTTCCATTCTTGCACTACATACAGAGTTTGTTTTGTTGCAGTTTCTAGTTCAGTTTTTACCTGAACATATGTATTTATATTTTGGGTCTCTTTACTCTGTAGTTGAGGGTCTGTCTGTGTTCTGCATGTGTGACTGAGGTGGGATATTCTGTTGCCATGTACTTTCTTTGTAAGGATTTATAGTAGCTTGGCTTGTCCTGTTTTTTCCTAAAAAAGTGATGTATTGTTTTAGAGCCTACTGTAATATTTGTAGTGTTGCCTTTTCATAGGTAGGGTTGTTGCTGTGTTGGCAGTTAGTACTGTTTTGATATAGAAAGTTTATTGTAATTCTGTTTTCTCATGGCTTTCTAAGTGCCAAGCCCATGCCTAAAGCATGTTTCAGTAGGCCGAATACCATATGGGTTCAAGTGTCTTTTTCACTTTTTTGCAGGGTTTTCTGGTTATATTTACGGCAGTGCATATAAATATAATATTCATATAGTAAGTGACAGTTTTACCTCAAAGACTGTACCTTGAATATCCTTTTTTTTCACGTAAAATCTGAGGTCCATATTGAGAGGCATTTAGCCGGATAACTTAGAGGTTATCTGGCTAAATTCATATTTGGGCACTTATTATCTGGATAACTTTGGGGCATTCTGGGGGCGTTTCGAGGAGGAGTCGTGGAATCCAGATATGAAAAGAGCATCCGGTTTGGCTATCTTGACATCTCTGTACAAAAGGTCAGCTAAGTAGAGTGACACCGAGAGCAAAGCTAAGCAATTATGTGTTTACTGCATTTGTCTAAGTCGTATGATTAGATTAAGAAAGAACAGCCTGAAATTATGCTTTATTATTAGAACGCACCTGGGATGAAATCATTCTGAAACCAGCAAGAGTTCTCCTTTCTGTCTTTTGGGTAAACATGGTTTTTTTTTTAGTTAAAAAAATGGAAATCATCCTACAGTACTCTCTCCAACACAGAGGACCTACGAGCACTTTGTCCTTGGGGTCTAAGATGGTGGATAGGAGATAAAGCGGAAGAAGAAAGGGCGTTTATTAGCTTATCTCAGATGATTAATAATAATCAGTGTAATCTGGGATGGAGGTATAAGCCCCATCCATGATTGTTTCCATGGTGTGAGGAAAGGAAAGGGGTAAGACGGAAGCAAGAAACTGATTGGCTAGGTATGTGTGTGTGACGTTAAGGAAAAGTATATCATGATCTGTCCATGTGATTATAGACAGAGCAACTGGGAGTTGTATTTCTCTCTATCCTAGACTGGCTTTTTTTTGCAATAAAACCACATAAAAGCAGAAGTACTGGTTTTGTGTCAGGATTTCTCGTGCAGCTATTCGGCGTCACTGTAATGGTTCCTCCTGGAGACAACAAGGGACCTGGGGGGGGGGGGGGGCAGTTTTATGCTGTTTCGGGAATTTTAAGCAGGAAATACGGGACATTTTCTGCAGCGTTACGTTAGCCGGATGTTCGGAGTTAGCTGGATAACTTATGTGCTACGTCTGGTCATGCCATAGAGCAAACCTAAAGTTATCCGGCTAATTTTAAGATAACCAGCTATATTCACTAGTGCGACTGAATACACCTCCAAAGTTAGCCGATAAGTTTATCCAGCTACCTTTGCTATCCAGACAGGGACTGAATATGGACCTCACTGTGATTATAAATGCGTAATCTTTAATTGTATGTGGGGAGGGCATGACAGGAGTGGGAGGGAGTGCGTGGCTGTAAGGTTTGCTTAGGGCACCTAATATCCTTGTACGAGCCTTGGGCATCGTGTAAAAACATGTATCAGAGAGTCTCCCCACTCTTGACGCTGTTTGTTGTGAAATGGGTAAGGGCGCTGTTTTTCACTTGGCCAAATTACCTGGTTATGACTCTAGATCTACCTGTGAGGTAACGACTTGCACTGTTTGCACAATAGTAGTGTACTTTTTCCAAAGTCAATTTTATAATAGCCCCTTGTAGGGCTGAAGTACTTTGTACACATGGACTTCAGCTCTAATTTTCAACGTGGACTTAGGCTCGTTAAGTCTGCTTTGAAAATCATCGGTACAGCACGTGCTTTAGCATGGCACAGGGACGCACATTTACAACTGCTAGTGCATATGTCCCCCAGTACTCCTCCATGCGTGTGTAGCCCCTGCCCTAGGGGATTGTTTTATAAGAGACAGGGTACACGCTAAATACCGGGAGTGAATCTTAGGTTCCACATCATCCTTCCCATCTCTTCTCCAGTGCAGAGTCCTCCGCTGGGGAAGAAGGATCATCTCCTGGGCCCTAGGGTTAGTTATCTGCCCCCTAATAAATGCCAGTGATGAAGCCGGACTCGGTGCTGGTGTTCCAACACAACTTAAATGAAGAAAACGTTCAGACACGGAAAAATGGCGCTTTCTATTGGTCTCTCTGTAATCTGTAAACCTGTGACACTGTGATCCTTTGGTCCATCCCTTATAACTGTTAGAAAAAAGGAAGTGCTAATGCCTCTGGAAAGGTCACTGGTGAGACCTCATCTGGAGTAGGGTCCAATTCTGGAGGCCATACCTGCACCAAAGGGTACAGACAGAGTAGAGACAGTCCAGGGAACGGGGCAGGGTCGGCACCAAAAGTACTATGAGGTGAGGCTTAGGAACATATGAGTTGAGAGAGAGGGAATAAACGACAGGGATACTGAAATAGTTTAAAGGTATAAATCAAGGAGCAAACCTCTCTGGAGAGGAAATTCTCAAACAGGTCGTGGTCTGAAACTCCAAGGAGAGTGGACTCAGGAGTAACCCTAGAAAATATTTCTTCCCAGAAAGAATGGGCAATAGTCTCCCAGTGGACAGAAGGACAGTACAGAATTTAAAACGGCATGGGAGAAGTGCAGAGGATTTACGTTTGAGATGGGAAAGGATACCGGAGGGCCTAAGGCAACACAACAGAAATCACTTAGGGAATAGCCACTGCTGTTAATTGCATCAGTGGCATGGGATCTTCTTGGTGTTTGGGTGATTGCCAGGTTCTTAAATTACGTGGGCCGGCTAGGCCTCAGAGTCCTCACCAGCCAGCAAACGCCATGTTTTTGCGTAATAAAGCCTGTAAACGAGGCCGGCTTACTGGAAAGTAGATCCAGCAGAGCCCATGTCGAATGTTGTCCTTGTACTGTCCCTTGAAGATCAGCCGCCCGTCTGTATCATATTCCTGAGCCGCTCCATTCAGCTCGCCATCCATGTAGGTACCATGAAGGGCCCCGCCATCCTCATAGGTGTAGATTCCCTGCCCTTGCAGGGCGTCATCCACATAAAATCCTTCCAGTGTGCTGAGGAAACAGAAAGGGAACATTTTTACAGACCAGTCAACTGTAAACCAGACAGACAGAGATGTAATTTCTTTTACCTACACAGACTCACACTCACACACACACACACAGATTGTGAATCAATAGATGTCTCGGTTAAAAAGGGATTTCTTTTCATACCAGAATCCGACCGATACAGTAAATTATCTGTGACTCTTTCCAAAGCCTCATTAGCATTATAGTCAGTGTCATACAAATGCAGGGAGTACAGAGCGTTAATACAATCGAGTACAAGGCTGACTTTACTGTTCTAACAATTTTAGGGGGCAAAGGCTGAGAACAATATTGCCACCGGGAGGTCGCTATATTCTTCCACGGGGCAAACGCTTTTCCATTATTTACCAAACGAAGCAGATTATAATCAGCTCAACAGCTCCACCTCAGAAACAACAGAAAAGAAGTTTGATAAAGCCATCCCATTTTTATTGCCTCCTGTATGAAATATTAAAAAATGGATAGTGGTTAACCAACATTACTAAGAGACCTTGATATGTCCTGGTTACTATACTATTTATCAAATGTATAGGTTACCTATTTAAACTCAGCGCCCAATAAAAATAAAACATGCACATTAGCAATACAATTATAAAAATAAAAAAATGAATATCTGGAGAGGGAGGGCTGGGAGATTTATATCTATGGTTACTGTTAAGATATATATAGTTGTTTTATTCTACGGTAAGTCTTTTCATGTGTAGAGATCTGAAATGGCCCACATCTCTGCGTATAACTATGCTGTAATGTATGCTTTAATTGTTAAAACAATAAAACAGATTGAACATAAATACCGAATATCATACACATCACATGGTAATTGACATCAGAAAAAGACTGCAATGACCCAGAATGTGGTTTTGGGTTGGACCACTGATCTATGCATATTACCCCATGGGCCACTGTCTAGCACCACTTAGAGACGGATAAGTTCAGATTTGTCTGGATAAGTGCCAAGTGTTTCAATATTTGGTCAATAAATAATTAGCTGGCTAAGTGAGAGGTGGGACAGGGCATTCTAGGGTGGAGCTAGTTATCCAGCTAACTAGTCGGAAAAGTACTAATATTCAGCCTTATCCAGCTAAGTTAGCTGGAAAAGAGAGAGACCTGCCATTCAGCAGGTCTAAGGCTGGCTGCATAAACATATCCAGCTATTAGATACCCGGGTATATTCAATGGCAGGGCCACGCTGCTGAACATCCTGGCCATCTTTTTGCCAATAAGGGATCATCTTTATCTATTGCAATGCTTTTTTGAATTCTGCTCTCATCTGCGACTCCACTATCTCCTCCAGGAGGGCATTTTATGCATCCACCATCCTTCCTGTGAAAAAATATTTTCTGATGTTGTTCCCGAGTTTACTTCCTTATAGCTTCAAACTGTTCAACCCCTACAGTTTCCTTTCCATTGGATAAGGTTTATTTGTGTGTTTATATCTTTCATGTATTTAAATGCCTGTGTTATATCCCCCCCCCCCCGGTCTCTCCTCTCCTCTAGGGTATACATGTACAAGTCCTGAAGTCTCATCTCATTTATTTGTTGGCACAGTCCCCATACCATTTTAGTTACCTTTCTCTGGACCGCCTCTAGCTTATCCCCACCCTTTTCCAGATTATATCCTCCAGAGCTCAATACAGTATTCTAAGTGAGATCCATATGAAGGCATTAATCACCTCAACTTTTTTTTTTTATGGTTATGCCTCCCTCTCTCTTTGCAGCCTAGTACCCCTCTGGCTCTAGCCACTACCTCGTTGCTCTGTTTTGCCACCTTCAGATCATCAGATTCTATCACTCTACGGTCTTTGTCCTAAATCAATGCACATCAGCTTCCCCTGCCCCCAATCACATACAGTTTTTTTGGATTTTTGTACCCAAAATACATGACTCGTCCCTGCACCTCTATTGCATTAAATCCTAACTGCCAAGCCTTTGGCCACTCCTCAACATTCTTTTGGTCACTTCACATTCTGACTACTGCATCAGGTGTGTCCACTCTGTTGCATATTTTTGAGTCGTCCACAAAAAGACAAACTTTTCCTTCTAACCCCTCCACAATATCGCTCACAAAGATACTGAACAGAACCAGCCCCAAGACCAATCCCTGAGTCACTCCCCAAATCACCTCTTTCTGAATTCCACGTACCGACGCCTTCTGTCCATCTGTTACTCAACCAATTTCTAATCCATTCCACCACCTTGGAATCTATTCTCAAGCTGCTCAGTTTATTCATGAGTCTCCTATGTGGGTCAGTATCGAAAGCTTTGCCGAAATCCACGTAAATTACACCCAGTGTAAAGCCTTGATCTAATTCTCTAGTCGCAAGTGAAAAAAATCAGAGCTGTTTGATATGACGTGGCTCTGGTAAAAACATGCCACCTAGGATCTTCTTCCTTCAGTACTATCTCCATTAATTTTCCCACCACTGAGGTAAGGTGCCTTGGTCAGTAGTTTCCAACCTCCTCTCTGTTACCACTTTTGTTAAGAGGAACCACAACCATTCATCTCCAGTTTCGTGGAACCACACCTGTCTCCAATGATCTACTGAACAAGTCTGAAGGGTAGATGGCAAGTCCTTCAGTGGACCTGCAGAACTTATTTATGTATTTAATTTTATCACCATGATATTGATATGCTCTTCCTCTTGTCCATTTCTACCCTTGCTATCTGCTTTTGCCTCTATTATTTATACAGTTAATCAACCCTTTTTCTTTCTGCCATTACTGCTCAACGTCAAATGTAAATACCGCCTCCTTATATAATCAATTTTACACCAGGTTCCTTATATAAGCCTTTGTAACCAATTGTTCCATGTTCCTTGTAAAAGCCTCACCTTGTTACCTGGTGTCGCTCTCTTAGTTCTGTGTAAACCGATACGATGTGCAAACGGATATCGGTATATAAAAACCTCTAAATAAATTTAGATTTATATTCCACTTTTTACAGCGCTTCAAAGTGGATTACATTCAGGTACTGTAGGTATTTCCCTATCCCCAGAGGGCTTGCAATATAATTTTGTACCTGAGGCAATGGAGGGTAAAGTGACTTGTCCAAGGTCACAGGGAGCGAGAGCGGGACTCGAATGCTGTCTCCTGGTTTATAGCCTCTGCTCTAACCACTAGGCTATACTCCAGCACAAGGGGGAATGGTACCCCACAATCCCCCAATCAATCGAAGCAAATCCTAGGTGGCACACCACATTCTCACACCTATGGCAGCTCCTTAGCTTGTTGCAGGTAACATCCTCCCTCTGACTCTGTCCTCTCCTCTGTTCTCGCAACCCATTTCCCCTTTCTCAATCCTTCTCATCCCCTAAGTTTCTCTCCTCCTCTCCTAGCCAGAATTCCTTCTTTCAGTTCCTCTCCCAGACCTTCCTTTTACATCTATTTCCATTTGCCAGCTAGCTTTCTCTGTTCTGCATTCTCTCAGCCCATCTCCCTCCAGCCCCATAGCTCCTCTCTGTCTCTTTCCCTGTCCCCCTCACCTCTTTTGTTCCTAGGAAAATGCAGTAAGTCTGCTTGTCCTAAAGGGCACCTGTTAACAGGACCCCCTGCTGTCCATTGGTTGGCCCACGGCATTAAGCCCCTGTGTGGTCTATCTATCCTCACCAACTATTAAGCACCCCTCTCATCTATCCTCACCAACTATTAAGCACCCCTCTCATATTCCTCATAAAATAGCACAGACACCAGCAATGACAGGACATAGGGCCATCTGATTGCCACACTGCGTCTTGGACCACATGGTTTCTTATGCTGCATGCAGGGCCATCTGGTTATCCACCTGAATTTAAGGCCATCAGGTTCCCAATCTGCATCTATGATCGTTTGGTTGCTTTTGGCTCGGCAGCCAATTTCAAAATCAGTTATAACATATGACAAGTACAACTAACTTAGGAACATAGAACCAGGTTTGATCCTGCAGGTGGGAATGCGATATCCCTTAGTATCCTTAGATGTACTTCCATCCAGCCTATTGGCTTTGTCCATCTTTAGTTTCTCAAGTTCCATACAAATACTCTCTTCCATTGATGGTGTTGTACTAACTCATTCCCATCCATACCCTTGCCGACCACCAGCAGTCCTTCTCCAAGGTCTTTTTCAATGATCACTAAACAGAAGGATTTATTTAACATTTCTGCTCTCTTGTTGTCCCTCTCCACACCCCTTTTAAACTTACAATTCCACTTCTGGCCTTCCTCATTGCTCTATTTTTTTCACCTACCTCGTTGGAGAACCATCTTGGTTTCTTTTTCTTCTTGCTTTTATTTACCTTCCCTATATAAAGATTTGTTGTTCTTTTTATGACTCCTTTTAGTTTAACCCACTGTTCTTCCACTTCTGTCCTTTCCCGTTTTACCAAATTTGATATTTTTGAAATCCAGGACTTTGAGCTTTGTGTGACAACTCTCCACCTTGCCAATTAAATCATACCATATCATCTGATGATCACTGGTGCTCAGGTGGGCACCCATTTGGACATTAGAAATATTGTCACTCTTTGTGAGAACCAGGTCCAGTATCACCCCTCCCCTTGTAGATTCCACCACCAACTGTCTGAGCAAAGCCCCTTGAATACCATCTACAAGCTCTCTACTTCTAGCCAGTTCTGCAAACAGGATACTCCAATTCTTATCTGGCAGGTTAATGTATCCTATTAACACCAACTCTCCCTTCATTCCCATCTTTTCGACATCTTCAGTCAGATCTCAGTCTAGTTCCTCCATTTGGGCCGGAAATTTGTAGATCACACCAATGTGGATGGATATGCTATCATTCCTTTTCTAAGATTGCCCACAGTGCCGCCTCCTCTCCCCATGCATCCTTCATTTCAGTTGTTTTAATATTTTTTTTCATAAAGAGCTACTCCTCCCCTCATTCTGACATCTCTGTCCTTCTTAAACAGATTATAACCCAGTATGGGATTTCATGGGACTCACTGAACCATGTCTCTGTAAAAGCAACAATATCTAAGTCTGCCTCCACCATTAGGGCTTGCAGATATTGAACCTTATTGCTTAGGCTGCAAGCATTTGTGCTCACTGCTTTCTTTGGCAGGCTTATATTCTGTATAGCTTCATACCTGTCTCCTGCTCTGCTACTGAACAGTGAACTATCAAGACGATTTGTCTTTTTTCCCATTATTGTCATGCGTTTCTTGGCAATGACATTCCGAATCCATCCACTTCCAACTGTCACTCTCAAAAAATTGGCCAACATAGGTGTATAAAAATCTTATCATTAATTTAAAAAAACAAAATCCTAACAGGAAACAATTTAGCTGTAGAAAACACTTCAGTCTTCCATAATGTATCTATATATATACTCTATCAGATATTACAGAGAACAGCAGGAGGTCCATATTCACAGCCACTTAGCTGGATAAAATTTGATTTATCCAGCTAAGTGATGGCGGCTGAATATGTGCCCAGGATCGGTGGCCACCACATAGCCGGATAACTGTTTATCCAGCTAAATAGTTAGTAGGGTATGTGGTGGATGGGGCAAGGGCATAACTGGGAGGAGCTGAATTAGCCGGCTAAGTCAGACCTGTCCTAAAGTTAGCCAAATAGACTTATCTGGATAACTTTAGGACAGCCAGGTATATTCAGTGGCATGCCTGCACCGCTGAATATACGGGCTAAGTTAGCATATAGGTTTATCCGGCTAATTAGCCATGCTGCACAGTGGCTAAATATGGACCTCCAGATTTAAAATTCATACACAGTTCTTAAAAGCATTATAAAGCTAAAAATAAGATAATCACTTATTAATCTCATTTGCTTGTGAAGAGCGTTCCATAAAATATTACAATAAAAAAAAAAATCTTTCAATCTAGTCTCTACGAGGTCAATATTCAGTAAGCCGTTTAATGGACAAGTTATCCAGCTAAAGTTAGTCAGATAACTTGTCCCATATATTCAGCGGACAAGCATGACTAAAGTATAGTCAGATAACTAAAAAAAAACCCAACCTAACCAGCTATGTTTAAATATAGCTGGTTAGATTTTGTAGTTATCCAACCTTGAATGGTTGGATAGCTTCCTACTTAATTGGATTTCTTCAAAAGATATCCTGGTAAATAGCGCTGTGAACAAAAAAAAAAAAAAAAAGTCAAGGGCCTAGGGCCTTTTTTTACCTCTTTCCCTATAACATGGCCCTGTTGGGCCGAGAACCCTCACCTCCTAATGTCCTCTTAAATGGCTTTGCTGAATCAGTCATGCAGGCACCAGGTCATAAGGACCGCCACTAGATTTAGAGACCTTCAGAACTACTGATGATACCTCTGTACCAACCCTTCCTGTCTTATCCTTCATAGTATCCTGTATCAGCCTGACTATATACTTACATAATAACCACGTAAGCAAGTCAGAATAGTTATATTTATTTTGCACAAAATATACAGGTATAATAGCAACCACATAAAATCCCATTATGAGATCATCCATTCAAAGATGTAACAGAAATATGAAGCCTGGAACATTTCTTTTTTTTTTTTTTAATTTAAATAGAAAACGTATTACATTCCCCCTTAATGTAACCATTTCGCACACCTTGTATAACAGTTGAATAACAATAATATCAAGTTATAATTAAAAAATAACATAAGAACACAATAAATTGCCATGCTGGGTCAAACCAAGGGTCCATCAAGCCCAACATCCTGTTTCCAATAGAGGCCAATCCAGGCCACAAGAACCTGGCAAGTACCCAAAAACTAAGAAGATCCCAAACGTACGGTGCATTACAACATTGTGGGTGTATATTGCTTAGTTTAAATAAAAATAACAACATGGTATCTTAAAAGATGTTGTATTGGTTTCCATTTAGCCTGTCTCCTGTTTTTTATGCATATATTTTGTCCAATGTTTTCCCCCTCCCCTCCCCCCCATCCAATTTCAAAACCGCCTCTGAAAGTAAAGAGATGAGAGCTTTGTGTTACCAGATCGCATCATAAAGGTGTATGCGAGGTTTGAGGGAAAAAGGTACCCCACACCCCCAAATAACAGCAATTGGATCATGAGGGGTTTCTCGACGTAGTACAAAATGCTTAAATCTAGCACTTGATGTTTGACCGACCTTTCTCCTTCTAGGTGAGGTAAGGTTGCCATACTTTATCAAAACTGTGTAGGCGGTCACATCTTAGAGCTGTTAACTTTCCCATGTAAAATACTTTGTCCAACCGGGCAAGAAAGTGACTCAGGGAAGGTACTACAGTCTTACGCCATCATAATGCAATTTCACAAGTGACAGCAGAAAGCACCTGATGTATCCATCTTAACACATATAGGGGTAGATTTTAAAAAAGTGCGCCTTCGCGTACTTTTGTTGGCGCACCAGGCGCCAACAAAAGTACGCTGGATTTACGCTGCTAAAATCCAGGATCGGCGCGCGCAAGGCTGCCGATTTTGTGCAGCCGGCGCGCGCCAAGCCGCGCAGCCTGCCTCCATTCCCTCCAAGGCCGCTCCGAAATCGGAGCAGCCTCGGAGGGAACTCGCTTTCGCCCTCCCCTCACCTTCCCCTCCCTTCCTCTATCTAAACCCCCCCCCCTACCTTTGTCGGGGGATTTACGCCTCCCGGAGGGAGAAGTAAATCCCCGCGTGCCGATACGCAACCTGGGGGGCGGTTCCGGAGGGCGCGGCCACGCCCCCGGGCCCCGCCCCCGAAACGTGTCCCGCCCCCAAAATGCCACGCCGATCGGCCACGCCCCCGACACGCCCCCCTCGAAAAACTCCGGGACTTACGCGAGTCCCGGGGCTCTGCGCGCGCCGGCAGGCCTATGGGAAATAGGCGCGCAAGGCCCTGCTCGCATAAATCCGGGCGGATTTACGCGAGCAGGGCTTTTAAAATCCGCCCCACAAAGAACCTGCCTCAAACGGAGCACGCAGCAAGCACACTTTAGGGTCTGCAGGTATAGTAACGCCCGCTGCCTTGTAGGTAAAATCCCTGAACTCCTCCCAAAATTCTGTCACCTTCGGTCACTCCCACATGTGTAGGAAAGTCCCTATTTGTCCGCACCCTTTCCAGCAAAGACTGTCTGTTCCCCCATATAGTTTGCATATTTTTCTGGTGTGAGATACCACCGGTATAATACCTTGTATCCGTTTTCTTTTATGGTGATGGACACTGAACTTCTGCTAATAGCAATAAAGATTTGATCCCATATGTCATCTTCCACGCCCCCCCCCCCCAGGTCCCGTTCCCAAGCTTGTTGGAAGAGCGCCTTACTCCGAAAAGTCCCCTTAATAATTGTAATAATTCTAGTAATTAGTTTTGTAACTCTGTGAGGTTGGGAACGTAAGTTTTCGAACAGAGATTTGCCCTTACGTAATTCCACTCCTATATGCGCAGTGACAAATAATGCAAAACCTGATTATAAGCAAAGCAGTCCATATCTGGTAATTGGTAAAGGTGCTGTAAATCGGAAAAGGTTAAAAGTTTTTGCCCATCCCATAATTGCTCCCATTTATAGAGGTCTCTAGCCCTCCATCTGGTCACTACACTTGGTTCATTACCCGGTGGGAATAATTTATCATAAAAAGGATGTCAGATGGTATGCTCGTTTACTGCCTACTAATCTGATTTTCCATTTTTCCCATACTTGAAATATTAGCTGCATAAAAGGAGATCCTTAAACTCGCTGCGTCCCCTCTGCCAGGCCCTGATGTGTAGTGGTGGCGAATTACTAGGAAGTGAGGCTATCCTTGCCCATGGTTTGAGTAGGTCCCCCGAGTGACAATGAAGGAACGCGCTCAGCTGTGAGGCTCCAAAATATTATATTAAATTAGGCACCTGAAGGCCACCTTGGAGTTTCTCTTGGAAGAGGGTGGCACGTCCCACCCTGGGAGATCTCTGCTTCCAGATAAATCTAAACAGCTTACGCTGCCAGTGGGTCAAAGTGACGTCAGGCACTGGTATCGGGAGTGTTTGAAAGAGATAGCTAAGACGGGGCAACACATTCATCTTCACTATTGCTATTCTCCCAAACCAAGAGAACATCCCCCTATCCCAGAGGGTCAAGTCACTTTGGATATTGCAAAACAATGAATCATAATTTAGTCAGAATAAATCCTGATATTCCGGTCCAATTTTGACACCCAGATATTTCACCCAGTCTCCCGCAACACGGAAAGGGAGTGTGTGTACAATATCATCAAAGTGGTTCGATTCCACTGATTTATTTAGCTGCTCTGACTTGCCTTCATTAACTTTAAAGCCTGTAACTCCCCCATTTTCCCTCAGGCCCTGCAGTATAAGAGGCAAGGAACCTTTGGGTTTTGTGATTGTGAATAAAAGGTCATCTGCAAACATAGAAATCTTATAATCAGTAGATCCCCTCAACAGGCCCCGAACTTCCGGAGTCGCCCTCACCCTTGCTGCAAATGGTTCGAGAAAGAGGGAGAAAAGAAGCGGTGTCAGAAGGCATTCTTGCCTGGTACCCCTCTTTACTGGGAATAGAGCCACGTATTCGCCATTGACCTTTAGGCTCCCCCGAGGATTTTCATATAATCACTGAATCCATTTAATGAAATGGGAACCCAAATTAAATTTGTCAAGAACTTTAAACAGGTATGGCCAATATACCCTGTCGAAGGCCTTTTCAGCATCAACCCCTAATATCACCAACAGGACCTCCACCTTTTTTGCTTGGCAGATTATCTCCAGGACTCTCCTCACATTATCTGAGGCTAGTCAACCTGGGACAAAACCTGATCGATCCTCATGGATTAAAGACGGGGCTACTTGTGCCAGCCTTGTGGCTAAGATTTTGGCCAAAGCTTTGAGGTCAATGTTGATCAGAGAAATGGGACGGTAAGAACCACACTGTGTGGGGTTCCGCCCACTCTTGGCCAAGATTGTAATACCAGCCAGGTTTGATTCGGGTGATAGCGATCCCTCCTCCCTCAACGAGTTAAACATATTCAGCAAGGGTGGGATTACCTCTGCTTGGAAAACTTTATAGAATTTAGCGGTGAAGCCATCAAGCCCTGGGGATTTATCCACCTTCAATACTTGTATCACCTGGTACAATTCTGCATGGGTAATCTCAGCATTAAGAAATTGTTGCGTATCATCAGGGAATGTCGGAAGCTCCTCCCCTCTTAAATAGACATCTATAATTGAGGAGTCCACAGATTTGTCATCCGCATAAAGCTCAGTATAAAAACTTGTAAAGCGGGTACTAATTTCTTCAGCGGTGTATAAGAATGCCCCTGATATATCTTTTATCTTAGTAATATGTGACTGAGCAGCCCTTTCTTTTAATTTACGAGCAAGAATGCGCCCAGCTTTGTTCCCAAATTCAAAATGTTGTTACTTCAGAAAATCCAGCTGGAAGGCCATTTTCACTAGATCTAAAGCCTGGAGTTCCTTTTTCGCAGACATGAGTTCCTCTAGTTTCTGAGGATTACGGGATCGTTTATGACTAAGTGAGAGTCAAGCTATACGGTGAATCAGCTGATCCCATCTAGAATTTCTTTCTTTTTTAAGAAAACTAACTCGGGAAATCATCTTCCCTCTAACTACTGCTTTAAGGCAGTCCCATACGATACTAGGAGAGATATCCTCAGTGCAATTGAATGTCAGATATTCTCTTATGTCACCGGATATTGATTCAACAAAAGGTTTATCATTCAAAAAAGACTATCATTCAGTCTCCAGTAGGATTTCCCGACAGTTTTAGTGGGTAGATTGATTCCTAACCAGATTGGCGAGTGGTCACACCATGTAATAAGCCCAATGAACGTATCTACAGTGAATTCTACTAGCTCTTTGTCGATAAGGAACATGTCAATTCGGGAGTAAGTCTATGGACTTGGGAGAAGAATGTGTAATTGCGCTGAGTGGGATTCCTTAGCCGCCAAATATCTTCCAACCCTCTTTCAGAAATCAAATGTTTAAGAGCCTGTCTCTGCGCACGAAGCCCCTTCCCCTATCTCCCAAATTGTCTAAAAAGGGATACCTGGTTAGATTAAAATCACCGCCTACTATTACGTGGCCCTCTGCCCAAGTCTCTAATAAAGTTGATATATTTTACAGAAATACTCCCTGATCTGAATTAGGGCCATATATGTTAAGGAGAGTAAACAAAGTTGTGCCAATCATAATTTTAAGTGCTTATATCTACCATCAGGTTCGCTCTTAATATCCTTAACATTAGTCACCAATGTATAGGCGAGGAGTATACCCACCCCACAGTATTTTTTTTTGATTGAGGCAGACACTAAGTGCTGTTGAGAATAAAATTTGTCCCAAAGCATGCGTTCTGTACATTTAAGCAAGTGTGTCTCCTGGCAGAACATAATGTTTGCCCTACCCTTCTTCGCCTCCTGAAATAATGATTTCTTCTTGGAAGGCGAATTAAGCCCCTTTGTATTACCGGACATTATTTGTAACTCAGCCATCAGAATATTTAGTTGTAAACTGAGAAGATATTGTGCCCATCATATATCCCAGGATACTAGAGTAAATCACCCGCTGTAACGCAAAGCAAACGAAACCAACATGATGTACGGTATTTTGGCAGTATTAGCATCTTTCCCCATCCCCACCTCTCCCATCCACCCCCACCCCCAAACTAACCAAAATGGAGCCCAAATCCATTCCCAGTGGGCTACCAGTCGAAGGAGTGTATGCATCGTCATGCCAGCCCCCCCCCCCCCCGGGCTCAACCCTTCAAATAACGAATAAATTGTTAGAACAGAGAATGTAGACCCCGAATATTAATGCTAGCATACGACACCAGTATAAGGTCGCCATGGAAATCAAGTGTCCAAACTAGTCATACAGTAAAATCCGCAACATAAGTCACTATCAGCAAATCAACCCAGACAGTCATTCAGGTGCATAGATCTGCGTGAGTGGTGCCGAAGCCGTTTACCTCCTTTAGCCACACGTTGCCATCTTGGCGTCTCACCATGAGACCGGATGGGTCTCTCGCTTCCTGAGGTGGCATTAGAGCTGGTGATGTTGATGTTCATGCACGCCACTTGTAGGATATCTCCCGCTTCTTCTGGTGTGAAAATCCTGGAAGTGACTTCGGCCACCGTGAAGCTTAGGCTGAAAGGAAATAACCATCTATATTTGACATTATGGCTACGGAGTGTGATCACCACATCTCTGAGTTCTCTCCTCTTGCGGATGGTAGTGGGAGCCAAATCCTGGTACACCTCTATTTGATTTCCTTTCCACAGAACTGGGCCTGGTCTACGGGCTTGCATGGCAATCTCTTCCTTCTGCGCATAGCTGTGAAAACAGACGACTATGTCTCTCAGCCGGTTAACTCGTGGGGCACCTAGCGCCCTGTGGGCCCTTTCCAATTTCTCCACTGCTACGGTACCGGAGTCTTCAGATGGTACGCCCAGGAGTTGTGCACATATGGTATTAACCACTTTTTTACAGTCCAAGTAATCAGACGTTTCAGGTACTCCTCTAAATCGCAAGTTTAAGAACATAAGAAATTGCCATGCTGGGTCAGACCAAGGGTCCATCAAGCCCAGCATCCTGTTTCCAACAGAGGCCAAACCAGGCCACAAGAACCTGGCTATAAATATATTTGCTCTACAAGACCTGTTTTCTAAGTCCTCCAATCTGTTTTGTAGCTCAGTACTAGCTGTTGGTAGTTTATCTTGCACTAGTTTACAAGTAGAGAGTTCCGAGGCCTGGTCCTCCAAGCGAGCCTCCGTCTCCTTCATTCTGCTCCCCAGCGCAGCCAGATCCCCAGCAATCTCTGTTTTTAGATCTCTAATGTCCTACTACAGCCCTGACATGGCTCCCCGGAGCTCTCCAAACCAGCTGAGAAATTCTGCCTGGCTCGGCACTTTTTCTTCTGTGCCGTCCCCTCCGTCCACGCTCACCTCCGTTGCCGCATGGCTGATGTGCTCCCGATCTGCCTCCCCAACCGCCATCTGTGCTGCGGTGCTCGTGAAGGAGAACTTTTGGAGATCTGTTTTTTTCCGCAGCACTGACATCGCGGCTACACAGGCGGGCTTCAGAGCTAAAAAAAACCGGCGACATCTGCAATTCGGGGTCCAGATGAGGAGGGATTTATACAAGCCGGAGCAGGAGCCCAGAATCAAGCAGCCATTGCCGATGGTGACATCACTTCCTACTCAAGCCAGGAACATTTCTGTAAATATATTTTGTTGGTTTCAGGCCACTAAACCCCAAAGGAGGGGCCGGTGCTGTTCAAATATCTTTGTAAGCACTATTGTACAAAGGACAGAAGGAAAAGTTTGTCTTTGCTGAAGGTCTTTGTCTCATCTGCAGAGAGTGGACACCCCTGGAGTAGACACAATGAGGCATGATCTAAAAAAGCTTGAGGAGCAGCTTAAGATTCAATGCAAACAAGTACAGATTCATCCATTTCGGTTGCAGAAATCCAAAGGGAGCAGTACGGAGGTGCACAAAAAATGACAGAGACTTTCAAATGATCGTACCTTATGAGCCCATGCTAGGGAAATCTTTTGACAAGGCGGTATCCAAAGCAATACTAGGGTGCATAGCTAGCCAGGTTTTCAGGATATTCATAGTAGGGATGTGCTGCCCGAAATTATTCGTTTTCATTTTAGTCTTATTTTATTATTCTTTTTTTTTTTTATTTAGTAATTTCGTAATTCGATTTAGTGCGCACTAAAAATGAAAACAAAACCAAATACACATTCCTAATTCACAATAAATATGCATAAGAAATATGGGCACACATTGGAGACCTTGTACATGCACACATTTCCCATGCGTCGTCACTGGTGATATCCTGAAAATCCAGCTGCCTGTGGAGTCAGTCGGAGATGTTTATGTTTATGCAAGCTTTCCCGGACTTAAATTAATGCATCTCGCCATCAACATATCCAACACAGCAGCTGTACCTCATCTCCTTGTATATAATTTAGTCTCTGCTAAACTATCTTTATTTCCTCTGATCCCAGTTCAATAGTCCTTGTTAATTGTAACTGCTTTCTTCGACACGTTATTTCTGTTTTGATGTATTTATTGCACCCCTGTTTATTTGTAAACCAGCATGATGTGATCGCTTCATGAATGCCGGTATATAAAAACCTTAAATAAATAAATAAATAAATGTTTTGGCATCACGTGACAGACGCTGAAACACTTCAAAGGAATAAGGGAGCAATTTTTTTAGGCGTCAACATTTTACCAGTATAACCACTTGTAGTTATTTTAGCAGAGGAGGAAGTGCAGGGGTGAGGTTATTTAGCAAGACTGACTTGATGAATAATGCTAATCACAGAAGTATTAAATTAATCCAATTAAAAAAGGACTCACCTAAACTTTGTGTGTTGCCCCTTGTTAATCCTCCTGATCACAAAGAATACAAACTTTCAAGGTAATTAAAACCTTATTAAATTAAAATGATTTTTGCGGCGGGGGGCGCTCTCGCCACGGAACAAAATGGCCACTTGAGCCAGAACTCCTGCCTTCCCCGGACCAACAAACCTGCAAAAAATGCGATTTCAGACTTCGGAACATCTTATAATTAAACAGCATAGTTGCTAACCCGACATGGCTCAGAAAAAAAAAGGGAACGGATTTCCAACAATTTTCATATGTGAGAAATGCAAATCCAGAAGACGGGCCTGCAGGCGAAACTGAAGCTCCGACCTCGGGTGAGCACAAGGCCATGGAGGGAGCTATTCGGGGGGAGCCACGGCACATATTGCAGACCTTCCCACTCACGACGAATTCCACCGCTGGTTTAGTGATCTGAGAAGGGAGATGAAAGAGAACAAACAAGAACTACTCACCTCTATAGACAATATAAAGGAAGAAATGGCTGAAATCTGGAGAAGAGTGGACCAATGTGATATGCGCCTGGATGCCCAGGCAGTAAAAATAGAACTGCTGCAAAACTCAGTCTCCCACAACACTAATGAAAACGTGGACATATTAACAAAATTAGAGGATTTACAAAACAGAAGCAAAGCAGTAATCTGAGATTCCACGTAATCCCTGAAATTGAGGATTATGCGGATTGTAAAGCAACCATCCAAAAACTATGTGGCTTTATTTTGCAGCAATCTAGCCACTCCGGAGAGGCCGGGGAAGCGCCAGAGGTGGAGTTAGAGTGAGTTCACAGGTCACTGGGCCCCAAAGTGAATGGAAAACCAAGAGATATTGTATGTTTTTCCAAATATTCTGTGAAAGAAAATATTTATATGATGGCCAGAAAACAACAGACCTGGGAATGGGAATCCCATCACATAATGATCTTTGCAGATATTTCTCCCTTAACATTAAAAAGAAGAATGGACTTTAAAGATATTACTCTGATCTTGAGAAAGGGAGGAATCCGCTATCATTGGTTATTTTCATTCGGCATTGCAATGACCATCCAAGGCGTGACCATGAAGGCCAAAACCATAGAAGAAGCGGCAGCCATCTTGAAGGAGGCAGGCCTTGTGGTGAAAATAGCAACTACTGGGAAGCAAGCTCACTACACTGCTCCAGTGGATACCCCTAGATGGCAACAGGTCAGCAAAGGCGACAAGAGACTATGCAGAAATTCCGGAGATAACATTCCAGAACAGGATAAATGGAAGGGATGAGTATCCTTACTCCAGAATTTATTCAGATTTCCAGACTCAGGAGCTGGAGAATCGGCTCTAAGAAGAGGTTTCATTTTGGACATATTTTCAAATATATCAGAGGTTTAACTCATGTTTGCTATAGTTGACGGTACATGACTGTTGATCCGGGGGGGGGGGGGGGGGGGGGCAGGTTCTGGGGATGAATCCGCCTCCATCTGCTCACGCAGATATGTCCTGGGTACAGGGCTGCGGGGTTACTAAGGTTCTAGCGGGTAGGGGGAGGGGGTAAAAGTTGGTTTCTCCTATTTTACAGTTATGCAGGCAACAATTCTTATGTCAATTATGTACAGTGTCACCATAGCAGGGCGGCGAGTATACAGCGGCACATGAAAAGCAAGGGAGAATGCAATATGCGTTCCGGAGGTTGTTGCATGGGGTCTTAGCAGATAGATAGATTACTTCACATAATTCGGGAATGATGGCTATCAAAATTTTTTCCCTTAATGTCAAGGGATTAAACAGTCCACAAAAATGCCAGATTTTTAGAACTGAGGCTCAAAATTCGAAGGCAGATATCCTGTTTCTTCAGGAAACTCATGCGAAAAGTAGATATGAACGACTACTACACTGGTCTCTTTTTCTCCGCCAATACCATGCAGCGGCCTCTAAGCTGGAGCAGTACTCTGGAGTGAGCATACTATTACATAAAGATTTACAATGTCAAGTGTTAAAAACGCTGGAAGATCCCATGGGGCGTTATTTACTACTACAATTGGAAATGGATCAGGAAAAATATACATGCTCCCAATTATGATCACCAGATATTTTTTGATAATATAGGACACCTGCTGGATAACATAGAAGTGGGACATCTGATTATAGCAGGGGACTTCAATATCACTCATGACCCCAAGAGTAATTGGACTCGGAGTAAAAGATAAGTTTTAAGCGGCTCTCGTTATGGTTGTGAAATGAGATACGTTACTTTGTGACTGGATTCAAGTATCTTCACGGGTTGGGACTGTGTCTTAAGAAAAGAAAAGAAAAAAAAAGACAAAAAATGAATACATAGAATTAAATTGAATAAATTAAAGAAAATTGGACCAGAAGGACATGAAACTTGTCTGTTAGTTCAAAGTTGTTCCCATGAAGGTCCTACACAAATAGCTAATTTAATGTAAGAAATATTATACTGAAGAACATTGTGGTGTGATTTTTTTGTTTTCTTAGTTACCTCAGATTTCTGAGTTTTTGGGGCTCCCTTGGATTTTTTTATTTCGGATAAAATATATTCAAGCCTGGGAGAGAGACCTGGACAAATCTCTTTCCAAAGATGAGTGGGATCAGATCTTTTTGAATACTAAGCAATGATCTATCTCCGCTTCCCTTATGGAAAACGGATTTAAAGTACTATTTCGCTGGTATCTCACCCCGCGTAGACTATACTGCGCCAATATCAGTCCCGACGACTTATGTTGGAAAGGTTGTGGACAATCTGGAACTTTTATTCATATGTGGTAGGACTGTCCCAAAGTGGGAAGATTGTGGAAGGAAGTGTCAGATATTATACAATGCATTTTGGGTCGACCCATCTCCTTGTCCCCTGACCAAGCGTTATTGAATGTGTCAATTGGGGGCTCTCGGAGTGACAATAGTTGGACATCATGTGTATATTGTATTGGATGACAGCACAGAAATATCATAACATACTTCACTTCAATCAGGTGTGGACTCCTTATCTATAATGGAGGGGGAATGCTTCCACCAGTGCGGCTGGGATTCAGAGACAACAACTACCTTCAGCGAGGAGACAAAGACATTTACAGGCCGTTTGGACGCGCGTTTTTGTCGGGCTAGCTTTACCCCTTATTCGGTAAGGGGTAATAGCGCGTCGAAAACGCGCATCCAACCCCCCCCAAAACTAATAGTGCCCAAAACATGCAAATGCATGTTGATGCCCTATTAGTTATTCCCACGCGATTCAGTTTCAGAAATTAGCGCCTGCCCAAAGGTAGGCGTTAATTTCTGCCGGCACCGGGAAAGTGCACAGAAAAGCAGTAAAAACTGCTTTTCTGTACACCCTCCGACTTAATATCATGGCGATATTAAGTCAGAGGTTTCAAAAGTTAAAAATTAAATAAAAATAATAAAAAAAAAAATTTTAAATCGGCCCGCGGGTTGAAAACCGGACGCTCAATTTTGCCGGCATCCGGTTTCCGAACCCGTGGCTGTCAGCGGGTTTGAGAACCGACGCCGGCAAAATTGAGCGTCGGCTGTCAAACTCGCTGACAGCTGCCGCTCCTGTCAAAAAAGAGGCACTAGGGACGCGCTAGTGCAGGCCCTAATTTGAATAATTTGTTTTAGTGAATCGCACACACAGGAGAGTGGCCTGTGTGCTCGCTGGGAGAGCGGGAGCGCTCGCCAGCTCTCCCGCAAACTTTACTGTATCGGCCTGTTAGACTGTTTGAGTGTACCATATATGAGGCTACTGTTTATTTAATTGCATATTACCTTGTTAACATGCTATGCATCATTGTATTGCCATAATCCTGCATATGCTTGTACTTTGTTCACAAGTTATATGTTTCAATAAAATTTAAATTAAAAAAAAAAAAAAAAGATTTTTGCACAGTAGTCCAAGCATTAATTCTTCCTTAATACTGTCATTCGCTCTTCCTTGTTTTGCCCCTTTATACCATCAAAGCCATTCTTGCAGTCCAAAATTCTGCAGCTAGAATAATCGCAGGTACCTCCCGTTTCGACCGCGTTTCCCCAGTACTCAAGGACCTTCTACAGTTGCCCATTCAGTTCCGTGTGCACAACGCTCTTAAAAACAATTTATCACATGTCATTCATCTCTTAGTCAAACTTCACAGACCTGTAAGGAATTTAAAATCAGAAGGCCAACGTCTGCTGGACATACACAGCCATAAAATTACGCGCCTTGCTGAATCAAGAGACTGTACGCGCTCTATAGCTGAGGCAATGCTCTGGAACAGACTATCAGCTTCCCTCCAGAAACAGGCTGGTTATATAACATTTTTAAAAAAGATTTTAAAACTCATTTGTTCAAACTAGCATTTGACTAAATCTACCTTGCAGCCATTAGTGTAAACCCCAGTCAAGCCTTGTAAGTCCTCATTCTAGCAGCATTTATCGCCCACTGTTATTGCTTTCAATTTTATGTATGTATATTTTGTAAGCCACCCAGAAGATGGGATTAAAGCGGCCTAAAAATATTTTAAGTAAATAAAATAAATCACAACTTGTGTTCACTTCCTTCCGACTTATTATTTCTACCTGACAAAACCAGTCTGAATGTGGCCAAATGAAGAAGCCTGTGGAGCTGGAGTGACCCTTTCGGAGAGCCGGAATGACGCGCAGCGCACAACAGCTCTGCAAGCTGAACCTCCTACGTCACGCCACACAGCCTCGTCACAGCACTGGGAGCCGCACAGTCCTACTGCATCATCCTGGGGAGAAAGGCAGCGCGGGGGGGGGGGGGGGACCAGACCTTTGCTCCCTTTTCCAACACCCAGCCTCTCTCGTGAAGCCTTTCCAGACTAGCCTGAGCATCTGGGCAGCTGAAACTAAGCGAAGGGAATCTGAGCAGGTCTTTGTTCCTGCAGACATAACGTCGCCATTATTTTCCCTGTAAAACGAAGCTTTCATTCGAACACATAATGCCACAGGGAGTGGGATGAAAGAAGATGACTTTTCCTTAGCATTCAAAAGCAGACTTGGGCCAAGGCAGAGCAAGCTTAGACTAACTAGCATGCTACTTATTCTTACAATTATTCTCCCAGTGACTATAAGGCACAGTTTCTGTTATCACTAATCGTATGTATTACACTCGATATACTGTACCAGGGATAGGCAACTCCAGTCCTCAAGAGGCACAGACAATTATTCATGACAACTCAACTATGCAGATTAGCTGAGATCTCCAAGCAAGCCCATCTGATGAATATTTAGCATTCATATCCTGAAAACCAGACCAGACCCGATCACAGCTGTGCAATCTACTTCCCTCACAGTCTGAAAAAGTGTCCCCTCCCCACTTCCAACCAACCCTCGGGATTCCCTCCTGCCCTGTTACCTTCTCCCTGGCCTTACAACCACACTCCCACCCACTGCCCTCTCCGTCTGCGTTTAAATTCTGTCATGGTCTTAGTTACCACCACCACCACCCCTGCCAGTCCAAGCATCTGCCGCCCTTCCCAGTAAAACAGGGATTTCTTCATCTTTCTCCCCGAGCCAGTTCAGCTCCAGGCAAACACGACAGCGCAAGATGGATCTGCGCAAGTCTGCCCGGGACACGTGGGAGGCTCCGAGTGTCTGAGTCCTGCACCGCCACTGCTTCCCAGGGACCCCGGGGGGGGGGGGGGGGGGGAACAAGAGATAACAACCGAACACTCCTCCTGCCACTCACAGGACTGGGTCAGCATGAAGTGAAAAAAAAAAAAAAGGTAACTGTTAAGGAGAACTAACTACTGACGCTGGCTATTGAATTACAATAGAGGCAGAACATAATGGAAGAATGAGTTAGGGCCACATTTACTACAAGGCGCTAACACGTCGTTTAGCTAACAGGCCCCATTAATCTCAACAGGATTTAAATTTGCTAACAGGCCGATACAGTAAAGCGCGGCTGCAGTTACCCCGTTTCTAACCCGCTGTGTACCCACAATTTCGCCGCGTAAGTCTAACCCGCGATTCACTATCTGTTTTTACCGATCCTTACCGCTTCTTTAACTCGACGCGTATCCCTTTCCGCCCGCGGCATGTATATGTATGTAAACGATCCGATTAGCTATTCCCTCCCATACAGTAAAGTGCGCCCTGACTATCGCCTTTTTAACCTGCTATCTTGCTGCGTCTTTAACCTACTAATTTACCGCCTACCCTGACCCTTGCGTTAGTGTGGTGAACATAGCCGCCCAGTCCCAAACCAAACCAACCCAATCCAAGCCCCAGCAGAGAGAGACGAAATTTCACAGTCCCAAACCAACCCAATCCAAGCCCCAGCAGAGAGAGACGAAATTTCAGTGTCCCAAACCAACCCAATCCAAGCCCCAGCAGAGAGAGACGAAATTTCACAGTCCCAAACCAAACCAACCCAATCCAAGCCCCAGCAGAGAGAGACGAAATTTCACAGTCCCAAACCAAACCAACCCAATCCAAGCCCCAGCAGAGAGAGACGAAATTTCACAGTCCCAAACCAAACCAACCCAATCCAAGCCCCAGCAGAGAGAGACGAAATTTCACAGTCCCAAACCAAACCAACCCAATCCAAGCCCCAGCAGAGAGAGACGAAATTTCACAGTCCCAAACCAAACCAACCCAATCCAAGCCCCAGCAGAGAGAGACGAAATTTCACAGTCCCAAACCAACCCAATCCAAGCCCCAGCAGAGAGAGACGAAATTTCACAGTCCCAAACCAAACCAACCCAATCCAAGCCCCAGCAGAGAAAGACGAAATTTCACAGTCCCAAACCAAACCAACCCAATCCCCAGCTTGGATTGGGTTGGTTTGGGACTGAGCGGCTAAATTTCATCTCTCTCTGCTGGGGCTTGGATTGGGTTGGTTTGGTTTGGGACTGTCAAATTTCGTCTCTCTCTGCTGGGGTTTGGATTGGGTTGGTTTGGGACTGTGAAATTTCGTCTCTCTCTGCTGGGGTTTGGATTGGGTTGGTTTGGGACTGTGAAATTTCGTCTCTCTCTGCTGGGGCTTGGATTGGATTGGGTTGGTTTGGTTTGGGACTGTGAAATTTCATCTCTCTCTGCTGGGGCTTGGATTGGGTTGGTTTGGGACTGTGAAATTTCGTCTCTCTCTGCTGGGGCTTGGATTGGGTTGGTTTGGTTTGGGACTGTGAAATTTCGTCTCTCTCTGCTGGGGCTTGGATTGGGTTGGTTTGGGACTGTGAAATTTCGTCTCTCTCTGCTGGGGCTTGGATTGGGTTGGTTTGGGACTGTGAAATTTCGTCTCTCTCTGCTGGGGCTTGGATTGGGTTGGTTTGGGACTGGGCAGCTAAATTTCGTCTCTCTCTGCTGGGGCTTGGATTGGTTTGGTTTGGGACTGTGAAATTTCGTCTCTCTCTGCTGGGGCTTGGATTGGTTTGGTTTGGGACTGTGAAATTTCGTCTCTCTCTGCTGGGGTTTGGATTGGGTTGGTTTGGGACTGTGAAATTTCGTCTCTCTCTGCTGGGGTTTGGATTGGGTTGGTTTGGGACTGTGAAATTTCGTCTCTCTCTGCTGGGTTTTGGATTGGTTTGGGACTGTGAAATTTCATCTCTCTCTGCTGGGGCTTGGATTGGGTTGGTTTGGGACTGAGCGGCTAAATTTCATCTCTCTCTGCTGGGATTTGGATTGGTTTGGTTTGGGACTGTGAAATTTCATCTCTCTCTGCTGGGGCTTGGATTGGTTTGGTTTGGGACTGTGAAATTTCGTCTCTCTTGTCCATCCGAAGGAGGGTGCTTTGTTGCGCTTCCTGCCTCCGATCGCCGGCTGCTGGGGCTTGCTGGCGCCGGGCGCTCAAGGCAGCGGGGTTTGTAGGAGAACCATCCACTTCCTGGTACCTGTCATTTCAAACGTCATTTGAAATGACATTTGAAATGACAGGTACCAGTGCACCCAGGATACTGTACAGGCGCTGTATAGCGCCTGTACAGTAAAATGGATTGCGCTTCATGGACGCGCGTTGGACGCGGCTTGCATTTGCATGCCATTTAAATACAGTATCGAGCGGTAGGTGATCCAAACTGTGTGTGCGGCAAACGCGGGTGCGCCGGGCACTAACGCACCTCTTTCTACCGCACCTTACTGTATCGGCCCGAATGCCCGCTAGCACTTTTTATTAAATCTGCCCTTCAGAGCGAACACAGGTTAAACAGAGAGAAAAAAAATAAATAAAAAGAACAGAGCAAGGGTGACTACCTTCCGTCGAAAAAGAAGAATTTGCCACGCCCGTTCTTCTCTCCGTGTACGAAGTCTCCTTCAAACCTGTCGGTGGAGGAGTAGGTGACCGTACAGAAGCCGTGGGGCAAGCCATCGTCGTCCAAGGCACCTGCGCAGCAGACACAGAAGACGTTTAAGACAGGCCTAGCGCATCCCAAGCATGCGCCTCCCCGGTCTGGACGGTGTTGTAACATTACAGACGGCGAAAGGATCTCGGGGGACTCAGCTACTTCTAACCTGATTTTAATGACTTGAAAAAAAAAATAAAAAAAAAAATATAAAATTTCCAACTGCAATGAAAATAAATATAATTCCACCCCCCTCCGAATGTACCGAGGTTGGGTTCCACCTTTTCTAAAAGTCCCCCCAGGCCAACATCTCCAATTTACTGCCTGAACTCTGATCTGTACCAGAGGGGATTCAGGGCGCCTCCCAGGCTCTCTCTTCCCTCTGAAAGAGGCAAAAGTCCCAAGCAGTCATCCCATTTTTCCCCTTGAGCTTACACATAGAAATCTAACGGCCTCTGGCAGCGCAGCAGCATGGGCACAGTGCACGCATCTGCGGTTTTTACGCAGCCCGCCCTAGACGTTAGGAGCAATGAAAACAAACTGGTATGAAGGAAAGTTCAAAAATGGGCCTCAGTAACAGGCCAAAGCTTTAGGGCCAGCTACCCTGAACGGGCAAGTTTTGAGGTTTTTATGGAAAGCTGCCAGGGAGACGACCTCCTGGATGTCCGACGGAAGTCTGTTCCATACAGAAGGGGCCAGGGCAAAGAAAAGAAACCTCAAAAAATGGGAGGTGGCTGGTCCAGCACGTGGGATAGTCAGAAGAGGGCGAGACGCAAAACCAAGACAGTGAGCTGGCATGTGCCAGCAAGTTAAGGCAGAGGGAGGGTTGAATGCAAGTGAAGGTGAAGAAGGGATGCCCGAACATGGCACAATAACTGAACTTGCCCAGCAGGGATGCAAGAACAGCACTGGCCTGGTGGCTAGAGCAACAGACAGAAAATCAGGGAATTCATTGCTCAAATCCCTTTCTTCCACCAAAGCTCCTTGGGCAGATGACTTCACTCTCCATTGCCTCAAGAAAGAACCTAATTGTCAATGGTCCGAATTTAGTCCGGTTTCAGACAACTCAATTCAAATTATAATCAGCAAACAAAAACCCTCAAATTCACCTTACAACCCTTGTTCAGGAGTCTTCTTCAAAGCTATTGGTCATCATGCATACTCTTTTCTCAGTAGCCTAGTTAACCAATCATTAGAAACAGGACAATTTCCATCTAATCTGAAAAAAACATCCATTCTACCAATTCTAAAATCAAAAACAAAAGGTACAGCCGATCTCAATAACTACAGACCTATTGCCTCCCTCACATCATTAGCTAAACTAATAGAATCTGCAGTTTTACGTCAACTTTCTGACTTTCTATCCGAAAATAACATTCCCCACATTAACCAGCACGGCTTCAGAAAGGGACACTCTACAGAAACACTTCTCCTATCTACCTTTGACACATTATTCCGGGCATTTGATTCATATACAGATTACATTATAGTATTTTTAGATATCTCAGCAGCATTTGATACGGTCGATCACCAAATTCTCATCTCAGGCCTACAAGCAATAGGCATCACTGGAACAGTATTAAGTTGGTTTTCATCTTTTCTTACAGATCGTCCTCAACAAGTTAATATTAACCATCAATCCTCTACCCCCTACACAATTCCATCCGGCGTTCCCCAAGGATCTTCATTATCTCCCATATTATTCAATATATATCTTCTTCCGCTTTGTCATATCTTATCTTCACTCAACCTACAATTCAAAATTTATGCAGACGACATTCAATTTCTGGTCCCCTACAAAACTTCCTGGTCCGATACTCTATCTTTAGTTTCACTCTACCTTTCCACCATTAACTCTTGGCTATCTCATAATCGTTTAAAATTAAATCCATCAAAAACTGAATTAGTCCATTTAACATCCATTACAGATTCCTCTATAGGCCCACCATCTCATTTCACTTTCAATGGCTCAACCATTCCAATTAACTGCCATGCCATAAATCTAGGTGTAACCATAAATACAGACTTATCTATGAAACAACAAATCTCCTCCCTAACAAAGAAATCATTCTACAAATTACAGCTTCTGAAACGTCTTCGTCCTCTTCTTTTCTATCGTGATTTCAGGACTGTTCTACAATCTCTTATATTTTCTGGTCTAGACTATTGTAACGCTCTTTATCTAGGTCTATCTGATTCATCAATTCACCCGCTACAATTAGTTCAAAATAGTGCAGCTCGCTTATTATCCGGTACCCCCATTCGCAATCATATTACACCTATTTTACATTCCCTTCACTGGTTACCCATAAAATACAGGATAAAATACAAAGTAATCTCAATCATCCATAGTTTAATCTACAACTCTACATCCACCTGGCTTTGCACCTTACTCCGCATTTACAAACCCACCCGACACTTAAGATCACTTACTCAAAATCTCTTAGACATTCCATCACCACGACAGGCTAGATTAGATATCACCAGGAAAAGAGCTTTTTCAGTAGCAGGACCATCTCTCTGGAACTCTTTACCCAACCCACTCCGTTTAATATCAAATCCTCATCATTTCAAAAAGGCTTTAAAAACATTCTTTTTTCAACAAGCATTTAACATTCCCACTAAGCATCTCCCCGATCAAAAATGAAACTCCATCCCCTAAATTTCTCTCATCAGATACATATTACCTTAACGTCTCTCCTCTTTCATTCCATCCGTGTTCTTTCTAGGACATTACAATTCGATACGTTGCTACCCCCCCCCTCCATCCCTTTTACCCTCCCTACTCTTTACCCATGGCATGTTACCATTATTATTATTTTGTTATTTAATAATTTGTTTTAGCTAACATTTATCTAGCTATTTAGTTAAATTTATGTATTTTAAGTTTATTTTAGTTATATTTTATTTTCACTTTATTTTAACATGTTGTAAACCGTTTTGATAAAATTTTATTTTAAAAAGCAGTATATAAATACTTTTAAATAAATAAATAAAAATACAAACTTAGGGCCTTATTTACTAATGATTTTTCTCCATTCTGTGTCTATGGGGGGAAAAGCTTAGTAAATAAACCTTTAGATTCTAAGCCTCCCAGGGAAGGCATCTACCTACTGTAACTGAATTGTAACTCACTTTTAGCACAGGTTTGGAACAGTGAGTAATTAAAGTGCAAATCCATGTGTGGAGCATTTCTAAAGCAGCAGCAGAAGACATCAAGCCAAAGCTGACAGACCACAGAAGGGGCCACTGCAATAGTCTAGTCTAGAGCAGAAAACTGGGTCTTCATACATTTTTAGCTGGGAGATGTGCGTTCGGGCTGCTGGCAGAATAGGACAGGAGTTTCATTTTAAATACCGCTAAAGTGGGGAAGTGGTCCAGGCTTGGCAGCAAGTACATGCAGACCGCACAATATTGGAGAAATTACTTACCTGATAATTTTGTTTTCCTTAGTGTAGACAGATGGACTCAGAACCAATGGGTATAGTGTACTCCTGATAGCAGTTGGAGACGGATCAGATTTCAATCTGACGTCAGTCCTAGTACATATACCCCTGCAGGAAGTGCAGCTCTTCAGTATTCTCCTCGAAAAGCAATTGTGGATATATGCGTGACTGAATAACTTGAATAACTTGGATAACTGGATTAACTTTATAACTTGGTTAACTTGAACTGGTTGAGTTGCTATAGTTGGAGACCGCCAGTGCCCTCAACCGAGAAACATCGACATCCGGTAGGGTGGGTGTCCTAATTGGAGGGAAACTTGGCTTACCCGTGATTATCTCGCTCTTGGGGAGATGTCGCCCGAGAATTCCATGCATGACGGCAGCCGTGGGTGGGATGCTGAGTCCATCTGTCTACACTAAGGAAAACGAAATTATCAGGTAAGTAACATCTCCATTTCCTAGCGTGTAGCAGATGGACTCAGCACCAATGGGATGTATAAAAGTTACTCCCCGAACCGGGTGGGAGGCTGTCCGTGGCCCATTTAGTACTGCCCTTGCGAATGCTGTGTCCTCTCGAGCCTGAACATCCAGGCGGTAGAACCTGGAGAAGGTGTGGATGGAGACCATGTCGCCACCCAACAGATCTCGGCGGGTGACAGCATCTTGGTTTCCGCCCAGGACACTGCCTGGGCTTTAGTGGAATGAGTCTTGACTTGCAAGGACAGTGGCTTGCCTGCTACGTAGGCCGCCTTGATAACTTCTTTGATCCAGCGGGCTATGGTTGCCCGTGAGGCCGCTTCCCCTTGCTTCTTCCCGCTGTGAAGGACGAATAGATGGTCCATCTTTCATACGGATTCCAACCTTTCCAGGTATCGGTCTAGGAGTCTGCTGACATTGAGGTGGCGCAGACAGCAAGATTCTTCCGGATGCTTATGCTCATCTGGCGATGGTAGCGAGATGGTTTGGTTGAGATGGAAGAGAGAAACCACTTTGGGGAGGAAGGACGGGACAGTGCTTAACTGAATGGCTCCCGGAGTGAGTCTGAGGAACGGCTCCTGGCAGGACAGTGCTTGTAGCTCGGAGATACGACGGGCCGAACAGACTGCCACCAGGAAGGCAGTTTTCAATGTTAATAGGCGGAGGGACAGGCCACGGAGAGGTCTGAAGGAGGCTCCTGCTAAGAAGTCTAGGACTAGGTTGAGGTTCCATAGAGGCACTGGCCACTTTAGGGGTGGTCGGATCTGCTTGACTCCTTTGAGGAAGCGGGAGACGCCTGGGTGAGAGGTTAGGCTACAGCCCTCACTCTTGGTTCCGTAGCATGACAGTGCAGCCACCTATACCTTGATGGAGTTGAGAGACAACCCCTTTTGTAGGCCATTCTGCAGGAAATCCAAAATCGTGGGAATTTTGACTAACCGTGGGATGATGTCGCGGTCCTCACACCAGGCTCCGAATACTCTCCAAATCCTTATGTATGTTAGGGATGTGGAGAACTTGCGTGCTCGGATCAGAGTGTCAATTACTGCCCCTGAGTATCTGCTCTTCTTCAGGCGAGTCCTCTCAATGGACAGACTGTAAGAGAGAATCGAGCTGGGTCCTCATGGAGGATCGTCCCTTGTTGGAGCAGGTCCCTGTGTGGCGGTAGCGGAAGAGGGCTCTCTGTTGGTAGCCTTCGCATGTCTGCATACCACGGCCTTCTTGGCCAGTCTGGGGCCACTAGAAGTACTGCTCCCTTGTGGTGCTCTATCTTGTGGATGATTCCGCCCAATAGGGTCCATGATGGGAAGGCGTATAGTAGAGTTTCCTGTGGCCAGGCCATCGATTCCCTGGGACTGAGGATCCCGTCTGCGGCTGAAGAAGCTGGGCCCTTGGGCGTTGGACCAGTTTGCCAGGAGGTCCATGGTTGGTGTTCCCCAACGGTTTACTATCAACTGGAAGGCTGTGGTCGACAGTCTCCATTCTCCTGGGAAATCACCTTGGGAATTCTCAACTGGGGGAGGGACCCAAGGGGTGTCACCGCAGGAGAGCGGGGCTCGTCTGTAGAGGTAAGATTTCTTCTTGTTTTGGGTTTCTTTTGGTAAATTACTCTAACACTGTGCGAGCGTGCATAGAGTCCGGAACTGTTATGGATATGGAAAATACTGAAGAGCTGCACTTCCTGCAGGGGTATATGTACTAGGGCTGACGTCAGATTGAAATCTGATCCGTCTCCAACTGCTATCAGGAGTACACTATACCCATTGGTCCTAAGTCAATCTGCTACACGCTAGGAAACATTGTGTTATTTTAAACTTAAAGAAGTGAAAAGGAAGCTTATGTATGTGAATTCTCATCCAATCTGAAATTTTTGGGGCTGGAAGAAGGGATGGAGAGAGAAAACAAGACATATTTGATTTTCAAACATGTTATCAGTGGAACAGCATTTAAATGGAGCAGATTGTCACAGTTTTTTGTTAATCACTACATTAACAGCTGTCAGATAAAGACATGAGGCACCAATTCAGTTATCAGCATGGCTGGATTTAGTGAACGAGTGATTAGATACGTGCAGATCCATATCGAGACAGCTTTATCTGGCTACGTTAGGGACTTGGCTGGACAAAGCACAGGACATGAATTTCCTGCTATGCCAATCGCTGCCAGTTTAGCCAGGTAAGTGTAAATGTATCCGGATAGATCAGAGGCCTTCCAGGGCAGGGCTACCTTACCCAGATAACGCCGATATTCAGCATCGTCCGGGTGAAGCCTAGTTGTGCCAGAGAATAGTCCTAACGTCATCTGGATAACTTGGATTTTATCCCGGTGTATTCAGAGGAACCATAGCCGGCTGCAGTCCGCTGACTCTATGAATAAAAGTTATCCAGATATCTTCACTTGGATAACTTTCTCGCTCCTCGTGCTGCTGACTATGGACCACGGGACTTCTACTGAACCCGGCCTCAACACTAGAAGGACAGAGGAAAGAGATTCTCTGGCCAAGGAAAATGCTTGGCCATGTCCTGCTTGTTAAAGGAAAGGTTATAGACTCTGGAGATAAGGATTTACATGTGTAAATCTAACATACTATCCTTGCAATTTTCAAAAGCCCATTTACCTGAACAAAGTGCATTTACACGTGTAAAACCTAGTTTTAAGTGTGAAAATACTTTTGATAATCAGGCCCTTTGTGTTGTGTCCAACATTTCACATCCCAGTCCAGCAGTCAGAGGAGGATTTAGGATTTTTGCCGCCCCTAGGCATTGTTGGTGTTATCCACCCACCCTCACCTCTATCATAAGTTTAGACAACAGGGAGCAGAAGGACCAACCTGCAGCCCCACAGTTCTGCGGCAGCTCGGGGGTTAATTCTATGATAAGAATTTAGAAAATTCTACAGCACTTGTTTAAACATTTCCATCTCTTATTTTTTTGCATTATAAAAATAAAGTAGTTTTCCAGTTTTGTTTGTGTCTAAATAATTTGCTTTCTTTTTTACTGCGTGACGAAAAAGGATTTCAAATGTCACAACAGGAAAGAGATTCTCAGGGGTAGGGCCTCATAAATTATCCCAAAGAACCGAAAGGGGGTAAAAAAGTTAAGCTTGCCGAAATCCAAGTCAAATCAGATTAATAACTGGTTCTCATGGGGCCAATAAATCCAAATCCTCAGACGATGACGATGGAGCCTGATAAAATGCATCTCTCTTTATCCTTCAGAAAACAAGTCACTTGAACAGGCTCATAAAAAAAACTATTCCTCTCCAAATAAACTATTTCACACTTAGGGGCCAATGCAATTATGTGAGCTGAAAGCGGGCGCTGACTTTTCAGCGCCTGCTTTTTTAACGCACTCATGGCGCCCACAAGGGGGGTGCCATGTAATATGGAAATTAGGGGGTTGCACTAGGAAGGAGGCACTAGGGTCGCTTGCGCAACCTTAGCGCCTCCTTCCTAACGCGTCCTGCCGCAGCTGCCGGTTATGAAGACCGACGCCGGTAAACCTGCCTGTCTGCCAATAATGAAAACGGCCGCCGAGTTATTTTATATTTTTAACTTTAAAAGAGAAGAAGTACAGAAAAGCAGTTTTTTCTGCTTCTGTACTTCTTTTCAATGCACTCAGCTATTAAAGCCTCTCTCTTTTTTTTTTTGGCCTGTACTCCCGTGGTTATTGCCTGTTCTCACTCCCTTTCAGATGTGGTGTATTGCAGTGTGCCTTACCATCAACCATGCCTCCCCCTCCAAGTACTCATCACCTTCAGGGAAGCTCCCCTGCCACACCCCGTGGCCTGTCTTGGAGAAATTTGTTCCTCCTACTTCCTGCATTCTCTTTTTTTTTTTTTTTTGCAACTTTACTGAGGCCTGTTGCAGAGTATGAGAGCAAGGCAGAAGGCAAGCAGTCTTGAGGACAGGAGAGAGAAAGTTTAGGGGAAGAGAGAGAAAGAAAGTGAGAGTGAGGACCTCAACCTCAAATTTGGGAAGACAAGTTCCTATGGAGAGGGATCCTCCTGGGGGAGGGGGGATCCTCAGTGCCTTGGGAACAGAGACCCATAGGCTAGGGCCCACCCAAAGCTGGGAAGCAGCTGAACTTGAAAAATCAACCCCGAAAGGCTGCTGTCTCAGGTGCTTGTTAGTCCATCAGGGCAGGACCGCAGCATGATTCTGGAAGAAAGGAAAAGTCCATCAACTCTTGTCCGCAGCTGCAGGAGACAGAGAACTACTAACGAGAGCCTCCGATCACACCCCCTTTATGCAAAGTCTGACATCATAGAGGGGGGGGGTGTGTCCTCCATCTCCAGCAGCTGAGGAGCGGGATAATCCCAGGTGAAATGGACTGGTCTAGCAGACAATAAGGAATCACAGAATGATGCATCTGAATGCAAGACTGACAGAGATGGGTAAGGTATAAACAAGATTAATGTACATATGCTGTGAAGAAGTCAAGAGAAAGCCGTAATCAGCTGGGCATCTACGGTATGCACCAGGAAATAAACTGGACAGACTAGATAGGCCCTGGGTTCTTATCTGCCATTAAAGGCTACATTTCAGATGTTGCAGCCAGATATGCCAATAAGGACCAGCCTGTGACATATTTGCAATGCTATGCACTGAGGGGCAGGAAACTAGTGGTTCCTGTCCTTCAGAGCTGGTGAGATACATGGTATGTGCTCGGGCCATACTGGGGACGATAAGTGCCCCCACAAGAGCAACCTGCTGGCCAAAGAGTGATGCAGCATTAGAGCAGACTTCTGTCCCAGCTCATCACCAGCAAGGGGACCCTGTGTCACTCAGGCTGTCATCCTGGGAGAGGATGAGAGACAAAAACATTGGGGAAAAGGACAAACAAGGAGATCTAGATTACCTAGTCAGATGTGTAGACATTGCACAGTAACAGAGAGAAGTGTACTATGGATGTATGTGCAACATATACAGACAAACAGAGAACAAGGTCATTGTTACCCAGCCGCGAGTTGAAGACCCAGTGCGAGGCAAACCAGAAATCAGCTTCATTTCCCAGTCCGGATGCCTCAGGCGAACAGAGACAGGAAGGAGCCATAGTGTTACTCAATGGCAAAGCCTTCCTGGTGGTGAAGAGAGTCGTGATCCTGTGGTCTAAGGCATGCTACCACCCAGGCCACATAAAACTTAAGATGCATTGCTTTCATATTTCCAAAATTACTTAAAATTCAGCAAAGTCAGTGAAGCCCACCTACCAAGCAAAGTTCAGGCACCTACAGAAATTCCTAAAAGCAAGCAACATACAACTTCCTACATAATGCCTCCCCTATTCCCAACCATGCTGTCACTTTAAAATCCCCCAGACTGCATGTCCATGAGACACATGATCCCTTACTGCAGGAGCAAATTCTCCTCCAAAACTAACACTTTTCTCCCAGGAAGGGGGTTCCTTCCAGCCCCCTCTTCCTGGCGTGAAGGTGCCCGACCTCTGAACTTGAGTCTCCCAGCATTTTACTGCACAGCGCCGTGATCAAGCCCAGGACCCGGCCCCATTGTTAATATGTAAATGCTGTCTAGATCAAGGACACTGCCGGTGAACTAATATACCCAAAGGAACGCCTGTACGTGCAAGTCCAGGCAGCATACATCTTACTCCCATTCAAAAACAATCGAAGCCCGGTACATGGAAACTTACAAACAATTAATCTTTTTATATTAGGAAAGAAAACTACAAAATTGCCAACTAAAATATCGGATTTTTTTTTTTTTTAATTTTCTAGCTAGTACTGATGCTTTCATGGCCCAACAAGTCCCGGCTGTATTATCAGGCTGACCATATAACTCTAAGCCAAGCTGAGCCAGCCCCCTTGCAGGCAGGCGCAGTCCTGCTTCTCTCTGGGAACTCAATAGGGAGATCTGAACTACATCTCCCAGCATGCCATGGCGTAAAGAAACCAGGACTAGCTCAGCTTGGCATAGGCTTAGAGGGGTCTCTCTCTCTACATATACGTGAAAAAAAATTCTGAATTTATGGCACAGGAAAACTCAAATAAGCCTTAATTGCAAAACTTACAACCAGTCAAAAGGAGACAGATTAAACAGGACGTACTTTGGCAATGTGTGCCCACTGTGAAATGGAAGATCAAAAAGATTTTGGGAGCGTGCTGAGCCTGGCTCCTATAAACCTCCTATTTACCTTACAAAAACTGTTCATTAGTAAGACCAAAATACATGAAGATCGCCCACTCTCAGACATCACTCCTGCTCTGTGACCTTCTCTTTCTCTCCTGCATACTGAACACGCAGCAACGTCAGGACATTACGCTACCACAAAATCTGTTCCAAGCACACAAAAAGTACTTGGGACGTCCCAAACACAAACAGTGCACACAGGCAGTCTGAGAAAAACCAACCGGGAAGCAGCAGCCCCCTCCCTTCCAGGAGCATCACTGGCAGATGATGATCCCTTTCCTCTGGATCTAATTCTGGACATTTATTTTCTTAAAATGTACAATGATTTATCCCTTACTCCTAAGCAGTGTACAGTAAAACCATGCGTAATTAATCAAAATGTGATAAAACAACAGAAACAGATCAAACTGATAGCCTGCCAGTCACTGAGGTTATGATCTCAAAACAAATGCATGAGGAAGCAAAGGGCCACGATGCTAACCGGTATGTGCCAAAACAGTTTTCAACACAGATTCAAAAAAGACTTGAAGACTGCAGTCCACAGATGATTCCTAGTCAACTCGAAAGAACCAGAGTTCTTCTGCCAAGAAGAATGGGCAAAAACTGCACCATCCCGCTGTGCATAATTGGCAGACGCTTATCCTAAATGACTCATGGCTGTTTCTGCTGCAAGAAGGAGCTTTCACCAAGCAAGACTTTTGGTTGGTTTGGTTTTTTTATTCCTTAATAACTTTTGGATTATTTCTATAATTATTCTTTCACAATGAAGATACTGAGTATGTTGTGTAGATCAGCGAAACAAACTCCCACTTTTGGATTTTGTACACAGCAGAATGTGAAAAATATACAAGGATGTGAAGACTTTTACAAGGCACTGTATCATTTCTATAGCAGTATTAGATATGAGCACCACTGTACAAGACCCGAATAAACATTTAAGAGAGACAAGAAATGTTTAAATATTGACTAAAAGGTGAAATTAGCTTTCTTGCCCATTAATTTTCTTTTCTTTTCTTGAGCCCACCAGACCAGTACACAACGCATGGGTCTAGCCCCCCCTGCCAGCAGATGGCGACAGAGTAGAATCTGATTCACTGACATCAGCCCTTATAGGGCACTGTGAAGCCTGAAGCATTTCACTATAACTGTAACAAAGCAAACCGTATAAAGCTCCACCCCCCCCCTCCCATGAGCAGGGGATACTCAACAAGACCCTTTAACAAACTAGGTCCTTAAAACTATCCTCTTAATGACTGAACAGACTTATCTGTATAGCAGGCTGACGGCTAATAATGGGTGGGAACCTGGACTGGTTGGACTCAAGGAAAGAAAATTAGCAGGTAAGACACCTAATTTCTCCTTCCTTATCGTCCCACCAAACCAGTCCAGAATGCATGGGATGGATCCAAGCCACTCTTAAGAAGAGAGTGAGCCAGACAAGCCTGCCCTCAGGACCCCAGCCAAAAAGGAGGCAAACTCCCTAGCACGCACATCCAACCTAGAATGCTTTCAGAATTTATGCAAGGAAGCCCACACGTGGCTGCTTTGTAAATCTCCTTAGGTAACTCTGCCCACGAAGTTGCTTGACTTCTCATGGAATAGCTCAAAGGTCCTCAGAGACTTAAGAAGCCTCTGGAAATGTAAGCTGAACCAATAGCTTCTTTAATCCAGCTGGCAAAAACGCAAATGCTCTCTCACCACTGGATCCAGGGGATGCAGGCCTTCCAGAGCCCAAGCCCCTTTGAAATTAGCCTCTGGGGTGTCCCACTCAAGATCAATCGATTCTCCTTAACAGGGAAAAAAACAAAAGACTTTATGCAAAGAAACCAAAATGGGATTTTTCTTTGGCTCAAACATGGAATCTGCCCCAGGTACTCCCAGCATCTTTTAACGTCTGGGAAATCAGAGCCGGTAACTCATCTCTATGAAAGAACCGCAACACAGTCCGACACAGTTCCAGTCCTGGAGGAATTTTTCCCATTTTCCAGAGAGTCAGGATCGGCCTCACCAACAGAGCCATCCGGATTCCTATCGGGGGGACCTGCTGCCAATCTATTTTTATTTTATTTATTTAAGTTTTTCTATACCGGCATTCGCGATAAAAATCGCATCATGTCGGTTTACAATTAACAAGTAGATAGGGAACAAAAGGCAATAAATAACATTGATCTAAGTAATAATAATAATAAAATAATAGTAATAGTAGTAAAAAACGTTAAACAAGAGAAGGCTAAGGAATGCAGTTACAATAAAACAAGGGAGTAGTATAACTTGGATCAGAGAAAAGAAGCAGGGGTTTAAATATATATAACATATATGCCAGTCAATGTGCTTATAGCGTTGAAGAATTGCCCTTATGAGGTAGGGATATTAATTACTATGATTAAGGCAAAATCTGAGCGAATAGGTAATAATGGAATAGGTTTAGTTTAGTTCAGGAAAGGCTTTCGTGAATAGCCACGTTTTAAGTCTTTTCCTAAATGTAGGAAGGCAGGGTTCTAGGTGTACTTCAGCGCATAACAGTAGCACCGGGCAAGTGAGAGGTCACCGCCTGCGACTCTGACCTGACAGGATTGGACGGGGCTGAGGACTGCGCCTGTAGAAAGGATTGCAATCCTTGAAAACATTTTATCCAAGAAAAGGCAGAAGGATCCATGCCAAAACCAGAAGAACCTGTGCTGTGCCCACTGAGCTGACAAACCAGTAAGGGAGTCCCAAGGTCAGGCGCCCCTCCTGAGATGTCTTTAGCCAGGTCGTCATCAGGCTGGGAAGAGCCAGGCTTAGTAAAATCAGAGGAAGATAATTCTCCCTGAGCCTCTAAGCAGCGCTGACACAATTTAGAGGGCATGCCAGGAGGAGATGCCCGAATATGACAGGCAGCACAGAGGGAAAGGCACTTAGGTTTCTTAGCCACAGGCGCCATCAGTCTGTCAGTCCGCTCAACAGGCAGCTGAAGGTGTGCGTTCAGCTGAATTCATGCCGTAAAATATACGAGTCCAAAATTTAGGTGCACAAAATTTACGTGTCCCGAGGATAGGCGTCGCAAAACTGGGCACACGTCCGCCCTTCTAAACTTAAGAGCACAATGTGGCCCAAATTGTGCCCACAGGCAAGCGCGTGCCTAACACGGAAGCCGCTATCACCTGGATGCCCAAGTAGGCGTCCGACTGGGCATCCAAAATCTGGGCGCACACTGACGGCCCCTAAAGAGGGCAACCTAACATGCAGGGGAAAATGCGTGAAAAGGCCACCGCAGCCTACCACTCGGTGCGCAGCGGGGCCTGGCCCCCTCGGGCCGCTCAACCCGCCAGGCTGTCCTCAGCCTCCCTGGGGAGCAGGAACGAACGTTGGAACGGCAGGCTGAGCACAGAGCCCAGAGGAAGAGGGAAGCCTTACAAACAAACCTTCTACTCTGTCTTTTTTTTTTAAACCTTACCTGAGCTCTGCCTTTCCCGGCTGAGTTCAGAGACGGTCTCCGGCTGCGGCACTTGGCTTCCTGCACCCTCTGCTTTTCAGCTGTTTTAACAGCTAAGTCCACACCGGCTGAAGAAAACCAGCTACTGGACCAGGGCACTCATCTGAGGGTCCAAGGAAATCACCTCAGGAATTCTCAATGGGGGGAGGGACCATTTGGTATCACCGCAAGAGTGCAGGGCGAATTAAATCTCCTTTTATTTCTCCTTCTAAAATTTGAAGCAATCCCCAGTAGGGAGATGCACGTCCACCACCTGCTGGAGACGGAGAATACTGGCAGGCTGATGTCACTGGAGGGGTCTATATACTGTGATGTCAGCTTTGCCCCGTCTTCATCTGCTGGTAGAGGTGCATAACCCACTGGTCCTGAATTCATCTTTCTGGGTGCTAGGAAACACATGTTTCAGATCCATAGAAAAAGTATCGGTCCTGCCGTAACTTTATAAATTTAAGCTGTTTCTGTTCTAGTTTTCCCCCCTTTAATGTTCTATGCATGACACCACAGACTGCTTGGAATTGATGTTACTGTAACGTAAACGTAAATTTGCCTACATAACACCCCCCTCCCCCCCCCCATCTTGGCTCCTGGCACTCCACCACAACAAATTCAAACTCTTCGTCCTAGCTTACAAAAACACTCAAAAGGCCTAGCTCCCGACCCACCTCAGGCGATCTCTCACCCCCTATACACCCATGCACCCTCTGAGCTCACACGCTCGGGGCACCTCTGGAGGTGTCATCCCCAAAAGTGGCGAGCTACCCCAGCACCAGGAAGAAACCCTTTGCGGGTTTAGGCCCGACCCGATGCAGTTCCCTTCCACCTCTCAGACTCCTCCCCGCTATCCTTTGAAGCAGCATTCTGTACCACCGGCAACGCAAACCCTACTAAGGATTCCGTATACCAACCCCTTAAGACAGCGTTCCTGCTAACTACGTACTACACTTATCTAGTGAGATACTTTACTTGGGCAAATGCTCTTCAACTCCTCTAAAATACCGTGACAATTGTTTCTCTCTATTTAACGTGCATCCTACACTATAATTCACTAAGTTGAGTTGTACTGTTCAGCCACTCTGTCTGTAAAACGGCTTGAACTTTCTGACTGGAAAGGTGCGCTATAAATGAACGAGAGTGATGATATATCACTGTAACAGCTAAAAGCAATCCAAGGTAATCAAGAAGCAAAACACGCTGAAGAGCAAGACAGTCAATGACCACCTTAGTTCTAGCAGGCCATTTTCCTTTTAGGGAATTTTGAGATTATAGGCCAAAGGTGATTGACATTTTGATTTCGGATGCAGTTGGGACCACCAGCTTGACACTGGCAAGGAGGCTAAACCTGAGAACTGTATCAGCAGAGCGCAAGCTCCTGGTAAGGGACACTCTTGCCAAACAGGTCTGAAAAAAAGAGACAAAGAGTGCCCCATAGATCCCTCAAGCTGGGGTTGGTTTCCTGGCCACATAAAATGTAAACGTATTCATAAACTGGAAATTCTGTGCGGGTACTGCCACCATAAGAACTTATCGTAGTAAACAAATAAATAAAAAGGAACCAGTGCAAGTACAAAGGGAGACAATCACAAAGATGATTCTACTAGGGTTCTGGTGATGTTAAGTTCTGCCTATGCTCGGTTTTCCCTGATGCTTACGTCAACAGTTTTTAAGTGCTGGACTGCATACTCTCCTGGAACACAGAGAGGAGAGAGAGCGGAAAGAGGCAGAGCTTCCGGAGAGCACAGAAATGCCAAGCCACAAAAAAAAAAAAAAAGAGACGTGGCAGTACACAGCCGGGAAGGCAGCTGTGGGCACACACGGGCACTGTCCCATCCTCCCAAAGTCAAGCAACATGTAATCTGGGACTCGTGGACTGCTAGATTCCCAGCCAGGTCTGGCGCTGGCTCTGCTCCACATGGTGAGGCACCCTCGATTTTCCCCCTTCAAACAGAGTGTTTTCACCACCCCTGCTCTAAAAAGCAAGCATTGCATCTCATACTGCAGGAGGCGAATCTTTCGGGCAAATGCCACCCAGCACCCCCTCCCCCAACTACATCAATCTCTTCCTCAGATGCAATAGGGTGGGTTGCATTTATTTACAGTCAGTCCATGCAGTGGCACTAGCCAGCCTCACTTACAGCACTCTGAGTCTAGAAACTCCTGCAGCAGGAACAGCTGGGCAGCACATGCACACACATGTGTACGGGATAGCTCAGCAGCACATGCACACACATGCAGCAGGGAAAGCTGGGCAGCACAAGCATGTACACACGTGTGACAGGGAAAGCTGGGCAGCACATTTGGACAGGTGGCTGGGAGAGGTGGGCAGCACATGTACACATGTGGCTGTGAGAGGTGAGCAGCATATATGGACAGGTAGGAGGGAGCGCTGGGCAGCACATTCATCTACACATATGGCTTGGAGAGTTGGGCAGCACATATGGGCAAGTGGCAGGAAGAGCTAGGCAGCATATACACACATGTACACACATGTGGCAGGGAAAGCTGGGCAGCACATGTGGACAGGAGGTGGGAAGAGCGGGGCAGCACATGCACACTAGTGTACAGGTGTGGCAGGGAGAGCAGGGCAGCACAAGTACACACATGTAAACATGTGGCAGGGAGAGCTGGGCAGCACATGCAGACACGTACGTGTGGCAGGGAGAGCTGGGCAGAACATGCAGACATGTAAACACGTGTGGCAGGGAGAGCTGGGCAGCACATGTACACACGTGTGGCTGGGAGAGCTGGGCAGCACATGTACACACGTGTAAACACGTGTGGCAGGGAGAGCTGGGCAGCACATGTACACACATGTAAACACGTGTGGCAGGGAGAGCTGGGCAGCACATGTACACACGTGTAAACATGTGTGGCAGGGAGAGCTGGGCAGCACATGTACACACGTGTAAACATGTGGGGCAGGGAGAGCTGGGCAGCACATGTACACACGTGTGGCTGGGAGAGCTGGGCAGCACATGTACACACGTGTGGCTGGGAGAGCTGGGCAGCACATGTACACACATGTAAACGTGTGGCTGGGAGAGCTGGGCAATACATGTACACACATGTAAACGTGTGGCAGGGAGAGCTGGGCAGCACATGCAGACACATACACACGTGTGGCAGGGAGAGCTGGGCAGCACATGCCGTCATGTAAAAACGTGTGGCAGGGAGAGCTGGGCAGCACATGAAGACACATGTACACACGTGTGACAGGGAGAGCTGGGCTGCACATGCAGACACGTACACGTGTGGCAGGGAGAGATGGGCTGCACATGCAGACACGTACACACGTGTGGCAGGGAGAGCTGGGCTGCACATGCAGACACATGTAAACATGTGGCAGGGACAGCTGGGCAGCACATGCAGACATGTAAACACGTGTGGCAGGGACAGCTGGGCAGCACATGCAGACACATGTGTGGCAGGGAAAGCTGGGCAGCACATGTACACACATGTAAAACGTGTGGCAGGGAGAGCTGGGCAGCACATGTACACACATGTAAACACGTGTGGCAGGGAGAGCTGGGCAGCACATGCAGAGATGTAAAAACGTGTGGCAGGGACAGCTGGGCAGCACATGCAGACACATGTACACACGTGTGGCAGGGAAAGCTGGGCAGCACATGTACACACATGTAAAAACGTGTGGCAGGGAGAGCTGGGCAGCACATGTACACACGTAAAAACGTGTGGCAGGGAGAGCTGGGCAGCACATGCAGACATGTGGCAGGGAAAGCTGGGCAGCACATGCAGACACGTAAACACGTGTGGCAGGGAGAGCTGGGCAGCACATGCAGACATGTGGCAGGGAAAGCTGGGCAGCACATGCAGACACGTAAACACGTGTGGCAGGGAGAGCTGGGCAGCACATGCAGACACGTAAACATGTGTGGCAGGGAGAGCTGGGCAGCTGCTGCATACGCTTAAGAGCTGTTTGGTGTCGCTGAATGGGAAAAGAAGCCCGGCAGCCTGCTCAGGGCGGAGGAAGGCACAGCAGAGCCGCGGAGACAGGGCAACGGTCCTCGGTTCCGGCCACCGGGAAAAGCCCCGGCGCGGGGGCCCTCCGCCCGTCTTCCTCCCTCGCTCGCTCCCTCCGTTAACCGCCGCCGCTCACCTTCCACCGTCTCCTCCACCGTCTCCTCGTCGCTGTCCATAGCAGCGCCGCCGCCGCCAGGAGCTGAATAACACAGATCCCTCTCACCGGGGACCGAGCGAGCCGTCTGTCTGTCTGCCACCTCGCCTGTCCTGCCCCGCCGTAATGTCTCCTCTCGGTCACCGAGCAGCTGATGCACTGACATCACCCCCCGGCCCTCCTCCCTGAGCCTGACTGGCAGCCCTCGCCCCTCCCCTCCCCGAGCCTGACTGGCAGCCCTCGCCCCTCCCCTCCCCTAGCCTGACTGGCAGCCCTCGCCCCTCCCCTCCCTGAGCCTGACTGGCAGCCCTCGCCCCTCCCCTCCCCGAGCCTGACTGGCAGCCCTCTCCCCTCCCCGAGCCTGACTGGCAGCCCTCGCGCCTCCCCTCCCCGCGGATGGGCGCACGGGGGGGGGGAGGGGCTGGCTTCTTCCACAACTCGCCCGCCTGCCAAGCCAGGCCCCTTCCTTCACTGTAACAGCGATTTGCACTCACATCTAGGGAGCTCTTCCCATTGTCTTTTACACTGAGATACCAAAGAAACGCGCAACTCATTTCTCCCAAATTGCTAGAAGGGGTTGGACTTTGCCTTCTCCGTGCTTTCCTAACGGTCAACTTCTTATTTCGTCTGCAGCATTACAAATGTGGCTGATTTGACACCAAAATAATTATATTTTGCTTCAGTTACATTAATTTTATTAGAAATGAACTGGCTAATTAAATTATGCTTTTTAAACATAGGAGAATACCACATACGTTGTGTCTAAGGCAGTGCCGGTACGATCAGTGTTGCCAGATGCCAACATTTTTTTTTCAGCCCAATTGATAACCCAGTCTAGCCCAAAACTCAAAATTTGTGAAAATAGTTTTTATTCTGCACAATAAGAACATGCCATACTGGGTCAGACCAAGGTTCCATCAAGCCCAGCATCCTGTTTCCAACAGTGGCCAATCCAGGCCATAAGAACCCAAAAACTAAGTCTATTCCATGTTACTGTTGCTAGTAATAGCAGTGGCTGTTTTCTAAGTCAACTTAATTAATAGCAGGTAATGGACTTCTCCAAGAACTTCTCCAATCCTTTTTTAAACCCAGCAACACTAACTGCACTAACCATATCCTCTGGCAACAAATTCCAGAGTTTAATTGTGCGTTGAGTGAAAAAGAACTTTCTCTGATTAGTTTTAAATGTGCCCCATGCTAACTTCATGGAGTGTCCCCTAGTCCTTTTATTATCCAAAAGAGTAAATAACCGATTCACATTTACCCATTCTAGACCTCTCATGATTTTAAACATCTCTATCATATCCTCCTCAGCCATCTCTTCTCCAAGCTGAACAGTCCCTCCTAACCTCTTTAGTCTTTCCTCATAGGGGAGCTGTTCCATCCCCTTTATCATTTTGGTCACCCTTCTCTGTTCCTTCTCCATCGCAACTATATCTTTTTTGAGATGTGGTGACCAGAATTGTACACAGTATTCAAGGTGCGGTCTCACCATGGAGCGATACAGAGGCATTATGACATTTTCCGTTTTATTCACCATTCCTTTTCTAATAATTCCCAACATTGGGGTAGATTTTCAAATACCGCGAATAGGCATACTTTTGTTGGCGCTCCAGGCGCAAACAAAAGTACGCTGGATTTTAGTAGATACGCGTGTAGCCGCGCGTATCCGCTAAAATCCGGGATCGGCGCGCGCAAGGTTATCGATTCCGTATAGCCGGCGCGCGCCGAGCCGCACAGCCTACCTCCATTCCCTCCGAGGCCGCTCCGAAATCGGAGCGGCCTCGAAGGGAACTTTCCTTTGCCCTCCCCTCACCTTCCCCTCCCTTCCCCTACCTAACCCACCCGCCCGGCCCTGTCTAAACCCCTCACTTACCTTTGTCGGGGGATTTACGCCTCCCGGAGGGAGAAGTAAATCCCCGCGCGCCAGCGGGCCGCTAGCGCGCCGGGACGCAACCTGGGGGCGGGTCCGGAGGGCGCGGCCACGCCCCCGGGCCCGCCACCAGAACGCTCCCGACATGCCCCGAAAACGCCGCTGCGCTCGGTCCCGCCCCCGACACGCCCCCCTCCGAAAACCCCGGGACTTACGCGAGTCCCGGGGCTCTGCGCGCGCCGGTAGGCCTATGTAAAATAGGCTCACCGGCGCGCAGGGCCCTGCTCACCTAAATCCGCCCGGATTTGGGCGGATTTAGGCGAGCAGGGCTCTTAAAATCCGCCCCTTTGTGTTTGCTTTTTTGACTGCCGCAGCACACTGAATCGTCGATTTCAATGTGTTATCCACTATGACGCCTAGATCTCTTTCTTGGATGGTAGCTCCTAATATGGAACCTAACATTGTGTAACTATAGCATGGGTTATTTTTCCATATATGCATCACCTTGCACTTGTCCACATTAAATTTCATCTGCCATTTGGATGCCCAATCTCCCAGTCTCACAAGGTCTTCCTGCAATTTATCACAATCCGCTTGTGATTTAACCACTCTGAATAATTTTGTATCATCTACAAATTTCATTGCCTCACTCGTCGTCTTCCTTTCCAGACCATTTATAAATATATTGAAAAGTACAGGTCCCAATACAGATCCCTGAGGCACTCCACTGCCCACTCCCTTCCACTGAGAAAATTGTCCATTTAATCCTACTCTGTTTCCTGTCTTTTAGCCAGTTGGTAATCCAGGAAAGGACATCGCCACCTATCCCATAACTTTTTACTTTTCCTAGAAGCCTCTCATGAGGAACTTTGTCAAACACCTTCTGAAAATCCAAATACACTACATCTACTGATTCACCTTTATCTACATGTTTATTAACCCCTTCAAAAAAGTGAAGCAGATTTGTGAGGCAAGACTTGCCCTGGGTAAAGCCATGCTGACTTTGACCCATTAAACCATGTCTTTCTATATGTTCAGTGATTTTGATCTTTAGAACACTTTCCGTTATTTTTCCTGGCACTGAAGACAGGCTAACTGGTCTATAGTTTCCCGGATCACCCTGGAGCCCTTTTTAAATATTGGGGTTACATTAGTCACCCTCTAGTCTTCAGATATAATGGATGATTTTAATGATAGGTTACAAATTTTTACTAATAGATCTGAAATTTCATTTTTTTAGTTCCTTCAGAACTCTGGGGTGTATACCATCCGGTTCAGGTGATTTACTACTCTTCAATTTGTCAATCAAGCCTACCACATCTTCTAGGTTCACCATGATTTGGTTCAGTCCATCTGAATCATTGCCCATCAAACCCTTCTCCATTACGGGTACCTCCCCAACATCCTCTTCAGTAAACACCAAAGCAAAGAAATCATTTAATCTTTCCGCGATGGCCTTATCTTCTCTAAGTGCCCCTTTAACCTCCTCAATCATCTAACGGTCCAACTGACTCCCTCACAGACTTTCTGCTTCAGATATATTTTTAAAAGTTTTTACTGTGAGTTTTTGCCTCTACGGCCAACTTCTTTTCAAATTCTCTCTTAGCCTGTCTTATCAATGTCTTACATTTAACTTGCCAACGCTTATGCTTTATCCTATTTTCGTCTGTTGGATCCTTCAAAGTTTTGAATGAAGATCTTTTGGCTAAAATAGCCTCTTTTACCTCACCGGGGCTCTGCATCCAGCGTCTCCTTGGGCCCGACCCTAGGCGCGCGAGCGGCTGACCTCCTTCATTTTAAAGGGCCAAGCACGGGAAACCTGGCCAGGTCACTCAATGATGACATCATCCCTGCCTAGTATATAAGCGAGGCCCTGTCTCCCAGGACCTCACCTTGGCAATCGGGTCACTTTGTGATAGCAAGTTTGCCTTCCTGCGTTTCCTGTGTCTCCTGTTCCAATTTCTTTGTTCCAGCGTTTCCTGTGGCTCCAGTCCCAGCGTCTCCTGTGTCTCCAGTTCCAGCATCTCCTGTGTCTCCCGTTCCAGCGTCTCCTGTGTCTCCAGTCCCAGCGTCTCCTGCTCCTTCGTCTCTCCATCCCTGGTAGTACCCTTTGGACTGATCTCACAGTACTGACCTCTGCTTGTTCTTGCCTACTCCTTGATCACTGCCTAACCTGACCTCTGCCTGGAATTCTGACTATTCTTGATTGCTGCCTGCCCTGACCTCTGCCTGGAACTCTGACTATGCTTTGTTCGCTGCCTGCCCTGACTTCTGCCTGGAACACCGTCTACTCTCATCTGCCACCTGGAGCCTGACCTCGTGCTTGACTATGTCTGATCTGACCTCTGCTACCAACCCGGCCTGGCTGACCACTCTACTCCAAGACTCTGGCCTTGATTCTCGCTATACACTTGGACACTCTGTTTTGGCCTCCTGCGACCTCTGGACTTCCTTGTCAGAACACCGACCACGCACCCTTGTTTGTGGTGGGCACTCCCTTGAACTTTCTCTCTAGGAGACCCTGCGAGGCCCACCTAAGACCATGTGGCCCGGGTAACCAAGGGCTCAACCTGAGGGATCCCCGGGTTACTATTGGTGAAGCTCCAGTTAGCCTCTGTCTCCTCCTGTGCTCCACCTCCTGGTGGCAGGCGCTCTCCGGTCTGACCGGAGGGCTGTACCAATCCTGAACCAATCCTGTACCAGGCCAAGGGTCCCTTGCAGGCCATCCCTAGCCTAGCAGCTCACATCCAAGAACAACAGCGAACCATTGAGGCATTGACTTCTTCAGTAGAGAGACTATGGTCTCAATTGGAAGATGCTGTCGTGACCAACGCTTGGGGTTGGTCCCAACCAGCACCCTCTTGGGCATCCCTGGCCCTTCCTGCTCCACCCTGCTTCAGTGGAGATCCACGCCTCTGTCGAGGTTTCCTCAACCAATGTTTTATGCAATTCGCATTACAGCCTGAACTGTTTCCAAGTGAGAATACCAAGATCACTTTCATCCTCTCACGCCTTGAGGCGAAGGCCCTGGCATGGGCTTCCCCACTTTGGAAACGTTCAGATGACATCCTCTGTCATCTCTCCCACTTCATCTCCATGTTCAAGCGAACCTTCCAGGACCCCGGCCGACAGGCGGTTGCGGGTCACCAGCTCCTACATCTCCGTCAAGGTTCACAATCGCTCACCAAATTCATGGTAGAATTCAGGACATTAGCCACCGAACTGGGATGGCAAGAGGACTGTCTACAGGTAATCTATCTGGATGGCTTAACTCCTGCCCTCAAGGATGAGCTTGCTGCTCGCGAGATTCCCACATCTCTAGATGACATCATCACCTTGGTTGGCAAGATCGATCACTGCCTATGTAAGCGACACCAGGAGATAAAAGCCTCTCGCCGTTCTACAGTACGCCCAGTCCGTGCCATCAGTCCTCAGCTGAAGGCCTTACCAGCGCCTCCTCCATCGATGGACGAGCTGATGCAGATCAACCGCAGGTGCTTGTCCCCTGAAGAGCGCCTTCGATGAAAGAGGGAAGGCCTTTGCTTGTACTGCGGTGGCTCCGGACATCTCTTACAAGCCTGTCCAGTTCGTCAGGGAAACTTCAGAGCCTGAGCCCGGCAGGGGTCCCAAGCTTGAGCGCCACTGTTGCTGGCCCCCAACTACTACTTCCTGTGTCTCTCTCCCGAGAGTCACGAGCCTTTGCCATCACTGCCCTTGTGGACACCGGGGCGAGTGGCAATTTCATCTTGGACGATATCGTCAAACTCCTCCAAATTCCGCTCCAGCCTTTGGACATTCCTCTCAGGAGCACCTTCCTGGACGCATCACTCATTGCATGCTAGCCTTCCGCCTCTCCATGGAAACTCTCCATGAAAAAGAGATCTCATTATATGTCCTGAAGCATTCCACGCAACCAATAATTCTCGGACTCCCATGGCTCAAGGTGCATGGTCCGCAATTTGATTAGCAATCCCTACAGCTAATCCAGTGGGGACCCCAGTGTCAACAGTGTCAACTACATCAAGTGTCTCCAGCAATCACTGTGTTGAACTCTACAACCCTAACTGGGTTGCCTGCTCCGTATACAGACTTCCAAGATGTATTCTCTAAACAGAATGCTGACATACTACCTCCACGCGGAGGCCCACACAGGGTACAAGTCTGGCTAGGCAAACCTAGAAGGCCTCAAACTGGACAGGAAGGCCCAAGAGGCCCAAGAGGCCACTGAGCATGGCAGGTAGGCCTGAAAGGCTGCAGAGCAAGGCCAGAAAGCCTGGAAGGGTGCAGAGCAAGATAGGCCTGAGATGCCACAGAGCCAGGCAGAGAGGCCTGGAAGAGCACAGCACAAGACAGAGAGGCCTGGAAGAGCACAGCACAAGGCAGAGAGGCCTGGAAGAGCTCAGTGCAAGGCAGAGAGGCCTGGAAGTGCACAGAGCAAGGCAAAGAGACCTGGTAGGCCACCAAGCAAGGCAGAGGGGCCTGGAAGGATGCAGAGCAAGGCAGGTAGGCCTGGAAGGATGCAGAGCAAGGCAGGTAGGCCCGGAAGGGCGCAGAGCAAGATAGGTAGGCCCAGAAGGCCACAGAGCAAGATAGGTAGGCCCAGAAGGCCACAGAGCAAGGCAAGAAGGCCTGGAAGGCCACAAGCCAAGAAAAGCAAGGATGGCCAGGTCACTTTTTATGCATATAGCCTTTTTTAACCACCATAAACTCCTTTTGGAACGCGTGGATTAAAAATCCTTTCAAATAAATAAGAGGCAAAGAGGGAAAGGACAGGCTAGGTTAAATGGGGCTGGGACTACTGCATCATGTGATCAGCGAGGAGGTGGCTAGAACATCTGTGAGTGAGGCTCGCTGTTGACCTCTGCTGGTGGGGAGGCTGCATCTGGGTGCTATCACTGGTTTTCCTCTCCATTCTTTTCTGGTCATTCCTCCCTATGGACACTAATGGTCCTTCAGTTCTCTCTCAATCAGAGACACCACTTCCTCTGATGTTAAAGAAAAACGGAGTCCCCAAGCCCTGGGGTGTTTGTGGAAATTTCAAACAGTTTTTAAAGAAAAAAGGGAATCCTAAAATGGAGGCAGGAAGGGTAGAGAAAACATCCCCCTCATAAAGAGAAAAAAGGTTTCCAAAACTCATGGTTCAAAATTAGAGGGAAGTACTCTGTCTCCTTTCTTTACCCAGCTCTCAGTCCCAGAGTCCTTCTCCATTTAAAATAACCAAAAGAGAACAGCTGCTCTCTGGGAGGGTCTACCAAAAAAAAAACAAAAAAACCCCACATCCTAAGATGGTGACAGCGGTTTATAAGAGCCCACATGGGTGGGAGCTACAATCCCACACTAGTTATTCCGTTTCTCACATCCAGTAAACGGATCGTTCCTTCTGGTAGAAATTTGGTTCAGGTAGAGATCTGGGAAGATTTCTATGCTAGTTTTCGAACAACTGCTGGCATCCAGATCGGCATGAGCTCCTCCCCCCCCCCCCCCCCCCCCAGCACACATACTCCCTCTCCTCTGCCCTGCAGACCTTTAGCTCTTTTAACAGGTGGTGGCAGCAGACTTAGGTTACGAAGACCAGGGCTGTTAGAAGGGGCAGATGGGACCAGGTGCCTGCCTAAGACGCCACGTCGGGAGGTGCCAGCGTGCCTTGATGCTATCATTTCAGCAGCAGAAGTAAGGTGCCTGGCCGTGCCATCCCCCTCTGATGGAGGCAGCCTATAGCCCTGCAGCAGTCATAATGAAGAAACGTGGAGCTGGGGTGTCGAAGTCAGCTTATGCTCCGAGTCTCAGGTCCTGTGGTAGCCCTGCCCTCTCCTGGCACCCGCCTCAAGGCTGGGAGAGGAGTGCACGCTGATTCTGTCCCCGCATGCTTTCATAAGTTAAATCTGCTACCGCCCGTGCCTCAGATCATCTTCTGATCAAAGAATAAAGGTTCAGTGGGGGTGGAGAGGTTGTAGGGTTAGAGACTGTTTTTATTTTTTTTAAGTTGGCAACCCTAGTCATCTCCCCCAAATGCATCGTATTTTTCATATATCGGAAGCTCTCAGTTAATTGTACCTGTTTGGCTCGTGGCCAGTGCACGCTCCATCCTGATTCCTTTTTTTTCTATGCCTCAAGCCAGAAGCAGCAAATGTAAAATTGTCACGCCAATAAAGTTCTCTGAATCTGAATCTGTTCCCAGCTGCAAAAAAAACCTCTGCCAGCTACACTCTTGGATGTCCTGCTCCACTAACTGGTCGCCCTTTCTCCTGTACTGCAGCTTGCTCCGCTTTCATAATAAAATGTCTGAGCACAGATCCACTGAGCTGGTCGCAGCTGAAGGTCTGGACAAAGAACACGAGAACATAAGGAAGTGCCATCCTGGGTCGGACCAAGAGTCCTCTAGCTGAGCATCCCGCCTCTGACAGCGGCCAATGCAGACGGTGGTGATCCCCATGTCTACCTGGCTAATAATTGTTAAGGGACCTCTGTCCTCCACAGGATCCGCCCCACCAGGGGTACACGCAGTGAGTCAGGTAGCATTGATCAGTACCCCACAGTTTTTAACAAATGCACACCCCTAGGGAGAGGCAGACCTCAGGCTGCTCTGCACAGAGCTGGTTCTTTCATTTTAAAAAAAACATGCATTTTGGGGGTGCAGTCTCCTTGTTACACCTTAATTCCAGCCACCCCTGCCAATGACCTTTATTTGGAAGGAATTTCTTATAGGAGGGGGGTCTATCTCCTGCTCTCCTGCAGGGTTACAGAAAATTCTTTCAAGATGCCAGAGAGCTCAGCTCGAAGCCTAGGAGAGCCATCCGTAGTGGAAGGCGTGAAGTGTGCACGCGCAGTGAAGCCAGCAGCATGGGAGGAAGAAAAGTGTGGTGGGTGCCAGCGAGCTTCTGGAAAACACACGTGCAACTGGCGGCTGCAATGCAAGGAAGAGGACCCACAAAACACCTCCGAGTTGGCGCCCCATCTCATAATATCTGTGGTGTAGCAAGGAGATGCCTGTCTGGGAGTAGAGGCCTCAGAGCAGCCATCTTTCAGCATCTATGACCCAGAACTAGCTTTGTCCACTGACTCAGGCTTGGGGGCTTCAGCCGCCAGAACCAGTAAACCACAGATCAAGCCAAAGGATTTAGAGTGGTTGTGTGTTTGCTCGCAGAGCTGGAGCCGGTGCAAGACTAACAACTCAGTAGTGACCGTGGGCAGTGCTGTCCATGATATCGCACTTCTCTGCCAGCAGGACTTGCAATGTACGGGCCTTACTGGAGTCTGGCTGCAGCATAACAATACTGTCACAGCCTCTGGGCCTGAGTTAGTTCCTCTCACCTGGTTTGGGCCCTCGGATGGATTTGGATGAAGCATGATAGGTAAACTCAAATCTCAGCAAAGGTCTCTCCAACCAAATTTCAGCCAAATTCATCCACAGAGAGCACCCTTAATACGCACAGACAAACAGCCAATCCAGTGAATAGACGTGGTAAATGCAATAGGTGCATTTGATTGATGAAACATGCTTAAAAATGCAAGCAGCAGCAATTTATTAGTAAATCAACGGGATTCAAAAGATTAAAACAGTGCACCAAAATGAAAAGGCGATGGGCTGATTTGCGACAGAGAGGCAGTTCAGGTAGTGCGGAGCTGACCCAAGTCCATCCAGGGCTGGGAGTAATTTTCCAGACAAAATGAACCAAACCCCGGAAGGGCACTGCCCACCAGAAGTGGCTGCACCACAGCTGTTACTTTCAGGGTGGAAGTGAGTCTCTCAGGAACCAGCATGCGGCGTGATAAAACGGGGCCCCAAGTAGTTCATGTGATGTCCTCAGGGTCGGGCACTTTTGGAGCCTATGTCTGACCTTGGGAGCCACCCTACATCTGCAAGGAGACCCCAGCAGCACTTTTCAGTGAATCCCAATTCTGTGTTTCTTCCAAGGTAGCCATCTGGAGAGCCCTGCTACTTTGTAGCCCTAAGTGAGGCTGGCCAGCCCGACCCCTGAAGGGCTCGGGGGAGGGTGGGGCAGGGGCACATTTTCCAAGTTAACTACATTTTTAACACCTGGCCACCTCTCACTGAAATTCTCTTCTCTACTTGGAATTCTTCCCCTAACTTTTATTTCTCTGGACACTAGCGCCCTCTGCTGGCCATAGCACGACATCGTTCTACCATCATTACATTTCAACACAGTACTGCAATAGGCCCAAACTGTAAGGTCACACAGAAGGCTGAATAACTGGCTGGCCTGGGGTCTCGGTGGCAGGTGCTTCGCGCTGTGATGCAGAGGACCCGACTTCAATTCCTAGGTCAGGCTTCTGCTCCCTGGGGCAACTGGGGCTTGGGATGCTGTGGAGGCAGTGTTCACAGCTCCTGGGGTGGAGGGGGGAGGAGGAGGAGGAGAAGGGTGTCCCCATCATTGTTCAAGGGCGACACCTAGTGGCCAGATTTAGGGTCCACGTTAGTTGAGCTTTAGGGGCGAGCCGGGCTTTGTGGCCTCCCCTGGCCGAGGGCTGGCACTATTGAAGGAGTTCGATTCCATGAACCCCTGAAGACTGCACAGCTGTGACGCCTCTCGTCTCATCATGCTGCAGTGAAACGCACAGCCATTTTGATTTACTAACATTTGCAACGCAAACGGAACCTAATACGTAATGACGTACTTACACACTAACGTTTAGTGAACATGACTCCATTTTGGATTCATATTTTGTATTGTATTAATACGAACGCCGTCGCAAATGTCTAACCCGTCAATTAAATGACGAAACAATAGTCTGATCATAAGCTACGCCTACTAGAGACCACGCTAGCTATTGCTTGTTCAGCAGTTTGTAAAATGCTTGTTCAGCAAAACCAGAACGCATGTGTGAAAGATAAGAACTGTAAAATGTATAAAGGTTTGCTCCGAAGGGGGCGTGGCATGCAGTTGTACTAAGCCGTTGTCTTAGCTGCATCTTGCTGGCAATAAAAGTCTATCTTTACGGATCAGTTGTCTGGACCTCCTTACTGACAGAAAAGAGACGGTTACATTTGGCGAGCTCAGCCAGGAGGTACCGGAGACGCTATTTTAGCTCTCCAGAAGGTCCGGTAGTTTGGTGGCGGAGCGGTCCCCCTGATACACCTGGTGAGTGGCCACCGCTGAGTTCAGCGATCGGGTTTCTGAGGGGATCGTTCCACAGAATTTCTGCCGAGATCTCTGGGTTGATGATCCGGGAAGAAGGCTTTTGTGACGATCGGAAGACCCCTGCAGGCGAGTATTATGGGTACATGGAAATAAGTAAAGACTAGCTAGCTAAGGAAATAGCCCGGTCTATCCCTGGCGGACCGAGGGGGCCTTGATCACACCCCACGCAGTGTGTTAGTAGGAATTACGTTCCGAAGACCACGCGGATAACATGGAATAATGATAACATGGAATAATACATATACGATAGTGGGAATAGGTTTCTTGTTGTGTGAAAGAGAGTGAATGGCCTCGCAGTTCTAGACCGGGCGACCGCGTTCTAGTCGGGGCAAGTGTGACCCTTTTGTGTCTGACGGATAAGGACCCCTTACCTATCCGTTTTCCTTTCCCTCCCTTGTCTGTGAACTCTATCCTAATGGGAGGGAGCGGGTCGACTCCGTTAAAAGTCATGACGGAACACTATAGTGAAGTGTTCGATAGACATAAATGTACTAAACCCGGAATGATTCAACGATGTACCCATAAATGGCCCAGTTTCTGTGTGGATTGGCCTCCAACAGGAACTTTTAATTTCCAAACGGCCACGCGGGTACAGAGGGTAGTTGTACGAGAAGGGAATCCGGGTTGCCCTGAGGATATACCATACATAACCGCGTGGATCGCAGTTATCGAAAATCCTCCAACATGGGCAAAGAAGTTAGTGGAGGGAGCCGCCCTCATAATGGTGACTCAAGCATGTAAGATGGGAGACCGGAAATCCCCAAACCGGAAGAGAAAGGGCAAAGCGGCCATATTGGAATCTAAAGAGCATGCGTCATCTGCGGCGGCCATATTTGTAGTACAAGGGAATCCACGGACTCCAGAAAAAAAAATTAAACCCCTGCCAGCCGCAGCATTGCCCGACGTTGAAAATATCTTGCCGCCACCATATGCCCCTAGTTACCCTGTGGCACATCCTATGCCACCAAGTCCCCCAGTTCCCTCCAATGCGCAAGCCGATCCAGGGATGGCACCAGCTCACGAAGAGCGGCCCGAAGCGGCAACCGCCAAGGAAGAAAGCGGCGGCGAGTCATCCGTATCAGACGGAACTCGCAGTAAGACCCAAGCCACAGCAAGTTTACAATTACCAATCAGGGAAACATCAACTGTCGTTCCTGTAGTTCCAACTGAAGAAAACGAGCATCGCACTACGCAAACAATAAGATTATTTACCTACATACCTTTCACATCCAGCGATCTTTTCAATTGGAAACAGCTGGGGCCGTCATACGCTGAGAAACCAGAACAGATGATAGACTTTTTACGGGGCATTTTTGCAGCCCATAATCCTAACTGGGCTGACATTCGACACCTAGCCTCCATTCTTTTCACCACTGAAGAACGCCGACAGATACAATTAAATATGGAAGAGGCAGCTCGATTAGGAGCCGGATCAGATGGACGTCCCGAAGACGTAGTGAGAAACTTAGCCCCAACTGCGGATCCCAACTGGGATTTCCAAACCGCGGCAGGGCGGGAGCGCATTACCGCCTATCAGACCGCATTTCTGGAAGCTTTAAGGAAAGGGAAGCAGAGAGTTGTAAACATGGGAAAAATTAAAGATGTGGTGCAGAAGAGAGACGAGTCCCCCGGAAATTTTTTGGAGCGATTAATGGATGCGTACCGTCAATACAGCCCATTTGACCCAGAAGATCCCAAACATCAGTCCATCATAGTGATGAGCTTCGTTAGCCAGTCCTGTCCAGACATTCGTCGGAAGTTGCAAAAGCAGGAAGGGTTCGAGGGCATGAATATCAGCCAATTAAAAGTAATGGCTGATAAAGTGTATGTGAACCGAGAACCGGATGGAGACAGCAAGGAAAAGAAAGAAGCCAGAAGGTTAAGAGAACGTGTTAGTTTGTTAGCCGCAACGTTGGAAGAAACTAATTTCGGGAACCCGTCCAGGCAGTATCACGGGTATCCCGGATTCCGAGGAAGAGGCAGACCACCTTCTAGAGGGCTGCCAAGAGGACGAGCAAGTAGAGAAGGAGGAGTTAGAGGTGGGAGAATGCCATTGAAAACCAATCAATGCGCTTATTGTAAACAGGAAGGGCATTGGAAGGCTGAGTGTCCGGAGTCCCTGCAAGCAAGGCAGGAAGAATATACTCCGCCCAAATCTAAAGAAACGGAATGGCAGATGACTGTAGGTGAAACTTCCGGCGAAGATAGTGAAGCATGACTAGACAAGGGAACCCTTCCCATAGACCCCCTAGTGGAGATAAAAGTGGGGGCTGAAACGTTCAAAGGACTGCTGGATACGGGGGCTCAACGATCTGTGATGACCACAGCCATCACCATGCCTACTTCAAGAAACATCTCTATAGTCGGGGCTTCGGGAAAACCATTAACTGCTCCCTTCCTTCAAAAACGGCAGGTTACAATAGGAGGACAATTAGTGTCCCATCAATTCCTCTATGTGCCAGGGTGCCCAGTACCACTCATAGGAAGAGACCTCCTATGTAAATTGAGGGCCACCCTGCAGTTCGAACCTACCGGTGAAATCAAGGCATCCTTTGCCGATAGTCCAGTTTCTCTTATATGTCCACTACAAGAGGAATGGAGACTACATCTCCCCGTTCTTGAGCAAATCACTCTGCATCGATACAAAGGGGATACCCCTCTTAACGAACAGCGCAGACAACTGATGGATAGTGTACCCCAAGTGTGGTCCGAACAGAACCCGGGAGGAATAGCTATCGATGCTACCCCCATATGGATAGAGATGAAGCAGAATGCACAGGTTATCAATCAACCTCAATACCCCGTTCCATATATGGCTAGACAAGGAATTGAGATACACCTGCAGAGGCTGTATGATTTGGGAATTCTCAGGCGAATCCGATCTGCTTGGAACACCCCTCTACTGCCCGTAAAGAAACCCGGTTCTTCTGACTACCGACCTGTACAAGATTTACGGAAAGTGAATGATCAAGTAGCAGATCTAGTAGCCCTTGTACCAAATCCATACTCAATCTTGGCTCAAGTTTCCCCTACCTCCAAGTGGTACAGTGTCATTGACCTCAAAGATGCTTTCTTCTCCGTTCCAGTAGCAGAAGAATGCCAGAAGATCTTTGCCTTCACATGGGAAAATGCACAAACTGGAATCAAGCAGCAGTACACATGGACTCGCTTACCGCAAGGATTTAAGCACTCACCCACGATGTTCGGGGAGCAACTGGCAAAAGACTTGAAGATGTACCAAGTCACGTATGGGCCAGTTATACAGTATGTGGATGACCTTCTGTTGTTTCGTGAAACGTATCACGAATGTGCTATAGCCACACTCCACTTACTAAAGACATTGTACTCAAAAGGATACCGTGCAAGTAAAAAGAAGGTGCAAATTTGTGAATTGGAAGTAGAATACTTGGGATTCCAAATTCGGGAAGGTACCCGCTGCCTTGGAATATCCCGTACCAGTTCAATACGAGGTCAACCTGTACCCACTTGCAAGAAAGAGCTCCGAGCGTTCCTTGGAGCTGCAGGATACTGTAGGCTGTGGATTGCTAACTACGCTGTTATTGCCCAGTCCCTGTACGACAAGCTGCGGGGAAAGGAGGCAGAATCTCAGCCTTTTCAGTGGGAAACCCATGAACTGACAAGCTTACAACAACTGAAAGATGCCTTGATTGAACCACCTGCCTTAGGATTGCCAGATGTGATGAAACCATTCCATCTATTCGTCGATGAAAAGAAAGGCATGGCCATTGGGGTATTGACTCAAACTCTAGGCTCATGGGAAAGACCTGTTGCATATCTGTCAAAAGGAATGGACAATGTTGCAAAAGGATGGCCAGGTTGTCTTCGAAGCATTGCGGCTGCATGCTTACTAATTCCAGAAGCAGTCAAATTAACTTTTGGACAAATCTTGAATGTAACGACCCCCCACACCATTCAAGGACTGCTAGAAACTCACGGACCAAAATGGATGACTAATTCACGTCTTGTAAAGTATCAAGCTCTGCTATGTGAAACTCCTGAAATCCAAATACAGGATAGCAAAAATTTAAACCCGGCTACTCTTATGCCGGCACCTGAACCCGTCGCACATGACTGTGAGGAGGTCATGACTACAATACATTCCAGCAGACCAGACTTGAGAGATCAACCATGGCAGGGAGCATGGACACTGTTTACTGATGGAAGTAGCCAAGTTATTGATGGAATTCGAGTTGCTGGATATGCTGTAGTTTCTGAAGACGACATTATTGAAGCTGAGCCCTTACCTCCTGGGACATCAGCCCAAAAAGCTGAGCTAATAGCCCTCTCTCGAGCTTTACAATTGGCAGAAGGACAGACTGTGAATATTTATACAGATTCCAAATATGCTTTCCTCACAATCCAAGTACATGGAGCCCTATATAAGGAGCGAGGGTTTCTAACAGCTGAAGGAAAGCAATTGGCTAACGCGTCCGAAATACATCAATTGCTAAATGCTGTATGGGCACCGTACAAAGTAGCTGTCATGCATTGTAAAGCCCACACTGGAAAGTCAGATCCCATTGCAAAAGGAAACCAATGGGCAGATAAAGCAGCAAAACAAGCAGCCCGTGCCCATCTATTGCCAATTCCAACTACAACATGTCCACTTCTGCAATTTCCAACAGAAACCCCTACCTATTCGACAGAGGAAAATGACTGGGCACAAGCTGAACAGTTCCACCATCACAATGGCTGGTGGATTCTACAAGATAACAGAATATGGATACCAGAAACATTAGCTTGGACTATTGTCAAGGAAGCTCATAACAAAACCCATCTCGGACGAGATGCACTAATAAAGTTACTGGGAAAAACGTACTACATCAATAAAATCATCCAATTAACAAAGCATGCAATCAGTCAATGTGTCACATGTGCAAAAAATAATCCTAGAAGTGGACCTGGTCCATCACCCGGACATATTTTAAGAGGAACTACGCCATTTCAAGTTTGCCAAATCGACTTCACTCACATGACTCCGTCCAAAGGATACAAAGCAATGCTGGTGGCTGTCTGCACCTATACAGGATGGATCGAAGCCACACCGACACGAACTGAAACCTCCAAAGAAGTTGCGTCCTTGCTCCTTCACCAAATCTTACCACGCTACGGATTACCACGACAAATTAATTCAGACAATGGCCCAGCATTCACCAGCGACGTTATCCAACAACTAAGTAAAATTCTGGGAATCACATGGCATTTGCACTGCGCATGGCGACCGCAGAGCAGTGGATCTGTTGAACGAGCTAATAGAACTTTGAAAAATCAGATAGCTAAACTATGCCAAGAAACAAAGACCAAATGGCCAGACGTCCTACCTTTAGCTTTGCTACATATCAGATGTAGTCCAAAGCGATCTGGTCTAACACCTTATGAAATGATGTATGCAAGACCTCCACCTCTCCCCTCTTTCCCTGAATCACTGCAGATACAAGGAGAATTATCCCTCAGTAATCAGCTCAAAGGACTATATAACACAGTTATCGCGATTCAGGACTATGCATGTAACGTTGACCCATTAGTTTTGCTAACCCCAGTTCATCCATTCCAGGTTGGAAACTCTGTATGGATGAAAGACTGGGATGAATCCGATTTTCTTAAACCACGATGGAAGGGTCCATACACAGTACTACTCACCACTCCTACTGCTGTAAAGGTCTCTGGATGTCCTTCCTGGATTCACTGGACTCGCCTAAAACCTGCTGCCTCCAGTTGGCAAGTCTCCAGGATTGGGGACAACAAATTAAAGTTCACTCACTACAGGCAGCAGACTAGTCCAGATTAGATGACTATAGTACTTTGCTAAAGAGTACTAACATATACATTTTTCTTCATTTCAGAATTAATCTACTGAACTACTTACAACTCGAGACCAAAGTGTCACCTTCAACTTCTGGCCATGAGAAACAGACTACTACAAGTTATTCTACTACTTTCCTGTTCTAGAGCTACATCTCTTGTTCTACCTCTCAGCAAGAACTGCACTGAATGTGTCAAGTTAATCCGTACCACAACTCCAGATGGATTCCAGATTGTCTCTACCATTATACACCAATCTCAGCCACCAACCTTATGTGCAACTCAGCCTGCATGTGCATTGAATACCACTCAAGGATACCAGTCTTTTCACCGATGTTTACAAGATGACAAAGTCATTTGTCATACCCCAACAACTCCCAAGTACTATAACATTACCCTCACCGCTGGACTACCAAAGAGCTATACCTCAACTATCGTTCCAGAAGGAAAAGGTATCCTATACTACATCAACTCAACCAAAGTACTTATCGGAGGAGAATCTACAGCTACAATAACCTTCGACGCCTGTGAAGCCATTGGAAAACACCCTAACGCCCTCCATTGCGGATCTCAGTCCTGGAAAAAGTCCTACGCTCACAACCACAAGTACCTTTGCCCTTACAATCGGGTAGCCAACCCATCAAATTGGCTACCATGTCAAGGAGACTTAATTTTATCAGGATGGGCTCTGGTATGTGACTATACAGGAGGTGGATATCATGGCTGCCATGGAATTGGCAGATTAACTACAGTAGCTGGTAATATCATGTCCATACAATGGCCAATACGAGGTGAAGGATTTCCCTGGCAAGATACTTGGGGCTTTGGAATCGATGGTACAGGAAAAGACCCCATGACTTACATAACCATCACCCAGCGTCGAGACAAGCCTCGACCAATCATCCATCAAACTACTGTAGTAGGCTATCAATCTTTCTTCGATGAAATATCCCACGCATCAGAAGAATTGAGAAAACATGCTTTCTCCAATCAAGCAAAGAATATGTTTGTCAATCTGGCTGAAAATATAGCTCTCTCCCTCGAAGTTAAAAACTGTTTTGTCTGCGGAGGAACGAACACTGGAGAGCAATGGCCGTGGGAAGCTAAAGAAGTCTTCCAAACCGATCTTAACCAATTAAACACGACTATAACTTACAAACGAAAACCACACCCATACGAATGGGCTCTCCAGACCGATGTCATTGGCAGACAGTGTATTTCTCGACAACATTCCCGAATATATACTACCTCTGTTGGTAATTCCCCATGTACTGGGGTGCTTACTGCTAATCTAACTAAACAAACCTGGTGGCAAACTGAGAATTTCACAATGCCCACTACCATGTGGACTGAAAAAAACCTCAACAAAACGTGGACAGCAGCTGGAGTGCCAACTACCATCTTCGCTGCACCAGACGGCTACTACTTCGTTTGTGGCCGACGGGCATATGAATTGTTACCACTCAACTGGTATGGCACTTGTTTCCTAGCCACCATACGGCCAAGTTTCTTTCTCTTGCCAATCACAGCGGGAGAAACATTAGGCGTACCCGTTTACAGCCCCATGAAGCCAAACAAGCGTCGCAGAACACCTAAAGTTTCTATTGGAGATTGGAAGGATCAGGAGTGGCCTCCTGAACGCATTGTACAATACTACGGCCCGGCCACATGGGCTGAGGATGGCTCCTATGGATATAGAACTCCTATATACATGTTAAATCGCATCATTCGCCTGCAAGCAGTATTAGAAATGCTGACTAACGATTCTGCAATGGCTCTCAATATCCTTGCCAAACAAAATACCAAAATAATTACAGCTGTCTACCAAAATCGTTTAGCCTTGGATTACCTCCTAGCACAAGAAGGTGGTGTCTGTGGTAAATTTAATCTCTCCAATTGTTGTTTGCAGATTGATGATAAGAGTAAAGTAATCGAGGAAATTACTGACCGAATGATCCGGTTAGCCCATGTTCCTGTGCAAACCTGGACCGGTGTCCTTGATTGGACTTCTTCATTACCAAATTGGCTCACCTCCATTCCCGGATTAAAGGACATTCTCTTTCCTCTGCTATTTTTTATTCTAACTTGCATTTTGTTCCCTTTCTGTCTACCTCTTATTTTCAGAAATCTCAGATCAATGATTGAAACCATTGCTGATCGCAGAGCTGCAGCTCATGTTATGATGATCAATAAGTATGTGTCAATTTCCCCATTCCCTGATTCTAATGCATCTGACTCTGATATTTCTTTTGACTCTGATACTTCAGATAACGATTATTTTGAAACCAAACTCTAATACTCCCATTAGTCGAACATCCCCTGGACCACTTTTGTTGCTAGGGTAAGTCGGGCTACAAAGGGGGGTGACGCCTATAGGGCCCATCCGTCTCAAACCCGTGAAGTAACCAACGACCTGGCAGCATTTTAGGGTCCAAATTGCAAACTCCATGTATTAATTCTTGTTTCTCTTTTCAGTTATCTAACAGCTACAAGTGATACTTCCACTTTTCCTCGACGTTGAAGTATCAAAGGGGGGAATGAAGGAGTTCGATTCCATGAACCCCTGAAGACTGCACAGCTGTGACGCCTCTCGTCTCATCATGCTGCAGTGAAACGCACAGCCATTTTGATTTACTAACATTTGCAACGCAAACGGAACCTAATACGTAATGACGTACTTACACACTAACGTTTAGTGAACATGACTCCATTTTGGATTCATATTTTGTATTGTATTAATACGAACGCCGTCGCAAATGTCTAACCCGTCAATTAAATGACGAAACAATAGTCTGATCATAAGCTACGCCTACTAGAGACCACGCTAGCTATTGCTTGTTCAGCAGTTTGTAAAATGCTTGTTCAGCAAAACCAGAACGCATGTGTGAAAGATAAGAACTGTAAAATGTATAAAGGTTTGCTCCGAAGGGGGCGTGGCATGCAGTTGTACTAAGCCGTTGTCTTAGCTGCATCTTGCTGGCAATAAAAGTCTATCTTTACGGATCAGTTGTCTGGACCTCCTTACTGACAGAAAAGAGACGGTTACACTATGATGGCCGAGCTGAGTTGGGAGGAGAGATATAAGAAAAAAAAAAAAAGCTGAGCGATGCCCTTTTGCATGGGGGCCTCGGGCCAAACGGAGGCCGCTTCCACTTGAGCTGGAAACCCAAAAAGCAGGAAGAAAGAGCTGGGCAAAAACTAACAAAACAAAGATGAGTCGATACGAGAAGCACCGGCTTCAACCCAGAGCTCAGGGATGCTCAGGGACTGCCAATTCCTTGGAGACGCTGCCTTTCCCCGAGCAAATGCTCCCAAGTTATACCTGCACTGGTGGTCTTTGCATGAACGCACTCGTTCAGCCCCCAGTACGAGAGAAGACATCCTAAGAACAGCGCCCGGGAGCGTTTAAAGCTCCTCTCAGGGGCTTGGCGCGCAACCTCCTAACGGCGCGAGGGAGGGGGAGGGCACAACCACAACAGCGCTTTCCTTTCGGGCCCTCTTTCTCTTCTTCCCCCCTTCACTAGAGAGAAAAAAAAAGCTCTGATTAACGACATCCTAGAAATGTATTAAGTTTGCTAAAAAAAAATATCTGTGTAAGTTGTATCTGTATTCTCTGTTTGCTGTACCTTAGCATGGGCATTTTTATGGTAATGAAGTGATTATTATTATCATTGATGCCTCAATATCTTGGAGAAAAACAGCAACTACTGCCCGCTGGGATTTTCACAGGCCGTTTCAGTTTTCGCCCTCTCAGCCGGCTGCGCTTTGCAACAGAAAAGTAAACATCGTGCCCCGCCACTCCTCCCCCGCCAAACGCTGCAAAAAAAAAAAAAAAAAAAAAAAAGAGGCAGCCTTGGTCCTGGCAGCTGCCTGTCCGTGTGCCGGGGAGCCGCACGCCCTCAGAAAGCTTACATACAAACATCTCCGCCTGCTCCGGCCCTTTGGGTGCGCGCTGTAACCGGGCCACGTGATTTATAGAAAGCGGTGTCTGTCCCTGGGGGGTAGAATTACCTCAGCGCCCCATCTGGCAGAGCCGATTCCTGGCAATCTTAAGCACAGGTCCGCCCCGCCGCCCTGATCGCAGTAACTCGTCTCCCGGCACTTCGGGATGTGCCTTCCTGGAAAGTGAGATCCTCCTGACCCAAGTCTCCATTGGGACACAAAATCAGTGTGAGTCGCCCCCCCCCCCCCCCCCCCAGCCTTCTCTTTATGAGCCTTCCTCTCTGAACAGTCCTGAAGCGAGAGGGAGAAGAAGCCTATTACACCAGAAACCCACTGCAGGTATTGCACAGGAGTACAAAATGTAGTGAGGGGATCTTCCGCCAGCACCTCTGCCTGCTCCCCGCACCTCTGCCTGCTCCCCGCACCTCTGCCTGCTCCCCTTTTCATTTCTCTGCTGCCATCAGAGAGTGTCCACAGCACTGGGCAAGAAAAGGGAGCGCAGAAGAGGTGCACAGAGCTTTGCAAAGGGAACAAAAAACCCCATGGTTAAAGAAGCTGGCAGGTCTCTCTCTACTACGTAATCCAGACATCGTAGGGTAGCAGCAAACAGGCCACATGGGGACAGAGGAGACTTTGGTACTGGGGGGGGGCAGAGAGAGCCCTGGGAGTCTGGCAGAAGTGTGCATTAAGGCAGAGAGATAACGGGATTTAGCTTCTGCTCCCATGGCCATCCGAGTCCATGCTGCCACCCACTCCAGCAGCCGCTGAAGTCAGGGGAGAAAGGGCTGCGTTCTCTGGCAACTGATTAAAAAAAAGCATGGAGAAGGGGGCGACGGGAGCGTGGCGGTGGAAGAGTAGGAGAAGGATCAAGGGAAAAGGCTGGGCAGGGGTTAATGAGGAAGAGGCATACGAAGGGAAATGAAGGGATGAAGTGTGGAGTGGTAAGAAACTGGCAACTGTGGAAGGGTGGGAGACCTTAGGTGAGTGATAGGGCGGAGCAGTAGGCGAAAATGAAAGACAGGGAGGGCGAGGAGCAGAGAGGAAGATGGAGGAAAGAACATGGGAAAGACCGAGTGCTGCTATTTCCAACACGGGGTCCCCACTCTCCCCCAGCACCCGGCGAGACTGTACCTGTCAGTTCTCGCCAAGAAAATCCCGCTCACGCAGTGGGCGCCACTGTCGCTGAAGCCTGTGAAAACAGATAAAGTATAGATTACTGGCGTAGTACCGTCACAACTCCGAAAGGAAGAGGAGAGGAGCGAGACCCACACAAATGGTGTGTTTGCTGGGAGAGAGACAAGGGGCTGACATGGAAGAGCAGCGCATGCAAAGTCTGATTTTGTATCACCCACTCTCGTTCCACAGATCCCTACATGCGCACAGTACTGCGGGCCTGATTCACAAAGCTCATTTTTCCATAGACACATTATGGGACAATTGCTATCACCTACATTATTAGGTGCCTAAAGTTTAGGGATTTTAAATTTAGGCAGATTTTCAGAAGAATTTAGGAACCATAAATTTTCAGCTGAAAATGACCTAGATTTAGGCTCCTAAATCTTAGTTTGATGCGGTCCTCTCAGGGCAACAAAGGGGCTTCCCCCCCTGGTCTGTCACAGTGACAAGGAGTCAGATGCTGATAGTGGTGCAGCTGTTCTCCTGCGAATCTCAGATAGCCTGGACGCAAGGTGGAAAAGGCCCAATCCCACTCCTCAGCAGGGTAAGTTAAGTAACGGATAATCCCACCCTGCCACAGCGTCTGCCGCAGTTAGAGAGGAAGGGAAAGAACGCATAAAGAAAAAATGTTCTCCCTTGTAGGTAGGAGGATGATATGTGTGTGTATCTGTCTCAAGAACCAGACACTAAAATAAATACAATGCAATTTTATTTCAGTCTGCCTAATGCTGGAAGAAGGAACTGGATTAACAGATAGAAGAAGAAAGAACTTAAAGCAAATAACAGGTAAATGATTTTTTTCTTCTTATATGGTACCACTTTACAGCAGTTCTATTAACATTATTTTCCTTTTTACAGGTGTGATAATAACATTTATGGTAGGCATCTGTTTAGTGGAACTCCAGGAAGCACTGCTTGGATTTTGAGACCCCCTCTAAAACTGTCTCACGTTTAGATAACAGAAGAAATAGTGTATAGGCCCACAATGAAGAATTATAAAAGATGCATGTCTTCAAGGTTCCCAGGATCCTTTGGAATGTTAGACGTAAGCAAATGTTTCTTTTCACCTTGTGACCTTAAATCAAAGGAGTGTTGTTTTAATTACTAGGGCAAAACTGTATTTAAGACTAGCCAATTGAATATCTAATCAAGTCAGTTTCTCCAACTTAGGAGCTGACTTCCTTATGCGCATAAGAAATAAAGACTTTTGATCATGAGAAATATACTGTCTGATGTGTCCTTGGTAAACCAGATACTAAAATAAATACAATGCAATTTTATTTCAGTCTGCCTAATGCTGGAAGAATGAACTGGATTAACAGATAGAAGAAGAAAGAACTTAAAGCAAATAACAGGTAAATTAATTTTTTCTTCTTATATGGTACCACTTTACCGCAGTGCTATTAACATTATTTTCCTTTTTACAGGTAACAGTTCAGATTCTGGCCTAAACAGCAGATAAGTAATCAACTTTTAAACACATATTTATCAACCCTATTCCTGCCATCTTTCAGAAACCTCAGAATATGGTGCACAGTATCAGAAACGTATTTTGCAAAACCTTTTCAAAACTTAGCAGAATTTGCTGTCCATAAGATCTGATTCTTTTTCATTAAATTGTCTTTTCTTCATGTCTTTCAGATGAATCAACATAGCAATCCCAGACTATTCCTCGTGTATACCAGAGCTCTGGATTTGAATTTGAATAGCTCAGCACTCTGTAATGTAGAGTGTTGATTTGCGAGCTCATAGTTTGCTGCTTTTTTTCAGGTAGCGGCCTTCTTTTCTGATGATTTGGACTGGTCAAAGCTGGATTGTGCTCCTGTGTTAGCCATTCCCCAGTCTCTTGTCTCTTGCTGCTGAAAATCCATAAACTGACTCTTTTATTCATCTGAAAATATGGGGAAAGTCTGTTATCTCAATGGACCTTAGTGAAATTCTAGCTAAAATAAAATGTAAAATGGTAGTGTTTTTCCCTATTTTTGATTTGAATATTCCCAGTAAATACGAATTCATCCTCAGAAGCACACATTTTCTTGCACTTGGTTTAGCATACACTCCCTCATACACTGTGCAAAAGAATTATATTTCTTTCAATTCTGTGAACTCTGAAATTCTAGCTAAAATAAAATGAAAAATAATGGTAGTGTGTTTCCCTATTTTTGATTTGAATATTCCCAGTAAATACGAATTCATCCTCAGAAGCACACATTTTCTTGCACTTGGTTTAGCATACACTCCCTCATACACTGTGCAAAAGAATTATATTTCTTTCAGTTCTGTGAACTCAGCTTAGTTTTGCAGCAAAGTTCGCTCACAATAGTTTCAGAGCAATAATTTTTGTCCTTCCTGTCCAATATAACATTTGGCTTTATAATGCCTGTTCAGATTCAAAGTCACATGCTTACAGAGAAACGTCTTTTATAATTTAACTCTCTACATGTTTTTCACTCTTACTTCCACTTAAAGAATGCAGCGTGAATACACGTTCACCGTGATTTCTGTATCGCACAAAGTCAGTTAATTTTCCTTGACTTATCAGGTACAAGGGCTTAAGTTACTGCCAAATTCCAAATAGTTAAAAGAATTTTCCTCGGCATTCGTGTTGTGATTCTGCTTGACATGCAGCCTCCCAACCACCAGAGGTCCACAGGGAGCTGCTCCTGCCCTCTTTCCAGCTTTAGCCTTGATTGGCGATTGGGATATTTCCAATTGTCCCTCTAATGAAGCCAGCATACCTTCCCTGAAAATAGCTAGCCTCAATATGAATGGACTGGGACACCCCATTAAGAGAACCAAAGTCCTTCAATCTCTCAAAAGGTCCCAGGTACATATAGCCTGTCTCCAGGAAACTGAGCAACATCGCTCCCGGTCCTCTTCTACTGCAAAGGGGGCGGGGCCTCTGGAAGCTGGGGAATTCTATCCCTGGATCACTCGCAGTGACCTCTACACTCCTCTCCCAGGGGTTACAGGGAACAGTATGAACAGGAGTCTTCCAGTCCTTTTCTAATGCAAAAGGGGGTGGGGCATCTGCAAGCTGGGGCTGTGGAATTCCATCCCTGAAACGCTTGCAGTGACATCTGGACTCCTCTCCCGGGGGCTGTTGGGACCAGTATGCAGAGGATCCTTCCGGTCCTCTATTACTGCAAAGGGGCGGGGCCTCTGGAATCAGGGGCTGTGGAATTCAATTCCTGGATCGCTCGTGGTGACCTCTGCATTCCTCTCCCAGGAACTGCAAGGAGCAGTATGCAGAGGAGCCTTCCAGTCCTCTTCTCCTGGAAAGGGGGCGAGGCCTCTGGAAGCTTAGGTAGTGGAATTCAATCCCTGGACTCCTCTCCTGGGGGCTAATGGGTACAGTATGCAGAGGAGCCTTCCGGTCCTCGTCTACTGTAAAGGGGGCAGGGCCTCTGGAAGCTGGATCTGTTTAATTCTATCCCTGGCTCGCTTGCGGTGACCTCTGGACTCCTCTCCCATGGGCTGCTGGGAGCAGTATGCAGAAGAGCCTTCCAGTCCTCTTCTACTGGAAAGTGGGCAGGGTCTCTGGAAGCTTGGGCTGTGGAATTCAATCCCTGGACTCCTCTGCTGGGGTCTGTTGGGAGCAGAATGCAGAGGAGCCTTCCGGTTCTCTTCTACTGCAAAGGGGCGGGGCCTCTGGAAGCTGGAGATGTGAAATTCCATCCCTGGATTGCTCGCAGTGAACTCTGGACTCCTCTCCCAGTGGGCTGTTGGGAGCAATATGCAGAGGACCTTCCGGTCCTCTTCTACCACAAAAGGGGCAGGGAATCTGGAAGCTGGGGCTGTGTAATTCCATCCCTGGATCGCTCTCGGTGACCTCTGCACTCCTCTCCAGGGGCTGCATGGTGCAGTATTCAGAGGAGTCTTCCGGTGCTCTTGTACTGCAAAGGGGGCATCTGCAAACAAGGGCTGTTGGAATTAAATCTCTGGATCGCTCACGGTGACCTCTGGGAATAATATGCAGAGGAGCCTTCTAGTCCTCTTCTACTGCAAAGGAGCGGTGGGGCCTATGGAAGCTGGGCCTGTGGAATTCCATCCCTTGATTGCTCACTGTGACCTCTGGACTCCTCTCCCAGGGGCTGCAGGGAGCCATATGCAGAGGATGCTTCCATACCTCTACTACTGCAAAGGGTGGGCGGGGCCTCTGGAAGCTCGGGCTGTGGAATTCAATCCCTGGACTCCACTCCCAGGGGCTGTTGGGACCAGTATGCAGAGGATCCTTCCAGTCCTCTACTACTGCAAAGAGGACGGGGCTTCTGGAAACTGAGGCTGTGGAATTCCATCCCTGGATTGCTCACGGTGACCTCTGCACTCCTCTCCCAGGGGATGCAGGGTGCAGTATGTAGAGGAGTCTTCCGGTGCTCTTCTACCGCAAAGGGCTCGGGGACTCTGGAAGCTGGGGAACTGGAATTCCATTCCAGGATCGCTTGCTGTGACCTCTGGACTCCTCTCCCAGTGGCTGCTGGGAGCAGTATGTAGAGGAGCTTTCCAGTCCTTGTCTACTGCAAAAGGGGGGCCTCTGGATGCTCGGGCTGTGGAATTCAATCCCTAGACTCCGTTTCCGGGAGCTGCAGGGAACAGTATGCAGAGGAGCCTTCCGGTCCTCTGCTACTGCAAAGGGGGCGGAGATTCTTGAAGCTGGGGCTGTGTATTTCAATCCCTGGATCGCTCGCGGTGACCTATGGACACCTCTCCCAGTGGCTGCTGGGAGCAGTATGTAGAGGAGCCTTCCAGTCCTCTTCTACTGCAAAGGTGGGGGGGCCTCTGGAAGCTGGGGCTGTGGAATTCCATCCCTGGTTCGCTCGCAGAAACCTCTGGACTCCTCGGCGACTCTTTTACCCTTTCCTCCTCCTGTGTGTAACTGTCCAGCAGTCCCTACTCCCTCCCCCCTTCCCCAGCGGCGGAGGAACGGGCTGAGCCGTTTCTCGGAGCGCGTTGCCGTGGCTCAGTCTGGTTTAATTTCACAATGCGCATTAGCTCTGCTCCGGCCGTCCCAACTCCCTCCCCCCCCCCTTCCCCGGCAGTGGACGGACTGGCTCGGCGACTCTTTTACCCTTTCCTCCTCCTGTGTGTAACTGTCCGGCAGTCCCTACTCCCTCCCCCCTTCCCCAGCGGCGGAGGAACGGGCTGAGCCGTTTCTCGGAGCGCGTTGCCGTGGCTCAGTCTGGTTTAATTTCACAATGCGCATTAGCTCTGCTCCGGCCGTCCCAACTCCCCCCCCCCCCCCTTCCCCGGCAGTGGACGGACTGGCTCGGCGACTCTTTTACCCTTTCCTCCTCCTGTGTGTAACTGTCCGGCAGTCCCTACTCCCTCCCCCCTTCCCCAGCGTCGGAGGAACGGGCTGAGCTGTTTCTCAGAGCGGCAACTTGTCTGCCCTTTTCTCCTCCCCTCTGTGATACCCAGCATATAGCGCAGAGCTCTATGGTCCGCACATGCGCGGTAGAGCTGCTCTCAACTGCGCATTTGCGGTCCGTCGGTCAGAGATAGCGTGTGTTACTTTTACGTCCAACAGATTGCGCCTTTTTTCCCAAAAAGCATGTTTTACCTGTCACAGGTGTGACATCTATATAATCTAGGTATATAAAAACATGCGCGAAATCGAATGCAATGTTGTGTCAAAATTTCAAAGCAATCAGTGAAGAACTTTCGGAGATTTAAGATTTTGAACAAACGAACATTTACATTTTTATTTATATAGATTTTGTCCATCAACCCGCTCTAGGAAAATAGATTTGTCACCCGACATCTCAGGCTTTGGTAGCCAACCGCATATGTTTAAAGTTGCAGCGTTCGCGGATGATGTCCTGGTTTTTTTGACTGACCCTTTTTCTTCACTTTCCGAACTTCTTTGCCTACAAAATCTATTTGGCACTTTTGCAGGACTTAAAATCAACGAAGATAAATTGGAAGCCATTGATGTGACTGGCACGTTGCAACAACATTGGCCGGGTTTCTTCCCTTTAAAATGGTTGCAAAAGGATCTGAAATATCTGGGGATAAATATTCCGCTTGTTATTAAAAAATGTATACTCATAATATCCAACCACTTTTGTTAGCCACAGAAAACACTTTGAATAGATGGCAAACCTTGCCTTTATCTTTGACAGGAAGGATTCAACTGTTTAAAATGGTTTTAATGCCAAAATGGTTATATATCCTTCAAATGGCGTCTCTATGGCTTACCAAGAAAGATATTCAGCATATATATGGCAAAAGAAGAAAGCTCGGTTGTCCATGGCAGTTCTTACACAAACTGTGAGCAGGGGAGGCTTGGGTTGCCCAGACTTGTTGCTGTACAATCTTGCTTGTGGCCTACGATATGTTCATGTATGGATTATATCCTCTTCCATTTACACCGTTACCAAACCTTGGTAGCATGGTATGGAGTTGCGTCGCTTAACACTCTTCTACAGACGGACCTGCATAACATTCCCCTAAGAGTTCGGCAGCACGAGATGCTTCACACATGTCGGAAGGCTTGGACATACTTGTGTAAATGGTATGGACACCCATCCCGTTTAACCTCAATGATTACTATTGCACACAATCCCAGTTTCTTCCCGGGAGTGGGTGGAACTGTATTCCATAGATGATCTAAGCAGGGTTTAACATTTGTCCATCAGCTGTTCCAGCCGACTACGGGCCAGAAATTTGATTTTCCTGCATTGCAACACCAGTACCAACTGACTACCGTAGATTCTTTTCAGTATCTCCAGGTGTGGCACTTCCTTAATGCACATCTTGCTGACTTTGGAGAAACAAAGGCCAATAAGAACATAAGAGCCCTTTTGACATTGGGAAAATCACAAAAGTCCTACTATATCTTATTTTTATAAGAGTTTGCTTGAAGATAGGGAGGCGTCAAGTTTGGAGTCACTGCATGCCAAATGGATGCAGTGGTCCCAATTCTCGGTTCCTTTCACCACATTTAACAGGCTATTTGCAGCAATCCCTGAGCTGTCTGACAATGTCAGTCTTCGTGAGACAGAGTTTACATTTTTGTGGCAAATTATTTTTACCCCAGAGCGTAATATAAGATCCAATATAAGATCGCTGCCTCTAACCTCTGTACTAAGTGTACCCAAAGTGTTGGTACATTCTTTCATTATTTTTGGGACTGTCCTGTGGTGTTGGATTTTTGGACTAAAATACAACGCACTTGTATGAAATGGTTGCAATGTGCACTTCCCTTGCATCCTGGCTTTTGGCTGTTCGGCTATGAAGCCCAAAGGTGCCCTTCTTTAGATTTGTCCCGTCGTCTTTTCTTAGGCCGAGGAAGGTTGTTGGGGGAAAAAGGTAATATTATTTAGATGGATTGATTCACAAGGACCAAACCACGAGCACTGGCTACAAAAAATGATACACTTATGCTCGCTAGAGTTTGCTATAGCTAGATCCACGTCCCAGAAAAAACTAGATGCTACCCGTCTTATCTGGGACCCTCACCACAGGTTTCCACACCGGTACCCTAATGCTTCAATGCAGTTGTACCAATATCTGGAAGCAAGTTTTCTTTTGCTCATATCCAAGGGGCATATGATAGGTCATGATCCTACTACTATTCTTCCGCAAGGAATATCTGGGAGCTTTCTCTGTCAGTAATGGGATTGGGTACTGTCTTCCGAGCTTTTACAGAATCTAGCTTAGTGTACAGGCACCATGCCTTAGGAAGTACGAAATTATACCATACTAGAGCATCTGGGAGAGTTCTCCTTTCCTCCAGGTGGGGCGTTGCATGTATGTTAAACATGTTTAACATATTTAGCATGGCCAAATTTGCCTATCATACATAGTCTGTTTCCACTCTGCTTATGCCTTGTAAAGACCTCTTGTATAAATGCTGTACACCCTGTTATATATGGTATGTCTTTTATGTGAACAAATGCCAGCCTTCTACCTTGCTCATCTAAAAGAACGAGAGCGACATGTCAAAAGAGGAAAAGAAGGGGGGGGGATATTAAGATTTCTCTTCGGGGAAGGGAAGAAACTGTTGTTTTAGAAAGATTTCGTGTATCACCATTATTATTATTATTATTATTAACAGCATTTGATGTTCCGGTTCTGTATTTTCCGGTAGAAACTCAATAAACATATTAAACAAACAAACAAAAAAAAAAGAATGTGGGAAAAGAGGTACTTTTTATCATATGTGGTCGGGATGTCCCAGAATAGCCCAGTTTTGGGCTGTTGTGATCTCCTTTATAGAGGAGGTTATAGGACGACATCTACTGTTGACTCCCGAGTACATCTTATAGAATCTGCCTCTTGAAACCCCAGCCCCAATATGGTTGTTGATTCAACAAATCATATTGTCTGCTCAGTGTGAGCTTGTCCTTTATTGGAAATTGAAAGATACTCCCTCCAAGATAAATATTTATTGATAAAATAGAGAAAACCTGCTCCTTATATAAATTAACGGCAATTAAAAATCATCAACTTTCCAAATTTAATAGGATATGGGATCCTTTTCTGAAATGGAAGTTTAATAATGTTCTTACTTCGTAGTATTGAAAGGGATATAATTATCCTCTTGCTTATCCTCAATCTACCCTTAGGGTTATGAGAGTATTTAAGGCGATGAATATAGTTAGTTATTTGCTTGACTCCTTTCGGGTGGGAAGGGGGGATTGAGCATGTTATGCTTGTTTTTTGTAATTTGCATCGTACTTCAATTATGTAAGAATTGAGTGTTAGTTATGCTGAAGTAATTGTTATATGCATTTTTTTTTTAAATTGCAATTTTATTTTCAAAAAAATTCCCAAAAAGTTGGAAAAAATAGTAAAATACAAAAAACGATTATTCAATCCATTATTTGTCTTCATTTGCTTTGTACCTGTTACAATTGTCTGTTTAATTTGCTATTGTGTTTAATGTGACCAGTTTATTGTCCAGAAAGTGCATTTTGCACTAACATTTATTCCTTTACAGAATCTAGCCTACGGTCGCATTTTAATAAGATGGCATGTTTCCACCGGTATAGTGAAATATGTATAAAGTTGTGTTTTCCTTCTGTTTTCTAGGAGCCTTGATCTCAGCTAGAGAGTCCAAGCTGTAAGGAAGAACCAGGAGGATGGTCACCCTCATCATCCTGTTAGACGCTCATCCAAGTGGAGTGTTCTTGCCTAAAGGGGATGGGATGAATTCATGCCTTGGCTCACTGACACAGTTTGAGTCTCTGGATTTTTCTTGGCATTCCTTTTCCACACAAATGTCTTTAAAGGTGTTTCATCTGATATATTAACCATTCAATTTACCTTGCAGTATAAAATGAAGTTGCTCCATGTACAAAATGGCACCCATTACCGTTTTGCTTAATCATTTAGCTCCGGTATTTTGCTATTTCTCTGCTGTTTGATGTTTTTTTTTCCCTTTAGTACAAAATTGTTGGTTATCTGGGGCAGGTACAAGAGGTTCACCAAATGTGCTAGTGACTTCAGGGTTTCCGCGGACACTGCGTGTAAAGGTTAAAGTCTAAGTATAGTGACGGATTTTGACACTTCTCAATGGGACGTTGATCCACACTCATAAGCCCAGAGTTCAGAAGGGAGAGGGCAACCTGGGCTCAGAGAGAGAGCTTTTACTCATTTAAGGACCATGTTTTTGAAGACTTTTTTCTTTCTTTTGAGAGGGGAGTATTTCCACCCTTCTCATCTCATATTTCTGGTTTTCCCCATGTTTCTTTTTTCTTACTGAGTGTTCTGTTACTTAGGAACGCAGGTTTTGAATTAATATTCAAAGGAGGGGTGCCTTTCTCTGAGAGAGGTCCAAAGGATCATCAGTATCCACAGGAGAGATGATGCAGGAGTTATCTAAAGGGGAGAAGGAGTGAATTGGGAAAGGAGGAGAATTCATGGACTCACACTGAGATAACATAGAAATGATGGCAGAAGAAGACCAGTAGGCCCATCCAGTCCGCCCAGCAAGCTTTCACACTTATTTTCTCATACTTATCTGTTACTCCGACCGCTGAGTTCAGGGTCCTTATTGGTAGCTTTTTGATTCTAATTTCCTTCCACCCCCACCATTGATGCAGAGAGCAGTGTTGAAGCTGTATCAAAGTGAAGTATAAAGCTTAATGTTTGAGGGTAATAACCGTTGTATCGAGCAAGTTACCCCGATGTTTGTATATTCATACTGCTCAGATCAATGCCTTGTTAGATGTTGGCTGGATGTAAATCCTATTTCTTCATTCCCCCTGCCGTTGAAGCAGTGAGCTGTGCTGGATATGCATTCAAAGTGAAGTATCAGGCTTAATTTGTTAGGGGTAGTAACTGCCGCAATAAGCAAGCAACTCCCACGCTTATTTGTTTACCCAGACTGTGCAATTCAGTCCTTTGTTGTTGTCTGAATAGAAATCCTCTTTTCTTCATTCCCCTGCCGTTCAAGCAGTGAGCTGCCCTGGATATGCTTTCCAAGAGAAGTAATAGGCTTAAATTGGTTCGGGGTAGTAACCGCCGCAACAAGCAAGCTACTCCCACGCTTATTAGTCCTTGTTGGTTGTTGTCTGAATGCAAATCCTCTTTTCTTCATCCCCCCTTGCCGTTGAAGCAGAGATTTTCGCTGGTTATGCATTGAAAGTGAAGTATCAGGTTTAATTGGTTTGGTGTAGTAACCGCCGCAACAAGCAAGCTACTCCCACGCTTATTTGTTTACCCAGACTGTGCTACCTTGTTGATTGTTGCCTGAATGAAATCCTCTTTTCCACATTTCCTCTTGCCGTTGAAACACTTTCATCTCAAGGGAGATAACAGGAGAAGAAGAATAGTACGGATGCTCGTCAAGTGCCATGAGTAGTAAGGAAAGAATGATGAACTAGAAAAGAGGAGAACTGGAACTATGGTTTAAGTGACATCTAAAATGGATCAAGGATAATTCGTATCAACCAGTTCACCAACTGCCTTAACCCATAGGAAGGGAAAGAACTTATAAATGCAATTGGAATTGCTTTATTATCCAGCTTAATTAAAAGGATGCTAGTCACAAATTTATTAAATGAGTGTAACATCAACTTGTGAACATTTAGAACTGTAAACACTTTTAATCAGTTTCACCATTCATCAGATTCCAGCACAATTAATGTAGCTGATTACACCTGATTGCTTATCTGTGCTGTTTACAAGAACTTTTACAATAGCATTTAGATAATGCACAAGGCCTAGAAGATTATTCTTCTCCTCCCTAAGGAAATCCTGGCCACTCAGATGAATTTTAACATGGGAAGATTTGAATTGTAAGAGACTGTGTTTGAGATGTGGCTCCTGGGATCTTATCTGGGATTATCTACCCAGGGGCTACACACATGTAGTTCACTTTTCTGGCCTAAACATGCCCTTGGGAATACTTCTTTTCAATGTAGCTAATGTATGCAAGTTGTGAAATATGCATGCAAGTCTGTTCACTGTATGTTTGTGCTGTAAACCACTAGATGTCAGACCTTCTACTTTATTATTCAGAAGAAGCAGTGCATCAGGCTGATACTGGTTCTGTCAATTTGTACAGAATGAAACCTTCAGAGTAGCCCTTTTTCTTATAAATAGAAGAGAACAGTATGGAGAAGTATCATATCGTTGCTTGCTGTCTCTTTGTGCCTGGAGTTACTTGGTGACTATATGGACAGTCTACCAACCTAAATAGAATTAAGCAAGCTTCGACATGTATATAGTGAGATCATGACAAGGATCAGTGGCAATGCCCGATTCCTGCTGTATTGTTTTGTGACTTTTAGCTGCGTTCCACGGGACTGCAACCAAGCTATTTTTAAAAATGTGCTTCTCTGAACTCCCCCCGCACCCACCGTTTTCCCTGAGCAAACACACCCACCAACAAACTGTTCACCTCAATAGTGGAAGCAGAACTGTTTTTTTTGGGGGGGGGGGATGGCAAGGTTGACATGGGTGGGCAGTAGGCATAAATGTCTGGGCCCTACTAGTTGTATTCTTAGCAATAAATAAAGCTTTAAGAGTGCTGCCGACAATGGATTGCTAAACAGTCTGCAACAGCTGTCGTGCATCATGAGTGACTCTTTAAAATATTTTAATTCAATTATTTCAAGCATTTTCCACCATTAAAAATGCCTTGTGAGTCTGTTTTTAATTTATTTTGTATTTATTGCAGTTTATAAATACACAATATCATATAAAAAGTAAACAGAGAACACTTAATAGAAACATGAGATCTAGGGGGCGTGGCGATGTCATTCTAAGCAGATTCTCCTGGTCCCGCTCCCTAGGAATTGGCGACGATTTACTGTATCTGATTTCCAAATAGCACTAATATTCATAAATTGTCATATTTGCATGTGCAGGATTTAATAGACAATTTTGCAACTAAAAATTTTGATGAAATGGCAGGATGATTGAAGAGATTATGGGTGGATAACTTTCCCAAGGAGGGTGACAAAATGGCACAGGACTCCGGCCCAACAGAGGGAGGCCTGAATGACGCAGCTCGTAAAGAAATCACCCAGCCTGGACTGGCAGCACTTATCGATCAGCTCCAAAAAATCCAATCATTGGTGGATGAACTCCGGGATAAAGTAGAGGCTTACAACACAGCGTTGACAGGTATTAATAAGTTAACCGACCACAAAGATCGCGTGGAGACCCTAACCAGTGAGACACTGAAACTGAGGGGGGAAAATAAACAGCTCGAGGAAATGCTGGATGACCTTGAGCATCATAGTCAATACATTTCCTAGCATGTAGGCAGATGGACTCAGGATCAATGGGTTATGCTCCCCCGCCAGCAGATGGAGACGGGAGTCAGATGTCAAAGATGACATCACCCTACATACACCCCTGCAGTGACCGCAGCCCTTCACTATTTCTCCGTCTCCAGCAGATAGTGGACATACTCCTCCCTATGGGGATTGCTGTACTTCTTGGAAGGAAAAATTCTACATTTAAATTGGAGAAAAAAATATTGAGCCCTGCTCTCCTGCAGTGATACCTAAAGGTCCCTCCCCCAGTTGAGAATTTCTGAGGCGATTTCCGAGACCCCTCAGAGGTGTGCCTTGGTCTGGTAGCCAGTTCCCAGCTTGGTCTTTGCTGCTTAAGAAGCTGAAAGGCAGAAGATGCAGGAAGTCGAGCGTGGAGGTGATGGCCAATGCCCTCTTGCCTCGCAGCCGGAGATTCTCTGTACTCAACTGGTAAGCACTGAGCCCAGGTAAGTTTAAAAAAAATAATAAGATTTACTTCCCGATTCAGAGACATTGGAGGGGTTTTTAGTAAGACTTCCTCTGGTCTCCTTGCTTGGCGCACCATACCGACATCATTCCAATCCCATTGGGGTATGGGAAAGTGGGCTTCTGAGAGGGTTGAGCGGCCCCCGATGGGCTAGGCCCCGCTTTAGGCTTGGTTGACACACTGTGTGGTAGCCCACAGCAGTGCTATCTTAGGCACGTCTTTGATTATGCCGTATTGCCCTCCATGGAACGTCGGTACGCACAGTGCATATACACACGACCTACTAAGCGCAAAATACAGGCAAAGCCGAGTGCATGGGCTATGCATGTACTTTGCTACATCTTGCCTAGGCGCCCGAAATCTGTGCATATAAAATGTTAAGCACGAGCTGACAGAGTGTACAGTTACTGCCGCCAATGGCTCTGGCAGCCAAGAAACATAAGCGCATTTCTCTCTGCGCTGCTTGTCATATTAGGGCTTCATAGTCTGACCTGGATTCCAACTTATGTCAGCACTGTGAGGAAGCCCAAAGAGAATTGGCCTTCCCGGACTTTACTAAACACGGCTCCTCTCATTCAGAAGATGAATTAGCCATGGCTTTAACTGGAAGTACCCCTGATCTGAGTACCCCTGTGTTTGGGTCATCTGTGGGAGAGGGAAATTCAGCAGCACCTACCCCAGTACCTTCTGACTTAGCATGGACCCAGCTGTATTCTCTTGGGTGGAATTTTTCCAGGGCCTATAAGCCTTCATGCAGGCGCAGTCTGCTTCTTCACTTGCCCTTATCCAGACAGAACCTCAGCCAGTAAGCCCACCTTCTCTCAGTCCTATCGGCAGACCTCGAGGCATGTCAGCCCTCAGAAGGACAGAGACCGGATTCCTTGCAAAAAGCAGCACCACATGACCTGGGGACAGATCAAGGCCCTATCCAACCAATCTGCACAACTCTTAGAACAGCAAGGCCTTGAGAAAACTCCAGAGAACTTATTAGCCGCCCTTTTCTTGCCTGAATGCCAACTCATTAACAATTGTGTTCTGTACCCTCATCTTTTGCCTTATTTCTCCAGCTATGGCGATTTCAGAACAAGGACTCTGACAAAACAACATGTACATCCTCGATGCACAGAACTTTTCACACCTGTTGAATCGAACAGACTGTTGGATCTGCACACACATGCCAATCCAAGCCTGCGGAGAACTACTGATGCATGCTGTACCATTTAACCTTACAGTATGGACTAATTATCCTTTACAGAGAGGTTTTCATTAACTCTCCAGTTAATAATACCATACTACACATTGGTAGCTGTATTCAAGAGACTGCCACTCTTTGTTGGGACTATGATACAGGGGATGGGAAAGGGACTTCAGGTGGGAAATATCCATATTGTAACCGAACCTTTGTATTAATCACTGAACACTTACATAATTATACCACATATATGTATGCAATTGGCAGATTTCAGGATGTGCAGTGGGAGACCCAAGCAAGTACAGAAAGTATAGAGGGGATGAAGGATTTACCCTTTGTAGTTATATAGCCCAAATGATAACCAATGACATGTCCACTAATCTGTTAGGAAACATATGGATGTTATGTGGGCGTAGAGCCTATATGTACATTTCCCCAAGATGGAGAGACAGATGCACTTTAGGCTACATCCTCCCCTCATACTATGCAGTCAAAAATTTACCCAAAGCAAGGCTCCGTAACAAAAGGGAGGCGATAAATAATCCCATAGAAAAGTATACAGAAACTCAGATAGCTAGAAGCCTGTTTCCCCCAATGGGGACAGTTATGAATTACAGAGACTTACACGTCCTAGCTAACTGGACGACTGCCCTATTTAATCAGACAGTCCATGCATTAAAACTACTCACAACAGAAGTTTCTCAGATTAGAGAAGTAGCATTACAGAACAGCTATACCTTGGACACTATTTTAGCCTTAAAGGGTGGTGTTTGTGCATTAATTGGATCTCATTGCTGTGTGTACATATCAGACTATAAAGCAAACCTCACACATACCATAGAGCAGATAGAAACCATGGTTGCTGATGCACCATTTTCAGGCAGAATACCAACTTCTCCATGGGACTGGCTATGGTCCTGGCTCCCTGATATTTCTGGTCTCAAAAGGGTGATTTCTATTATAATTACTGTAATTGTCTTAATTATCTGCCTGTGATGCTGTATTCAGTGCATACCCAACCTCATATCCATATTGAAACCTTGCTCTCAGCCCGGATACAAAGATGTCTTGTAAGATGCCTAATAGGGAATCATGAGCCCTGCAGCGTTGGCACACCACCTGCACCAGCTCTGGGTGATATGGAGATTCAGGAGCTCATCGGTGGCTGGCACACCACGCCGAATCAGCTTTCTTCTCTCCATAATCCCCCTTCCCCTATTTCCAGCCCATACCAAGACATAACAGATTTCAGTAAGGGTCTAAAGCTTTACTGAGCTGCCTAAACAAAAACAGAAAGGGTGAGATGTGGGAAATATAAGCTTTGCCAGCAAGCCATTTCATCAGGGTTAAACACTAACTTCCCTTCTCCCTGACATTTGCCTGAATAAAAGCATCACTTGTGCTTAAGTCTCTGCCTGGGAAAGGATACCTGACTATCATGTATTTCTCTGGCTTGTGCTTAGCCCTGAATTCCTGGGGGAGGGGCTGGGTGTTCCTTAGTCAGAGGCAGGACAAAGTCAGGAGGTATAGATTTCAGCAGCCAATGAGATGATCCGTGCACACCCCCTGAGCCAAAGCCAATAGTGTAGGGACTCGTCTGTTGCTATGGGGAAAGTAGCCAATCATGTAATGACACATCATCTGCCTTTGTATGAATGTACAATAAAAGAGAGCACTGCATTGTGCTCAGGTCTCTTTTACCTGCCTGCCATGAAAGCTGCCTGAAGTGTCTTCTTTGCCTCCATATTCAACACACCAAGGGTATCCCTGGCAGGGACCCGGACGGCATGGACGAAGAGGATACAGATTCCTTGGAAGATGGGGAAATTCCCCCAGTTTAGAACCATATCGGACCATGTTACGGTTTTTCCATAGAGACGAATTGCTGGCCCTGGTTTCCCAGACCGTGAAAGTGCTGAGAGTTTCTGGGGTGGAATCTATGATGGAACCAGAGAAGAATCCTATTCTGATTTCCCTATGGCAAGCCTCTTGCTACTTTCCAGTACTGGAAGCTATCCAGGAGTTGATTGACCTGGAATGGTGTTGTGTTCTGCGGCCACGGATGGCCGCGGTCACGATCCCCTACCTGACCCGAGACGGCAGGGCCGCCGCAGCAGCATCGGGGAGGCCGCGGGAGTCCGGCCCCAGTCGCCCCCGCACACCGGTGCGGACCTCCACATGACTGCCGGGTTGAGAGGTGTCCCTGCTCCTCCCTCGTGGCATCGGGCTGCTTTCCTCCACGGCCGGGAATCCAAGATGGCCGCCATGCTCTTAGGCACGAATTTAAAGAGGCCTTGTCCCCCAAATTGACTTCACCTGTGCCTGATGGGCCAGGCATAGGGAAGTATATAAGGAGACTGCCCACAGTCATTCCTCGACTTGGCAACTTGTTGCTTCAAGTCTGCTTGCTCCGGTGAGTCTCCTGGTGCTGGGTTCCTGATTCTTCTCAGCGATCCCTCGGTGTGTGACTTCGGACTGGCAAGCAGCGATCCTCTGGTACTTGACCTCAAACTTCTCTCGGACCATCCTCCTTCAAGGGCCCACCTAAGTCCCAGCGGCCCGGGTCCCTACGGGCTCCTCCCGGGGGGACTGCGGGCTTCCAGTGGCGAAGATCCAGTTGGCCCTTGCACTGTCCTCACGCCTCTTCAACCTCTCCAAGGTCCACCTAAGTCCCAGTGGCCCGGGTCCCTACGGGCTCCTCCTGGGGGGACTGCGGGCTTCCAGTGGTGAAGATCCAACTGCTCCTTGCTTCGACTTCATGCCTCGCCGCCCTCTCAGAGGCCATCGGAGTCTCCAGCAGTGAGGATCCAGCCAGTCCCAACTTCTGTTCCGCCTCGCCACCCGACGGGGGAACCTGAGGAGCCATCTCCCAAGGTAGTACCAACCTCCCCGTCGGTCCAAGGGTTCACGTCCCTCCTGATCATAACAAATGGAATGCCCCAGAAGCAAGTTTTAAAGATGAATGAGTGATTATACCCACTGGATCTGGAAGTGAGAGAGTTTGCATTTCCCTAAAGTGGATGTGCTGGTCTGTGCCATCTGTAAGTGAACAACTATCCCAGCGGAGGGAGGAGCGGCCTTAAAGGATGCTCACGATAGACAGATAGAGTCCATCTTTAAACAGGCCTTTGACACAGAAGGAATGACCTTACAGATTGCTTCTTGTTGTGCCCTGGTAGTCTGTTCATGTCTACTCCTCTCTCAGGAGGTGGATAACTCGGCAGTGAATCCCAGAGCAGTTATGGAACCCGTTGCCGTCTTTTCAGCTGATGCGGGCTAGGATCTAGTCCGTACTTTGGCCAGAGGAATGGCCTCAGTGGGGGCAGCCAGAAGACAGCTATGGCTGTGGAATTGGTCAGTAGATGCAACCTCTAAGGCAAATCTTACAAAGATGCCCTTTAAAGGATCACTTCTTTTTGGAAGCAAATTGGAAAAGCTGGCCAGTAAATGGGGTGAATCTCCAGTTCCCCAGCTACCAGAACATAAGAGAAATCAGTACAGTGCTCCTTGCCTATGAGGGTTGATTCAGGGGCTCCCAACACTTTCACCCCTACAGAAACTCAACATTTCAGAGGTCTCAGCTTTTTGGGAGGTCTCAATCCTTTTGTAGTCGACAGCCCAAGAGAGGGGCAGGCTCGGGTTCAGGTTTGTCCTGAACCCCCCTCCCCCCCAATTACCCAAATGCTAAGAAGATCCCATGCTACTTAATTCCCTAAGTAAATTTGATTAATAGCCATTAATGGACTTCTCCTCCAATAATTTATCCAAACCTTTTTTGAACCCAGTTACACTAACTGCACAAACCACATCCTCTGGCAACAAATTCCAGAGCTTTATTGTGCGTTGGGTGAAAAAGAATTTTCTCAGATTAGTCTTAAATGTGCTACTTGCTAACTTCATGGAATGCCCTCTAGTCCTTCCACCATTCGAAAGTGCAAACAACCGATTCACATTCACTCGTTCAAGACTTCTCACGATCTTAAAGACCTCTATCATATCCCCCCTCAGCCGTCTCTTCTCCAAGCTGAACAGCCCCAACCTCTTCAGCCTTTCCTCATAGGGGAGCTGTTCCATCCCCTTTATCATTTTGGTTGTCCTTCTCTGTACCTTCTCCATCGCAACTATATCTTTTTTGAGATGCAGCGACCAGAATTGTGCACAGTATTCCAGGTGCGGTCTCACCATGGAGCGATATAGAGGCATTATGACATTTTCCGTTTTATTAACCATTCCCTTCCTAATAATTCCTAACATTCTGTTTGCTTTTTTGACTGCTGCAGCACACTGAACTGACGATTTTAAAGTATTATCCACTATGATGCCTAGATCTTTTTCCTGGGTGGTAGCTCCTAACATGGAACCTAATATCGTGTAACTACAGCAAGGGTCGTTTTTCCCTTTATGCAACACCTTGCACTTGTCCGCATTAAATTTCATCTGCCATTTGCATGCCCAATCTTCCAGTCTTGCAAGGTCCTCCTGTAATGAATCACAATCCACTTGTGATTTAACTACTCTGAATAATTTTGTATCATCCGCAAATTTGATAACCTCACTCATCGTATTCCTTTCCAGATCATTTATATATATATTGAAAAGCACCGGTCCAAGTACAGATCCCTGAGGCACTCCACTGTTTAACCCATTCCACTGAGAAAATTGACCATTTAATCCTACTCTCTGTTTCTTGTCTTTTAACCAGATTGTAATCCACAAAAGGACATCGCCTCTTATCCCATGACTTTTTAGTTTTATTAGAAGCCTCTCATGAGGGACTTTATCAAATGCCTTCTGAAAATCCAAATACACTACATCTACTGGTTCACCTTTATCCACATGTTTATTAACCCCTTCATAAAAATGAAGCAGATTTGTTAGGCAAGACTCCCCATGGGTAAATCCATGTTGACTGTGTTCCATTAAACCATGTCTTTCTATATGCTCTACGATTTTGATCTTGAGAATAGTTTCCACTATTTTTCCCGGCACTGAAGTCAGGCTCACTGGTCTATAGTTACCTGGATAACCCCTGGAGCCTTTTTTTTTTTAAATTCTTTATTTATTCATTTTTATAATACAATGTATCATAAAGTGTAAAGGAAACATGTTACTTTACATTAGCATGAAATCATATCACGATAATTCAATACCCAAAAATTAAATTTCTAATGTAGTAACCAAATCTCATTTTATATATGGTTGAGGGGGACAACTTTCAAGGAGTACATTAGGAAATAATAACAACTCATAAATTTAATAGGACTTAACCTGAAATGGGGGCTGTTTCTCCTTTATTCCCCTGAAAATACAGTGCTCCCTGAGGGGGTGTGAGAATCTAAATATAGCCTTAGCTGTTCTGGGGAAAAAAAAAAGAAAGTATTTGCTTCTTTTTTTATAATGCATTTGCACGGATATCTAAGCAGGAAAGTAGCCCCTAAGGAAATCACATCCTGCCTCATACTCAAGAAGCCTTTCCGTCGTTCCTGGGTTATCTTAGAAATATCCGGAAACATTCGAACTTTCTTGCCATGAAACAGTGTATTTAAATTCTTGAAATATGCAATCATTAACCTACTAACATCTTGTTCCATTATTAAGGAAACTAATAAAGTCGAAAAATCTATAATCTCAATGGCTGAAGATTCAAGAAAATCTGTGAGATTCTGCAAGTCCATGGGGGGTACTGCCTGTTGATTTGAACGGTTCTGTAATATGAAATATGCTTTATTTATTAAAGGAAATTGATTTTCAGGTAATAAGAGAACCTCGGCAAAGTATCTTTTTAAAGTAGAAATAGGCATTTCCCCCATGACTCTAGGAAAATTAATAAGTCTTAAATTTAGACGACGATTCCAGTTTTCCAACAGTTCTAGTCTTCTAGAGAGGGCCGCTCTGTCTTGGATGGTAGCCATGTTAAATTCTTTAATTTTTGAAATTTCAGTGTCTACTTTTCCCACCGCCGTCTGAAGCTGTGTCAAGGTATTATCCTGAGCCAGAATTTTAGTATTAATTTGAGAAGCAAAAGTATCCAATTTAGCATTACAGTCTCATACCGCCAGTGTTAACCCCGCAGAGAGTTTCCATAAATTTTCAAGGGTAACGACCGTTGGCCTTACCAGGGGTTCAGGTATCCCAGTTGTTGTGAGGGTCGGTTCGGAGATTGCAGGTGGCATTGCAGATTCAGCTTGGGCTGAAATCTCTCCCCTCGCTGAATTTTCTCCACTTCCTGATTCTTCGAAGCTCTCCGTCGCTTCTCCCAGCACTCCTTCAGCTGTGACCTCATCGGTCCGCGTCGGTTGCTGAGCGTCCGGGGTCGAAGTTCCTCTGGCTGCCGGTGGACGTATGTCGGGGGGGCTGAGGGAAACCTCGGTCCCAGGTGAAATCGCCTCTCCTCCCGGCGTTTTCACAGCGGGATTCGCCGCCTCGATGTGTACAGCTCCCTGGGCGAGGAAGGACTTTATTAGAGCTTGCTCTGTAAGCTGGGTGCCTTTTTTAAATATTGGGGTTACATTGGCCACCCTCCAGTCTTCAGGTACAATGGATGATTTTAATGATAGGTTACAAATTTTAACTAATAGATCAGAAATGTCATTTTTTAGTTCCTTCAGTACCCTAGGATGCATACCATCCGGTCCAGGTGATTTGCTACTCTTTAGTTTGTCTATCTGGCCTGCTACATCTTCCAGGTTCACAGTGATTTCATTCAGTTCGTCTGACTCATCACCCCTGAAAACCATCTCCGGAACTGGTATCTCCCCAACATCCTCATTAGTACACACGGAAACAAATAATTCATTTAGTCTTTCTGCAATGGCCTTATCTTCCCTAAGAGCCCCTTTAACTCCTCGGTCATCTAATGGTCCAACCGACTCCCTCACAGGTTTCTTGCTTCAGATATATTTTTTAAAGTTTTTATTATGAGTTTTTGCCTCTATGGCCAACTTCAATTCAAATTCTCTCTTCGCCTGTCTTATCAATGTTTTACACTTAACTTGACAATGCTTATGTTTTATCCTATTTTCTTCAGATGGATCCTTCTTCCAATTTTTGAAGGATTTTTTTTGGCTAAAATAGCCTCTTTCACCTCACTTTTTAACCATGACGGTAATCGATTTGCCTTCCTTCCACCTTTCTTAATGTGTGGAATACATATGGACTGTGCCTCTAGGATTGTATTTTTAAACAATGCCCATGCCTGTTGAACACTTTTAACCTTTGCAGCTGCACCTTTCAGTTTTTTTCTATTTTCCTCATTTTATCAAAGTTTCCCTTTTGAAAGTTTAATGTTAGAGCTGCAGATTTACTTATTGTCCCCCTTCCAGTTATTAGTTTAAATTTGATCATGTTATGATCACTGTTACCAAGTGGCCCCACCACCGTTACCTCTCTCACCAAATCCTGCGTTCCACTAAGAATTAAATCTAAAATAGCTCCCTCTCTTGTTGGTTCCTGAACCAATTGCTCCATGAAGCAGTCATTTATTACATCTAGGAACTTTATGTCTCTAGCAAGTCCTGATGTTACATTTACCCAGTCAATACTGGGGTAATTGAAATCTCCCATTATTATTGCACTGCCAAATTGGTTTGCTTCCCTGATTTCTCTTAGCATTTCATCATCTGTCTAACTATTTTGTCCAGGTGGACGGTAGTATACTCCTATCACTATACTCCTACCCAACACACATGGGATTTCTACCCATATAGATTCTACTGAGCATTTAGTCTCTTGTATGATCTTTATCCTGTTGGACTCTATACCCTCCCGGACATAAAGTGCCACATCCCCACCAAGTTGATCCTCCCTATCATTGCGATATTATTTGTACCCTGATATAGCACTGTCCCATTGGTTATCCTCCTTCCACCAAGTTTCTGTGATGCCAGTTATGTCAATCTCATCATTTGCTGCTATACACTCTAACTCTCCCATCTTACTTCTTAGACTTGTCCCCGGTATGCCCCTCTTTTGTATTACAAAGTTTTTTCGCGTACCAGGAGGTACACACGTGGCTGCGGGCCTCTAAAGATCCATGCTGCGTGTGCATGCCCCAGCCAGGTGCATATCTCCCAGATTTCATGCATGCAGGGCATTTAAAATTAGCCCGTTTGTGAATTTGCTGGCATAGCACATATGCATCACGTGACCATTGGCTGATGTTCATAATCCCTGCTTCAGAGATATGGAAGAATAAATGAATTTTTTTATGGACTATGGGAAGTATTGAGTGTTTATGTGATGACCCTATTCATGATAATGAGGGAAGAAACATTCATTAATTGAAATCGATTGGATTGTGCTAAACATCCCATGGTGACCTGAAATGATACCACAAGTGTTGGCACATCATAAGGATTGTGGACTCTTGTTGCTGTGGGGAGGTTGGCTCAACCTTCGGTGAAGGCTCTGAAGGTCCTCCCTGACAGCTGGCGGGACTAGGTTAGCGGGAGAGTGGTCTAGAGCTTCTACATCATTTTCAAACCAAAACCAAGGAGGTTCAGATGCATTATGTCTGAAGTGTAATCATCTTAGTAGAAGATCTGGCCACATGTTCACTGAGTGCCATAAATTGCAGAATTTCTGGCGACAAATTTGTGCCTTTAAGGAGAGAGTACAGGCACGACCAATTTTCAAAAGGGAAACTTTGATAAAATGAGGAAAATAGTTAGAAAAAAAAGAAATGTGCAGCTTCAAAGGTTAAAAATGTACAACAGGCATGGACATTGTTTAATAATACAATCTTAGACTCGCAGAACAGATGTATTCCATGCATTACAAAAAGTGAAAGGAAGGCAAAATGATTACTGGCATGGTTAAAAAGTGAAGTGAAAGAGGCAATTTTAGCTAAAAAAAAAATTCTTCAAAAATTGGAAGAAGGATCCACCTGCAGAAATAGGAAAAAGCATAAGCATTGTCAAGTTAAGTGTAAAACACTATTAAGGCAGGCTAAGAGAGAATTTGAAGTGAAATTGGCCGTAGAGGCAAAAACTCATAATAAAATCTTTTAAAAATATATCCGAAGCAAGAAACTTGTGAGGGAGTCAGTTGGACCGTTAGATGACCAAGGGGTTAAAGAGGCTCTTAGGGAAGATAAGACCATTGCAAAACATTCTAAATGAATTCTTTGTTTCTGTGTTTACTAATGAGGATGTTGGGGAGAAACCTGTTCTGGAGCTGGTTTTCAAGGGTGATGAGTCAGATGAACTGAACCAAATCACTGTGAACCTGGAAGATGTAGTATGCCTGATTGACAAACTAGAGAGTAACAAATCACCTGGACCAGACGGTATGCACCCCAGGGTTCTGAAGAAACTAAAAAATGAAATTTCAGATCTATTAGTTAACATTTGTAATCTATCCTTAAAATCATCCATTGTACCTGAAGACTGGAGGATGGGCAATGTAACCCCAATATTTATAAAGGGCTCCAGGGGTGATCCAGGAAACTACAGACCAGTGAGCCTGACTTCAGTGCCGGGAAAAATAGCAGAATTTATTCTAAAGATCATAATCACAGAGCATATAGAAAGACAGGGGCAAGAGTCTATGTAAATGAATGTTTTCACCCTATTTCACCTTCAATCTAGTTTGTGACCTTTGCACGTCACACTCGAGATGTGCTGAAATGTGATGTAATTTATTGCTTAAGCTTCCAAATACACAGAGCACATTATTCTGCTATTAAAAAAAAAGTTTATTTGAATTATTGCCTTGGAAGTATCAGATTTCCTTAACAAGGTATTTTAATTTTGAGTTGATTTTATTTGCATGGGGAAATGGTGGGACAGGTCAAGGAGAGAGAGGCTGATTCTCTTTCCCACATGGTGAAGGCCCCTCTCCCACCACCTCCTCATCCCCTCAGCTTCCCTCCAGCCCCATAAGCTCCAAAGTGGCCCCCATTTAAAAAAAAACAAAAAACAGTGAAGACCACTGCAATAGGCATTCCATCCAGAACTTTCCCATTCTGTACAGAGCACAGTGCTCATTTCACCATATACTCTGCCATCTAGTGGCTGTTCACCACAATTGTCTACATAGTTATTTTCCTACCAAATGCATTACAAACTTTATTAATCATGTATAAACCCCTGAGCAGACTCTCTCCCAGGCCACACTCCAGTGACAAAGGACCTATTTTGGAAGCCTGTCACACTGGACTGGCAGAACAAGCAGGCCTTAGGGATATCCCCAGACCCCAGGATGGATCCTGTCCCTTAGATTCCGCTGCCAGCACCTCGCAATTCTTTTCCTCCCAGACTTATATATAGAGGGAACACTCTCCTGGCCTAGAAGTAAAATCTCCATACACTTATGTAAAGGAATAAGCAAAACAGTGCCATCCTGTTCTACACAACCTTCCATTATGAATAACATGGTAGAGGTTACGTGAGAATTTGGAAGAAAAATTAAAATACAAAATTACTAGTGGCATAGCGACCAGAATTTAGTAGCTGGGCCACAGTAAGTGCATAAAATTTCCTGAAATATTTGTACATACAAGAAATAAAAAAATAATAATAATAATAAAAAAATATCTGTATCTAGAAATCTGCTCACATTATTAAAGGAAGCAATGAACTTGATTTGAAAGGACCTGTTTTGATTGGTGCCAGTTCAGCCTAGATGGTCAAGATGCTTTACTCTCTCTTCTACAATGGCAATTCATGCTTTATCAGCCTAATTACCAGTCTTCGTTTTAGAACCTTCTCTAATAAACAGCTTCCAGATGAGTCTTACACTGGTCCTCAGGCACCCTACCTACACTAAGAAAGTCCTTGAAGATTAAGCCTCACAAGGACTTTCCTGAACTCCTTAAGAATCTTTGCATGAATACCCTTCTGATTCTGCTCCCTAATTTCCCCAAACCCTCCCCTTAAAGAAAAAATGTGACCCCCAAGGCCAGACCCTCCCAATGCACTCTCCAGACACCTCCAAGACTTATTATTCTATCCCTAGACTATTTGGGTCTAGTGAGAGCCCAGAATGCCCCCTAGGTTCCGGGACAGGCATTAGTATTCCATGCATTAAGAAAGGTGGAAGGAAGGCAAAATGATTACCGGCATGGCTAAAAGGTGAGGTGAAAGAGGCTATTTTAGCCAAAAGATCTTTATTAAAAAATTGGAAGAAGGATCCTTCAGAAGAAAATAGGTTAAAGCATAAGCATTGGCAAGTTAAATGTAAGATATTGATAAGACAGGCTAAGAGAAAATTTCAAAAGAAGTTGGCCTTAGAGGCAAAAACTCACAATAAAAACCTTAAAAAATATATCCGAAGCAAAAAGCCTGCAAGAGAGTCAGTTGGATCGTTGGATAATCAATGAGTTAAAGGGGCACTTAGAGAAGATAAGGCCATCACGGAAAGATTAAACGATTTCTTTGCTTCAGTATTTACTGAAGAGGATGTTGGAGAGATACCCGTTCCGGAGAAGGTTTTCATGAGTGATGATTCTGATCAACTGAACCAAATCATTGAGAACCTGGAACGTGTGGTAGGCCTGATTGACAAACTGATGAGCAGTGTTTACCCCAGGGTTCTTTTAGAACCCTGGGGTAAACACCCCAGGGTTCTAAAAGAACTAAAAAATGAACTTTCAGAGCTATTAGTACAAATTTTTAACCTATCATTAAAATCATAAGATTGGAAGATGGCCAATGTAACCCCTATATTTAAAAAGGGCTCCAGGGGCGATCCGGGAAACTACAGACCGGTTAGCCTGACTTCAGTGCCAGGAAAAATAGTGGAAAGTGTTCTAAACATCAAAATCACAGAACATATAGAAAGACATGGTTTAATGGAATAAAGTCAGCATGGCTTTACCTAGGGCAAGTCTTGCCTCACAAATCTGCTTCACTTTTTTGAAGGGGTTAATAAGCATGTGGACAAAGGTGAACCGGTAGATGTGGTATATTTGGATTTCCAGAAGGCATTCGACAAAGTCCCACATGAGAGGCTTCTAAGAAAACTAAAAAGTCATGGGATAGGAGGTGATGTCCTTTTGTGGATTGTAAATTAGTTAAAAGACAGGAAACAGAGAGTAGGATTAAATGGTCTGTTTTCACAGTGGAAAAAGGTAAACAGTGGAGTGCTTCAGGGATCTGTACTTGGACCAGTGTTTTTTAATATATTTATAAGTGATCTGGAAAGGGGTACAATGAGTGAGGTGATCAAATTTGCGGATGACACAAAAGTATGTAGAGTAGTTAAATCTGAAGCGGATTGTGATGAATTGCAGGAGGCTTCCAAATGGCAGATGAAATTTAATGTGAACAAGTGCAAGGTGATGCATAAAGGGAAAAATAATCCTTGCTGTAGTTACACAATCTTAGGTTCTATCTTAGGAGTTATCACCCAGGAAAGAGATCTAGGTGTCTTAGTGGATAACACATTGAAATCGTTGGCCCAGTGTGCTGTGGTGATCAAAAAAGCAAACAGAATGTTAGGAATTATTAGGAATGGAATGGAAAATAAAACGGAGGATGTCCATAATGTCTCTGTATCGCTCCATGGTGAGACCACACCTTGAATACTGTGTACAATTTGATCACTGCATCTCAAAAAGGATATAACTACATTGGAAAAAGTGCAGAGAAGGGTGACCAAAATGATATGGGGCATGGAATGGCTGCCCTGTGAGGAAAGGCTAAAGAAGTTAGGGCTGTTCAGTTTGGAGAAGAGACGACTGAGGGGGGATATGATATAAGTCTACAAATCATGAAAGGACTTGAACAAGTTAATGTAAATCGGTTATTTACTCTCTCAGATAATAGAAGGATCAGGGGACACTCCATGAAGTTAGCAAGTAGCTCATTTAAAACAAATCAAAGAAAATTCTTTTTCACTCAGAGCATAGTTAAACTCTGGAATTCATTGCCAGGGGATGTGGTTTCAGTAGTTAGTGTTACTGGGTTTAAAAAAGGTTTGGATAAGTTCCTAAAGTTTAAATCCATAAACTGCTATTACGGTAATTAATAAGCAATATTACCTTGTGATCCATCTAATGTTTGGGTACTTGCCAGGTTCTTATGGCCTGGATTGGCCTCTGTTGGAAACAGGATACCGGCCTGATGGACCCTTGGTCTGACCCAGTATGACATTTCTTATGTTCTTATTAGTCATCTTGCAACATGATGTCCACCTGCTGGGCCTGGTCTTTGCCCTTATCAGGTGATAACAGCTGCCGGCTCCATTTTGAAAGGTGGCTGCTGCCGGACCCAGAGCCTAGGGGAACTCCAGGCCCCCGCTAGGCCACCAGGCCTATAATAGTAAGTTTTGAGGGGGGTTGGGGTTTCGGGTGGTACGGCCAGAACAGGACTTACATAATAATTTTAACTTTTTATTTTTCATAAGCCATCTCTAGAGACGGTGAGGGGAGGGGGTCTATTATTTTATTTTATTTATATTCTGCTTTTTGCGACACTTCAGAGCAGATCACATTCAGGTACTCGAGGCATTTCCCTATCCCCAGAGGGGTTACAATCTGGGTGCATACCTGAGGCAATGGAGGGTAAAGCGACTTGCCCATGGTCACAAGGAGTGGCGGTGGGATTTGCACCTTGGCCTCCCGCTGCTCTAACCACTAGGGTTGTTTTCTTAACTTTTGGGGGGGTAACTTGCCTAGCGTCCCTTTAAAGCGATGGTGATCCCACAGCCCTGGGGCCGCCATCGTGTGTTCTTTGGGGTCGTTTACCGCCGCAGTGTTTTCCCCGGTGGTATCTTACTGCTGAGAAAAGTACCGCGGGGTTTACAAAGTGACAGGGCCATTTCCCGCCGCTTTGTGAGTCCCCTGGTGGTTTTCCACCCCTGCAGCAGCTTTCTCTCTGTCTCTTCCCATCCCTGCCAGGTCCGTTCTTGCTTGTGATGTATGCGATCGGCAGCCGAGATGTGCTGGCTCATGAATTTTGAAATCCAGAGATTTCTCCATCCCCCACCCCCGATTTTTCCTCTCTAGGCAATTGCCTGGTATGCTCAGTGCTTAAACTGGCCCTGGACTTATGTGGTCTTGAAAGCTCATGCATATCATCAGCCTTTGGATAATTCTTCTGCTGCGCCAACAAAAGCATCACAGCCCGCAAAGAATCTATGTGTTTCTTCTGCTGAAAACCATATTGGTTTCTTTCTTGTCACATGAACTCATATAAGCCATGATTACTTGACAAATTACATTTTATGCATTACATTAGGAAAAAAAAAATGATGCTTCTTTATTCGACATGCCGATTTTATTGTGAATTCAACTGGTATTCATTGCATCAGAGTACTTAGCATAATTAATTCATTTGTGAGGTTCCCACGTATACTGCATCATTGTTCCATTGTTGGCATTGTTAGTTAAGCTCTGAAAATTGCATATATGCAAGAATTATCTTTTATTCTGCTTTGTGATGACACATAAGTACCTCTTGATCTGTGTGCAGTTTGCTTTGTATTTCAATAGCCTGATAGGAACATGCACGCTCTTAACAAGCACAATCTCTGCTGGCTTCTGCAGTGCTCAAATGATGCACAATTTGTCATTTTAATTTTATTTAAATAGGTCATTATTTAGGGGGGAAGGAAGGCTATAACAGAACACAATCTCACCCAGGCTTTCATTTCAATTTATGCAAGATGTCAAAATCATTAAATGCAATTTTATTGCAGATAGTAGCCTTAGTACACTGCTCTAGTTGCTGTATTCGTCCTGAAAGAAAATGGACTATTTTTTGCAGTTTGAGAAACTTTATATGTTGCACCAACTTAATACTTACTCAAATATTTTAGGTGTGTATTGTGGGACTGCCTGCGAGCCGAGAGCTTCTCCTCCACGGCCTGGAGGCCGTCAGCATTTCCTTCACGCTGAGCGGCAGGGAGGCCGCTCAGTTCTCATCTATGCGGTATGGTGCCACCACCAAGACCCTTGTCTCCTGCAGCAGGGAGTTGCCCCTGCCACTGCTGGTCTGTTGCTTGTCTTCGCGGCGCTGCTGGGCCTTGCTCCCACATGGTAGGGATGCTGCCGACATGCCTGTCCTTCTTCCTGCTCACCTTAGGCGCGAGCACGCATCTCTCTCCAACATTTAAATGGCCAGCGGCAGGAGAAGCCCCGCAGCCCTCATCAATGATGTCATCCACTACTTCCTGCTTCAGCCCTATAAAAGGGCCCTGTCTGCCTTCATTCAGGGCCTTCGGATTGAGTCTCACAGTCGTCTGTGTCCTCATCTTCAGTCCAGGTTCCCCTGTGGTCTTCTCCTGTTTTGACGGCTCTGTCTTCATGTTCCTGATGTCCTTGATGTCCTGGTCCTCCGTCATCTTGATGTTCCCAGTGTTCTAAAGCTCCTCTGTCTTGATGTTCCTGATGTCCTGGTCTCGTCCCTCATCGGAGCTCCTTCGTCTGTATTTCCAGATGTCTCCATGTTCCTGATGTCCGATGCTCCTTCCCGACGCCTTTGTCTTCACCTCTGCCTCCAGTTCCTTGATGTCCACATCTTGAACCCCAAGTTGTCTGAGAATCCTGTATCTTGTATCCTGAGCTTGAATCCTGTCCCAGTCTTTGGCACCCCTTGCATTTGCGTCCATCCATGTCTAAGACTCTGTTTGAACCTGCTTCGCTTCAGTGTGGTCCGCGACCAGTCATAGGCAGCTGTGTAGGGCACGCCCCGGTGCAGGCCTCTTCGGGATCTTCGCCATGTTCCAGTCTCATCTACTCCACACCTCGTCTGGAGCCTGCTTTGAAACCAGCGTGGTCAGCGACCAGTCCTGTGGGTGGGCTGTGTAGGGCGCACTGCGTCGCAGTCTCAACCCAGCACTTTGATCCTGACTCCTCATCTTCTGTGCCTTGATCCTATGTCTTCGTCCCAGTTTCCTTGCTTGAATCTCCTAAGTACTTGAGTCTTCGTCCAAGTGTCCTCACCTGAGTCTTCATTCAAGTGTCCTCGCCTGAGTCTTCGTCCAGAGTCTTCCATGTTCCAAGGCCTCCGTCTGCCCTCGTCCTCTGTCTGGCCTGCCGCCTATTGCCGTTACCCATCGGCAGGTCCGAAAGGGCTTGGAACGTTCGGAGGACTGTTCATTGACCACCATTGCGTTGTTGGTCTTCCTGAGGCGTGCAGGTCCGGTAGAGGGTCAGACTTTCAATCTCCTTGTCTTCGTTCCAGCCTTGTTCTGCTCGTCTGCCCGTGCTTGCATCAGTTCACCTCTGGCTGTGCTCTTGGGGCTCCTCACTGAGTGGCATGGCAATCCAAGGGCTCACATCTCCCTCCAGAAGCGACCGCGCCTCTGCGCTCGTAACAGTGCATGAGCTCAGGAGATGTTTTTACTTCTAAAGAAGGAATCAATGTATCTTGGAGCTCTTGCCACTGGGAACAGCATAGGTATGAGGGTGACTCAATAGTTTCCTTCAAGAGCAGAGAAGGAATGGTCCTTCTGGAAACCCTTGAATCACCTCCATACCCAAATTGGCAGGTCAAGAGGCGACATGGCAAAAAAGGTTACAGGCGCCTGTGGTAAGAGACAGCCCATGCAACATCTGTTGGTCTGCCTGTTGCTTAAGGTCAAGCGCTGAAATGTGTTCATCAGTGGAAAAAAAAAATGTGTTTTTGGTGGATGGACATGAGATGAAGTATAAGAGCTCCTGTATAACAACAACTTAATTTTGTCCAACAAGAGGTATTACAACCTGCAACTTATACACTGATTTTAATAAATAGTAGAGACTTATGTATCCCCCCCGCATCTTCTCTGGTTGCTAGTTAGTTTAATAGTCTCATATGCAGGGAACTCTGAGTTCCTGACTCAATGAAATGGTGCAAAGATGACGTAAATAATCCAACAGAGAGTGTTTAGTTTCTCTTATAATTCATTAAAAAGAAGGAGCCTAAAAGTCCAGTCCAGCCAAGCATGGAAGGAGATAGAGCGGTTGTGGTAGGGCCCAGTCTACCCATGGATGCCAACGCCGGCCTCTTCTTCATCTCCTCTCCGTAAACGGAGAGTGTGATGCATGGAGGAGGAGGAGGAGGCAGGCACCCATAGGAACAGTAAACATGCTTATGCTCTCTGTTCGTGATGCTGTGCTACAACATCTAATCTGCCTTCAGTATGCAGAAATCGTTGACCTTTTATGAGAGGTTTATGTGTCTGGGATTAAGAACATAAGAACATGCCATACTGGGTCAGAGCAAGGGTCCATCAAGCCCAGCATCCTGTTTCCAACAGTGGCCAATCCAGGCCATAAGAACCTGGCAAGTACCCAAAAACTAAGTCTATTCATGTTACCGTTGCTAGTAATAGCAGTGGCTATTTTCTAAGTCAACTTAATTAATAGCAGGTAATGAACTTCTTCTCCAAGAACTTATCCAATCCTTTTTTAAACACAGCTATACTAACTGCACTAACCACATCCTCTGGCAACAAATTCCAGAGTTTAATTGTGCGTTGAGTAAAAAAGAACTTTCTCCGATTAGTTTTAAATGTGCCACATGCTAACTTCATGGAGTGCCCCCTAGTCTTTCTATTATCCGAAAGAGTAAATAACTGATTCACATCTACCCGTTCTAGACCTCTCATGATTTTAAACATCTCTATCATATCCCCCCTCAGCCATCTCTTCTCCAAGCTGAAAAGTCCTAACCTCTTTAGTCTTTCCTCATAGGGGAGCTGTTCCATTCCCCTTATCATTTTGGTAGCCCTTCTCTGTACCTTCTCCATCACAATTATATCTTTTTTGAGATGCGGCAACCAGAATTGTACACAGTATTCAAGGTGCAGTCTCACCATCGAGCGATACAGAGGCATTATGACATTTTCCGTTTTATTCACCATTCCCTTTCTAATAATTCCCAACATTCTGTTTGCTTTTTTGACTGCCGCAGCACACTGAACCGACAATTTCAATGTGTTATCCACTATGACGCCTAGATCTCTTTCTTGGGTTGTAGCACCTAATATGGAACCTAACATTCAGGTCGATCCAGTAAAGTTCAGTTGAAGATTTCTCGTCTGTAACGAGCTCGCTGCGCACAATTCGGACGCGTAAGGCAAACCAGCGATACAGTCTCCAATTTTGCGCATCCGTAGTGCTTCTTAAAACAGACGCGTAACCCTTCCCGCACCTGGCATGTAAATGAACGAATTAGCTGTATAATGAAGAAATTAGCTATTCCCCTCCGATACCGTAACGCGCGCTCAGGTTCTCTCATTAGTAACGCACTGTTTTGCCGCGGCCGTAACGTGTTAGTTTACCGCCTCCCCCTAGTAGGAGTTAGGACTGTGAGTCTAGTAATAAATCCATCGACACCGCTTAAGATACTCAAAAACAATAAAACACAATTTAAAAAAAAAGCGATACAGAGATGATCGAGAAAATGTAATGATGTGGGACACATAAAACCTGTCAGAAGAAAAAATAAAAAATTTTAAATACCTGTCGGAGGGCCGCGTGGGTCCAGGCGGCCGGCGTGGGTCCAGGCGGCGGGAGCCGGGTGGTCGCGTGTTAAATCTAGGCCGCGGGCGGGTGGGCGCCTGTTCCGGGTGGCGGCGGCAGCGGCGGCGGGGGGACACGCGTTAGTTCGAGACGGCCGGCGGGCGGTCGCGTGTTAAATCTAGGCCGGGTCCGCACAGGCGCGCATTCACTGCCGGTGGGGGCTGCCTCTCCCGGCAGCCCCCACCGGCAGTGAATGAATGAATGCGCGCCTGTGCGACCCCTGCGATTGGGCACTCAAGGCGTGACGTCACGGCATGTGACTGCCTTGAGCGCCGAATCGCAGGGGTCGCACAGGCGCGCATTCATTCACTGCCGGTGGGGGCTGCCGGGAGAGGCAGCCCCCACCGGCAGTGAATGAATTCATTCATCCAGGCGGAGGAGCCGGCTGCTTTCGCCACCGGCTCCTCCGCCTGGATGAATGAATGCGCGCCTGTGCGACCCCTGCGATTCGGCGCTCAAGGCGTGACGTCACGGCATGTGACTGCCTTGAGCGCCGAATCGCAGGGGTCGCACAGGCGCGCATTCATTCACTGCCGGTGGGGGCTGCCGGGAGAGGCAGCCCCCACCGGCAGTGAATGAATTCATTCATCCAGGCGGAGGAGCCGGCTGCTTTCGCCACCGGCTCCTCCGCCTGGATGAATGAATTCATTCACTGCCGGGAGAGGCAGCCCCCACCGGCAGTGAATGCGCGCCTGTGCGGACCCGGCCTAGATTTAACACGCGACCACCCGCCGGCCGTCTCGAACTAACGCGTGTCCCCCCGCCGCCGCTGCCGCCGCCCGGAACAGGCACCCACCCGCCCGCGGCCTAGATTTAACACGCGACCACCCGGCTCCCGCCGCCGCCGGCCGCCTGGACCCACGCAGCCGTCTGAAACTAACGCGCGTCCACCCCCCGCCGCCCGGAACAGGCGCCCACCCGCCCGCGGCCTAGATTTAACACGCGACCACCGGCCCCCCGGATCCCGCCGGCCGCCTGGACCCACGCGGCCCTCCGACAGGTATTTAAAAATTTTGATTTTTACACTTCCTGGTACCTGTCATTTCAAATGTCATTTGAAATGACAGGTACCAGCCCACCCTGGTTACTGTATAGGCGCTGTATTAAGCGCCTATACAGTAAAAAGGGTTACGCGGCCATAACCCTTCCCTACCGCTTTAAAGCCGCGGCATGCATTTGCATGCGATTAGAGGAGAGTATCGGGGAGTTAGTGAAGAGAACTGTGCGTGCGGGGAGGAAGGGTGCGCCTGACACTACCGCACTGTTTCTACCGCGGCCTTACTGGATCGACCTGATTGTGTAACTATAGCATGGGTTATTTTTCCCTATATGCATCACCTTGCACTTATCCACATTAAATTTCATCTGCCATTTTGATGCCCAGTTTTCCAGTCTTAGAAGGTCTTCCTGCAATTTATCACAATCTGCTTGTGATTTAACTACTCTGAACAATTTTGTATCATCTGCAAATTTGATTATCTCACTCGTCGTATTTCTTTCCAGATCATTTATAAATATAAATTTATCATTTATAAATGTAAATTTATTGAAAAGTAAGGGTCCCAATACAGATCCTTGAGGCACTCCACTGTCCACTCCCTTCCACTGAGAAAACTGTCCATTTAATCCTACTCTCTGTTGTTTCCTGTCTTTTAGCCAGTTTGCAATCCACGAAAGGACATCACCACCTATCCCATGACTTTTTACTTTTCCTAGAAGCCTCTCATGAGGAACTTTGTCAAACTCCTTCTGAAAATCCAAGTATACTACACCTATTTACCCACATGTTTATTAACTCCTTCAAAAAAGTAAAGCAGATTTGTGGGGAGACACATCATTTCGTTTTTCTTTTAGTGAGACATGATCTTTTCAGTCTGTAGGTATCAGAATCATTTGGTTTAACCTGCTTACAGATATTCATATGGTGTTGCTGCCCAAAAGACTGTGCACAGATTTACCTGCAGCTTTTGGAAGGTTTTCCCCCTTCTGCAAATTTCTTTATTAGCTAACGATGATCAAAGGTCACAGCCACCTCTGAAAACTCTGGCCCTCACCACAAGGCCCCCAGGCTGAACAAAATGCTTCAGCCATTTCTGAAGGAGGTTCACAGAACCTTTCCTGTTTCGGAAAGGGATATCTTTGTGAAGCTGTTAGTCTTAGATGTGGATTTCTCCGTGTAATCAGGGATTTAACTGCTGAAATATTAAAAAGAAAAAGTTTCCGCTTGTAGTTTTATGTGAAATGGACTGTGTACTGTCTCTTTATAAAAAAAAAAAACAACACATTATAGCAGTTCTCAGGCTGTAATTTAGTAGGTGTGGTGTTTGGTTTTTTTTTTCAGGAGGCTGTAGGAGGACATCATCAGCTAACTGGCCTCACAGTAAAATGGCTCCCTTTGGGGAAACGTAACTAAGTTTTACTTTGCAGCAGACACAGGGTTCTGAGGCATCCTGCAGCATGGAGTTGAATCCAGGAGTGTATTCAGAGGCACTCTTTCGGGTCATGCTTGAAGAAAAATGATGTTGCCCAAAGAAAGCACATGGAATTTTTTTGTGTGTGCACACAGCAGGAAGAGAAGCGAAATTCTGGACAGCAGCAGCACATGTGAGAGAACGGAGAGAACAGCTGGGAGAAAGAATCTTATAAATATAGAGGAATGCTGATGTAACCCCCAAGTCAGAGTGTTTACTGAGGTTTTCAAGGGCCAAAATCAAGCCTGGGGCAAAGTCTCAATTTTAAAGCCACCGGTACTCTTGCCCTGGGGTATGGGTTCTTTTTTAATGGGGGGGAAGGCAATTTTTCAAGGCCTAAGTTATGTAGATGGAATCCCTTCTCTGTGTGTTACTATGAGTTCCTTGGTGCAGGTACACCAGAAACAACAAGCTGAACTCACTGGTGGGGGTGCCCCAAATTAAAAATATACTTTGATTGATTCAAAATATCAATTCACATTAACATAGCTGTTCCCAGTTACATCCATGTTCAGATGGCTCTCTTGGATCAAATATTTTGTTCTCTCTCTATCTCTCTATGTGGAAGTGTCCCTCAGTACTAGATCCTGAGATTTCCTTACTCTCCTGGGAGTAGAAAGATAAGCATCTCAGGTGAGCCAGGTTATTCTATGTGTGGCAGGATTCCCTTTCCCAAAAACTACCCGAGGTCCAGATGAACTCCAGATCTTCCAAAGCTAGTCAGGGTTTTGTGTATCAGTGTGAAGACTCCATGGGGGGGTCTCCAGATGCCTCGCCTCTTCTTACTCCAGATCTCCTCTCCCAAGTACTCTGTTGGACCTCTCTGGGGGAAAGGCCTTTAGGCTGGGAAAAATTCAGATCTTCGTCTTTTCCCATTCTGTAATTAAGGAAGGTTGGCTCAAAAGCTTCCTCACACTCAGAAAAAATGCCAAAACCCATAATCTTCTTAACTCCAAGGAAACTCGCTCTCTTGTGGTGAGGACCACTGTTCCTCCATGGATGGTGAGAGGGGCACAGCAGGTCCTTTCAACCCTGGCCTACGGAGGCTGGACCTGTCTCTCCTCCACTCAGAACCAGGGATTCACAAAAGAAGGGAAAAAACCTTCCAAAACCGATGTTGCCAAAAAAACAGTCCACTGTACTAAAAAACCCGAGGCAAACCCTTCAGGACAGGGAGTGCACTGGTAAGGGGAGAAAAGCCTCACTCAAAATTATTAGGCTGGGAGGCCCAGACAAAACACAGGAGAAAAACAAACAGCTCCTTCCTCCTCAAACTCCAAACCAAAATAGCACATGATACACTCTGCTTCCCCTCCCTTATGCGAACAGAAGCTCACCAGTCCAGCAAGCCTCAGGTGTGCTGTATTGAATGGTTTGCCCCCTCTTGCTAACTCTCTAACCCCAAGGATTGCACTAGGACCATTTAGTAGAGCCAATGTTGATTTATTCAGATATCACAGGAGTTAAGAGGGTACAAGAATTTAAATATGCGGCCTTTGCCGATGTTATCCTAATATTCCTTACTTCCCCTGAAACATCTGTGCCAGCTTCGATGAAGGTGTTCTTGGACTTTGGGAAGTTTACTGGCTTCAGGCTTAATGAAGGAAAGTCTGAGGTTCTGGGTTTCCCCAGTTCTCTTAAGGACCATTGGGCTGAAATGGACCACTGAAATGGACAGCTGGCCTCTTTAGTTAAAGGTTTGCAGATGTCTATGGATCGAGGCAGATTGTGGGAAAATAGTGGCCCGGGGGATTTTCCTCCATACTGGCCCATGGGTACCCAATTACATATACAATATAATTTACATATAATTTACATATATATCTACACACCCCTATATTTCGGTATGGTCCTCCCATATCAACACAGTACTATTTGCCAACACTCAAAGAATAACAATCCCACCTATGAAAAAGAATACCACAAATATTACACCAAAATCTAAAATATCAATACACCTCCTATCAGGAAAACAGAACAGGCCAAGCTACTACAGATCCCTACAGAGAAACCACATGTTAAAAGAATGCTTCATCTCAGTCTTCTTAGTCATGGGTTCTTCTTAGTGTTTGGGTAATTGCCAGGTTCTTGTGGCCTGGTTTTTGGCCTCTGTTGGAAACAGGATGCTGGACTTGATGGACCCTTGGTCTGTCCCAGCATGGCAATTTCTTATGTTCTTATGTTCTTTGCATGCAGAACACAAACTCTCACCAAATACAGAATACAAAATGAAGTAGCACAAATGACAAAAACTGAAATGGAAACTCCAAGAAGCCAGATTTCGTGTATTAACAATAGAAAAATAGAGCCACTATTCCTCATAAAACAAATAAAATCAAGAAACATAAGCATCAGTTATAATAGTAAAACCATAATAAAAGAATATTTTAAAATGACTGATAAATAGAATTTCTATTAATTAAAATCATATACATTTTTTACAATATCCCAAACACTAATAAAATATTTCAAAACAGCACATATATCAAATAACATTCAATAATTAAAACTAATAAGGATTTTAAAAAGCCCCTGCTGTCCCTTTCTGTGGGAGCTCTTTATTTCCAGTCACCCTGATATTGTTGAGGATTAGGAGGTTATCCTCTCTCTCTCACAAATACTCACATGTCCATTCTCTCTCACACATATAGGGGCGGATTTTCAGAGCCCTGCTTGCGTAAATCCGCCCAAAACCGGGCGGATTTACGCGAGCAGGGCCCTGCGCGCCGGTAAGCCTATTTTACATAGGCCTACCGGCGCGCGCAGACCCCGGGACTCGCGTACGTCCCGGGGTTTTCGGAGGGGGGCGTGTCGGGGGCGTGTCGGGGGGCGGGCCCGGTCGTCGCGGCGTTTCGGGGGGCGTGTCGGCAGCGTTTTGGGGGCGGGTACGGGGGCGTGGCTACGGCCCGGGGCGGTCCGGGGGCGTGGCCGCGCCCTCCGTACCCGCCCCCAGGTCGCGGCCCGGCGCGCAGGAGGCCCGCTGGCGCGCGGGGATTTACGTCTCCCTCCGGGAGGCGTAAATCCCCCGACAAAGGTAAGGGGGGGGTGTAGACAGGGCCGGTGGGGTGGGTTAGGTAGGGGAAGGGAGGGTAAGGTGAGGGGAGGGCAAAGGAAAGTTCCCTCCGAGGCCGCTCCGATTTCGGAGCGGCCTTGGAGGGAACGGGGGGAGGCAGCGCGGCTCGGCGCGCGCAGGCTATACAAAATCGATAGCCTTGCGCGCGCCGATCCAGGATTTTAGTGGATACGCGCGGCTCCGCGCGTATCTACTAAAATCCAGCGTACTTTTGCTTGAGTCTGATGCGCAAGCAAAAGTAGGCTGATCGCGCTTCTTTTAAAATCTACCCCATACTGTCACATACATACACATTCATGCTCTTATACCCACCATAACTTCTCACTGACACACTCTCAGGCTCTAAGACACTCCCCCTCCACACCCCCACACCCCCACACACAAACTCTTACTGCCTTGGATTTTCTCATACACACTCATGCTCTCACACTCATATACACACACACACACACTCTGACCCCCAGGCAGGCTCCCATTCATTTTCACACCACTCCCTCCAGGTCAAGGCGTCCGACGGGCATTCCGTCTCCCCCCTCCACATCTACCGATGTTCCCGGAGAAGACGCCAATGGAGGTGGTCTGGGGTCCGGCGGGGACAGAGTGACATCCCCTGACAAGAGTAAGTCTTCTCTCCTTGCTCCGTCAATGGGGCTTAACCCCGGCGTCAAATGTATCAGCACGGCGTATTGAGAAATTAATCTCTGCTCTTGGGTAGGTACGGGCTCTTCTGGGTACACACAGACCTTCCCCTTGCATTTATGCGGCATGTTGAAAAGTAGGAAAAACCTGATTAAAAACCAGGTAAATTTAGGAAATTTCAAGGAGAGCAGGATCAACACGACCGTTCATGCTGCCATCTTGAAAACTCTCCCGTCTATTTTTTTTTTCTAATAAAAAGTTTTGAACTAAAAAGGTAATTTTTTTCTGCATGGTAATAAAGTAGACTGCTTGTTAGCTAATGTTGTGAGACATTGAGGAGGGAAAACTCATACTTTTGTAATGAAAAATAATACAGGCCAGGTGGTTCATACAAATCGGGATATGGTGGGAATTTTTTATAATTTTTACAAAGATATATTCAACAGAGCCATGCAATCTCTTAGCTGCTGAGAACTATTTACGTTCTTGTAATCTGCCTACTTTATCAGAGGAGAAACATCAGGCTTTGAATGTTCCACTGATTTTACAAGATGCAATATCACAATTATGTAAAGCCCCGGGTCTTGATGGCCTATCAGAGGAATTCTATTCAATTTTGATCAGTTATGTTTGCTTACCTTTACAGGCTAATTGCACTGTTGAATTTTGATGTTAAATTCATGGCAAAATTAATGACTGATCTTTTATCTTTATTACTGTCAGGGTTAGTGTCTGGGGCACAGGTGGGATTTGTTAAGGGAAGGCAAGAAGTTTTGAATGTCTGCAAAGTACTGACTTCCATGGATTATTCTCTCAGATTCCAGTTGAAATCTCTGTTAATCAGTTTTAATACAGAGAAAAGCTTTTGACAGAGTAAATTGGACTTTCTTATTTGTAAATCTCCGGGCCTTTGGTTTTCAGGGTTAGTTTTTAGACTATCTTTCTCTTCTTTATAAACAACCTAGGGCAATGTTTTTTGTTAATGGGGAAATCTCTGAGGTATTGTTTTGCAGAGGGGTACCCGACAGGGACAAACCTTGTCCCCACTCCTTTTGGTTTATCGCTGGATCCCTTTTTATATAGGATTATTGCTAATAAGGTTATTTCTGCAAATTCTATAGGGCCCCAATCATTTAAAATTGCTACATTTGCAGTTGATTTATTGCTTCATATTACCAGGCTGCATGACTTCCTAGGGTTAATCCTACACAAACTATATCGATATGGAGAGATTGTGGACCTAGAGTTAAATCTGGATAAATCAGAGGCTTTAGTTATTGGAGATTGGGGGAGGGGGGGGGGGCTATGATTGGGAGGGTGAATTTCCCCTTAAGTTGACTCTTGGAGAGGTGAAATATTTAGGTATTTGTCTCCCCTGTGATGATCACAATCTCCATAAAATAAATGTCTCTAAATTGCAGGAAATCACTAAGAAATCTTTTGCAGTTGGTCACATTAGGCTCTGTCCCTTTCAGGTAGAATACATTTATTTAAAATGACTATCTTTCCCTAATGGGTATATGTTATGAGCATCCTTCTCCTTTTTCTTATGATACTTTATAAATAAATAAGGCACTATTTGTGAAGGGGGCTGAGGGAAACCTTATATACTTCTATTACAATTAATAAGCACTTGGAGTAAGGGAGAGATGGGTTTCCCTGATATTCAGCTTTCTAATCAGGTAGCCAGTCTTAGACATGTGGGAGATTAGCTCATGCCTACTGGCTACTATTGTGATTTAGAGTTTGAATCAGCAATGGTTTATTCCTTCCAGTTGCACTTTATCTTATATACTAGAGAGTCCCAATTACCTGAGCATTTAAAAAGACACATTTTATTGTCCCCTACCCAAAAAACCTGGAGATGGGTCACTTCCACATTTCTTTCCCTTTTCTTCCCTTGATAAGACACAGTGATTTTAGCCTTTGGATTAACCCTAGCTCTTTTCACAGATGGTCTAAGCATGGGATATCAGTCTTGAAACATATTTTAGAGGATAAGAGTACTGTTTGCCTTTTGGGGCAATACAACAGAAATTGGGGAGTCACATCCCAGATTTTTTTAGCTATCTGCAGGTGCAGCATTATGTATCCTCTCTGAGATGTAATGACCTTATGGTAATAAATGGGCACACTTTTTAGGGATGGTTTGATCTGGAGGAGCTCTGTAAGCATTTTCTGTCTTCCTTTAATATGACTCTATAGGTTTCAATTTGGCAGGGGGGTAGTACTACTGTATGGGACAAATGGTTACAAGAATTGCATATTCAGATGCCTATTAAAGTATTTGTTTTGCTCTAATTTGCAAAATTTCAAATAATATGCAAATGTGAGAGACACAATATAAAATACTAACTAGATCTTATTTTTCTCAAATAGGCATTTTTGGCCAAACTGGTAGATTCAGATAAATGTGATGGGGCTTTGCCAGTCACTAATATTTGCTTCTTAGTATTTTTTTTTCCTGCAATGGGCAATAGACAGGATTTTGATATTTCGAATTCCTCTCCTTGTCAGAACCCCACCTTTTTGGGGGAAGCTTGTGTGGGATATAAAAATTCCTATGAGCATGCTCAGTTTTCAGTGGGAATGTGATGAGATCATCTCTGGATCTCAAGTGAGCTGGAGAGAGAAAAAGGAGTAGGAACTTGACTGTAGGATCTTTCTCTCATCCCTGGGGGTCTGGATCTTCAGTTGAAGAGATTAGATTTTTGGGGAGTAGAGTGGATTTTGTAGATTTTTGGAGAACATTAATTTACTCTGGAAGGAGGGGAGTTCCTCCTAGATCTTGTTAAGCATTAAATCAGCTTAAAGGCACTGCCCCATGAACACAAAGGCACCATATCAACTTTAGTAGAAACAAATCTAAGTTTATTATTGCTTATCAAAAAGCAATTAGGGTACCTTTGGGAGAAATGGAGTAGCAGTTCCCTCTTTACAGAACTATTCCTGTGTGTCTCCCCGTACATTAGTAAAGTCCTCTTTTTATAGATAACACAGACAGTCTCAATCCCCAAAGTGCTTGAATCTATGGGAGGATCACGTACCACGTGTCTTGTATCAAAACAAGACAAACTAAATCTAAGCCACCCTGCTCTCCCTCCCAGCGTGAAGCCCAATTGAGGCCGACTTGGTTCATGTCACTCTTCTGTTAGTTCTTTGTCCTGTCAGGTTTTTCACTCTCAGATCTTCACCCTCAGGGAGGTCTCCACGACTCCGGCATCACTGGTACCAATTAGTGGAAACAGCCTGTGAGATGCTGCCCTTTTCCTCCTGCTTTTCTGTGACCCCATGATCTTCCATCATAAGTTTGACATCTCCTGCTGAAGTCCAGATATCTCCTGTAGTTTCTCCAAGGCAGGGTCAATAAGGCAGTTGAGGTTCTTATGGTCAGAGCTGCAAACATGCCACTGCAGCAGAGGATTCTTGGTGAGCCATAGTTTTCATGTTGGTCTCAGACTTAGGCTCACATATATCAATCTTGAGGGGCTGTTTCACATATCTTTTTTTTTTTTTTTTTGCTTGAACTAAGAGCTACAGCAAGGATGAGGAGAAGTTAGGACTCCTGGTCAAGAAACCCAAGAGACCCAGAAAATTTGAGAGCTGGATTACAATATTGAGAGTTTTGACTTTTTGGACTTTGTTAATATTTTGAGCATGGGGAGATTTTTTCTGGCTTCTAACCAGTGCATGCTGTGTCTCATGCTTGATACTCTGTTAGATCCAAGTGAGGGAAACATTAATAAGGATTTTCCTTATAGGTTATTCCCTCTCCTTAGATCCCCATGTCACATAAGTTTAACACATCAGTGCTTCTTAGAGATAATGTGTTGGTGAGAACAATTAATAATTTTATGAAAACAGAGCAACTCAATAACTTAGGCAGAGATATATTCTTAAAAAGAATATACTTTTATTGAAAATGAGGAAATCTTATAGATCAAGTCTTGTCATAGATACAGAAAGATAGATAAAAGATAACATGGCCTTACCATATATGAGTGTGATGATTTAGGTAATTGCGTAAAATTTAGTGTGATTGCGTAAAGTTTAGTGTGATTTGCGTAAAATTTAAGTAATTGCATAAAATTTAGTGTGATTGCGTAAAAAGGCAGCCTTTAAGCAAATGGCAGCAACAGCTTGAAGCTGAGTGACCAACGTTTACACTAGCAGGACTACAAATCCCAGGAGTCCAGTCACCTGGTTAAAAAGAGGTGGTGCAAGAAAAGGGGCTGAGTCAGAGGGAAGTGCCCTCAGCTCACCAATAGGCTGCTAGTTCCCATAAGAGGAGGGGAACAGAGAGAAGACAAGGGGCATCCGGCAAATCATGGAAAGCCATGCCGAAGAGGAATACCCAGATCCAGATGGACATTCCTAATTCTAAGCTAAGTCTTTGAGTAGAAATTACAGAAAAATGGTGGCCTTTCCCATGGGGATTTGAGGGGAACATATCTTGAAAATAACAAAAGGTTAAACTTTTAAAGTAAGGTATTAGAAACTACTGTAGAAGATTAGGCCTATTAGAGAACAATTCATGAGAAACCCAGAGAGAAGAGCTCTAAAGGAAATAAAAGGACAAAAACAGGGAGAGGAAAAGGGCTTATTTCAAACTCCAGGAAACACTAATCAAGCAGGTGGCCAATTTCAAGAAGAGGAACTTTTGCTGTATTTTAAGTTTAAGATTATTGGCTAGAACCTAGTTTGGGAGAGAGAGAGAGAGAGACAAGCCCAACATTAGAGGCAGCAGAAAGGCTGAGCTGTATACACCCAGGCATATTAGGCTGAAGTTACTTTAATCAGTGCTGGAGCAGCTTTGCATGTGTGTTAATTGGTTAATTTGTATTCAGAAACCCTAATGTTGGGACTGCTGAAGTTGTGAAGTGAAAGTTTAGCACTTCTTGGCTGGGCTTGATAAATTCTGTTCCTGTATGATTGTGGGGAAACTGTGGTGTTTAGAAACCCTGAACATTTGAGTTGGAAAGGTATTGGCTAGCATCTGGTTGTGAGAGAGAGACAAGCCCTACATTAGAGGCAACAGAAAGGCTGAGCTACATTCACCCAGGCAGATTAAGCTGAAATTACCTTAACTGGTGCTGGGGCAGCTTACATGTGTATGTTCTGAAACCCTAATGCCAGAAATGCTGAAGTTGTGTAGTGAAAGTTTAGCACCTCTGAGAGGTGCTTGATAAGTTCTGTTCCTGTATGCTTGTGGGAAAACTGTGGTATTCAGAAACTCTGAATATTTGGGTTTGAAAGGTATTCCCATTAATTGTTTGTAACCTGTACTGGACACTTATGGGGTAGATTTTCAAAGAAGTGCAGTCATCCATGTGTGCGTGCTACCCGATGTGCACACATGGACGCCCGATTTTATAACATCGGGGGTCGGTGCATGCAAGGGGGTGCACGTTAGTGAAATTTGTGCATGCCAATCCCCGCGGCCTTCCCCCGTTCCCTCCCAGACCGCTCAAAATTGGAGCGGCCTGGGAGGGAACTTCCCAACCCTCTTCGCTAACCTCCCTTCCCCTTCCCCTAACCTACCCGGTCCCTACCCCTAACCTAGACCCCCTCCCGACCTTTGTCTTACCTTTTGCGCCTGCCTCAGGGCAGGCACAGGTTACACGTGCCGGCAACCTGCTGGTACATGATCCCTCAGCACAGCGGCAAATGGCCGTTGTGCCGGGAGCCTCTGACCCCTCCCCGTCTCATCCCCGGACCTCCCCGCTCCTTTTCTGAAGCCCCAGGACTTACTCACGTCCTGAGGCTTTACACTCATGGCCGGGCCTTTTTAAAATAAGCTTGGTGCACATAAGCCCACCTACGCGTCTAAATCCGGGCCTATATCAATTGGAACTCTAGGCTATACGGTTTATCCTAGTCAAGAACTTGGAAACTCTGCATGGAATCCTTTTAATCTGTGCAAGCCAGCCCTGGAGTGGTAGAACTTTATGTTTGTGTCTGCATGAAAGCTTAAAGGTTGAGCTCTCATAAGCCTTGCTAAAGACCAGTTCCAAACTATTGCTGCTATGCTTGAGTGTTAGCTGTTACTGAATAAACAGAATTTTGGAAATTGAATTGTGGCTTGGTTTGGAGTCATTGCTAAGGTCCAGAATGGTATAAGAGTTTTGTGAGATAGAAGTATAACATTGCCAGAATTGTCACAAGGAGATGAGTCCAGTTCCAGGTTTTGTTTGCAGTTAAAAGGGATATTCCCCAGGTTGTCAAAGACATAGTGAAGCAGAAAATGAGAATACAGTCTTCTGCAGAGAGCTATGCTTACTGGTTGACACTGACATTAAACTCATCGCACCCAAGATCTGCCACAGGCTAGGGATAAGGACCCCTTCTGCCTTATTGTGAGAGGTATAATATTTATGTGCAGGGGAGATTCTGGTCATAGAAAACCCCCTGGTTGACTTCCTGAAAGTCCTAAGACCCAGCACTTGAAATTGCTCACAGTAGCTCCAGAAATCAGCCCCACGGATGCCCCGAGACTACGAGCCACGCCACAGCGAGTTGATAGCCAGTCTCGGTCTGCCATGAGTTAAAATGGCAGCCTCGAGTATCAATTTTTAATTGTATTTATACTTTTCATTTGTTGAAAATTTATGGCCTATCCTCTTAATAACACATGGACTCATATGGCCAAATTTTCAAAGGCCCGCGCTCGCAAATATCGGCGGTTTCACGTGTGGCCGGGCCCTGCACGTGCCTCACGCATTTTCTAAAGGGCCCGGCCACACGCGTAACCACTGATATGCGCACAAGTGCCGGGCCTTGAAAAAGGGGGAGGGGGGGGACATGGTCTGGGTCGGCTGGGACAGAGGCTGGCCGGGACAGAGTGCGCGCCGGCAGCTGACCTGCATGCGGAAACTACTTCTGCTCTGGAAGAGAAGTAAGCAGTGAATAAAAATTTGGGGTAGGTAGATAGGGGTCAGGGGTTGGGGTGGAGAGGGGAAAGGGAAGGAAGGTTAGGCAGAGGGGTAGGGAACTGGAAAAAAAGGCCAATCACGTCGCCGCACAAAATTTGAAAATTCCCCGGCGCACGCATGTTATAAAATCGGCGCATCCATGTGCGCATGCTGGGAACCGCGCACACATGGCCACATGTGCGGTCTTTTGAAAAACTGACCCCATAGTCTTAACATCTCAGAGACACATGAACTTATGGTCATATATATATATATAAATCCATAATTTTAGGTACTGAATTTATCAATAAACTCTGGTGTGTATATTCTGTCAAAAACTGTGTAAAAGCCTCATAAGAGGAAGCAATAGAATTTGTTAGTATATTTTTCTATATTTATGTATTGTAATATGCTCTCATATATATTTATATATACAGAAGTATTCTTCACTAAGAAGCACCTAATTTTAATATCTATTGCATAAATACTAAATCATATACTCAGAGGATTTAGCTACATAGAGATTCATGATCTCAGATATGTTATATTGCCTTATGTCATAAATGCTTAGTTTAGCTGGCTGAATGTCTTGCTTTGCCTTGCTATACAATTTTATTATTATGTGCTAGAAAGAAAATCCTACTGCTATGTTTAAAAAAACAAATCAAAAACAACGTATTTCCTTACATATTTAATTATGATTTTAAAAAAAAACCTCTTAATGGATAAATATTGTAGATTTAAAATGACTGGGGAACCTTTTGGGGAAGGGGGAGTCTTTTCCGAAAGGATGGGCTCCACCTTAACCAGGGTGGAACCAGAGTGCTGGTGCTAACCTTTAAAAAGGAGAGAGAGCAGCTTTTAAACTAGAACAAAGGGGAAAGCCGACAGTCGCTCAGCAGCGCATGGTTCGGAGAGAGGTATCTTCAAAGGATACTACTGAAGCATTAGAGTTAGGGCATCCCGACAGTGAGGTTCCAATAATAAGAAAAGTAGTCCAAGTGCCTGTAACTAAAAACTCACCTGAGCTAAAAGATTCCATTGTATCCCTGTCAACCAAACCTGGGTCTTCTCCTTTCACACTCTTTCTGCATGTAATTTCTGAGGTTCAGAATAGAATTCAGTTCCAGAGTAGATACTTCCCTCCACATAACTTACAGAGATAGGGCTTTCTCCACAGCAGGACCCACGCTTTGGAACTCCATACCAACGGAACTTAGACAGGAACCCTGCTTACTGACTTTCAGAAAAAGACTTAAAACATGGCTTTTCAAACAAGCCTTCCCAGACGCAGATTAAAAACTATTCTATCCGATTTTCAACCTCCAATCAACATATTTTATTATTATAACCATCCTGGTATCCTACCCCTAAGCATTATTATCATCCAGAATCTTCATTACTTATGATTTCGCCTTTATTGTTAAACTACATACTTGTACGGAACAATTCATTGCAATTCTCAAACATCCATTTTTGGAAATTCCTCCATTCTACAGGTTTATACACTTTGTTAAAGTTTCTATCTTGTCTTCTTCTTGCTCCTAGTTGTACGTCTCCCTGTTTATTGTAACTGCATCTATATTATTTATAGTTCATATTATTTCGTTCTCTGTTCCGGTTATCACCCATTGTTTATTGTAAACCGGCTTGATGTGATATTTTCACGAATGCCGGTATAGAAAAAATTAAAATAAATAAATAATAAATAAATATGTTTTATTCAGAGAGAGATGAAATATCCCCCTGTCCTTCCTTTTCTTTTCTCACTCACACGTTAATGTTGTTTCTGCTATTCAAATGTCCAGGGCCTAGCTATCCTGGCTAGGAATAAGGAGGTAGCAGTTGATGTCTCTCTCTCTCAGATAAATGTCCTTGATGTCAGTTTCTCAAGCTGTCCTATGGACTTCACCGACTTTTCCTCAGGTATTCTCACAATCTAGGCAGGTTTTCCTTGCAGTTATTCACAGGATCCCCCGCTGTCACTTTTCTTCTGTTCAGGGATTTTCTTTCATTTAAAGTAATCGCTCTGATAAAATGAACATTACCCCCAGCCCCCTGGCTGCAAGTTCTTTCTTATCCCTCTGTCTGAACTCAGGGTTCAGCAGGCGCCTAAAACAACCACCTGAATGAGCCCAGAAAGTTTATGGTACACAATTAAATCAAAGTGTGATTTTAAAAATATTTTTCTTTCTACAGTTCTATTTCAATTAAATTGGGGTGGGGAAAAAAAAAACCACGTGGCCCAGTTGTATTTACAAGATCTGTCTAATCTGCACCATACCTGGGGTTCCTAGGATTAAATATTCTCAAAATAAACTTCATTCACTCTTAAACATTCAGACTTTAACCGAGTTGGCCTCAATTTCACAGTATTGAACACAAAAACAGGCCCTATCAAAGGAGAAAAGGCAACAGAAGCCTGCTCTCCTCTGTGCTAAAATATCTCTCAAGATAATGAGGGCAGGTAATCTGCAACCCCTCGGCATGAAATCCCCATCAGCCCTAGCTTTAACAGGACTGCAAAATGACAATTCAAATCTGCAGCCCTGCTCCTCCTTCTCAGCTCACTCTACTTCGATCCTGCTGCCCCTTGTAACCAAATGGGGAGAGGAAGACAAAAACAACAACAACTCTGATACCTCATCCCTTCCCCCGGGCTTCTAAGTTCTCAGGCGTTTCTCTTTTCCTGCCAGTACTGATAACATGATGCTGCTGTTTGTTTCTCTGTGCAGCCCGGCACTGCCTGCACTTAAAGAAACTTGATACACAGCTCCAGAATCTCCTCCACAACAGCTCCATCTCCCCATCCCCCAGATAGCCACATACTCAGAGAGAGGAAGGGAAAACATGCCACATCCCAGCAATGTTCTCTTACTGCAGCAGGAATCAGGTCAGTAAAGAAAAGAAGACGTTTATTTTACCCTCTTATTTTATATTTTAACCCCTGGCTACAGATGCCTGGATGCCTTATATGTCTCCTTTACCACATTGGGCACGTAGTATGGCTCTAAATAATGACGGAAGGTGTCGCATAGTCTGTTGTAGTTGTCACCATTGTTCCTTGAGTATTGGTCATTGGGGGGGGTGGGAAGGAGGTGGGTGGTTAGAGGTTATTAATAAAATATATGTATATTCTTGTTTGTACTAATTGTGCGTGAGGCGAGCATCAGAAACAAATGCTGGCCACGCGTTATTGTACAATTTCGCTCATTTCTCCATAATAAATCTGACATGAAAAAGCCATAATTGAAAGGATAAAGTTTTCCACAGTCATTATTACAGTCTGCTTGCAACAGCAGAGAATCAGAGCAGAACGAGCTAAGGAAGAGATAGTCAGGCAGAAGAAGCACCTATGCAGAAAATTGACGCAGGCAGTGTAGGCCCAAGATTTTCAAGCAGTAGTGAAGGATCTCTGGCAGTCACTAAGCAGCAGCCTTTCGCTGCTGATTGGTTCACTGTGATAGCTAGAACCAATCAGCAGCAAGAGGAAAAAAACTGGTAGCAGAGCTTCCTACTGCCTCAGATGCCATCCTGTTGCCCATCTCCTCAGCTGTTGGCTGCAGATGAGAAGAGATAGTGATTTCTAGGACCCGGAGATCCTGCATGCTCTCCCAGAGTCTCCGGGTCAAATCTGGAAAGCCCTGGACATGACCCTTGCCTATGCAAGGGTCATGTCCAGGGCCTGATTTAAAATGATGGTGCCCATAGGCAAAGTACTTGGGGCAAGGAGTTTTCTACTTCTCCTCCCCCTGGAAATCAAAGAGAAGCAGGAGAGAGTTCCAGTTTTTGGCCACCTTCAGAATTTGGCGCTCAAGGCATGTGCCTATGATTGCCTATGCCTAAATCTGGCCCTGGCCATGCCACTGCAGGGCCTGTGAATTTGTACTGATTGACAGGCTCCATGCTGATTTTCCCTCCTATTGGTGGTGTCCCTGCTGAAGAAGTCCACTGTCATTAGGCCCAGGACCAGCCAAATAAAGAAGTAAAGTGAGAGGATGGTTGGAGATTGGAGGGGTTAGGAGGGAGAGAACCTAGGAATAAGCCATGAATGGAAGGGTAGGAAACAGAGGAGCTGAGAAAGGGCTATGGGAAGAGGAAAAAACATGCAAAGAGACCCTGGTGGAGTGGGGAGGAGGAGGAGAAGACTAGGGGAAGGGTAAGAGGCCATTGTATGGTTTAAGAGCAGGGGATGTCGCTAGGCACTGGCACATGGGACCTATACCCTGATTGTCACTGTCTTGCATTTCTCCATGAGCTCTTGTGCCCTTATGCAGTTCAGATGGGATGTTTCTGATTTTAAAAGTACAGTGGCCCTGAACATTACGAAGAACAACATCTTTGGAGGAGGACATCTATTCACTTATTCTCACAGCTTCGATGGGGTATTGTTTTCCTGCCTCTTTCTCTGAGAAGGAACACCATGGGTTTATTCTCCAAATGCCGATATGTTTTCAAGGACAGGCCCATTAACAATTATGAGCGAGGTAGACATGAGAATTGTCACCTATTACTCTAGGAGTGAGCAACAGGGAATGGATCTCCCCGTTAGGATCTGCCAGACTTTCAAATGACTCAGATTGGCCGCTGTTGGAGTCGGAATGCTGGGCTCGATGGACCATTAATCTTACTCAGTATGGCACTTTTATTCTTATCATAGAGAACCTTAAAGGGTCTTTATTAAAAGGAACGTTCCATCTGTGCAGGTAGAATAGTAACAGCCCCTCCATGTGGGTTGCTGCATCGGTAATGCCCCGGCTTTATAAAAACCAGAGACACCATGTTAGGGTATGGATTTTTAGTTAAGCTTTTCAGGAGGCAGGATGGTACTGTTCCTGCTCCTGTTTGTTTCTCTTGTTTTTGGGAGAAGACTCCTGGGCCTAATGGTTTACGGCTTGGGTTCAGAGAGAAGTGGAGGCATTTTTCTTCCCTTTTTGAGTAAGGACTTCTTTTTCTAATTTTGGTCAAACTACTTTGAAAGAAGTCTTTATCCGTCCTTCTTTTATTTTGTTTGTATGCTGAATACCGGTTTTTTTTTTTCCCGTTAACTGAATTTTCCATGGCCAAGGGAATTTAGTTACCACCATTGGGAGAGGAGTTTTTCAGAGGAGTCTCTCACCCAGACAGATCCAGTGACATTCCAAAGGTTTTGCAAGGGATGGATCTTCATTCATTCTTGGAAGGAGGAGAAAACAAGAAGGGAGAATAGTGACACCCATCCAGTGTTAACCACTCCCATATCATCAGGGTATTCTGGGAGGAGTTTGGATAAGAAGTAAGAAGCCTATTCATGACATCTGAATCATGGTGTGAGAAATGGGATTTTGAATTATGCACTCTAGACCAATTTAAGGATCCATGTTCACCAATTTGGGAGGAAGCTCCAAAACTGTCCCTGAGATTGGGACAGGATATGGAAACAAACAAATCAGATTAAACGATCAGTACAGAATCGCAGATTTATTAGAAGCGGCTCATTTAATGGACCATATTGAACAAGGACTTGTATATTGTCAATTACTTCAATTTCAAATCAACCATCAGTAAAGTGATATTGGAACCACATTCATCATCCAACATGGTTATTACTGACAGGGAACCTAGAAAGCAATGTGATTATGGAAGTTAAGGGAAGTGTGAACTTACTAGGCCTGTAAACTGTAAGTGTACCCTTGGACTCCTTAGTAAGGAGCTCAGCCAGGGGTTGCATTATACTCTGAAATTTTGGCTCTGGGGCCTAGAATTTGAACTTGAAAATGCAGAATGTCGAAATGATGATGAAAACCCTGACCTTTATGTAAAAGGGTCACTAAGAAGCCTGTATTCGGTAGGCTGTTTGGGGGACAAGTTAACCGGCTAAGGTTAGCTGGATAACTTGTCCCGTATATTCAGTGGGATAAACATCCCGCTACATGTAGCTGGATAACTTAAAAACATAAATGGGTGTGTTTGAATATGGCCGTTTAGGTTTTTAAGTTATCCGGTCTTGTGTAGCCAGATAACTTGCTACTTATCTGGATATCTTCAAAAGATAGCCGGGTAAGTAGCATTTTTGCCTCCGATAAAACTCCAAGAATTAAAGGGGCCTATGACCCAATTTTTTGTCTGTTATAAAAGTTGCCCTATCGGGCTGTGTATCCTCCATCCCAAATCTCTAAATATAATGGCGCCATTGTACCCCCTCCCCGGACAAACCTGTTTTTTCCCAGATTAATCGGTGAAGCCAGGCCCTCCCCTCCTTTAACAATCTAACTTACCACCCTGCTGCACCCCAACCCCCTGGCCCTTCCCCCCACTTGCCAAGCTCAAAAAATCCCCTGCTGGCAGCGGGGTCAGCATTGACCCGCTCCCGGCAAGGTCCAGAAGTAAGTACCCTTCTAGTGCTAGAAGTATAAACCTGGGGTCGTTTATGCTTCCAGTACAGCTTTGACAGAAGCTGCTGCGCTGGACCTTGCCGGGAGCGGGTTAGTGCTGACCCTGCTCCCGGCAGAGATTTTTTGACCTCGGCAAGTGGGAGGAAGGGCTGGAGGGGATTGGGGTACGGCGAGGTGGTAAGTTAGATAGTTAAGGGGGGGAATGGGCCTGGCCTTCTGGGTAGAAGGGGTTTGTCCGGGGGCACAACGGTTCCATTATATTTAGAGATTTGGGGTGGGGGATGCATGGCCCGATAGGGTAACTTTTATAATAGATGGGGGAGACAAACAAATTGGGCCATAGGCCCCTTTAATTATTGGTTTTCTTTTTTGAGGCAAAAGCACTACTGACCCGGATATCTTAAAAGATATCCGCATAAGTAGCAAGCTATCTGGCCACACAAGGCCAGATAGCTTTAGACCTGCTTTCGAACACATCTAAAGTTATCTGGATCTATAGCTGGATCTATGCCATATTCAGCTAAGATAACCGGATAACTCAACTTCTCCCCAGTAACGCCCTCCTTTTATCCCGCTAAGTTATAGCCGGATAAGTACCAGTAGCTATAGTTTACCCTGTTAAATGGTTGGACGTTTGAGTTCTCCATCTAAATGGCTTTTGAGTATGGGCCTCCTAGCGTCCTTTTGCTCCTGACTTCAGAGTCTCCATGGACACCTGAAGGTGAGGTTACAGGAAGTAAGAGTGCTGTGCTGTGCTCACTTGGCTCAGGGGTTCTTTCTGTTGGTTCTTTCCAAGAGTTCCTCCCTGTCTCCTGTCCTTAGAGAGGGTGGTTGACGGAGCAAATAAATAGAGAGGAGCTGCTAGGCCTTTAGGACCAGGGAGATTTGTCCTGGGGGGTCCGGTAACGGCTTCTGAGATATTTGAAGGAACCAAAAGAGAGCTTTCTTCAGTGTTATGGATTAAGGAGATTTTCTTTCTGGAGAGTTGGAGGGGAAGACTGCCTCCCAGGAAGAAGGTCCCAGTTGTTTGTGAAGTGTATCAGCAGGATTTCCAGTTCCCTGCTAGGAAGGAATCTGTATCCAAAAGTGCACCCACTTGTCATTTTTCATCTGCAATCAAGTATTCGGTGAACAGCAGCTACCACGTGCAGTATGTTTCTTTTACTGTGAGAAGCAGAAGACGTCCACAGGGCCTTGAATGATTTTTCCTTTTCCCCCCGTCAGGAAAAGAACTCAGGAACATGGGTCAGAATGTGGCCCCCGCACTCCCCAGTGTGCCCCTGAGCCTTGTTAGCTGGCAGCAGGGGGATATATATATATATATATATATACAATTTGTGCTTTTTCCTCCACACGCTGCAGGCTTCAGCAGTCAGGCAGAGGCCTCTGGAGCTCAGAGTTGATTGCCTGGAATGAAGATTCCACTTTCCCTGGTGCAATACTGCAAGTTTGCAGACAATGGTTTAACAATTTGATTGAGTGAACCCTCTGAAGCTGTGCAAGTCTGGAGCCGGCATAATTGAAAAAAACAATAAACTGTTGCAGATTTACGACCAAGAGCCCTGATCCTCCTGGAGACACCTTGTGCGGCCCAGTGATTTGTTTTAAAGAGCTAAACATTCTTCTGTAATGTAGAATTACCTAATATAAGAGGAGCGTGATGGAGCTGGTGAGGGCTAGAATGCTGGTTATAAATATGCGTGCAGCTGACTTTTCCTACCTCCCTCGCTGCTGGCCTGATATTTCAGACTGTGAGCATTTTGGTAAGGTAACTTCTTAATTTGTTACTTTACAGCCTACCAACATGTTCACTCTGGTCACTGGACACTATTCTCCCATCACAGCTGGATCCTTCTAATCTGGGCTCTATGAATATTTTCCCCAAGGCACTATTAAAAAATTGCAGAGAACGTAACTTATCACAGCGCATCTGGCGCTCAGAGGCTCTTGAAAATAGGCTTCCACCGTTCTTGCTGCGTTACCCTGCCGCTGCACGCGTGCATTCGTGTCTGGCTTTGCAGGACGCCTCCTCGTCACTCTGCTGGCATTCCTACAGGAGCCCTTAAGTCAGTGGTACCACAAACCAGTAGTATGTAGGCTTTCTCAATACGTCTTTTATTACCAATTTTACTGGTTTTATTCTCTGTTTGTTTGTTTTTTTTGACTGAATTTTGAATATTATTGTATGTTTTATTTTAGTTTTAATTCACTTTATTGTTTTATTGTGTGCTGTCTTTGTAAGCTGCCTAGTGCTTCTTGCAGAGGCGCCATCTAAAAAAATATAACCGTAACCCCACATCCTACTTAGGATGTTGCTATCTCACTTCACCTAGATGGTAAGACCTCAGGGCTGGCACAACGATATTAGGCACTCTAGGCAAACTTTCAGCCTTGCAGCCTCCCCCCCACTTTACCTATTGTAAATAAAGTAGAATAATAAATAAAAAAAAGTTACCTGGGCCCAGTGCTTCTCAGCAGCAGCAGCATGAGAGAGGGATGCTGACTGGGACAGCTGTGGTGAGAAGCGGCTTGGGGCTGCTGCTGAACTGGGTGAGAAACGTGAAGTCGGAGGCAGGGAACCTGGGGGTGGAGAGGGCCGCAATCGGGAGGGCAGCCCCTGCAGCCTGCGCCAGGTCGACAGGACCAGGCCGGCGGTGGTTGGGAGCGTCGGGGCCTGGAAGGGAGTCGGGCGCGATGTGGAAGATCGATGCCAGGCCTCAGACGATCGGGTCTTGTTGCCGGAGCGGCGGAGGAAGAGCCTTGCCGCGATGGGTCCTGAGCACTGGAGGAGGAAGAGAGAGGCCGAGAAACTTGTGCGGGAGGAGTCCGCTGACCGCTGCCAGCGGTGTCCTCCTCCCGTGTGTGGGAAAGGAGTGCCGTCAGAGAGCGGGGGTCATCGCTACTGGGGGTCGCCATTGTCGCTACAGGATCGTTTGGGCGAGTGCTGCCACTGAAACCACAAAAAATAAAAAAATGCTGTGATTGGTGATGGAGGGCCTGGAGGGTGCCCCCGATGCAGCTGGTGAATAGGCCACAGACCCACTGACGTCAGTGGGTATCTGTGATTCAGGTGGGGGGGGGGGCTATTCCTTTTTTTATAAAATCAAGAAAAAGAAGTAAAATAGAAAAGAAACAATGGAGTCACTGTCTGACACCAACTCCTCAACCCCAAAAGCTGTTTTAAATACTCAAATTACCCTGAAGAAGTCCTAGTCATTCAGGGGCAAAAATAGCTTTAAAAAATAAATGTTTTTAAAAATAAAAATAGAAACCGGCCAAAATACTAAGGACACCTATATAGCCATTAGTGAAAATTTTAAGTTAATAGCTTTTATGGGAAAAATATTAATGGTAATTGCACAAACCATATGGGTATTTCAAGAATAAAAAACAAAAGAAAAGTTAAGAATAACTATAGGCAATAATTTTAATAGGTCTAGAAGGATTTTAAAGGTATAAAAACAGCGAAGAAATTAATTGAAAAGTAACTTGGTACTACCTGAACACCCCTAATTAGTAAGGTCCACTCCCTAACTGTTGGTTCCTTCAAAGGAAGGAGTGGCATTTGGGAATAGGAGTAAGCTACCGACTTAATAGCATTCCTGCAAATCTCCTGCGGGGAGACAGACTGACTCTCTGCCCACGAAGTAGCCTGAGAACGGAGAGAATGGGCTTTCAGACCCTCAGGAAGCGGACGACCCTGACAAAGATATGCCGAGGAAATGGCTTCTTTCAACCACCGCGCAATCGTGGTCTTAGAAGCCTGTTTACCCTGGTTGGGACCACTCCAAAGGACGAAGAGATGGTCCGATATGCGGAAGTCATTGGTGACCTGAAGATGACGAAGCAAGACTCGCTTGACATCCAGCCGACGGAGGTCGCCCCCAGCCGTACCCGCAATCTCCTCCGGAGAGAACGCGGGGAGTTCTACCGACTGGTTGATGTGAAAGGCAAGAAGGAAGGAACCGTCCTGAGAGAGACCCCGAAATCAGAAAAACACAAGAAGGGCTTCCGACAGGACAGCGCCTGAAGCTCGGAAATACGACGAGCAGAGGAAATAGAGACTAGAAAGACAGCCTTAAGAGTAAGATCCTTGAGCGTAGCATGGCGAAGAGGCTCAAAGGGAGCCGCACAGAGAGCACGAAGGACCAGGTTGAGACTCCAAGATGGACACGTGGCCCGGGAGGGGGGGCGAAGGTGTCTAACACCCCTCAGGAAATGAATCACATCCAGGTGAGCAGCTAAGGAATGACCGTCCACCCTACCCAGGAGAGAGCCGAGTGCAGAGACTTGAACGCGTAAGGAACTGAAGGAGAGACCCTTAGAGTGACCCTTCTGAAGAAAAGAAAGAACCAAAGGGATCGAGGCAGAGTGCGCCGGGACACCCACCTCCGTACATGCGGACTCAAAGACCTTCCAGATGCACACATAGGCCAGAGAAGTCGACTGCTTCTGGGCTCGCAGCAGGGTGGAGATGACCTCCTCCCTATAACCTTTGCGCCTCAGGCGACGCCGTTCAAAAGCCAGGCCGCTAGACAGAAGCAATCAGCCTGGTCGAAAAATACAGGCCCCTGCCGGAAGAGATGAGGGAGATGATTGAGGCGCAGGGGCCCGTCCACCGCTAGATGGATGAGATCCGCGAACCACGGCCTTCGCGGCCACTCGGGAGCGACGAGAATCACCGGACCCCGGTGGAGTTCGATTCTCCTGAGAATCTTTCCTACCAGAGGCCACGGGGGAAACACGTACAGAAGGACGTCCGCTGGCCAAGGGAGAGCCAGAGCATCCACGCCCTCTGCGCCGTGCTCCCGGCAGTGGCTGAAAAACCGATTGGCCTTGGCATTGCGCAGTCGCCATGAGGTCGAGATGAGGAGGACCCCACCTGTCCACTATCAGAGCCATGGCCGCATCCGAGAGCTCCCACTCTCCCGGATCGAGCGACTGCCGGCTGAGGAAGTCGGCTTGAACATTGTCTTTTCCAGCGATGTGAGAGGCCGCAAGGCACTGTAGGTGACGCTCCGCCCAGGCGAAGAGGCGGCTGGCTTCTAAGGCTACCAGGGGACTGCGAGTGCCCCCTTGGCGATTGATGTAAGCGACTGTGGTGGAGTTGTCGGACAGGACTTGTACCGCCTTGCCGCGGATCAAGGGAAGGAACTCCTGAAGGGCCAGGCGGACAGCCAAAGTTTCCAGTCGATTGATGTGCCAGTGCGACTGAGTCTGGGACCATGTCCCCTGGGTGGACTGAGAAAGGCAGACCGCACCCCAGCCCAACAGGCTGGCGTCCGTGGTTACTATCGTCCACTGTGGAGCTTGAAGAGGCATCCCTTGCAGGAGATGAGGAAGAGACAGCCACCACTGTAATTCGTCGGTAGTAGACTCCAAGAACGGAAGGACTTCGTGGAACTGCTCCGACACTGGCTGCCAACGAGACGGCAAAGCTTTCTGTAACGGACGCATATGAGCAAAGGCCCAGGGGACCAGATCGATGGTAGAAGCCACGGAGCCCAGGACTTGGAGATAATCCGAGGCTGTCGGGGAAGATAGCGCACTCAGATTCTGGACCTGATCGATCAGCTTGAGGGCTCGCGCCCGAGGTAAGAATACCTTGCCTACTCGGGTGCCGAAATGTGCTCCCAGAAATTCCAACTCCTGGGAGGGCTGAAGCTTGCTCTTGGAAAAGTTCACTATCCACCCGAGAGAGGCAAGGAGCTCTAAGACTCGATCCACCGCCCGCCGGCAAGAGGTCTCCGACTTGGCCCTGATGAGCCAATCGTCCAGATAGGGATGGACGAGAATCCCCTCCCAGCACAAGGCCGCTGCCACAACTACCATGACCTTCGTGAAGGTGCGAGGAGCGGTCGCGAGGCCGAAGGGGAGAGCTCGAAACTGGAAGTCCTGGTTGAGAATGTGGAATTGGAGATACTTCTGGTAGTCGCGGTGGATGGGAATATGAAAATATGCTTCTGCGAGATCGAGGGAAGCAAGGAACTCTCCGGGACAGACTGCCGCAATGACCGCCCGTAGGGTTTCCATGCGGAAGTGGGGGATCTTGAGGGCCCGATTGACCCTCTTGAGGTCCAGGATTGGGCAGAAGGACCCGTCCTTTTTTGGCACAGTGAAGTAAATAGAATACTGGCCGGCGCCAATTTCCCCTTTTGGGACTGGGACCACTGCCCCCAGATCCAGAAGCTTGGAGAGAGTCTGGACCACCGCGTCCCTCTTGGCCTGGCCGCAAGGGGAGAACAGAAAGAGATCTGGAAGTTCCCTGACGAGGTCGAAAGCGTACCCGTCTCTGATAATGTCGAGGACCCACTGATCCGACATGATTTTGACCCATTCCTCGAAAAACAGGGAGAGGCGTCTGCCGAGGTAAGGGACCGAGGAATGGGTCGGCTGAACTTCATTGCGTGGCAGGTTTAGCGGTGGTACGTACGGGCTGGCCCTCGCGAAAAGGCCGCCTGCCACGAAAGGACTGCGACCAGGACTGCGCACGAGAAGACCCCCTCGCAGCACCGCCCCGCCCGCGAGAAGCGGAGCAACGCTGACCCCTGAAGCGAAAGCGAGAGACCGCGAAGGACCAAGAAGACTTAGGGCGGTCCTCTGGAAGCTTATGGACCTTGTTGTCAGCCAAGGAGTCCATAAGCTTGTCGAGGTCCTCGCCAAAGAGCATCTTACCTTTGAAGGGAAGCGTGCCCAGCCGGGTCTTCAAGGACTGATCAGCCGACCAGTGGCGTAGCCAAAGGAGCCTCTGGGCAGCCACTGCCGAAACCATCGCCTTTGCCTGCACACGGACCAAATCGTAGAGGGCGTCTGACACGTAAGCGATTACCGCCTCCAGACGTTCGGCTTGTTCTGCCTCACCTGGCGGAAGCTCCCGGGCGCAGAGTAACTGTTGGACCCACTGGAGGCCCGCCCGCATCATGAGACTGCTACAGCAAGACGCCCGAACCCCGAGGGCTAGGACGTCAAAGATGCGCTTCAGGTGAGCCTCCAGCTTACGATCTTGTGAATCCTTCAAGGCCGTAGAACCTTCCACCGGAATCGTGGTGTGCTTGGCCACTGCAGAAACATAAGAATCCACCGATGGATATCGCAACAGCTCCAAGCCCTCTTCTGGGAGGGGATAGAGCTTATCCATCACACGCCCCACCTGAAGCGCACCCTCAGGAGCCTCCCATTCCCGCAGGATAAGGAGCTTAAGCATGGGGTGGAAGGGAAAGGCCGAGGCTGGAGCCCGGAGCCCTCCCAAAACCGGGTTCATATCCTTAGGGCAGAGCTTTCCAAAGTATGTGTTGCGACACTTTAGTGTGTCGCCTGAGGTGTGCCGGTTTGTCGCGCAAGCCCGGTGCACGTGACACACCGGCAAGTGGGAGCCAATGCGGCCGCCGGTGGACCTCATCCCACTGGTGGCTGAGCAGTGAAGTTTCGCTGGGCTGGGCTGTGCTGTGGGCCGGAGACACACAGCAGGAAGATCGGCAGGGCCGTGGTGGAGCTTACGTCACCACGGCCCAAAGAAAAAGGTCACGTCTAAACATGCAGGTGCTCCGCCTCCTTCCTACCCATGTGGCCCCGGAAGAAAAATGTTGCCGGAGCCACACGGGCAGGAAGGAGGAGGAGCATCAGCCACGTGCAGAAGAGGAGCAGCATTGTTGCAGCGGGCGAGAAGAGGAGGAGGCCCGGTAGCAGGGTCCCCACCGCGGATTGGCCCGCGAAGAACAGGGACGCCGCTGCCGCGGATCGGCCCGCAAAGATCAGGGATGCCGCTGCCGCGGATCGGCCCACGAAGATCAGGGACGCCGTTGCCGCGGATCAGCCCGCGAAGATCAGGGCCGCTGCAGAGCCCATCCTGCAGCGACCCGTGAAGAAGAGCCCAGAGGTAAGAGAGAGGCTGAGGGCCCGTAGAGTGCATGTATGAGATGAGAGATTGTGTGCGGGAGTAAGGACCTGAATGTTTGCAGAGACAGCATGTGAGAGCCTGTGTGTGTGTGTGAGAGAGATAGCATGTGCCAGTGAGAGCCTATGTGTATGAATGATTGTATGAGAGAGAGCATGTGACAGTGAGAGTCTGTACTTGAGCAAGACAGCATGTGGGAGTGAGAGAGAGCCTGGGTGTGTGAGAGTCAGACAGCATTTGCAAGAAAGAGACTATGTATGAATGATTGTATGAGAGCATGTGACAGTGAGAGTCTGTACTTGAGAAAGACAGCATGTGGGAGTGAGAGAGAGCCTGGGTGTGTGAGAGTCAGACAGCATGTGCAAGAGAGAGACTGTGTATGAATGATTGTATGAGAGAGAGCATGTGAGAGTGAGAGCCTGTTTGTGTGTGAGAGAGAGAGAAAGCATGTGAGAATGAGAACCTGACTGTATGTTTGAGAGAAGAAGAAAGATGGAGAGAAAAGAAATAGAAAACAAAGACAATATGAAAGGAAATGGCAAAAAAATAAGAAAGGGGAGGTGGAAAAAAAAAGCCTGTGACCAACCGATTAGAAAACTAAGATCAGACAGCAAAGGTAAAAAAAAAATAAAAATTATTTTTTACTGATTGGCACATGTAATCTTTGGTAATGTGCAAGAGTAGCACTTTTTCTATGCGGATCTCACAATGTATGAGATCAACATGGAGGATGTGGAAACCCACAGGGCCTGCACAGAGGAGGCAGCAGAATGGGCTTCAGTGCCAATAGCAGCAATCAGCGCCTCCCAAATAGCCATGCGGCATCAGTGACAGTGGCAGCAGAGGAATGAGAGAGGCTCTGAGGTTGCTGGCAAAAGAAAGAGAGGGGGGTCTGCCTTTAGTGTGCATGTGTATGAATGGGAGTCTGCCTGGGGGTGTATGTGTGTGAATGCATGGGTGCCTGCCTGAGGGTGTGTCTGTGTATGAGAATGTATGGGTGTCTTCCTGGGGTTTGTATGTGTGAGAATAGGTGACTGCCTGTGTGTGGTGTATGTGTGTGTGAGAGAGAATGAATTGGTGCCTGCCTGGGGGTCTGTGTGTGTGAGAATGAATGTGTGCATGCCTGGGGAATGGTGAGGGAGTGGTGTGAAAATGAATGGGAGCCTGCCTGGGGGTCAGTTTCAGTGTGTGAGAATGCCTGGGTGTGTGTGTTTGTGTGAGAATGATTGGGAACTTGCCTGGGTGTGTGTGTTTGTGTGTATGTGAGGGAGCCAGAGAGAGTGAGAACATGTGTGTGTATGAGAAAATCCAGGGGAGTAAGAGTTTGTGTGTGTGTGGGGGGGGGGGGGGTGTGTGTGTGGAGGGGGAGAGAGTGTTTTAGAGCCTGAGAGTGTGTCAGTGTCTGTGAGAGCAAGAAGTTATGGTGGGTATAAGAGCATGAATATGTATGTATATGACAGTGTATGTGTGTGAGAGAATGGACATGGGAGTATGTGTGAGAGAGAGAGGATAACCTCCTAATCCTCGACAGTATCAGGGTGACTGGAAATCAAGAGCTCCCACGTATGGACAGCAGGGGCTTTTTAAAATCCTTATTAGTTTTAATTATTGGGTGTTATTTGATATATGTGCTGTTTTTAAATATTTTATTGGTATTTGGGAAATTGTAAAAAATGTATATGATTTTAATTAATAGAAATTCTATTTATCAGTCGTTTTAAAATATTCTTTTATTAGTACGGTTTTACTATTATAACTGATGCTTTATGTTTCTTGATTTTATTTGTTTTATGAGGAATGGTGGTTCTGTTTTTCCATTGTTAATACACAGAGTCTGGCTTCTTGGGGTTTCCATTTCAGTTTTTGTCTAATTTGTGTTCCTTTATTTTGTATTCTGTATTTGGTGAGGGTCTGTCACTGCTCTGTGTGTGTGATCATGATGAGAGATTCTGCTAGCATAGGGATCTACAGCAATCTGGTTTGTTTTGTTTCCTCAGTAGGTGGTGTATTGGTATTGGACCCAGTGTAATATTTACACTTGCTTTTTCACAGGTAGGGTTATTGTTGTTTGAGTCCTTGGTGTTATTACTGTTGTGTTACAATAGGATTGCAGTATAGATTTTGAGTGTCTTTTTTGCGAGGTTTTGTGTTAGTTCACAATGTGCCTGGCAGTGGAAGGTGTTTGTGCTGCTGTTACTGTGAGGTGACACCAGAATTTGAAAATATCTTTTAGTATGATGAGCTGTAAGGGAAACATCCAAGCTCCATTGTTTGGGGGAATTTCAGTGGATGCACAGAGTTACAGAACTGGAGGTGCAGGATTTATATTGACATTCTGTCCCTTCCTATAAATTCCAGACTTCACTCTCATAGCCATATAGAATTAGTAGAATTAGTTGAATGAGGCTATCAAATAATTATATAGTGTGAAACTGGCCAGCTTTTTAAAATTACACAGAAGACCCTTTGGACTTTCTTATTATTTATTTATTTATTTATTTATTTAAATTCTTTTAATATACCGATACTCAAGACTAGGTCTTATTATTATCACCAAATATTCAAAATCTGTGTTCATCCCATCAAGCCCATATATCTCATTAAAGAGGTAAATTGAATAAGACAATAACTTTGTTTTATTGTTATTTATAAATTAGAACAATAACATTAATCTTGGAATATTATATATTTTTAATATAAATGAGAGGTTTTCACAAGATAGGTTGTGTCGTGAAACATTTTATTATGTATATATTTAAGAAAACATACATAAATTGTCAAAATAAATTTCGTTCATTTAACCTTTAACCTCTGGTTTGCTAGTAGACTAAATTACTGTGTCCCGAAATTATGTTTGTCTAAAAAGTGTGTCACCAACACTAGAGGTATACATTTTACAGGTGAAATAATGCAGCATATGGGAAAAGCTTTGGGAATAAAATTCTACTACCATTACCTTCATAAGCCATGAACCAACTGACTGGTTGAAAGATTGAATGGTATTCTTAAAAACAAAAATGCTAAAATATGTACTGACACTTTTCTTAAGTGGCCAGATGTACTCCCTTTGGCCCTAATGAGCACAAGAAACATGTCTAACCGAAAATAAGGACTGACCCTTTATGAACAATTAATGGTAAGGCCCATGCCTACTGTCAGGATGCCTAAACTCCCTGTGGACATTGATTTTGCACAGGATGAACTGATTATGCGTTTTGTTTCTCAGTTACATCAACAGATTAAGAAAACAGCTAGTTATCAGCCAAGACTTTTTCTGCATTAGCAAATCCGATGCCTCTAGATGTACAGCTGGGTGATTTTGTGCTACTAAAGGTGTTTCAGCGAAAAGACTGCCTAAGATCCAGGTGGAAAGACACATATAAAGTACTGTTAGTAAGTCATTCTGTTTTAAAACTTCAAGGACTTGACTATTGAGATCATGCCAGCCACTGCAAAAAGACTTTTGCCCCACCCCAACTATTCAGCCATGAGCCCAGTTTCTAAGCCTCCTCTTTGACAATGCCCAACTCAGGAATGCCACCTGAACTGCTCAGGCAACTTTTACGAAACAGAGCTGAAGGATTCTTCAAAGGATTGGTGGTTAAAATTCATCATGTACCAGCAAGCCGGTGGTAGTCCGTAAGCTGAGAAATAATCCCCTGATGCAGGCCATGGCGTTGGGAATGCTATGAATCAAGTTTCCTTGGGTGTGCTGTAAAGCAAGTTTGAGTGTGCTGTGAAGTAAGTATCCTTGGATGTACTGTGAAGCCAGTTCTTTTCAGAAAAGGAGTATATAATTGACAACTTTATCCAGTGGTCCTCATGGGCACACTGTGAAGCTATAAAGCAAGTTTGAACATGCACACAGGCTACCTAGGTCTCTCTCTCACACACCCCTGCACACTGGCTCCCTCTCTCGCTCGCGGTGAAAATGAAGCAGGTCCAGGCATACCGTGAGCAGAGGTCGTCCTGCTCGCGGCAAGAAAGGAGCAGGCCCAGGCATGCGGTGAGCAGAGGTCATCTCGCTCGTGGCAGGCTGGGGCCTGCCAAATACCGCACAGATCCTGTGCAACTGTGCAGGAGGGGGAACTCTGCGTTCCACAGTAGCGCAGAATTTCCACAGGACTGCGGGCTGTAGCCACCAACAAAGCTCCTGTTTCATTTCTTGTGAGATGTCCACTAAGATCATCAAGGGTTGCATTTATTTGGTTTCACTGGGAGCAGAGGTCCCACTGTAGGAGTCCCCGTGTGAAGGCAGGTCAGCAGAATTACATGAATTGCTGTCATGTGTCTCAACATGACCAGAATGTTCCCGGCTGTCGTTTGAGCTGAGTGCAGCAGTTGATATACAAAGATTATGAGTGTGTTCACCCAGCCTGACGGAGGAAGGCTTTTTCTTACAGGGAGTCTATCCATGCTGCTATTAATTTTAATCTCTGGATGGGAACTGGAATTGATGTTTTGAAGTTTAACAGGAAACCTAATGACTGCAAGAGCTGAATTGACTTCTGCAAAGAGGTGAGAGAATCTTCCGGAGAAGTCGCTGTCACTAGCCAGCAATCTAGGCAAGAGAAGACCTGGATGCCTTGTCGATGCGCTGCTGCTATAGCTAGGCATTTGGTGAAGACGCTCTGCGATGCTGATGGTTCGAAGGGGCGTACTTGGCAATGGTAATGACAGGAGTCTGCCACAAAGCGAAGCGAGAGCCAGTGGGAGGAACGGATGGGGATATGAGCATAAGTGTTCTTCAAATCCAGGGCACACATTCACTCCCCCTTCTGAATGAGGGGAAGAATTGTGTGAAGAGAGTTAATTTTGAAATTCTCCCAGAACAAATTCTTGTTCAGACTTTTTAAATAAGAACATAAGAAATTGCCATGCTGGATCAGACCAAGGGTCCATCAAGCCCAGCATCCTGTTTCCATCAGTGGCCAATCCAGGCCACAAGAACCTGGCAATTACCCAAACACTAAGAAGATCCCATGCTACTGATGCAATTAATAGCAGTGGCTATTCCCTAAGTAAACTTGATTAATAGCCGTTAATGGACTTCTCCTCCAGGATGGGTCTCAATCCCCTGGTTTTCTTGAGGATAAGGAAGTAGTGGGAGTAGAAGCCCTGGGCAGGTTGATGGGGTGGAACAGGTTCTATTGCTCGTTGACTGAGAAGTGACTCCGTGAGACGGATTGGATTGAAGGCTGAGCAATGAGGAAACGTGGGAAGTTGGGAGTAATGTAAGAGGTATCCAGACACCACAGTTTTGAGTACCCAGTGGTCTTTGATAATCTTGCACCATTTCTCCAGGTAGAACTGGATCCTCCCCCTACTGGAGAGGATAATTGTTGGGCCTGGAGGATGGTCAAAAACTTGACCCAGGCTTAGCTTGGGCTCATTGTGCTGCTTTAGTTTGACAGTGTTCCCACTGTTTTGGACAAGAAGCTGTTGCTGCTACGGAAGCAGAGGTGGAATTCAGAACCTCTGAAATTACCAGAAGGGGTTTCTCTGGAAGTATGGCCTTTTAAAAGCGTTGTACAGCCGGCGTGAGGTGGACTGTTACTCTGAGCCGGTTGAGAGGGATTGGACTGCCATATGTTGCTCTTTGATTTGAGCAACCATTTCCCTGAGCTTGTTTTTGAAAAGATGGTCTCCCAGGCAAGGGATGTCTGCTAGCTTATCATGGACATCATCCCACAAGCTGCTGGCATGTAACCAAGGTATCTGATATGCTCCTATCATAAATTGATTGAATAACATGGCATATGCACTCTTCTGCATCATGAAAATGTTGTGGATATGCTGAGCCTGTACCACCTTACAAAAGGAATGGCTTCATCTTTTGCTAGCAAGCATATAAGAATTGAACCTATTAGGATTGTGGACCCTTTTATTGGGGTGAGGTTGACGCAGCCTAGAGAGAAGGCCCTGTAGGACCTCGTTGCCAACTGGCGGAGCAGACAGTGCAGGGACTGAGCTGGAACTTCGCCTGTATTAACCCCTTTCCCCTTGAGTTGAGCCTTTAGGTTCCAGGGGCCAGCAGGTCTTAAGTGGCAGTCTCTGAAATGAAGCGTAGTTCCGGTGTCAGGCTGAGGTCAGAGGCAGGAGACAAACAGGGAAGACAAGAGTCAAGGCTAGGGTCATTGGTAGGCAGCAGGAAAGGGTGGTCATAGTCCAGGCTGGGTCTGTGGCAGGTAAGAGTAGTCAGGGTACAGGCTAAGGTCAGTTCTGATTATCGGTCTGTAGGCAGGCTAGGCTAGGAGCAAGGAGTGCAAGCCTGGACGAGGCTGAAGAGATGAAGGCAAGGCTGGGAAGGCTGAAGAGAGGGAGGCAAGGCTGAAGACCAGGCTGGAACATGAGCTGGAACTCTGGAACAGCAACTCACACTATCTGAGGATAGTTGATCCGTTGCTGGGGTTTAAATACCAGGCTATGTGATGTCATCAGGAAGCACCAGTGAGCTCTTTTCCTACCATGGGGTCTTCATATGACGGTGCGTGCCTAGAGGGAGGGCCCGATGCTGGAGACAGCGGCGTTCCTGGCTGCATGGAGCGGCAGTGTAACTGGCCACGCAGATCAGCAGTGCTGGGCAGTCTTGGAGGTATCAAGTGAGTGAGCCGGATCGGGGGAGCAGCCTGCGACCCGGCAAACGTAACAGGATCATGTACAACTGGTGAGCAGATATCCATACACTGAGCATAGAGCTCTGGAATCCTTTCTTACCAAAATTGTCCACTAACCAGGGATTCAGTCCTGGTGGAGTATTGGAAAATATCGTTTTCTAGGCTCTTTTAAGAGCTGACTCCACTACTACCGATTAATGAGATGGTTGTGCTACTCCTTAACCTGGAGAGTTTTGTACTCTGTACTTAAAGTCTAATTTCCTTGCTACTGGATGCAGGAAATTGATTTTCCCACATTCTTGTTTGTAACTCTTACAGAATATCATGGACTGGAACGGGGGTCATTAGAATTTGGAGATGGCCGAAGGCGTTCACATGAGGATCCTTGTTCTTACGAACACAGACTCCGAACGCTGTACCCAACTTGTCCAGAAATCTGGAGTAAGAGAGGTCCTCTGGTGGGCCTAAGTGTTCCAAAGGCTCAGGTGGGGGATCAGAGGGTATCCCTGTCAAACACTCCTCAGACATGAAGAGGGAGGGTGCATTAGTTGACTGAAGATGGGATCTTGGCTGTCTCAGAGGCCTAGTTCCAGGCCCAGACCTTGCCCCTGTCACATGATAGGGCAACGTCAGGTCGATGCCATTTTGAAAAAAGGCATAGACAGGCCTGGAGCTAGGGGATGCTCCTGGCCCCCACTGACTACCAAAGACTGTTTTTAGAGGTAACTGGGGATTAGGGGGTGCGGGAACCGCCTGCCCCAGACCACCATGGTCATTTTTTGGAGCTTGGGGAGTTACCTCTAGACTACAGAGATATTAAATTATTTGGAGAGAGGTGGAGAAGGGATGGGGATATTGGGGGGGGGGGGGGGTTTTCCTAAAGCCAAAGGGGGGGTTTCCTAAAGCCAAAGGGAGAATTTTTGTTTAAGAGGGAGGGGTGGGGAAAGGGAATGGGTCATCGCTGCACAATTTCCAACATTTTTCTTTTTCGGGCCAGAGCATGAGGGAGGAAAGGGGGAACGGGTAGGGGAGAAAAGGGGGAACGGGCGGAGGTCTCCAAAGACCCCTGGGAGGCTTTCACTAATTGGGGAGATGAATTTTGGGCATCTTGGCTCTTAAATTTTCCTGTGAGGCCATCAGGGACCTGTGTTAGCATGCCGATGCTCCCTCTGGAAAATATCTACACTTCCCTCATTCGCACTAAAATAACGGGGCTGACTTTCTTCTAAGTCAGCCTCATTATTTTATTAACTTAGGATGGCCTATGCACAAGCTGCTTTGCATGCCTTAGGAAATTTATGCATGTAAATGCATACAATGCAGCTTATTTCCAAAGGAGGAGGAAATCTTTAGGTGTATTGCATGATAGTGCTACAATATGACGCACTACGTAGCACTATGATATGGTGACAGTGCATTTAACGCACGTTACAGACTGTTTACCTCGCAACATCACATTATCAGGGCTCAGTAAATCTAGGCCTTAGCCAATTGCAACTGAAAATCAGCTAAATTAGCCAGATAAGCTGGTCATGCCCCAGAACACCTCTTTTTTTTATCTGGCTAAATTATATCTGGATAATGACATCTGGCTATAATTTAGCCGGATAAATGGCCAAATATCTTAAAAGTTGCCATTTAGCCGGATAACTTGTGAGTGGCTTTGAATACGGATATCTTAGGCTCCTAAATTCAGCTGAAAATAAGGCATTCAGCTTTTTTTTAATGTCGGCCCATATGTGGCTTTGGAACATTTTAAATTACCTTTATATATAATTTTAAATTTTAAGTGAACCACCTTGCAGTGATGGTGTTCTACTCGTTAACTCTATGTCCTGTAATTGCGTGTGTGTGTGTGTCTTGGGGAGTGGGGGTAATTGTACCCCCACTATCATTTTTCTCCTCTCTATTCCCCGTCCCTGCCCTCATCCCCACATCCGTCTCTCTGATGGTCCATAATCCAAACTTGGGATGTCAAAATGTGCAATCATAGAGTTTCTTCTCGGGGCTGGCATGACCCGGGGGGCAAGCACTCCCTGTCCCCTATCGTTCCTGCTCCTCTTCTGGGCACCCTCCAGCTCCTCACCGACACGCTTCTCTGTTCCTCTTTGCCATCCTGCTCAGCCAGTGTGGATTGGGTTGTGGGCTGGAGCATGCTTGCAATCCCTGTGACGGCTCCTCCCCTCTTGGGCATACTCGCAGGGTAAGGGGAAGAGACAAAGTCGTGTCGCCACAGGGACTGCGAGCGTATGGCAGGTTCATGGTTCCCGCATGGCTGCCCAGTGTACACTGGAGGGCCTGAGCAGATGAGTTAGCAATAGGGAAGACCTGGCAGCAGGCAACAAACGCCAGGAAGAAGGGATGTATATATTGGGCATTACTGGCACCGATGTTGACCAGGGGGTTGTGAGACAAGGGCACCCAATTTTGAAATCACACAGGGCAGCCAGAAATCTTGCACAGGCCCTGGTCTTGACTAGATTATAAACTCCACTGAGCAGCTTACTAGGGTTGCCATTGTCATAAGGAACAATCTAATTCAGTTGTGGGTAGGCGGTCTTCTGGTACTGATGGTCCCAGGTAAATCAATGGGATATTCCAATCCAATTTATATTCTGCCTTTCAAACACTTCCAAAGCGGATTTACATTCAGGTACAGTAGCCACACAGCTACAAGTCCCTGCATGCAACAGCCTGAATCCAAGACTGGCTCAGCCTGCTCCTTATGAATAGGACCCAGGTGCCAACCCCAATCCGTGCAGCGCGGCCTACCTCCGGGTGGCACTACAGAAAGGTAGCGGTAGAAAGAACAAAAGACAGGAAGCAGGGTTTGTGTGAGACGCTCGCTGCTCCCTCTCTTTACAAGGTGTGTCCTTGGCCTTTGGTAAATACTAAAGCAAATTCCTTTCTCTGACACCTCCTCCCCCCCCCTCTCTACAGTGCTGGACGGGCCCAGGCTGCAGGGAGCATGGCCGGCGATTCTTCTCTCCTCCTCGCTGCCGTCTCTTTCCTTTCGGCCTGTCAGCAAGGTAAGAGGGGCCGTGCTGCTTTGGGGGGGGGTTTCAGTCGGATCTCGAGTGGGCCGGGATCCTGCACCACGCGGCCTTCGCCTCCTTCCTCAGAAAAGCTGCAGGCTGGGCGCGTTTGCTTCCTTGACCCTGACGGGACTTTCTTTTTTTTTTTTTTTTTGTTCTGCTGCGCAGACTCCTCAGGCTGCTCTTGCCATTTTCTGAGCTGCCCCGGCACCAGAAAGGAAAATGCTGGAATGGAGAAGATGAAACGAGGATTATTCAAGAAGGTGCCTGGGGTCAGGGGTCAGCTGAGGGCGTGTCACCGCTTGTACCTGTTTCGGCTGGGGGGAGGCCGAGGCAGGGCATATTTTGGCACCCTGAGGTGATTTTACTCTCGGCCTCCCCAGCTGATAACCAATGCACTGCAAGCAGCCATGGATTTAGGGTTTTGCTGCCCCAAGGCACTGTTAGTGCTGTCAATCCCAACCCCCCCCCCCCCCCCCCAAGATTGGAGAAGGCACCGTTTCCTGCAGCAGCTCAGAGGCAGATTCTGTGGCAAGAATTAGGAAATTCTGAAGCACGTCGACAAGGGTTTCCAACTTTTATTTTACACTGTAAAAATAGTTTTCTAACCTTGCTTGTGTCTGGGTAACTCCGCTTCCTTTTAGTAGACGAGTGTAAATCCCGGGCCAAGGCAAGGGGGGCCACCTTCCCAGCCCCCGGGAGCATTGGAGGAGGTGCTCGCCCAGGGTGGCGACTTGGGTCCAGGACCTCCTGTTAGGCCAAACTGACAGAACACACCTCCATAAAAACTCCAATGTGCTCCAAAAACGAATACGTTTATTTGAAGAGGAAAAGTCGACAACATGGTACTGTCGGCAGGAAAAGACCAAATGGTCCATCCACCAAGTCTGCCCAGCAAGCTTCAATTGGTGGTTACTGCTGTGCCGTGCAGGCCACCCCCAGGCCTTATGTTAAGGGTAAGCAACATTTACAATGCAAACCAAGCAACTGTCAAACCCATAACAAAATGACTGCTAGCAACATTTTTAGGGGGTGAGCAGCCTTCCTTGATGATAATTCAGACAGCGCTGCTTGAATGTGCTCTGCTTTTGGACTTGGCTGTAGGAGCAGTCCTGTGCTTTATTCCTAATGTCAGCGTATCAGTACCCTGGACCGTAAAAGTCGGAGCCCGGTGTTGGCTGTCTTCAGAAACCAATTCCCCCCCATCAAAGTGGAGAGCGGTGTTGCGGTTGCGTCAAAAGCATCAAGGCTATTTAGTTAAGGGTAGTGATCCCCATGCCAAAACGTGCCTTTAGTTAGTGCGCAGTACGTTATCGTAGTCGCATCACTCGCCATCCTGTTCAGATCACAAAAATCAGTTCCCAGTTATCACTCTTTCTCCAAGGTCTCCTTTGGGCTGCAGGGTTGCTCCCCGGTTCACCTTTCCCTGTGCTGGGTATTTGTAGTAGTTACTCCCAGTGCAGACGAGGCCTTTACATAACTTCTGCTGTTTAACTCATTTTCCACTCCTCTTACCTCTGGCGCTTTCTTTCTCACTTGAGAACCCTGGGGGGGGTGCCCTGGATAACTATCTCCTTCTGACACAGACATCCCAAATTTGCATTCACTCTTGAGAAGCTGTTAGGATTTCAGACTCTTCCCTTCAGGAGCAGCTCCTATGAATGCAGTGCACCTTTCCCCTCCCTGGGAGCCAGTGCTAGTCTCAAGCTCTGTGAAGAAACAGCCAGCTGGTGCCTCTCTCCCCTGAGGGCCCGGCCAACAACCCCCCTCCCCCAACACAGTTCCTGCAGGGGGGAGGGGGAAAAATCTCCAACCTCTACTCAAGCCTTCCAGTTATCTTTGACTTCTGCAGAACTTCCCAGCCTTCAAAAGATCTTTCACACCCCACTTGTTCCCTTTTATCCTCACTTGCAGTCCCCTTGCCCACTCCCTGTAGTGCTCCTCGTGTGGCCTGGCTCCTCCAGACCCTCACCCCGCTCGAGTTGTTCCTTCATCAGTGGCTGGCCCCCTTTCACGGGCCACGCACACAGATGAATACCAGATACAAAACGTCAGCCACTGCTCCAGCTTTGTGCCTGCCAGTCACCTCCACCGGGCCATCTTAGAACGCTATCTGGAATTTTCCCAGTTCAGGAAATAGGATAAACGTTTAACTAATATTTAAAAAAAACAAACTACAACACTCTGAACCTCTGCTACCCCAAAGTGCCTCCTCACCAACATCCTTTGCCCAGGCTTGCCCAGAGCACAACCTGCCCTTTTGCACTTTTAAACTTTCAAACACTGCACAGAATAAATCCATGTAAACATGTGATTGCCCCCCCCCCCCCATAAAACTACAGGACCAGTGCAGCACTAAGTGGCAGCCATGCCACATGAGGAAAATGCATCTCAAGTATCAGTACAGGGAGGGAGAAGGATGGGGTGGGAGGTCTAGGGATCTGGAGAGGAAGGGGTGAGGAGAAAGAGAGGTGAGCGAGGACGGGAGATGGGGAAGATCAGGGATCTGTGATGGGGGGGGGGAAGAGGGAAGTAAATTCTTGGATTGAAGAAGGAGAGGGGTTAGGGGGGGTGGGCTTCAGGATCTGGGAAGAAGGAAGGCAGCTCGCAAGATCTGGGGGAAAGAATCCGAGATTGAAAAGAGAGAGGATCTGGATTGAGGAAGAGGAGGCTGGTGTCCCAGTCCCTCCTTGCCCTCCCACCCAATCTGACATAGGTACACACACAGCAGCACCGATCCCTTCTCCCTCTCGCACGCACGCACGTAGACCTACACACAAAAACTGGTAAAGGATGGCAGATAAAGATCAACATGGCCCATCCGGTCTGCCCAGTATCTGCCTAACCAAAGCAGATCAGATTCCCACATGGAATCTAATACCCACTACTGGGCTGTGACTTTTAGGGTTGTAACTGCCACTCCACACAGATCACCCCAGTGCCTTCTAGGGAAGCACAATGCAGTCCTATCACCGCCGTCTTGGGCTGTAACTGTGCAGGTTACGAGAGTGCTTCATTATCATTCTCTTGCCACTCGCGAGTCATCCGCTTGGGTTTATCCCATGCTCTTCTGAAGTCTGTTTAACAGTTTTTGCCTCCACCAGCCTATCCATCAAAAAATATTTCCTGACCTTGCTCTTGAATCTACCCGCTTGGAGCTTCATACGGTCACCCCTAGTTCTACAGCTTCCTCTCCTATGAAATATTGCTTGGCTTCCTGTGCATACCTTTCAGATATTTCAAATGTCTGTGTCAAATCCCTCTCGTCTCACCTCTCTTCCAGGGTGCACATGATAAGGTCCTTCAGTCTCCTCTCAGGGGGGCTTTTGGGGCAAACTCCATTTTGTTTGCCGTTCCTTGGACAGTCTGTAGCCTCCATCTGTCCTCTCTGAGGTAGAGCCTGGAGCACGGTGTTCAGTTCTGGAGGCCGTATCTCAGGAAGGCTAGGGGAGAGGCTGTTTCCAGATTCAGCTTTCATGATGGCCTCCCACATGCTGGTCATTTTCCATTGAAACTTAAAACTTTCCGGTCTGCTCTTGGTGATTCAAGCTTGATAAAGTCTAGTAAAAGGTGACACAAACTTGGATAATTGGTATCAACCATAAACTTTATAATTTACTAACCACTTAACATGCCAAGGAGTCTGATGTACTAAACTGTGCTGGTGCTTGTGATGGCATGAACCCACGTTAAAAGCACCGTTAAAGTGCATTACGTTGATTACATACATTAGCGGCACTTTTAATTTGTGTTATTTAGCGATTTTGAATATCAATGCTTATGATTTCGTTATTTTATGAGTGTGGTTTTATAGGCTTGGTAATTAGATTCTGTTCTTTACTGTTTCGGGCAAGCCTTGTAACCTGGTGAGGCAGTACATATACAAAAATGAAATAAAAATCTATGCAAAATAGGTATTGAGCAGAAGCAAGAAACCTGTGAGGGAGTCGGTTGGACCATTAGATGACCAAGGGGTTAAAGGGACTCTTAGGGAAGATAAGGCCATTGCAGAAAGACTAAATGAATTCTTTGCTTCCGTGTTTACTAATGAGGATGTTGGGGAGATACCAGTTCCAGAGATGGCTTTCAGGGGTGATGAGTCAGACGAACTGAACAAAATCACTGTGAACCTGGAAGATGTAGTAGGCCAGATTGACAAACTAAAGAGTAGCAAATCACCTGGACCGGATGGTATGCATCCTAGGGTACTGAAGGAACTAAAAAATGAAATTTCTGATCTATTAGTTAAAATTTGTAACCTATCATTAAAGTCATCCATTGTACCTGAAGACTGGAGGGTGGCCAATGTAACCCCAATATTTAAAAAAGGCTCCAGGGGTGATCCAGGTAACTATAGACCAGTGAGCCTGACTTCAGTGCCAGGAAACATAGTGGAAACTATTCTCAAGATCAAAATTGTAGAGCATATAGAAAGATATAATTTAATGGAACACAGTCAACATGGATTTACCCAAGGGAAATCTTGCCTAAGAAATCTGCTTCATTTTTTTGAAGGGGTTAATAAACATGTGGATAAAGGCCTTTTCAGAAGGCCTTTTCAGAAGGCGTTTGACAAAGTCCCTCATGAGAGGCTTCTATGAAAACTAAAAAGTCATGGGATAAGAGGCGATGTCCTTTCGTGGATTACAAATTGGTTAAAAGACAGGAAACAAAGAGTAGGATTAAATGGTCAATTTTCTCAGTGGAAAAGGGTAAACAGTGGAGAGGCTCAGGGATCTGTACTTGGACCGGTGCTTTTCAATATATATAGAAATGATGTGGAAAGGAATACGACGAGTGAGGTTATCAAATTTGCAGATGATACAAAATTATTCAGAGTAGTTAAATCACAAGCGGATTGTGATACATTACAGGAGGACTTGCAAGACTGGAAGATTGGGCATCCAAATGGCAGATGAAATTTAATGTGGACAAGTGTATAAGGTGCTGCATATAGGGAAAAATAACCCATGCTGTTGTTAGGAGCTACCACCCAGGAAAAAGATCTAGGCATCATAGTGGATAATACTTTAAAATCGTTGGCTCAGTGTGCTGCGGCAGTCAAAAAAGCAAACAGAATGTTAGGAATTATTAGGACGGGAATGGTTAATAAAATGGAAAATGTCATAATGCCTCTATATCGCTCCATGGTGAGACCACATCTTGAATACTGTGTACAATTCTGGTCGCCGCATCTCAAAAAAGATATAGTTGCGATGGAGAAGGTACAGTGAAGGGCAACCAAAATGATAAAGGGGATGGAACAGCTCCCCTATGAGGAAAGGCTGAAGAGCTTAGGGCTGTTCAGCTTGGAGAAGAGACGGCTGAGGGGGGATATGATAGAGGTCTTTAAGATCATGAGAGGTCTTGACGGAGTAGATGTGACTCGGTTAGTTAAACCTTCGAATAATAGGAGGACTGGGGGGCATTCCATGAAGTTAACAAGTAGCACATTTAAGTCTAATCGGAGAAAATTCTTTTCACTCAACGCACAATTAAGCTCTGGAATTTGTTGCCAGAGGATGTGGTTAGTGCAGATAGAGTAGCTGGGTTCAAAAAAGGTTTGGATAAGTTCTTGGAGGAGACATCCATTAACTGCTATTAATCAAGTTTACTTAGGGAATAGCCACTGCTATTAATTGCATCAGTAGCATGGGATCTTCTTAGTATTTGGGTAATTGCCAGGTTCTTGTGGCCTGGTTTGGCCTCTGTTGGAAACAGGATGCTGGGCTTGATGGACCCTTGGTCTGACCCAGCATGGCAATTTCTTATGTTCTTAATAATTGCACAAATCTGCTCCTTTCCTATGAACAAATAGTAAAATAAGGCATATTAAAATATGCAGACCCATTTCCACAAGAAGCTTAACTACACCTCGGGGAGGTGCAGTTAAGTTTGTTTGCGTTAATTTCAGCATTAATATGAGAGCTTTACCTGCAAACTGATGGCCATGTCATTAACATGGGCTATCAATGTGAGGTAATTGATGCAAATGAACTGTCCATGTTATCACCATTTAGTACCTTGGTCTGTATGAAAGATTCATTCTCTTTCCCATATTCTTCCTCACTAATGCTATTAGTCAGGCTCTACCATAGACTGCCTCTGCAGTCTTTTAATAAAGGGGGACCATATACGTATGGATGGCTTGAATCTGTCTCTCAGGGACATTGCCTGTTCATACGTCATTTCTCCTGCATTAATTAGTCTTTCCAGATAAGTAGAGCCATGCTGAAACCTCCACATCTCAGCTATTGTGATTCATCACCTTCTCTGCCCCTACCTGCACCCTGCCCATAAGTTCCTTTCCATCATCTCCTCCCCCAGGGTCCTTATCTCGCCCTGCTATTGGATTTCTCTCTCTCGCTCTCTTCCTTTCCCTTAGGTTCTTCTCCGTCTCTATCCTCTCCCATCTTCCTGGGTTCTTCTGCATCTCCTTATGACAGTTCTTCCAAAAAAAAGGGTCCCTACCATGCCATCCGTCTGCCTAGAGTGCGGGTACTACCTTTTCTGTGCTGATAAGGAGGATAAACAAACAGTGAGTATTTCCCACTAGGATTACATCCAATTTTACTATTGCAGCTGGGTTACAGAAGACACTAATATGAGATTACAAATGTGGGTTTCTCCTGTTAAGGGGGTTACTGTGGCTTGTAGTTCCCTCAAGTGGGGGAGCGAGATGGTGAGTCCCCAGAGTATATAAACCCATGCCACCATCTTAGGGTATAGACTTGTGTAGGGGCAGCATGCCACCATGCTGTTCCCTGTTTTGATTTTTTTTTTTTTTTTAGGCAAAGACCCTTGGATCTCTACGGCTGAGGCCTGGGTGTAGTAAGGAGAGAAAGGTGCCTGGGCTTAATCTTAAGATGTCCCTCGGGAACCTTTTGCTTTTTTTGAAGGAGGATGTTTGTCCATCCTACCTTTCTCTCTCTTGATTTCCCCCTTTTTTTATAAAGTTTTATTTTTATAAGCTGTCTGAGTTCCCTAGGGCCTGGGGGGCTCAGTGTGGTTTAGGGAAGAGGAGTGGTGTCTCTCAGCCAGAGGGGCATGGGTGGACTATCGTATGTCCTGGGCTCGTTCCTGGGGAGAAAAAGCAGAAGAAGATCTGTGGGCACCCATCTGGTGTTGCGCACCATCCACATCATCAAGATGTGGAAGAGGGAAGTATGCAGGTAACCTCCCGGTGCCAGAAAGGGAAGGAAGGAGTAAGAATTCTGATGGACTAAGGTAGGACAAAGTGCGTTACATTTAAGTGCACAAAATGGGAAAAGCTCATCCTAGCCTGGGAGGAAGCTCCAAAACTATCCCATTCATTGGAGCTCAGTTGGCATCAGTAATAGAAGAAATCAACTGGAAGCTTAAAGTCACAAATGTATTAAAAGAACCAAACCTGTATACAGGCTGAAGAAGATTTACATTTGTAACTGAACATGTTAATCAGTTTTCTGACATTAATCAGTATAAGTTATGTTGCAAACCAAGATTAGCTGCCAGTGTGATTATTAATGCTGTTTACAGCCATGAGATTATTACTGCTGTATACAAGACATTCTGAAAAAGAATTTACTATGTGAACAATGCTAAGGTCCTAGAAGATAATCCCCCCCCCCCCGGTCCGGGAATCTTTGACATCAGATTTGCTTAGAATCAGTAGAGGACTTTCACAACTTAACCCTGGTGAGACCTCACCTTGAATACTGTGCACGATTCTGGTCGCCGCATCTCAAAAAAGATATAATTGCGATGGAGAAGGTACAGAGAAGGGCTACCAAAATGATAAGGGGAATGGAACAGCTCCCCTGTGAGGAAAAGCTGAAGAGGTTAGGGCTGTTCAGATTGGAGAAGAGACTGCTGAGGGGGGATATGATAGAGGTGTTTAAGATCGTGAGAGGTCTAGAACGGGTAGATGTGAATCGGTTATTTACTCTTTCAGATAATAGAAAGATTAGGGGGCACTCCATGAAGTTAGCATGTGGCACATTTAAAACGAATCTGAGAAAGTTCTTTTTCACTCAGTGCACAATAAAGCTCTGGAATTTGTTGCCAGAGGATGTGGTTAGTGCAGTTATTGTAGCTGGGTTTAAAAAAGGATTGGATAAGTTCTTGGAGGAGAAGTCCATTACCTGCTATTAATTAAGTTCACTTAGAAAATAGCCACTGCTATTACTAGCAACGGTAACATGGAATAGACTTAGTTTTTGGGTACTTGCCAGGTTCTTATGGCCTGGATTGGCCACAGTTGGAAACAGGATGCTGAGCTTGTTGGACCCTTGGTCTGACCCAGTATGGCATGTTCTTGTGTTCTAACCCTTATATGAGGTGAGGTCTTTGAGGTCCTTCCAGGGGACACTAGCGTTTATCAAAGCTCACAGCCACTTTTTTTCTCTCAGATCAGACTCTCCCAGAGTTCTGGAATATTCTTCCTTTTCTCATCTAGACCCGGGCTATGTTTTAAGGAACATAGGGGGTGTCACAAAAGTGTCCCTTACGAATTATATCATATCTTCACAGACACTGGAGGATGAGGTAGTGAGCAGGGTGTAGTGGTTTTTAGATAACCCTCAGTGGGAGGCGTCTTTTGAAGGAATGTATTTCTATAAACCTCATGAACCTGCCCTGACTCGGGTCCTTCTCTCCTGTGTCCTAGGAAACAAATCCAGGGCTGGCACCCAGGAGTGGGAGCAGCCCTGGATTTGTCAGTAGGCACCCACCATGCCTGTGCCTAGGGTGGCAAACATTTCGAGGTAGCAAAACCCTAAATCCGCTCCCTGAGTGGGAGCACCTTAAGGTCTAGGGCAGGGGGTAGGCAACTCCAGTTCCGGAGTGCCACAAGACAGCTCTCATTTCCAGGACCTCCACAGTGAGTACACACGAGGTAATGTATGTTTGCATGCATCCCCTCCACTTGAAGTCAGATCTATCTCTTGCCTATTCATGGTGGATATCCTGAAAGAGCCAACCTGTTTGTGGCACTCCAGGACCAGAGTTGCTTACCCCTGGTCTAAGGGGATCTCAGGACTGAGAAGCCCCAGAGGTAAAGAGTGGTGAAGGGGTGTTAGCGCCATGCACCTTGGTGTCCTTGAAGAGTTGCCTTAAGTGCAGTCTAAGAGGTGTAACGTTTTCGAGAAGAGTCAGAGGAAGGACTCCCAGACCTGGGAAACAGCTAGAGAGTTGTTTTTCCACAGAGTTTCTGCGGGAGCTCATCCATATTTGTATCAGGAGACGTATTCAAGGGCTTCTAGTGAATAGGCGAATAGAATTTAGGGATTATTTGGGAAAGGAACAGAAAGAAAAGCTGGGAATAAAATCAATGCCTGTGTGCGGCTTCAGTACTGTCTGCAGTTCTGCTCACTGCTCCTCAGAAATGATACAGCAGAACCAGGAAAGGAACAGACACAGGAGGGCTGGGGAAATTTCCAATGGGGATGGAGCGGCTCCTTTGTGAAGAAAGGCCAAACGGGTCAGGTAGGGCTCTTCAGCTTGGAAAAGAGACAACTTAGAGGAGATATGAGAGAGGTTTATAAAATGATGAGTGGTAGGAGGACTAGGGGACACTCCCTGAAACTAACAGCTGGCAGATTTCATACAAATTCGAGGAAGTATTATTTCAGTCACCGCACAATGAGACTCTGGAACTTGTGGCCAGAAAATGTGGTTAAGGCAAGTGGTATAAGTGGATCATACAAAGGTTTGAGCAAGTTTCTGGAGAACAGATCCATAAATCACTATTAGCCAGACAGACTTTGGTTTCTCCACCTCCTAAATTCTTGGGAAGAGAAACATGAAACATGAGGCTTTGGTATCGGGATTTTCCGGGTACCTCCTGGCAACCTGGACTGGTCACTGTCAGAGACAAGGATGCTGGGCTTGATGGACCATTGGTCTGAGCCAGCACCACACTTCCTTTCTTCTTTGTTCAAAAAGAGCTGAATCTTTTTTTTTCACTATGTAATGTACTTATGTACCTTGTAGGGACGTATATATTGTGCTTGTGAGCCGGCATGATTGGATCAGAATATCGGCCTATAAAATGAAATAAATAAATACAATAAAAGCCCAGAGCGGGTGCCTCTTGAAACTGGGAGTTAGTGGGCAAAGAAACCCATGGCTGTACGTTGACTGTGATTTTTCTGAACTGCCTTGAATTTTAGTATGTACCGTACGTATGGATTACACCAGAGTAAAACGTACCTTTCGCTAGACTGTTCCTATGCATCAAATATCCCAGTGACAGGATTTGTTCTGGAACAACAGCAGTGTAGCATGCTTTTTTTTTTTTTTTTATTGCGACAAGCTGAGGATCTCCAGAAGCCTAGGGGCCCTGGAAAAAGTGTGCCCCCCCCCTCCGACCCCCATCAGGAGAGAATCCCCGGAGCACGGGTCACTCAACCTGAACTCCCTGCAGGTTCACTGAACGTTCGTTTCACTCCTTTTACTGCCTTTCTTCTTACACAGACCCAGGGACTGCACATCTCATCATGTGACAGGTTTGAATCTCTCACTGCCAAAAAAAGCGCCCTGACGGACACGCACTCAGTCTCTAAATTTGTTTAAAATGTAATCTGCATTTGGACCTCTACATTCTCCAGCGTGCATTCAAAGGTTTTTGGGGTTTTTTGCTTTGTTTTTTTACCTAAAGCTGACAATGAACTGTAGGCAATCAGAAATATTCCTTTTCCATCTTCTGCAACCGCACGCTTCCCTGTGCTCCACAGCCTCAAGAAGACAGGGCCGAGCTGGGGGGGGCGGGGGGGGGGGGGGGAGCAGGTCCCCTGCTCCTCGCTGACCCAGCAGCAAAACTGTTCCATTTAGCAGTGCAACCCTGGAGCATAATAAATCCGGCTCATCGGACCAGACATGAACCTGTACATTTCTTATGCAGGCCTGAAGCCCACCCACCAAAGACAGTCCATCAGATTTACAGAGAACGTTTCTTTACAACCCTCCCCCTTTTTGTTGCAGGTTATTACGCAGGCCTGGTGGGGAAATGCCGAAAGAAGCACAAAATAATGCCCCCAGCAATCAACGGACCTGCAGAATTCGAGAGAGTGTTCCGGGCACAGTAAGTTCAGGGGATCGGCCACTGTCGATAAAGCTGGGATGAATGGTAAAAATGTGCCCTAGTGTCACATTTTGTGGGTGGCAGTGGTCGATTTTTAAAATCCACTTCTCCAAGGTTGGCCTGAAGAGTTTAGGGTCCCAGCGTCCTCCTGTCTTTTGTTTGCCCTGAGGAAGGTGAATAAATCTGGAATCTTCCCTGAACTAATCTGGTGTCCTTGGCATGAATTTTCTCTCTGTAAAGTTCTCTCCCTCCCGAGTCCCTTTTCATCCTGAACCTCTGGTGCCTGGCATGCACCTGTGCTCTGCAGTCTGTCTCGAGCAGTTACCATTCCAAGTATAAAGAGGCTCATTGCTTCCCTGTGGACTGTATCTCCCAGACCACATTTACTCTTTCAGTCCTCCATCGTTAATGCAACATCTCCCACCCTACCCTTCAGTGCATGGGGGCAAACGAGGGTGCGCCCGGCACTGCCGCACTCTTTCTAACGCGTCCTTACTGTATCGACCCGACTGTTCTGATCACATACCGCTCGATACTCTATTTAAATTGCTTGCAAATGCAAGCCGCGTCTGCGAAGCGTTAGGCCCGCGCAACCCATTTTACTGTATAGGCGCTTAATACAGCACCTATACAGTATCCTGGGTGCGCTGGTACCTGTCATTTCAAATGTCATTTCAACTGACATTTGAAATGACAGGCACCAGGAAGTGGATCCCAACTTTAACCCAGGAAAACCTAAAAACCGAAAATCCCCTCCTCCCGAAGCGGCTCGACATGTGCCAACTTACCTTTTGTTGCTTTTCAGCCCCTTCCCTTCTCTGCCGCCCTCCGGAGGGGGCAGCCGGCGGCGAAAACGGCTCGCAGTGGTCCCCGTCCCCCCCGCGCCAATTCAGTGAGGACGTTTTCCATAGGCACAGAATGGGAAAGCGTCCTGTTTGGCTAAGGCTGCTGGTTTTTAATTATTCCACAAGTCCCAGTCTTAGTTTTACATACCCCGAGAAACCTAGGTACGCTCAAGCTAAGGTGATCAGACAGTTCCTGCTTTGCTCGGAGATATTCAAATCAAAAGTCATGGCGCGAGCGAAGCGCACTTTCATTGGCCTGAGCGCCCGTCAATTTGGGCGCACATGGATGGGCGCGCGTGACGTCACGAAGTGCGTCACGCGCGCCCGTCTATGTGCTTTCATTGGCCTGAGCGCCCAAATTGACGGGCGCTCAGGCCAATGAAAGTGCGCTTCGCTCGCGCCGTGACTGGAGAGGGCACAGAACAGTGGGCTCTCACCCGACTTGACAATTTGATGAGGGCCGAGCCAGGAGAACCGGGACCTGCGCGGGGGGGGAACGCTGCGAGCCGCTTTCACCGCCTGCTGCCCCCTCCGGAGGACGGCAGAGAAGAGAAATTAGCTGAAAGCCACAAAAAGTAAGAAAACAACAAAAAGTAATGTCGAGTCGCTTCGGGAGGAGGGGATTTTAGGTTTTTAGAGGTTTCATTTTGGGGGAAAGTTTGCCGCCTACCCTTACCCCTGCCTCTAACGCAGGGGTAAGGGTAGGCGGTAAGTTAGCAGGTGAAACGCGCGGCAAAACGGCAGGGTAAAATAGCGATAGTCGGGGCGCGCGTTACTGTATGGGAGGGAATAGCTAATCTGATCGTTTACATCTAATATACATGCCGCGTGCGGAAGGGGTTACCCGGGGATTTAAAGAGGCGGTGAGGATGGGTTAAAGGGGATTGTGGATCGCAGGAAGTGCTAACGCGGCCGGAAAGTGAGTAGAAAGCGAGTTAGGAGCGGGGTAACCGCGGCCCCACTTTACTGTATCGGCCTGTTTCCTGGCAGCTCAACGATCAGTTGTTATGAGAGCAGCTGATCTCTACTTTTTTTTTTTATCTCCACGAACCTGAGAGTCCGCAGGGCCAGCAGAAAAGGAGCACTGGGACAGCCGCTCCTGGGAACCACCCAGAGGCTGTGGAGGTAGGAAGTTAATGCCCGAGATACAGGAGCTGCCAAAAGAGGCCTTGACTGAGTTGGGATGGAGGCTGCAGGGATAGCGAGGAAAGAAGGGGCACGTGCGATCCTAGACGTGAGGATGCCGAGGCAAAACCGGAGATCCAGTAGGGTTTGGGACCTGGGCGTGGCGGGGAAGGGGGGGGGGGGCCTTTCTGCCTTCGTGTTTTGTTTTCAGTCACGCTGGTAGGAACATCTGGGGAATTCTTTTAAATATAAAGGCCACCACTTTTCTCCTGCACTGTGTATCAGCTCACTGCCCAGATGGTCAGGAAAAGGAATCGTCCATATTGAACTCCTGATTCCTAGAGACGGGAACCGCGGTGGCTCTTGGCTGCACCGCTTGTGATGGTGGGAGGTTCTCCCTGGCTCTTCCCCTTCTCTCTCAGTCTCTGGTGCAGGCAGGAACCGCTAGTGTGAAATAATTTGCCTAGCCTGGCTTTATTGAATACTTTTGAGTTGCAGTTTCTCTCTCCGCTTAGCGTACTCTTTGGCTCTGCCTATACTTCACGCCGCACTTCTCTGCCCACAGAAAGCATAAACAAGTTCCCCTTATCTTCTATCCACCAGGATGGAGCCATCAAAGCGTCCTTTTTGGGCCGCCGATCTAGCACAGTTGGTCTTTCATCCCCATTCCACTGAAACATTACTGGAGGGGCTTTCTCTCTCTCCCTCTCGCCTTCTCCAAGTTCCCATCTTACAGTGGCCATTATTCATCCAGTGCCTCTCAGGTCCTCCGTTTCAATCTGTGCTCAAAGCTCCTCTCTGATAGGGGCACCTCACTCCTCTCCCTCCTTCCTCATCTCCCTTTCCAAACCTCAACTGTTCTTCCTAGAAACTCCTAAACCTTCTTCCCCTCTTCTCTGGACTGGTCCATGTCAGGGGGGCTGCTCTGGCACGTTCCATTCCTGTCAGGCACTCAGGATCCGAGAGCCATTCCCCCCCCCCCCAAGGCTTCTTCTCTTCCACACAGAAAACGCCCCCCCCCTTTACATCAGACCTCATTAATAACCTCTGATTTGCATTTATTTGTTGACCTGTTCTGTCTTTTAGAGTAATTATGCTTGCCTGCTGTGCATTTTGAGGGAATCATTCCCAGAGCTTAAAACGTAAGGTTGGCTGTGTTTGGGGTGCTTTTCCCATCGTAATTACCCTTTCCCACGGATTGCCAAGGCTGCAGGACATCGCACATACACTGGACCTCTTGTTCCTTTGAAAGGGATTTGTAGTTTTGATAGTCTGGACAGGTGGACTAGCTCATAAGTTAAAAGGGATGGAAGTCAGGACTAACTCAGTCCCTGGACCCCTGATGACCTTCAGGTCACCAGGTGCCTCCACCCATATCCTGGTTCATTTCATTATCAATCACATACAACACCCACACACACACAAAGTGTATTCCAGTAACCTTATTTGTGTACCAACAAATCAAAAAACGTGGTTAAACTGGTCTATGTTTACACATAAATTAATAAAGCCATCAAGTTTTGTAGGCTCCTTACTGATACGGTAGAGTCAGTGAAACCCAGCAGACTCTAAAATGGTATAGGGTCACATTGCTTTATTTAATATACTTTTTTGAATTTTTTATATCGATATATTTGATAAAATTAATCTCACGATATGCTCAATGTCCAAATGTGCTGACAAACTCCAGGCTCCGACATCAACTAATGTACCATGTTCTAAAAATGCAATCGCAATTCATTATCATAAACAAATTCCAGCAGAAATACTCATCACATTTTTACATCCCAATCCCGACACGATCATGTTTCGGACCCAACGGGTCCTGCCTCAGGGGAATAACACCTTCACCGCTGCTTCTCTGTAACCACCGACAAGTCCATCATCGTTCCATCAGCAAAAAATGGCTTTTCCTTCATTTTATTTTCCGCGGTCCATATCCTGAACGAGAAGATCAACTGGTATTCCTTAATTTAGAGTTCATTCTCTTGATTTTAGTGGTACCGATCTCAGTGGAGAATGTCTTATGAAATGTTTTCACAAATGAGAAAATGTCCCCGTTGAGGTGCTGATGATAGCTATGGTGGTTTGGACATGATGGATGTAAAGAAAATGCTTGCGGGTTATTGCAGCCCGACTGGTTAAGACCTGGTTGAAGACTGTATACACTGAGGTGGTTTAGAGATGGATGTGGTGGAAGGCTAGTTGGAGATTTAACAACAGCTAAAGACGACCTGTTTGGAGACCGATAGTGGTGACGTATTTTCCGGTTTAGGGCTTTGTAGTCCGTTTCCGGGTATTTCTGTCGAGAGACAGTAGATATATGGGCTGTCTAGAATCTGACGTGATAGAAGACTGGTTCTGGTATTTGTTAAGAACTATAGATGACCTGATTGTAGACTGAGGGTGGTGATGCAATTTCCGGTTTAGGGTGTTTAAAAGAAACTCTGTTTTGCCGCCATATTACCACGGAGCGAGTCCGAATAGGGACCGCGGAAAATAAAATGAAGGAAAAGCCATTTTTTGCTGATGGAACGATGATGGACTTGTCGGTGGTTACAGAGAAGCAGCGGTGAAGGTGTTATTCCCCTGAGGCAGGACCCATTGGGTCCGAAACACGATCGTGTCGGGATTGGGATGTAAAAATGAGATGAGTATTTCTGCTGGAATTTGTTTATGATAATGAATTGCGATTGCATTTTTAGAACATGATACATTAGTTGATGTCGGAGCCTGGAGTTTGTCAGCATATTTGGACATTGAGCATATCGTGAGATTAATTTTATCAAATATATCGATATAAAAAATTCAAAAAAAGTATATTAAATAAAGCAATGTGACCCTATACCATTTTAGAGTTTGCTGGGTATCACTGACTCTATCAGTAAGGGGCCTACAAAACTTGATGGCTTTATTAATTTATGTGTGAACATAAACCAGTTTAACCTCATTTCATTATCTCCATTACCCTGTCTCACATCACTCTGAGGGCAAATGTTTAAGGAAAACTTTCAACCATATTTCTTAGATGCGTTTACTTGCTCATATACTTTACAAATGTTACTTCAAATGTTTTAATAATAATATTAATATAATTCCACAGAGCTTGGTCTCTTTCAAGGAGAACAAACTGTTGCCTGCTCAGTGACATCACGGTGGTGAGGTCATCGATATGAGACAGTCTGTTCTATTAGATCAGTAGTTCCCAAACCTGGCCTGGGGGGACTCTCAGTCCCTTTGAGTTTTCAGGATATCTGCAGTAAATATGCATGAGATACAATGGAGACAGTGCATGCAGGTCTATCTCATGCAGATTCATTGTGGATATCCTGAAAACCGGACTGGTTGGGGGTCCCCTGGGACACGTTTGGGCACCTCTGTATTACAACGTGCTAGTTTAGCTTTAATACAGCTGTTTCTTGGCTCATAACTTTCAAATCAAACTCGTATGAGCACAAAGGGCTCACACTCCCGCTACCCTTCACGTGCAGCGGGAAATTATCTCAAAGGACTAGGAAGGGCACGGAGAGAGGCATTTCTAAAGCCATTTCTGTGAGTAAATCAACATTTTGCTAGCGGAAATTGGCCGTTGCAAAATAAAATTGCACGCGCGGTTTTACTGCAAGACGTGCAATTTTAACTGCATTAGGGAGAGGCCTTTCTGAGGGCGCGTTTAGGCCCGGGGCGAGGGGAAATTTACCTGTATGGACTGCATTTTCAAACCTACGCATATAAACGTGAAGCGGATTTCCACTCGCCCAAAAAGCAGGAACAGTTTTGACCCTGTGAACCTAATCATAGGAAAAGCAGGCGCAATACTGCACCGGCGCAGGCAGTTTGATTATCGCAGCCTCAATCCCACCTCACCCGGGAGAGGCAGCGGTCGGTAAGCTGTGGCCAGAGGTCAGTGGAAGGATTTTGCCCTTAGCACCCTTTGCATCTGTACCTCAGCCTGCCTGCCTGCTTGCTTTTTTTTTTTTTTTCTTTCATTAATCTTCTGCTTTTGTGTTCCCCGAGTCGGTATTTCTCCTTCTGGCTTGTGTTGGTTTGTGCAGCCTTTTTGTTTTCTCCTCCCTGATGAGGGTAATATGCGAGCTCTCCGCTCTGAGACTCGTTGTGGATCCCTGGAGTTCTGGAGCTGCTTTTTTGTAGATCTTCAGGGAGCCATGACGCGTGCAGTCTTGAAAAGGACGTAGGGCAGGTCGTGACGCCTTTTAATGGGACCGGCCCAAGAATTCTCCAGAGGCGATACCATACGTTAGCTTTCAGGATCCTCTTGGCATCTCTCCTTCCTCCCCCTTGACATCAGAAGTTTCATGAACGCCGAACGTATCTTATTTGGCCCTATGAAAGGTGTCACCACCGCCTGGTATGGTTACTAGAAACGGGGGATATTCTGATACTTTCTCAGTAAGGCGGGGGACAAGACAAGGGTGCCCCTTATCCCCACTTTTATTTGCTATCTTTTTGGAACCTTTTGCTGCCAAATTACGACAAAACCCTCTTATAAAAGGAATATCTGAGGGCCAATTTTCTTCTAAATTGTCACTCTTCGCTGACGATATCTTGCTTATGATTGTGGATCCCGAAACTTCCTTGAGGCACGTTCAATCAGCTCTGGAGGAGTTTGGTTCCGCTTCTGGGTTTCGAGTAAACTGGGAGAAATCCGAAATTTTAAATATAAATGTCCCGCCTTCGGTGTCTACTACTTTAGTGAAACAGTTTCGATTTAAATGGGCAAAATCTAAATTAAAATACTTAGGGGTCTATCTCAGTGTAATCGATGATATGTTTCAATTGAATTATGATACATTATGGCAGAAAATTACCCGGGATCTAGAAGAATGGAACCGATATAGCATTTCCTGGCTAGGCCGGATAGCGGCAGTTAAGATGACACTGCTCCCCAAACTGTTATATTTGTTTCAAACACTTCCACTGGCTGTACCCACAGCTACTTTATTGAAATGGCAAAAGAGATTAATGCAGTACATCTGGGGAAATAGGAGGCCCAGAATAGCCAGAAGGGTTATGTATCTATCTAGGATGAAAGGTGGGATGGGGGGTCCCCAATTTATTGCAATACTACAGGGCTTCCCAAATCAAAACGTTAGTAGATTGGCATAAAAAGAATCCAATAAAGCCATGGGTGACTTTCAGTCAGCAATTGGTGGGAAAGGTTCCGATCACGAGTTATTTATGGCAACCCAAAAGAACGTGGTTGTTATCGCCTGAAAATATCCTACCAACTTCTATGACCACTCCGCTAGCACATATAGAACATATAGAAAGACATGGTTTAATGGAACAAAGTCAGCATGGCTTTACCCAGGGCAAGTCTTGCCTCACAAATCTGCTTCACTTTTTTGAAGGAGTTAATAAACATGTGGATAAAGGTGAACCGGTAGATATAGTATACTTGGATTTTCAGAAGGCGTTTGACAAAGTTCCTCATGAGAGGCTTCTAGGAAAAGTAAAAAGTCATGGGATAGGTGGCGATGTCCTTTCGTGGATTGCAAACTGGCTAAAAGACAGGAAACAGAGAGTAGGATTAAATGGGCAATTTTCTCAGTGGAAGGGAGTGGACAGTGGAGTGCCTCAGGGATCTGTATTGGGACCCTTACTGTTCAATATATTTATAAATGATCTGGAAAGAAATACGACGAGTGAGATAATCAAATTTGCAGATGACACAAAATTGTGCAGAGTAGTTAAATCACAAGCAGATTGTGATAAATTGCAGGAAGACCTTGTGAGACTGGAAAATTGGGCATCCAAATGGCAGATGAAATTTAATGTGGAAAAGTGCAAGGTGATGCATATAGGGAAAAATAACCCATGCTATAATTACACGATGTTGGGTTCCATATTAGGTGCTACAACCCAAGAAAGAGATCTAGGTGTCATAGTGGATAACACATTGAAATCGTCGGTTCAGTGTGCTGCGGCAGTCAAAAAAGCAAACAGAATGTTGGGAATTATTAGAAAAGGAATGATGAATAAAACGGAAAATGTCATAATGCCTCTGTATCGCTCCATGGTGAGACCGCACCTTGAATACTGTGTACAATTCTGGTCGCCGCATCTCAAAAAAGATATAATTGCGATGGAGAAGGTACAGAGAAGGGCTACCAAAATGATAAGGGGAATGGAACAACTCCCCTATGAGGAAAGACTAAAGAGATTAGGACTTTTCAGCTTGGAGAAGAGACGACTGAGGGGGGATATGATAGAGGTGTTTAAAATCATGAGAGGTCTAGAACGGGTAGATGTGAATCGGTTATTTACTCTTTCGGATAGTAGAAGGACTAGGGGACACTCCATGAAGTTAGCATGGGGCACATTTAAAACTAATCGGAGAAAGTTCTTTTTTACTCAACGCACAATTAAACTCTGGAATTTGTTGCCAGAGAATGTGGTTCGTGCAGGTAGTATAGCTGTGTTTAAAAAGGATTGGATAAGTTCTTGGAGGAGAAGTCCATTACCTGCTATTAGGTTCACTTAGAGAATAGCCACTGCCATTAGCAATGGTTACATGGAATAGACTTAGTTTTTGGGTACTTGCCAGGTTCTTATGGCCTGGATTGGCCACTGTTGGAAACAGGATGCTGGGCTTGATGGACCCTTGGTCTGACCCAGTATGGCATTTTCTTATGTTCTTATGTTCTTATGGTATTGGGTACACGGGAATATCATCTTAGTACACATTTGTCCTGGAATGGTGACTTTACTCCGGGATATCAATCTCAAGCTTTTCGCTCTTGGGAATCTAAAGGTATATATCTTTGGGAACATGTCTGGGGGGGGGGGGGGGGGGGGGGAAGGATTTGGTCCCTTTTCCAGTGCTACAAATGAAATTTGGGTTAACTGATGCAGGCATCTATCCATATCTGCAACTAAAACATTTTCTACTGACCCAGCATATAGTGGGACACCTAAGCCAGGGAAGGTCAGATTGTAAAATATTATGTAATAAAGCAGATCGGACTACAAAATTACTGTCAGCAATTTATGCCATGCTGGGCAATGTGGCCTTCTCAAAAGCCACCCATATGACCACCTGGGAAAGAGACATGGGTGTCTCCTTTTCACAGAAAGAATGGGAAGCAATTATATCACAGCTGGGTAGAGGTCTGATCGCGGCCTCAATGATTGAAAATTCCCTCAAATTGTTCTATCGATGGCATATATGTCCGACGCGCTTACATAAAATTAGACCCACTTATTCAGATCGGTGCTGGAAAGGCTGTGGAGGAGAGGGAAGTTATATTCACATGTGGTGGGATTGTTCTGCGATTCGTGATTTATGGCATAATGTGGAAGATTGGATTGGGCAAATGCTGCACGCCCCTATAGCAGCAGCACCACATCATGCCTTATTGGGTGCCCAACTACTCCCGACTAAGAGGGGGGAGAGCCGTTTAATCAATTACATCTTCACAGCTACTAGGTTAGTGATCGCAAGGCAATGGAAATCCTCATCCACCCCGAGTATCACCGAAATCCAGCATAATGTGGGAAAGATACATGTATTAGCGGAGATCACTGCCAAAACAAGGAAAATTATGAGGCAATTTTATTCAGTATGGCAGCCATATATTAAGTGGAGGACTACTTTAATCTGATCAGTCTAAGTAGATTCCTAGTGCGGGTTTGGGAGCAATCATAGCTAGATCACGTCCCAACACACTGATATTTTGAAGCATTGTTTTTCTTTCTTGTATCATCACTTGCTAGTGCTATAGTTTCTCTCCATCAATAGTATTTATCATAAGCAGGGTAATGTAGGGAGGGGGGTGGGGGAACAGGGGGGTATCCTAGTTACTTAATGACACACCTTGATGTTTCAGTTGATCTATTATATGTTCCTTATTTCCCTTATTATTGTTACCAGACTTTATTGTAATGCTTATGTTGGTTGTTGTCTCAATAAAAATTTAAATTACAAAAAAAAAAAGAAACGTTAACAGGAAATCCAGCAGTCAGTCCTTGTCAAGGGATTGTATGCTACAATTAAAAAAAAAAAAAAAAAAGAAATGAGTATTTAAAAACAAATGAATGCATTAATCAGCTGCACTCTTCTGCAGACAAAACTGCCTGGAGTTCTACCCGCTCTTTCTGGTTTTACTCTGGACGGCCGGCTGGTTTTTCAGTCCAGGTAAGTAACTGGAGCTGTTTTATAGTGACCTCCCCTCCCCCAAGCAGTTTCCTCCAGCTTAAATCAGAGCCAGCGCTGGGATCTGACACCATGAGCCTTCAGTCGCAACTCCCCCAGGATTTCCGCGCCCCCCCCCCTATTTTATAGCATGGTGACCTCCATAAAGAGGATGCACAACCATGCGGGCAAGGCCCGTGCTTGCAAGAGCTCGCGCCATCACCCAGCGTGAGGGAGGTGAAAGGGAACTTAAATGGTACCTGGGAACTTTTGAGTTGTGGCCACCCTGAGATTGCTGTTGATTAGCAGAGGGTGGGGGTGGGGTATAGGGGGAATCCACACTCTCTTTTTTTTTCTCTCCCCCACCGCCGGAGATGACCCAGCATACTTCCCCTTCGTCTCTCCCTGACCCCAGCACTCTCTTTTCTCCCTCCATGCCTTCTGCATCCTCCCTGATTCCCAAGACCTGGGATCACAGCTGCAGACTGAGCTGGGTGTGTTGCAGGCCCTCTCCAGTTTCTCCCCAGGTGCTGCCTGCACCGTCTGCTCCAGGCTCGCCCCTCTTCTCCTGTTCTCTGCAGGCTTACTGAGGAAGGGGAGTGGCTGGAGCTGTAAACAGAGAGGCCCTGAGATTTCTAGTGTTCCCCCCCCCCCCCCCCCTGCAATTAATGCAAATTCCCTGAATCCACCAAGCAAAAGCTTTTGTTGCCCAACAGCTGTTGAATTCCCTCTCTCAGGATGTTTTCCTTCTGTTGCCTGAAGCTATCATCGTAGATAACCCTGCTCCTCGAGATCCCCCATCCTGTGATGCTAACACCCAAGTGACTCATGTCAACATAACTCTGCTGATTGTTGAGTCTAAAGTGAAATGAGTAACAGTTTTCAAGCCTCTTTACTGATGGTTTACTCTGATCTTCGGGCAGGTCTACCCTAACCCTGGGCATCCCAGACTCAGTGTTCCCCGTGCTCTGAATCCAAGAAAGGCCCAGGTCTCCAGTGAGGCTCCTACCACGAAAAAGTCCAAAATGCCCGAAAACAACCCAGAGGGCTATCCCTACCAGCTAGGGAGCAGACTGGAAGGAAAACCTTCCCAACCCCGGTCAGTAACCCCAGGCAGGGCTTTCCTGGATTCTCTGACTGGGCCTGAAAAAAAAAACTAAAAAGACAAATGCTCCTTTCCACCCCCTAACTCTGGACAAACCATAAGGGCCTGCCCCCGGACTCTTGGGAGAGAACCGTTAGAAAGCCTCTCAGGGGGACGGCCATTTTCCGACCCCCGCAAGAGGAGGGGGCTGAATTTTGAAAGGTAACTCCCCCTCAAATATTAATCTCTCTTGTCTGACATTTCCCAGGGCTTAGGGTGTAACCTGACAGGATGCTCAGGTTACACCCCCACCCCCCCTCCCAGCTATTTAAAAAATCTAAGCAGGGGTGAAAACTCAGGCACAGATTTTTACAAGTAGAAATCACAATGAAATAAAATCCACACACACATTTCATTTGCAATGTTCTTTAATGTTCAATACACTTCCACCATAATCGCCAACAATTGTACTGGAGAGCAAGGCATCCCATATCTGCCTGGGCCGCATCCAAAACACAGGTAGGCTCTACATCTGATGCAGGCACTAAACTGCCAGGCATTCAGCTCAGTCCTAGAAAGAAAAAGTCATGCAAGGCATCACGAGAGACATCCCCCAGTCTTTGAGGAGAATGAGAAAAGACTGCAAAATCGGCCAGCCCTGCCGCTGCAGCTCAGCAGAGGGTTCGGCCACAACCCTTATTGGTTCTAAGGATGCTCGCACCGTCCTAAAGGTAAACCATAGACTGTGCAAATTTCTCACCACTCCCTTAGAGGGAGGCAAAATCCTATTTTGGTCCTCTGAGTGGGAGGACAGATGTCTCTCATTTATTTACTTCACACTTCTGGAAACGTACCACAGGTATCTCTTCCAGAAGCTGGGGAGAGAGGTAATAATTAAGTTGCATGATGGTCACTCCTTCTGTGGCATCCCCCCTGAAATAAACTGTTATAAAGCACCTGGTGATGGGCAGTTGGCACCCAACCTACATAGCAAATGGCCACTTTACAGGGCAGTTGCAGTGAAATAAATACAGGGACACTATTTTCCCAAACAAATTTTGAGATTTCTACAGAAAGGTTTTGCTCTTTTAAGTGAAACCTTCTTCTTAGAACATAAGACATTGGGTCGTAAATAGCATTTGCAAACAGAAATACCGTTGGCATGTTTTTGCACGCTCTATAAACTCTTAGAATTGAACTGGCATCTTTGAAAGCTGACTAGAGCCGAGCGCCTACATTTAGGTACTTGAAAAGGAGACATGGCCAGGGGCGGAGTCAGAGTGGGGAAAATGAATTTGGTACCCGCTGCTGACTTTCAGTGCCAAGTGCCTAATTAGAGTGGCCAATAGCAGGCCTGGAGCTGGCCAGCAGGTGCTCATGAACCCTCTCCTTTCCCAGCCACCTGAATACCCCCTCCCACCCAACCTCCTGACACACAAAATGTAGTGGAGTCAACAGTCCCTTCCCCCACCTGCAGAAAATATACAGGCACCAAGCTGAAAGGAGGGCAACCTGTATTGACTGGGGGGGGAAGCTTTGTGGGGAGGGGGCTTTAGGGGAATTCTGGCCAGTGGTAGGGAGGATAGGGCGAGGAGGAGGAGAAGAAGAAGTTTTTTTGCCAGAATTTGTTGGGTTGGGAGGGCGGGTGGGAGAGAGGAGGAGGGGACCTGCTATGTTTTCCATATTGGGAGGGAGGGCAGATGAAGGGGCTGTTGTATTTATGTTCGAGCAGGTGGGAGAGGACTTAGCCAGCTTGTCCCTAGTCGGCTAGGTTTAGGGCCCAGAGATTGGAGATGGCCGAGTTTGAGCTGCTCAGACTTAGACTGACTTTCAGCCAAAGACCAAGCTGGCTAAGTTTTAAAACCTGGGCTTGCCCGTGATTTTCTCACCAACGTCTGTCTTCTCTTTGTTTTTTTTTCTCCAGAGCTGGCTGCCATTATCGGTTTGTGCTACATGTATGCCCGCCACATGTACTTCCATGGATATGCAGAGTCCGCACAAGGCAGGTAAGCACCCGCCCCACGTTGACAGTTGCAGTCCGTTCCAGGGCATCTTTACGTCCACGGACTGTTCACCTAACACTGAGGTAACCCCGGGGCTGATGTCCCTCCCACGGGACTCCAAGGGTCATATGCAGGTTCCGGGCCTATGCTGCTATAACCGCCCATACTTTTCTTTAAGCCCCGTCAGGAGGGGGAAGAATAATCTCCAAGGCCTTGAGCATTGTCTTAACAGTCTGTAAGATGCATCCACAGCACCCGTATACATTGTTCCTGACACCAAAATACAAAATGTGAAAATAAAACCCCCAGGAAAGTACAAATCATCAGTACAGTTTGGTGACAGTGCACAAAAAAGCAGGTAGAGCATGCTGGGGTAGCCCTGGTGTCCTCCTGTGGCTGTAAACAGGGTTTCTCAGTGATTAGGGGCTGGCACGTCACATCCCATAGCTCTAAGCCGCCGGGGGGAAGGAGGAAGACAGGGATCTCTCAGGTCCCTCTTCTAAATACTCTGTCAGCCAATCCTCAATAAAACAAACGTCCAGACCTAGGTCTGGCTGTACAAGCAAAAATAAATTTACTAAAAGGCTGATTAAAATAAAGCACGCTCAGCCCAGTGCACGGGTCATCAGGCGGCTGAATGCGCTAGGCTCGCGCCCGACGCAATAAGGGATTCAGCGCGCCCAAAATGCGCATCCAAACGCAGGCGTAGCTAATAGCGCTCATCACATGTAAGTGCCACGTAGATGAGGCTATTAGCTATTGCCCCCTAATGCAGAAATTCACCGCGCGCCCCATGCGCACTTATTAACGTGACGAATTTAGCGCCAGCCGCGGAGCTGGCGTTAAGCATTGCGGCGCGTCAGTGGCTCAACTAAAAAGCAAAAAACCTGCTTTCTGTCGTTTTGCTTTGTCTGCAGCTGTTTTCACCGGCGCATGCAGGTTTTGTTTCTGCCGTCCTGTCTGTGACAGGTTTTCCTTAAAGGGATGTAGAGTATCTATATTCGCCTGGACTGCTGCTTCTAGGCCCTTGTCTCACTTAGCCGATACTTTTTAAATTTTTTTTAGATTAGGCGGTGAATAAAACCCACACGAGCCGCAGGGGGAGCGAGCGAGCTGACGTCAAGGCGCGAGGCTCGCCGTCTTCCACTGGACGCGGTGGGATAAAACCAACGCCGGTATTGAGCGTCCGTTTTCTTAACCAGCACACAGCCACGTCTTCTGGGGCGCCCGATTCACGGTTTTCCCTAGCGCGTCCGTTTTAGCGCGGCAGGTCGTTAGATTATAGCAAGGGGCGCCCAGGAGAGGCGTTCCTGCGCGCGTTTTACATTTACATTTATTAACATTTATGAATCGCTTAACACTAAAATATAAGTCTAAGCAATATACAAGAAAGCAATCATGAAAATCGTACACAATTAGGAAAACGCGTGCTCGGTACGAGCTCCCCATTTTACTGCGCGTCGAGTTGCTTCGGCCTGTGAAACTTTATACAAGATCAGTCCATAACAATAAAAGATACAAAAAAAGATAGTGGCAGGTTAGAGTTCCCATCAAGTGGTGGTAGGGATGATGCTTTTTTTGAGAAATCTTCCAGACTTTTACTCTCCAGGTAGAGGCTGCTTCAGAGACTCCGAGCAGGCAGTCTCCTTTCTCCCTCAGAAAGGGTTTGCTGCCCTTCTGGTCAGCTCCTTAGCCAGCTTCTTCTCCCAAACCTCTTCTCCTTCACTGGTTGACTGAACCATTCCCAGAATCTGTAGTGAAGATAGACTCCCCACGGCACAGACACTCCCCACACGCCTCGGGCCTGTTTGGCACTGAGGATCTATCATCCTGCAGCCTGGGTGTGCTCGGCCTTGGGGCCCTCACACTCCCAGGGGCTGATAGCAGGTAAAGGATCCCTGTCCCGCCCAATACAGAAGGCTTTATACCCTGAACACAAAGACACCTCCCACCGTTGTGATATCACTGTAACGCCACAATACCACTCCCACCATTGTGATATCACTATAACACCACAATACCACTCCCACTGTTGTGATATCACTATAACGCCACAATACCACTCCCACCATTGTGATATCACTGTAACGCCACAATACCACTCCCACTGTTGTGATATCCCTATAACGCCACAATACCACTCCCACTGTTGTGATATCCCTATAACACCACAATACCACTCCCACTGTTGTGATATCACTATAACGCCACAATACCACTTCCACTGTTGTGATATCCCTATAACACCACAATACCACTCCCACTGTTGTGATATCCCTATAGTGCCACAATACCACTCCCACTGTTGTGATATCCCTATAACGCCACAATACCACTCCCACTGTTGTGATATCACTATAACGCCACAATACCACTCCCACTGTTGTGATATCACTATAACACCACAATACCACTCCCACTGTTGTGATATCACTATAGTGCCACAATACCACTCCCACTGTTGTGATATCACTATAACGCCACAATACCACTCCCACCGTTGTGATATCACTATAACGCCACAATACCACTCCCACCGTTGTGATATCACTATAACGCCACAATACCACTCCCACCGTTGTGATATCACTATAACGCCACAATACCACTCCCACCGTTGTGATATCACTATAACGCCACAATACCACTCCCACCGTTGTGATATCACTATAGTGCCACAATACCACTCCCACCGTTGTGATATCACTATAGTGCCACAATACCACTCCCACCGTTGTGATATCGCTATAACGCCACAATACCACTCCCACCGTTGTGATATCACTATAGTGCCACAATACCACTCCCACCGTTGTGATATCACTATAACGCCACAATACCACTCCCACCGTTGTGATATCACTATAACGCCACAATACCACTCCCACCGTTGTGATATCACTATAACGCCACAATACCACTCCCACCGTTGTGATATCACTATAGTGCCACAATACCACTCCCACCGTTGTGATATCACTATAACGCCACAATACCACTCCCACCGTTGTGATATCACTATAACGCCACAATACCACTCCCACTGTTGTGATATCACTATAACGCCACAATACCACTCCCACCGTTGTGATATCACTATAACGCCACAATACCACTCCCACCGTTGTGATATCACTATAGTGCCACAATACCACTCCCACCGTTGTGATATCACTATAGTGCCACAATACCACTCCCACCGTTGTGATATCGCTATAGTGCCACAATACCACTCCCACCGTTGTGATATCGCTATAGTGCCACAATACCACTCCCACCGTTGTGATATCGCTATAGTGCCACAATACCACTCCCACCGTTGTGATATCGCTATAGTGCCACAATACCACTCCCACCGTTGTGATATCGCTATAGTGCCACAATACCACTCCCACCGTTGTGATATCACTATAATGCCACAATACCACTCCCACCGTTGTGATATCGCTATAGTGCCACAATACTACTCCCACCGTTGTGATATCACTATAACGCCACAATACTACTCCCACCGTTGTGATATCACTATAACGCCACAATACCACTCCCACCGTTGTGATATCGCTATAACGCCACAATACCACTCCCACCGTTGTGATATCGCTATAGTGCCACAATACCACTCCCACCGTTGTGATATCGCTATAATGCCACAATACCACTCCCACCGTTGTGATATCACTATAGTGCCACAATACCACTCCCACCGTTGTGATATCACTATAATGCCACAATACCACTCCCAACGTTGTGATATCACTATAATGCCACAATACCACTCCCACCGTTGTGATATCACTATAGTACCATAAACTAGAGGGGATCTGCAACTTTCTGGCCCCCTTTTGGGACTGGACACAGCCCAACTATCAACAGAGCAGTGGAGCAGAGCACCTAGGATTCCCATGGCTGAAACGTTTCAGTGTTTGCCTTCCTCTGTCAGCGAAAAAATCAAAACCTTCACCCGAAACGCGATGGTCAGTTTTCAACAAGAAAATCTATTTTATAAATTGGTTTCTCCCCACCCATATTTTATTTATTTCCACACCAAGGCATTGGTGGTTGATGGGCTCCTAGCTTTGGGCTTTGATCCAGTTGCTTCATGGATATACTGCTGTTTGCTGCTCTTGATGCGAGCAGTGCGTGTGTGCAGCTTGCGTGATACCTTTTTTGTTCCAGCATAAGAAAATGCTGCAGTACATTGGTTTTTGAGTCAGTAGACCAACATTACTAGTTGTATAAATCTGTTATGCATCAACTGTGTGACTTCAGAGTAAGATAAAACAAGACAGAACTTTAGGGGGGTAACAAATTGTCAGCTTGCTTTTCTTGATCTACAATGGCCAGGTGCATGTTTGTGAAAAGGCTGCAGTTTGTGGCAATAATCAAAGGTTGTGCGCAGCACGAACGCCTCCACTTCCCTGGCTCCCCCTTCCGCCGTCCTCAGCAGGATACTGTGACCCATGGGACTGGGATAGGACATCAGAGCGGAAGGAGCAAATCGGGGACAACGAAAAAAAGAAGCAATAGGATAGAATTATCTTCAGCTTTGGCAAGACTTTAGTAAAGGGGTTGCATGCAACAGAAATGGAAGCTTTTCACACCTAGGGTATAGGACTCTTCTGTACACAGGCACTGCAAGAAAGAGTTTCCATCATAGCATCCTCTCTATCTGCTGGGGCCAGGATTCTTGACTGACTTTGCACTGTAGCTGCAGTTTATTTTGCTGTCAGAAGTCACACTCGGACCCGATTCATCAGGCTAAACATGGAACTCATGCACTGTCTGTGTTTACTTGAGAGCATAAAAATTCCATTACCTAAATCTGCTTTTTAAACTCCTTTTACTGCATGCCCATGCTTTTTACTTTTTACAGTTTTTCCCCAAGCCAAGCCAAGCCAAATCAAGCTGTGTGCTTTAAAAAGAGACAGGACGGTGATACTGTAACTGTCTTCTGGCACCAGGCCCGCTATGTTAGAGAGCATGGAGGACTCTTATGGAAGGTAACAGAGAGAGATAAAACTATTTGAGCATCAAAATTGTCAAGTTTCCCTCTTTATAAAGGAGGCATCCACTTATTTGGCCAAAGTACTATGGTTGTCGTGTTAACTGCTTTTAAATATTATAACTGTGTAGGCCCTGTCCCAGTCTGGTCCAGGGCCCAGGGACTCACGGGGAGGCTCGTGACCATGAGCAGGCCACAATACCAATTCAAGACCCTTAGGGTTTCTCCTTACTGGGGTTCTCCTGCTCATAGGCCCAGTCGAAAGCACAAAAAAAACCCCAACAACCCAAAAATCACCCCAGAAAGTCAATGGCAGTAGCTCTCGACTTAAGGAAAGTTTACCTGCCTGGGACGGTGAGGCTCCTGAATTTCAGAACAGGAGAATTCCCCTTTCGCCTGTGCCGTGGTTTCAAAGAAATGCCCCAAAGAGCACATTCGTACGCAGGTTTAATAAGGATGTATTTCTCTGTCTCTCTTCTCCAGACTGCCGGGTTTCCACGTGTGCTTGGTTACCCTGTTTTTCTTGATGGCCCTGGGTGCAGCTGGGATTACTAATCGCGCTCTTGATGAATACTTGGATTTCAACTTGCTGAAGAAAATACGCCGATTGTTCTGAAGTCAAGCAGGCAAGCAAGAGTAGCGCCTGAGACGTTAAAATGAAGACGGCCTGCCGGACCATTTAAGGCAGTCTGCTCTGCCTCCCAGGATTTGTTGCGATGCATTGGAGATTTTTTTTATAACCTTGTCTTTCTTTGTACAATAATGACTCATTAGAACCAAGTACTGAGGATAACTACTATGCAAATTGTTATGACTGAAGATGCTCTGACAGTGCCTGCTGCTTATTCTTGTGTTCACTCTGAAAGTAAATAAAATATCCACTCCACCCCACACCAAAATCTTTCTTTAAAGTAATCTTATGTACTAATGCAGTGCTCAGGTGTGAAAAAGGCACTCGGGGGAAAAGTACTTCTGCAAATGCATGGAGTGATTGTTCCCCAGAGTTTGTCTCGAGCACTCAAAAAAACCCCCATCCCTAATCTAAGGACAGCCCCATTGGTTCAGGCTGTAGCCCTTCAGTGTGCTGGGGGATCCAGGCTCGTATGGTAGCGCCCAAGGATGCTTGTAGAGGTGGGAACACTCAGGCCTGGGAAGGGCGGCGCTGCCAAACAAGTAGTGCTGAGGACGGGCCTCAGACAGACCTTAAGGACGGCAAGGAATGCCCTATGGAGTGGGGGTATCCATGATGGAGACAGAAATAGGGAAAAATTCAACTCACCTCATCCTCTCCGTCATGTGTTACAGACGGTGGCAGGTGGTGTCTAACATTTTTTATGCTGCTTTGTGTTGCCTCCCTCTCCACCAGGTAGCATCAGGAAGCGGGGCTCATCTTTGCTTGCACAGCTCATGCGCTGCCCTCATTTTGTGCCCTTCACTCGTACTGCTTTCACTTTGTGCCTCTTACACGTTGGTCTCCTCCAATTTGTATCATTCAGCCGTCGTCCCTGGAGAATGAGTCCTGGAGCACCCTGGCTCTCAGAGCTTCTCTTGCACAGTGGTGGCAGGACCTGCAATATTGTAAGACAAAAGGCCCAGCTCAGCAGGAGGAGGTGATGATCCTCTTTGACTTCTCTGCTCCGTCTCCTTCTGAGCCTCAAGTTGTTGAAAGCAGAATGCAGGTCCCAGCTCAATAGGACCTTGACGCTCCTCCTACCTCTCCATCTCTGACTCTCAGTTCGCCCCTGCACAGTTACAGGAAGCCGAGAGCCTTGCTGATCCCACAGCTGGCCGCTTCTGCTGGTTGGGCAGGTTAACGTCATCTGCCTACTCGCCGAGCAAACTCAGCACTCAGGAACGCTGTGGACGAGTCCGCTGCATAGTTTTGCAGCCGCCATTACTGGGTGGCCGTCTACCCGAGGGCAGTCACGATTTGCAACTCAGCCGAGTCCTGAAATGGGAGGGCTCAGTGAGTCCTCTCAGTCCTGCTGGCTCATTTTAAATAATTGTAATAAAAATAATTTAAACAAAAAAAAAAAGTTACCAGCAGAAACTTTGAGAAGGGGCTCTACCCCAAGTGACAAAGGACCAAACTTCATAGGTATCATGTTGGCCGAGTGTGTGAATGCCGAACACAGCATTTACAAATACATTGATTTATTTAGAATTTGATACCTGCCCCCTTTCGCCTCCCACCGCCTGCCCAAAAAAAAATAAAAAAATTAGCAATCATTCTGTTCACGTCAGCAAAGACAGAGTAAGGCAGTAAATGGGAAGAGAAGAGAATGCTTGGTGCAGTGGTCATTCACTCTAATCTGCTGTAACCCGACTGAGCAGTCATGGGAAGTGTCTGGGGAAGGTTAACCTCTATGCAAGGTATTTTATTTAACTTCATCTGTTGTAACTATGTCACTTGTCACCATACGTCAGGCATTTCTTATTCAAATCACTGCAATACAGTCAACACGGTCATGAGTGCACAACCTCTTCGGGTGCTATAGCGGGTGGAGAAGAGGGATTTCCAACAGGAGAGGCAAGATATCTTTCCAGGGTCCTCTGTACTACAGAGAAAGGGCCGGATTTTCAAAGGGTTACGCGCATAAATCCGGAGGATTTTTAAAAGGTCCGGCGACACGCGTAAAGCCCCGGGATGCTTGTAAGTCCCGGGGCTTTACTAAAGGGGGTGGGGCGGGGTCAGAGGCTCCAGGCACAGTGGCCATTTTCCGCTGTGCCGGGGATCGCGTGCCAGCAGTTGGCCAGCGCGTGCAACTTACTTCAGCCCCAGGGCAAATAACTGGCACAACAGATATTTAGCAGTGTATTACGTCCTGTTATGATGGCAAACAAAAACCTTTGTTTTTATTATCAGTCAGGCCAATACAGTAAGGCGCGCTTGGCCGAGGGCACCGTTTAACCTGCAGTTGGCTGCTTGTTTTCGCTGCGCGTCTATTACCCCTTATACAGTAAGGGGTTTAGCACGTCGAAAACGAATGGCCAACCCTTCCCCCCCCCGAAAACTAACAGTGCTCATCACATGCAAATGCATGTTGATGAGGCTATTGGTTAGTCCCCGGGATACTGAAAGTAAAATGTGTGACCAAACTGCATATTTTATGCTCAGAAATTAACGCCTACCCAAGGGCAGGCGTTAATTTCTGAGCAACCCGGTAAAGTGTACAGAAAAGTAGAAAATACTGCTCTTCTGTACACCCTCCGACTTAATAGCCAAGCAATATTAAGTCAGAGGAACCAAAACTTAAAAAAAAAAAAAGTTAAAAAAATCTGCCCACCGGTCAGCAAAACTGATGCTCAATTTTACTGGTGTCCGTTTTCCTAACCTGTGGCTGTCAGCGGGTTCGAAAACAAACGCCGGTAAAATAGAGCATCGGTTGTTGGACCCACAGACCTCTAACGCTAATAAGGAGGCGCTAGGGACACGCTATTGTCCCCCTTTTTCCCCCCACAGTCTCTTAGAGGAAGAGAAAGGCAGGTAGGAGCCTATCGTCGGAGAGCTGTGCTGTATCCCTGCCTCTTTTCCCATGCTATGATTGGACAGCATAGGGAGAGGAGGCGGGGCACAGCACAGCCCTCCTCTCCCAGGGGTTCTGCGGATACATAGATATACTGTTTAGGCAATTCACTGGAAGGATCTAAAATTTATGCAAATGAGGGGGTACTAGTCCCTCCCCCTGGTCTTCAAGTGTCCAGTCCTGGTCTATGGAAAAGTTGGCAACCCTAGTTGCCACGCGGCAGGAGCAGTCACGCGCTAGAAGGGATGTCCAGCTGTCTGACATGAAGGAGAGACCCCTTTTTCATGCTCCTGTTGGGCTATGCATGAGTTCTTACATATGCATGTCCTGCCTGTTAAAAGCAGGAGAGGAGAGGGTTCAGGAAGGCAGCTGGCAGGAGAAGACCCATTAATATCAGAAGACGATGCCTCTGCTATCGCTCCCTGCTCATCCCTACAGCCAGCAGACCAGCTTCAACTACCCAAGGTCCCTGTCCATCAGAGAAGGTTCTGCTTCCTGCAGGGCAGTCAAGACAACACCTTAACGTCTGTTGTCACCCCAGAGACCCCTCCAAGAGCTACAATGTCTCTGCAAATCAGGCGTCTGTAATGGTGAGGACTGATGGTAAGCCCTTAAAGTTATGGGGGTAGTTAGCTAGATACATTTATTCATACACCCTAAGCAAGCATAAGTATCTGATTTTTTTTTGCCCTGAGCTCACCAATGATGCAAAGTTTATGCTCCTATTAAGGCCTGCAGAGGCATGAGTTGTCTGTCTTATTCTAATTGGTAAGCCTGAAATGTCAGAAAAATAAAGGTCTGATTCTGAGCTAAGCAGTTGTCCTTTCCTGGGCTACTCATATTGCAGAGAAGGTAAATAGGTGGTAATCTTCAGTAGGGCTGCCCCAGAGACAGGGAGAGATGAGAGGGGGAGAGGAAAGCAGGCTACCCACAAAATGCAGAAAACCCATATTTTCCTACAGCAGGGAGATAAGTTGCACTCTTCGGCTCCAAGTGATACTGAAATAGCATTGAGAAATTTAATTGGCACAGAAAAGGACAAGAAGTTCGTTATGATGCATGCTAAGAAATCCATGTGGAGGCCTATGCCATCAACTGCATCTCTTTCCAGCATGGATATTCCACTGGCACCATCCATTAGCACAGGCACCGGAGACTTATCAGAGCACAAGCCTTTCCAGTACCGAGATAATTGCAGGGTAGCTGCCTAGCAATGGCAGAAGCACTGGACCCAGGTCACAGTAGGGCTGCTACCATGATCTGGGCTGAAGAAAGTACAGCGTGAAGGTACTGGGAGGGTGGGAAGGTTAGGGGGGGGGGGGGGTAGAAGTGGGAAACCACTATTTGTTACAAATCTGATGGGACCCAGGAGCAAGCAGGGGGTGGGGTGAGACCGGCACTGGGCCTTCTATTTTCATATTTCTGAGAGGGAGGGAATTTGGGGAAGGAGACTGCAGGCTCGGCCGGTAGGTTTGAGCGTTTGGAGCTTGGGTTGGGAGGGGGCAGTGATAAGGCCAATAGGTCCTGCTTTTGTTTAAACCTCCACAGCTCTACTTGACCAGCTATAGTATCTCAAATAAACTCGGCTAAGGATAAAGTTACCTGGGAACATGTTTCTGGATAACATCAGACCTGCTCTCAGGCACGTCTTGAGTTAGATGAATAACTCATTCAGCTGACTCTAAATTTCAGAGTTAGCTGGATAGGTTTTCGGCTAACTCAACCCCTCCCCGGAACACCCACATCATGCCCCCAGTCTTAGCTATAGAAAGACTTATTCAGCTAACTTTTAACCGGAGAGGCAAGGGGAATATTCAGAAGCTGCCATTTAGCTGGATAACTTGTGAGTTATCCAGCTAAATGGCTTTGAATTGGACACCTACCTACCTAAACCACTAAGAATCATGCCTGCATCATCAGTCAGATGTAAACTCACTCATCTGGATAATGGACTTTAATTTATGAGTACTAATCAGTAAACTTTTATTTAACACCTAGACCTGATCCTGCCTGAGTTATTACAGCCTCTCACCCCATGGGAAGCACAAAATGACCCCCCCCTCCCACACACACACACACACTGGCGACCTTTCTCATCGTTGGGGCCATAAGTGAGTCATTGTCCCCCCAGGGATTAAGAGTCAGCATGGGATGGAATGGTTAGCCGGAGTAGCCCCTGAAGATATTAATTAGTTATGAGTCCTTAGGAGGAAGTCCTCCAAAAAAGGGGTTACACAGGGTTAAATCTGTCCAGTACATTTCAAGGCGATTTGTTAGCCAGGAGTATGGAATGCGATCAGAAGTCAGCATGGATTTACCCAAGGGACATCTTGCCTCACAAGTCTGCTCATTTTTTCAAGGGGGTAGATAAACATGTGGACAATGGTGAACCGGTAGATGTAGTGTATTTGGATTTTCAGAAGGCGTTTGACAAAGTCCCTCATGAGAGGCCTCTAAGAAAACTAAAAAGTCATGGGATAGGAGGCGATGTCCTTTTGTGGATTGCAAACTGGTTAAAAGACAGGAAACAGAGAGTAGGAATAAATGGTCAATTTTCACAGTGAAAAAGGGTAAACAGTGGAGTGCCTCAGGAATCTGTACTTGGACAGGTGTTTTTTAAAATATATTTATAAATGATCCAGAAGGGGTACCCGTGAGGTGATAAAATTTGCAGATGACACAAAATTATTCAGAGTAGTTAAATCACAAGTGGATTGTGATAAATTGCAGAACATTTGGAGACTGGAAGTTTTGTCATCCATATGGCAGATGAAATATATACTGGACAAGTGCAAGATGATGCATATAGGAAAAAATAACCCATACTGTAGTTATGCAATTTTAGGTTCCATTTTAGGAGTTACCACTCAGGAAAAAGATCTGGGCATCATAGTCGATATTATATTGAAATCGGCTCAGTGTGCTATGGGCGGTCAAAAAAGAAAACAGTTAGGAATTATTAGGAAGGGAATAGCAAATAAACAGAAGATGTCATAATGTCTCTGTATCGCTCAATGGTTAGACCATACTTTGAATACTGTATGCAATTCTGGTCACTGCATCTCAAAAAAGATATAGTTGCACTGAAGAAAATAGAGAAGAGTGACCAAAATGATAAAGGGCATGGAATGGCTCCCTTATGATGAAAGACTAAAGAGGTTAAGGCTGTTCAGCTTGGAGAAGAGATGGCTGAGGGGAGATATGTTAGAGCTCTACAAAATCATGAAAGGATTTGAATGGGTAAATGTGAAATGGTTATTTACTCTTTTGGATAATACAAGAACTAGGGGGAACTCCTTGAAGTTAGCAAGTAGCACATTTAAAACAAATCAGAGAAAATTCTTTTGCGCTCAATGTACAATTAAGCTCTGTAATTCGTTATCAGAGGATGTGGTTAAGGAAGCTAAGTTTAAAAAAGGTTTGGATAAATTCCTGCAGGAGAAGTCAATAAACTGCTGTTAATCAATAGGGAATAGCCACTGCTTATTGCCTGCATTAGTGGCATGGGATCTATTTAACGTTTGGGTACTTGCCATGTACATTTGACTTGGATTGGCCACTGTTGGAGATAGGATACTGGGCTTGATGGACCCTTGGCCTGACCCAGTATAGCATATCTTTTGTTCTTATGGGTTCCCCTTGGCTTTTAACACTTCCTCTCAAGGCCTCTTCAATTTCAGCATTGCGGATGCCCATTACCTGCACAGAGGTCACAGAAAGTAAAAGTAACTGAAGTTTCATTCTTGTGGTGGCTTGAATGCTATGAGGTATCTTTTTTCTTTTGAGTTGAGGCTCTTGCCTGCTTCGTAGGCTGCCTCCAGCCGGAGTCTCTCTCTGGGGAAGGAGAGAGAAAAAAAACCCTACTGGCCTGTCCAGCCCTGACTTACTGCTTGACCCCTGACTCCACAGGTGGGGCTAACCCCTTTGGCCTGTTGTAGCTTTGGGTGGAGGAGTGGAACTGGAAGGCCCCATAAAAAACAATTCTGCAGGTTTTGGGTTTTTTTCTGCTGCAGCTCTGGCCTTCTTGCTTAGGCAAGATATCCCACTGCTAGCACCATGTGCGGTAGCAGCTTGGGAAACAGCCAGGAAAATAAAGGAAGCAAACTTTGGCTGTTTCCTTACATGTACTTTAATTTACAGTGAAAGCAAAACAGATGTAGCTCACCTTGTTGTTCTGACAGTATTCAAACATTAATGGCAACTTGTCTTCTCATAGGAAGGCTTTCTCTCTGCTCTTTGGGACCTCTCCCAACCCTCTGGACCCTGGTTTCTTATCTCTGGCCTGCCATAATACAGCATAGCCCAGAATCCCTTGCTGGATTGGGACTTAAGGAGGCCCAGTATAGATAGCTGTGGCTGTTCCTTTAAGGTCTTCTGAGGGATTTTCTTATATACTCCCTCAGTGTGATTGACAGCCTTTGTGGGCGAGAGAGCGTGTGTGTGTAAGAGAGAGAAAGAGCGAGAGCCTGTGTGAAAGAGAGAGCTTGTGTGTGACTGAGCGAGAGGAGAAAGTTGCAAGCAACGCCCCTGGCTAATTCACAACAATCTCAGGGCATGTGGAAATCCAACACTCTCAGGTATGGAGAACAGAGCATTTTTTTAAAATCCTTATTTTCAATTATTGGGTCTTCATGTCTGTTTTGAAATATTTTATTGGTGTCATTTTTTATGAATTTTTAATTATTGGGTATTCCATTCATCAGCTGTTTAAAAATAATCTGTACTTCTTATTAGTATGGTTTTACTGCTATTGATTTTATATTTCTTGATTTGTTTTATGAAGACTGATGATGTTGCTCTTGTTCCTTTGTTGCACTGCATACAGAGTCTCTAGCTTGTTGCAGTTTCCAGTTCAGTTTTTGTCTGCATGTTTCTATTTATGCCTTATTCTTTGTTATGTGAGGGTCTACACGTGTGACTGAGGTGAGGTATTCTGCTGGCGTGTAGTTTGTGTGTAGGGCTCTATAGCAGTCTGGCCTTTTCCTTTTCCCTAATAGGAGGTGCATTGGTGTTTTAAGGCCTGGTGCAATATTTTCATTGTTGCCTTTTCTTAGGTAAGGTGGTTACTGTTTGAGTGCTGGAAGTTAGTGCATTTCTGGTATGGGAGGTTTACTATTTATGTAATTTCTTATCAGAGAGTGTACTTATCTTTCCCTTGTGTCAATTTTAACAATGAAAGTAATACTGGGCTTTTTAAAAATTTTCCTCATGGATTGTAATGAACAGCATGTCATGCATGTAAGCGCTGTCCGTCAGGTGTGTCACAATGGGGGAAAAGGTTGAGAACCACTGCGTTAGGGATATTTTAAAAAAATCCAGACCTGTTTGTGGGTCTTGAGGACTGGGAGTGAATATCACTGCTATAGAGGGCATACCTCAGCAGTATTTTAGATGTGTGGAGAGATGGAGAGAGAAGCACCAAGGATGACCCCAAGGTAACAGGGTGAGGGGAGTGGGAAGATGAGTACATCATTTACAGAGAAAGAAAAATAGGGATGAGAGAAAGGAAAACTGGTTCTTACCTGCTAATTTTCATTCCTGTAGTACCACGATCAGTCCAGACAGTGGGTTGAGTCTCCTGTCCAGCAGATGGAGACAGAGAAAAACTGAAAGGGTATCCTATATCAGGACAGAGCCTACCCTGCGTCCCTTCAGTATAAATGTTATCAAAGCAGAACAAATAAAAAATGAATCAGAGTAAGATCAAGCAAGTAACAAACTTTAACAAACGAGAACAATAAATTGGAACCTAGATGTTCAACAGGTAAGTAGAAGCTCTTACATGCAAGATAGAATAATGAGTACCTCCGGTGCCTTGTAATTCAGGTAGGAAGTAACCAGTTCAAGATTCTGTGAAAGAAAACATTCGAGCGAACAAATGATGAGCAGATGGATCAAGGGAGGGAGTCTGGACTGATCTGTGGTGCTACAGGAACGAAAATTAGCAGGTAAGAACCAATTTTCCTCTCTCTGTATGTACCCGGATCAGTCCAGACAGTGGGATGTACCAAAGCTTCCCTAAACAGGGTGGGACCCAGACAGACCCTCTTGAAGCACTTGCCTACCGAAGGAGCCCAAACACTGGAGCCCGTACATCCAGGCGATAATGACGAGCAAAAGTATGCAGAGATCTCCACATAGCTGCTCTGTAGATTTATTGCGGAGAGACCGACTGACTCTCCGCCCCAGAAGCAACCCGTGAATGCAAAGAATGAGCCGTTAAGCCCTCTGGGACGGACGCAATCACCTCCTTTAGCCAGCAAACAATCGTAGCTTTAGAAGCCTTGTTTCCCTTATTTCCTTTGTACACTTCCTTGTAAAGGCTCTGCCTATATATCCTTTGGTTGTAAGTTATCTGTAAACCGGCCCGATGTGCAAACGGTTGCCGGTATATAAAACAAAATAAATAAATAAATAAATATTTGGACCACTCTATAAGACAAAGAGATGACGAGAAACTCGAAACTCATTTGTAACCTGTAAATATCGCAGTAGTATTCATCCTACGTCAAGGTGCCGCAGGTCACCACCAGAGATGCTCGCAACTTCCTCAGCGGAAAAAAACAGGGAGTTCCACCGACTGATTGACATGAAAGGAAGACATGACCTACAGCAAAGGGATGGGACCGTCTTGAGGGAGACACCCGAATCAGAGAAGCAAAAAAAAAAAGACTCCCTACAAGACAAAGCCTAAAGCTCGGACATCCTCCTGGCGGAACAAATGGAAACAAGAAGCACTGTCTTGAGAGATAAATCTTCAAGCATAGCACGCTGGAGGGGCTTGAAGGGCACCTCACAAAGGACTTGAAGCACCAAGTTGAGACTCCAGGAAGGACAAGTGGCCCGGACAGGCAGATTCAAATTCTGGGCCCCTTTGAGGAATTGGACTACATCCGGGTGAACCGCCCCAGCATAACCATCGACAGTACCCAAGAGGGACCCAAGGGCCAAAACCTGTACCTTCAAGAGATAGAGAAGCCCTTGGAAAGGCCATTCTGTAGAAAAGAGAGAGAGAGAACCTGAAATACCGGAGCCTTGCGCGCCGGCACTCCAGACTCAGCATAGACTGTTTCGAACATCCTCCAGACACAGACGTAAACGAGGGAGGTGCAAGGCTTACGGGCCCGCAACAGAGTAGATATAACCTCCTCCTTGTAGCCTTTTCTCCCCAGACGCCGCCGCTCAAAGACAAAAGCGATCTGCCTGATCGAAATCTACTGGACCCTGCCAGAACAGATTTGGGAGGTGCCCGAGTCGGAGAGGACCATCCGCCGCGAAGTTTGCCAGATCTGTGAATCACGGCCGTCGAGGCCACTCTGGTGCGATGAGAATGACAGGCCCCCCTGTGGAGTTCTATCCTCCTGAGAACTTTTCCCACCAGAGGCCAAGGTGGAAACAAGTAGAGGAGAACGTCGTGGGGCTAAGACAGAACCAGGGCATCCACCCCTTCGGCACAGTGCTCTCTTTGGCGACCGAAGAATCTGGAAGCCTTCACGCACAATCAGATCAATTTTCTTCGGACAATTCCCACTCTCTGGGGTCTAGACGCTGCCGGCTGAGGAAGTCGGCTTGAACATTCTCCTTCTCCGCTAGGTGGGAGGCTGCCAGCCGGTCCAGGTGACGTTCTGCCCAGTCAAGCAGCTTGCTGGCTTCCAGGGGCCACCGGATGACTTCTGTTGCCACCCTGCCGCTTGATATAGGTTACCGTGGTAGCATTGTCGAAGAGGACTCGCACTGCTTTGCGACGAATCAGGGGCAGAAATACCTTGAGTGCCAGACGAAACGTCTGGCCCCCCCCAGAAGATGGATGTGCCAGTGGGATTGCACTGGGGACCAGCATCCCTGCGTAGATTGAACTTGATACCCAGCTCCCCAGCCGGAGAGGCTGGCGTCCATTGTCACAATGATCCACCGAGACGTTTCCAGGGGCATCCCCTTCAATAGGTGGGCGGGAGAAAGCCATCACTATATGGCGGCGATGGTAGCATCGGACAGCGGCAGGGGCATTTGAAACTCCTCCGAGGCTGGCTTCCAGAGGGACAGCAAGGCTTTCTGTAAAGGACGCATATGCTCAAAGCCCCAAAGAACCAAGCCTATAGTTGAAGCAATAGAGCCCAGCCCCTGGAGATAATCCCAGGCCATGGGAACTGAGAGAGAGATTAGATGTTGCACTTGATGCATGAGCTTGAGTGCCCAAGCCTCGGGTAACAGCATTTTGCCCATGCAGGTGTCAAATCGGGCTCCCAGGAATTGGAGAACCTGGAAGGGCTTGAGGCAGCTCTTGGAGAAGTTGGCTATCCAGCCGTGTGAGAAAAGAACCGACAAAACTCAGTTGACTGCTGTCACGCACAGGTCCTCTGACTTCACTTGAACGAGCCAGTCGTCCAAGTATGGATGGACCAGGACTCCCTCCTGCCGGAGGAAGGCTGCCACCACCACAATCACTTTGGTAAACGTGCGGCGTGGTGGCGAGACCGAACGGGAGTGGCTGAAACTGATAGTGTCTGCCCAGAATGCTGAAACAAAGGAACCTTTGGTACTCTTGGCGAATCGGGAAAGTGGAGAACCATGAGGGCCCTGTGGATCCTCTTGAGATCCAGGATTGGCTGGAAGGATCTGTCTTTTTTTTATGTCTGGAATGGAGGAATGGGCCAGCCTCATCTCATAGCGGGGGCTTGGAGGCAGAGCTTTGGTAGGTGGTGTCACGGAAGGGTCGTTGGCCTCGAAAGAACTGGGGCCATGCTTGACCCCTAGTGGAGGTATTGCGCTGAAACTCTTTGGAGCCTGGTATATCTGCACAGGCCCTGGAAGCGGGAGAGTGACGGAACAAATGACCTGGACTGTTTGGGGCGGTCCTCCGGCAGCTTATGCACCTTGTCGTCAGCCAAGGATTTAATAAGCTGTTCCAGGTACTGTCCAAAAGCAACTTACCCTTGGAGGGGGGGGCGTGCCCAACTGCGCTTGAGAAGAGGAGTCCGCAGCCCAATTCATCAGCCAGAGGAGGCATCTAGCCGAAAGCGCAGGAACCATGGCTCTGGCTTGCACCCGGAGAAGATCTTAAAGGGCATCATCCCCAAACACAAATGCGCCTTCCAGGCATTCTGCCTGTTCTGCCTCTGCAGACGGGAGGTCCTGGGTGCTGAGTAATTGTTAAACCCATCTGAGGCTTGCCCGCTGCATGAGACTGCAACAGACTGTCACCCTGACTCCAAGAGCCAGAACTTCGAAAATCCATATGAGGTGAAGCTCCAGCTTCTGATTCTGCAAAACTTGCAATGCCATGGACCCTACCACGGGGATGGTGGTATGCTTGGTGACTGCGGACACCGAAACATCAACCTTAGGCACTTAAGCATCTCCAGGCACTGGTCCAGCAGGGGGTAAGGCTTATCCATCGCCCTGCCCACCCGAAGACCTGACTCGGGGGACTCCCACTCCCATAGCAGGAACTGCATAAGGATGGGGGTGGAGTAGAAAAGTGCACGGTGGAGCTCTCAGTCCCGCCAAGACTGGGTCCACACTGCGAGCAGACGAAGGAGTGCGGGGATCCTCTAGGGGAACATCAAATCCCAGTTTGTCCAGGACAAAGGGAATGAGCGGTCCCAGCTCCTCCTTGCAGGACCCGTGGATCAACCCCGTCGACTGGTGGACCTGGAAGAACCAAGTCAGAAAGAATCTGCATCAGACGCGGGAGATGGCTGAGGGGGGGGGGGGTCCGGGGGATCCAGAACGCCCGGTACGGACCGGACCCTAGTAGCAGCACGTGAATCTGGGGCCCTAGGGCACTGTCCCGTGCTGAGGGACCTTAGCCGGTGGGGGGGAAAAAACGCTACTGAATTTTGCTAGGTAAAGGGGGAGGGGAAGGACTGCGAGATTGTGTGTGTGTGTGTGTGTGTGTGTGTGTGTGTCAAAAAACCAGGCCCGGAGAAAGCGCATGTGAGCTGAGATCGGGCGGCAAAGAGTTAAAGTACGGCTCTGGAAAGTCAGCAGGGCTTGTATCAGCCGGTAGCTCCGACAACAAAATGGCCACCATTCCCGTGGTTTTTTGCGCGCGAGCCGGCCTCGGAGCGCGACTCACGGCCTGACCCCGAGCCGGAGACTTAGATACTGCCCCGGTGGTATCTCCTCCAGGGAGACATACAGACCAAAGCCCGTCGCGGGAGAGCCGTGGAGCAGGCTTCCCGCGGGCAAGGCAGGCTGACGAACGCGGCATGACTCAGTGTGTGTGTGTGTGTGGGGGGGGGGGGCACCCTACTGGAGCCGTGAGAAGAGAACGGCAGTGCCTGAGCTGAAGCAAGGGAACAAACCCTGCTTCGCTCCTTCCCCAGAAGCTGAAATTAAAACGTTGCCGATTGCTGCCGATCGCCTGTGAGTCTGCTGCTTTTTCTTTCTTGTAGAACTTTAGGCAAACAGAGGAGAACAAAACCTCCTTGCAATGGGACCCGAGGCAGGGACCTCAAAAGGGTGCAGACTAGGCAGAGAAAAGGGGGAGTGACTGGACCACCAGTATCACTCCTGAGGCCAGGCTCCAGGTCACCGGGAAGTGGGTCCCAGGCTGAATACTCAAGGGGACAAGTCCCCCCTGGGACCCAGTAAGAGCAAGGAGACAAACAAGTCTCACTTTAAAGCTTTATAAATGGAAATAACAATACTTGCTTGATCCGGAATCAACCCAATGGGAAGAAGAGGAGAAAAAAATCCCAAAGGAATAGAAAGAGAGAAAACTAGGGAACCGCAGGTTCTCCTGTCTGAATCTGCTGGAGACAGAGAAATACTGAAGGGACACAGGGTAGGCTCTGTCCTGATATAGGATACCCTTTCAGTTTTTCTCTGTCTCCATCTGCTGGACAGGAGGCTCAACCCTCTGTCTGGACTGATCCAGGCACATACAGGGAAAGCAGGTTTGAGGGGAAAGACAAGAAGCTCTGTCTTGGCCAAGTTTAAGATGGTGGTGAGACATCTAGGCAGCCAAATCAGACAAGCAGGAAAGCGCCAGAAGAACAGGGGCAGATGCGGGCCAACAAAATGTGCGTATGGGGAAGGAGCCAGTTTGAGAAATTAGTCAAACCCTGTTTACCCTTTCCAGCTTGCCATTGCTTCCTTTAAGTAATCTGGATGACGCTGTTCCACACGTGAGATCTGTGGGCCCACTTTTTAATAAAAAAAAGAAAAACATAAGACAGCCGGCTGCAGGAAGGAGGAGCTAGGTTGGGTGGGAAGGCAGATGGGTACTCTCTCGTCCCATCCCAGGGGTCGTCATCTCTTCTCCCCAGCTCGATTCTGGTGATCCTGCCGGCAGGAGGAGAAAGGAGCATCATATCTCACCTTCTGCTGGCTCCTGCCTCCACCAGGCTGTTTTCAGTTCTGCAGTGTCTGTCGCCAGCCCCTTGGCCGGCTCTGGGAGTCCTTCCGGGCAGCAGAAAGCCCTGCCACCTGGCCATGGAGTCCACGTCCCGATGAGGGCTCTAAGAGACGCTTTGCATTTAATCAGATAACAAGCTTATTTATTTATTTATTTTATTTCTCTTTAAAAGTGGCTTGTTAACATCACTTTATTTCTACACGTCCGAGATCTGTACAGCTTTTAAAAGGAAATAAGCAATGCTTAATGTACAAAGTAAAAACAGAAAACTAGAAATATCTGAATAAAGTAGAGCAAGCTTCTATAAAGTACACAGTACAAATTAGTAATTAGACATTGTCTGAAGTGCAATACCACTGCAGTGATGATGAGTTAAACAAGGAAAGAAAAATACTCTATCTTTTAAACAATCAGTATATATAATATATATATATTTATATATAATTATTTTACAGATCATAGACCCAGTGATAGCTGTATTTCTGTAAAAAGATATTTACAAATAACCATTTTACACATTACATGTACATCAGCACCATAGTAAAAAGTAAAAAAAAAAAAAATCTATTAAAATCTACTTCTCTAGTACTTGGTCCCAATATGGAGTATTTGGAGGAAGCTTTACAAACAGTGATTCTGTCCTCGTCACAGAGTTGTAACACTCCTTACGTTACCACGCCAGTTACCGCGCTCACCATTCTGGGGATCTGTCTTAAGCCGATTTCCCTAGGTCGGTTCTTCCCGGACGGGCGAGCCGCCCGCAGCAGTACTGCGAGAGTCATCGGCCAGCAGACGTGCAGGACAGGACTCTGCACCACGCCCCTTCCAGGTGACAGGCCAACGCCCCCTTCCTCTGATTGGGCGACCCACGTGAAGAGGGCTGGGCCACGCCGAGCCAGCCTCTTAAGGAACTGGAACAGGTCCAGAACCCGTGCAATGAGCGTAAACCCCAGTCTGAAGCAGCTCGTCCACTTTTCAGATGGAGCCATGTGGTGCACCTTCCCCCTTGTTATAAAAGAAAGAAACACACTGCATCTTCTTCTCTCTACCCCCACCTCGATGCTATAGTGTGACAGAGATCTAGTCCTCTGTAATGTGCTTTTTATCTTTCAGCCCTCGGCTGGTTTCTGTTGTTTACGGCAGGGAGAAGCTCTGGGGATGGACAATCTGGGTCTATGGGTAATGGGGGTCCATTTTACACATCCTCATCGCTCACACTCCTGGCCATTATCTAACAGTAAGAAGCCAGTGAACAACTGGAAAGAAAATGGCAGAAGATAAACCAATGGGAGAAGTTGACTGCTTGGAATTGATCGGGGGCTTATGCTAAGCGGATCAGAAGGAAAGCCCAACCGATCCTCCTGGGTGCGTTAAACATCTGAAGAAACGCTGCGTGTGCAACATTTTCCCATGGGGGGGGGGGGGGGGGGGTGCTTTCTTTTCCCCATCAAATTTAAATCGAGTTACAGATGATGAAACTCACACCTAAGTGTTGTTTCCATTGACTAATGATCACTGGGGTCCTTTTTTTTCCTGTCTCTTTCTGCCTTGCTTTGTAAAATCCCTCAATTTGCTGTAGAAGAACAGAAGTAGCTCCGCACAGTATGCGCTTTATGGCACATGCATCCCAGCCCCGGGGGAATGCTTTCATACTCCGAACAGCAAGAAAGGGAAATACCTGGAGCTTACGCTTCCGTTCTCCTGCTGCAGGGTTTCGGGTGGCATCCACCGCGCTGACTCTGGTATCGCTTTATTTGTATTCCCTCACACTAGTGCGGTCGCACAGGAGCTCGGATCGGGGGGACCTTCGCTACGCCCTGTCTAGCTTCTCATTGTCTTTTCTGGTCTTGCCTCGCTCCTGAAAACTCTCAGGTTTCTCCCTCACCGAGTGCCATTTGCACTACCAGACTGCACGTCTTTCTGGCCAACAGGCAAGTGCCTGGACCCTCCCACTCAGTCACAGGTAGCCTATAACATACGGCCTGAGCCTCGCTCCTCATTTGAGACAGTAGTTTGACTTTAACTTGCCTTCGACCCACTGAATTCAGCACACTTATGGCCCCACAGGTAAATTGTGTGCAATCACTCAGTAGCCCCGGCAGGTTCCAGACCAATCTGAACACCTCCCTTTGTACGCCTGACACTGTTCCTTTTTCGTAATGAACCGGGGCAGGTAAGGTATGAGAACACTGCCCACTCTGTAAGCATCCCTCACATCAAAGGCTGCCAGTGCTGTCCACCGACTGCCCACAGATGCCACCTAGTCTTCAGGCCTCTGCCTCCCCCACAGAACACACTGCTGTGGGGGCCACCATTGCTTTGCAAACTTGATAATGACGCTTTAATCACTTTCGCAACCAGCTGCTCAGCTACACAGAAAAAAAAACCAAGGATGAGCTAACATCCTGTTTCCACCCAATCAGAATTGTGTTTAACTGTACAAGCACATCCGTTACGGGTTTCCAAATAATTCATCAAGTTCTTGCATCCACTCGTCAGAGGGTCCCCCTTTAATGATAGAGTCTACGAGGTCTGGACTGTCTCCGATCCCTGGAAAGGAGCCCCCAGCTCCGTCACTGTAACTGTACGACATTTCCTGACCAGGATTGCGGTCATAGCTCGGAGCAAAGTTACTGCCTGCCATGTGCTGGTTGGGAGTCTGATTGAAAGCAGTCAGACTAGGGACTCCCTGGCCCACACCAGGCATTAGTGACCGTACCTGGTTGCTTCCCTGTTGTCCAGGCAGTGACTGGACCATTTGTCGTCCCATGGATGGAGTCAAGGTTCTTACAGTTCCCGTGCTGTCCACAATCGTCTGGTTGAGTCCTTGTGGGAAGTGCTGCTTGGACATCCTTGGCTGTCCAGGCTGCATGGGATACACCGTGCCGTTGTTGTACGCCCCAATTTCACCACTAGTCCTCCCTGGCATCCCCTGCAAGCTTTGCTGCTGCCAGTTCTGCGAGGCTTGTGAAACCGTAGTTCCCATGATGGTTTGAAGCCTCGGAGCCTGAGGCCTGGGCATGGCCTGGCCAATGGCAGGTCCTTTCATTTGCTGCTGATGCTGTTGGGCCAGGGCCGAGTTCACGAGAACGCTTTGGCTAAACCCTCCGACCATCCCTACGCCCTGCCCAGAAGCAGGCTGCCTTGGTGGTCCCTGCCCCGGGTTGTGTGCCATACTCATGCTGCTTTGGTTTGGATGCTGCTGCTGCTGCAACATTTGGCTCATGCCCGTGCTCATGCTGTACATTCCTGCCGGGCCGGCTGATGCGTTGCTATACGGAGCCATCCCCATTTCGGGCTGGGCAGCTGCCATGGGCATGGTGCCGGGGTTCTGGGAGGGTGCCATGGGCAGCATGCCCGCGCTCTGGGCCATCATCCTCGACGTTCTCATGCTCTGAAGGGCTGCTTGGTTCCTTGCCACGGCTATGTCCTGCGGAGAACCTGCAGAAGACAAAGAAAACAGAATGACACACCAAGCAAATTGCATCTACTGAAGGAGAATGAGACTTTCAAGTTGTTTTTTTTTGCTGACCCAGAAGCAGTTTTGGACCTGCTCCTTGGGGGTTCCAGTTCAATCACAATTGGCTTCTGTTGGGGCTACGGTGTCATAAACCTTCATTCGCCTGGGGACTTTTTTCCCCATATGCTGTAACCCCTCTCCCAACTTATCTAGCCCAGGATTTATTTGTAACATGACCTGGCTGATAAGAAGGATGACCCCTCTCAGGAGGTGAGACTGGTCACTCTAAGTCATCAATGACCGAGTCGTGAAAGAGATGAAGTAGAAATGCCATCTGCTCAAGCAACTCTCTCATTCAAGACAGTCACAACTTAGTGCCATGGGGGGGCAATTTTCCAAGCCATCTACCCAGGTACAGAGTAATTTACCTGCGTGAATCGGCTCTCTGACAGCTGCCTTCCCCCACCCCCCCCCATGCGGCTGAACGTTAGCACGGCCTGGAGCGGAGGCTTTCCTGAGGGCGCGCTTAGGTTGGCAGGGGAGGGAAGCCCACGCGCACAGGCTGCGTTTTACATTTTCATGCATGGGGGTTTTTTTTTTCCCCCCATTTAAAAAAGTGGCTGCGGAAAAAGCAGGTGCCAATGGGGCTGATGTCAAAGGAAAAGGAGGCATGAATCCGTGAAAAGCCCGATGGGGGAAAAGGATGTGCGGAACGGATACATTCAGAATACAGTCAGGCCACAAAATATATAAATAAGTAACCTCCAGGCCCCATCCCTGAGCCACCCACCCAAAAAAAAAGCTTGAGGAATGGGCTGAATAGAGCAGGATCTCCCTCCTAACCCCCTAATATATTAATAAAAAAAAAAAAAAAGCAGGCCTTAGTGACCCCGAGTCCAACCCTCAAGCCCTCCATGATACTGAATGAAAAGTCAACCAGCCCTCTCTCCTGCATCTTCCCCATCCCCATTAACCCCCCTAAAACTCCAGCTGAGAGCGAAGGACATTGTTAACCCCTTCCAGCGCTGCCCTGACAGTAATGCGAGAAGCGGCTGGAGGCGGGCAAGAGGAATGCGGTGCTTCCGGCTGGAGTCCGGAGAGGGACACAGGAGCAGGCTCGGTGACCTTACTCTTAAGTATCATGGGGAGGGCGGAGCGGCCTTGGGTGGCTTAAGGCCTGCATCTTTTTTTTTTTTTTTAATTTGGGGGGATGGTAGGTTAGGAGGGGGATGGGGCACTAGCCAACACATACCTAAATTATTTTGGGGGGGGGGGGGGAGGGGGGGAGATGAGGGATGGGGCCAGAAAGACATTTTTTTAACCTATACTTAATCAACTATCTTTTAAATATAGCTAATTAAGTACCAAGTCATCCGAGTTCATGGGTCTGGATAATGTTAGGACTGCTCGGTGCTGGCTACCTCAGCCGGATAAAAATAAAATATTGGTCAAGTTAGCTGGATAACACTGCTCCACCCCTGCCTTAGCAGGCTACGTTTTTAGCCAGGTTAAGTCGGAGGTGGCGAAAGCAGCAGCAATTTCAAAACCCGCTGTTAAAGTCAGTGATAGAAATTTAAGCGCAAAAGTGGGCCTTGCAGGCCCAACCCCCCACCCTGTGAATATGGACCCCAATATATATCCCTTTGCAATGAACGATGTGGGGCTCGTCCTGGGGACTCAGTGCTGCTTTTCCAATGCTGGCTCAGGTTTTCTGTCCCTGGGCAGCATTCGGGAGACTCCCAGCCATTTCTGCTCAGTAATAATTCCTGCTGACCGGATTCAGAGGGTGCACAGCTCCGGCCGAGCTCAGTCGCTGCATGGGCTAGGAAGGTGTGGGGGAGGGGGATGGACTATGAAAAGCAGGGAATAGCGGCTCTTCTGACGGAGCTGGGACTCCAAGGGAGCAGGAGGAAGCTGCTGAGTGAATGAATTCTCTGGCTCACAACTCCACACACTATTTCATGTATTTAAAAGCATCTATTACACCCACCCTTCCAAAAGGTGCCCTAAAACACACACAATTTCATAAAAGTAACAACATAAGAACATAAGAACATGCCATACTGGGTCAGACCAAGGGTCCATCAAGCCCAGCATCCTGTTTCCAACAGTGGCCAATCCAGGCCATAGGAACCTGGCAAGTACCCAAAAACTAAGTCTATTCCATGCTACCGTTGCTAGTAATAGCAGTGGCTATTCTCTAAGTGAACTTAATAGCAGGTAATGGACTTCTCCTCCAAGAACTTATCCAATCCTTTTTTAAACACAGCTACACTAACTGCACTAACCACATCCTCTGGCAACAAATTCCAGAGCTTAATTGTGCGTTGAGTAAAAAAGAACTTTCTCCGATTAGTCTTAAATGTGCCCCATGCTAACTTCATGGAGTGTCCCCTAGTCCTTCTACTATCCGAAAGAGTAAATAACCGATTCACATCTACCCGTTCTAGACCTCTCATGATTTTAAACACCTCTATCATATCCCCCCTCAGCCGCCTCTTCTCCAAGCTGAAAAGTCCTAACCTCTTTAGTCTTTCCTCATAGGGGAGTTGTTCCATTCCCCTTATCATTTTGGTCACCCTTCTCTGTACCTTCTCCATCGCAATTATATCTTTTTTGAGATGCGGCGACCAGAATTGTACACAGTATTCAAGGTGCGGTCTCACCATGGAGCGATATAGAGGCATTATGACATTTTCCGTTTTATTCACCATTCCTTTTCTAATAATTCCCAACATTCTGTTTGCTTTTTTGACTGCCGCAGCACACTGAACCGACGATTTCAATGTGTTATCCACTATGACACCTAGATCTCTTTCTTGGGTTGTAGCACCTAATATGGAACCCAACATCGTGTAATTATAGCATGGGTTATTTTTCCCTATATGCATCACCTTGCACTTATCCACATTAAATTTCATCTGCCATTTGGATGCCCAATTTTCCAGTCTCACAAGGTCTTCCTGCAATTTATTACAATCTGCCTGTGATTTAACTACTCTGAACAATTTTGTGTCATCTGCAAATTTGATTATCTCACTCGTCGTATTTCTTTCCAGATCATTTATAAATATATTGAACAGTAAGGGTCCCAATACAGATCCCTGAGGCACTCCACTGTCCACTCCCTTCCACTGAGAAAATTGCCCATTTAATCCTACTCTCTGTTTCCTGTCTTTTAGCCAGTTTGCAATCCACGAAAGGACATCGCCACCTATCCCATGACTTTTTACTTTTCCTAGAAGCCTCTCATGAGGAACTTTGTCAAACGCCTTCTGAAAATCCAAGTATACTATATCTACCGGTTCACCTTTATCCACATGTTTATTAACTCCTTCAAAAAAGTGAAGCAGATTTGTGAGGCAAGACTTGCCCTGGGTAAAGCCATGCTGACTTTGTTCCATTAAACCATGTCTTTCTATATGTTCTGTGATTTTGATGTTTAGAACACTTTCCACTATTTTTCCTGGCACTGAAGTCAGGCTAACCGGTCTGTAGTTTCCCGGATCGCCCCTGGAGCCCTTTTTAAATATTGGGGTTACATTTGCTATCCTCCAGTCTTCAGGTACAATGGATGATTTTAATGATAAGTTACAAATTTTTACTAATAACGCAATTTTTACTAATAACGCAATCAGAAACAATACCATCACGCTACAGGTTTAACAAAAGGAGGAGGCATTAGAGATATCAAGCAGTGACAATATAACAAACACAGGGAGCGCGCGCAAGAGAAAACGTCGGTCAGCGTTAGCTAAAGCCGTGCTGAACAAATGTGGTTTTACCAGTTTCTTAAATTCCTTGCTGTCTTGGGTAGGGCGGATATAGCTTAAGCGTTCCCTCGTGTAGGACCAGAGATGGGAAAAGGAGCCAGATAGGCAAGCCGGTCTCAGTGAGGGGGATATTTAGTAGATATTGTCTGGAAGAGCGCAAGAGACGTGAGGGTGCATGAATCCGTAAGGCAGAAGCGATCGAAGGGGAAGAAACAGAGTGAACTGCGTATAAGCCCTGCAATTTGTATTGCATACGACAGTGAACTGGCAACCAGTGTAACGACTTGAAAATAGGTGTCACGCGCTCTCGAATGTGTGTCCCCGTCAGTAGATGGACACCCACAGAGAAAATGTTTTCTGGTTTGTTTTTTTTTTTTTTTTAGAGTGAGATACTTGTTCTGGTGGATTATTTTTTTTATTTGCAAAAGCAGGTTGACTTGGACCTGTCACGGGGAAATTCAACGCAGCATGGCAGATCCCCGAGCGTATGTTCCACTGAGTTCTGTGCAGCAAACGCGTCTCCTTCGTTACTGCTGGAAATACTGACTGTGACCTCTGAGACTTCAGTCGATTACAGAGGAGACAAAGGGAGCTTCGCCCACCTTCCAGTTCTGGGTTAAACACTGCTGCTGCAATCCTCTTTCAGTCCCTGAAACTAAGTACAGTACTCATATACAGTAACAAAGCCTGAACTGTATCATCGTAAAATGTGTAACCTTGTAAGTTACCTTGGCTCCGAGGCAGTGGAAAAACCATTAATTAATTCAGTTCTACTTTATCATACGTTAATGGCCCCCTTTAAGGATGGCAAGACCAGGAGTTACTGAACCACGACTGCCATGATCAAAACTGACAGCAGTTGAGTTGTTGGATATAGCTCGGGGTTAAGTGTACAGCACCCAAATTCATGGACAGACTAAATGTGCCAATTCAACATGAGACTAACTTCATGGCTAGTTTAGATTTTGTAATACAACATCACACTACTTCCTCTTATTTTGCATGAGACGCGAGAATACTTGCATTAAATTACTGCGTTCCACCCCAACTCTAATTCTTAAAAGGAATTTACAATGTGACCATCATACTAGGTGTCATCAAAAAATGTTTGTCACACATTCATATCTCCACCTTTTTATATAATCATCTGCCTTCACATACATAAAAACTTAGAAAAGGACCAAACGGTCATTCCAGTCTGCCCAGCAAGCTTATGGTAGCATCTGCTGCACCATACAAGTCACCCCCTTACTTAGTTTCCCAAATCGTCAAAGTCAGGGCCCCTGTTGGTTGCTGTATGAGTCCAATTCCCCGTTATCTCCTGCCGTTGACGCAGAGAGCAATGTTGAAGTTGCATCAAAAGTATCAGGCTTATTGGTTAAGGGTAGTCTGCCATACCAGCAAATTACCGCCATGCTTATTTGTTTTCTCTGACCGTAAAATCCAATGTTCTTGTTGGTTGCTGTCTGAATCTAATTCCCCTTTTCCTCTTCCCCCCCTTCCATTAAAGCAGAGAGCAATAATGGAGTGCATCACCAGTATCAAGGCTTATTGGTTAAGGGTAGTAACCATATCACCAGCGAGTTACCCCCAAGAACTCTTTTCTTCATTTCTAGCCTTTAGGGATCCACAATGTTTATCCCATGCCCCTTTGAAATCTTTCACTGTTTTGGTCTTCACCACCTCCTCCATAAGGGCATTCCAGGCCTCCACCACCCTCTCCCTAAAGAAATATTTCCTGTTGGTTCTGAGTTGTCCTCCCTGGAGTTTCATTACGTGACTCCTAGTTCTACTGATTTCTTTCCAATGGAAAAGGTTTGTTGATTGTGCACTATTTAAACCTTTCAGGTACCTGAAGTTCTGTATCATATCTCCCCTGCTCCTCCTTTCCTCCAGGGTGTACATAGTAAGATCCTTCAACCTCTCCTCATAAATCATTTGATGAAGACCCCCCACCATTTTGGTCGCCCTTCTCTGTACCGCTTCCATCTTGTCTTTGTCTCTTCGGAGATACGGTCTCCAGAACTGAGCACAGTACTCCAGGTGAGGCCTCACCAAGGACCTGTACAAGGGGATCATCACCTCCTTTTTCTTATTGGTTATTCCTCTCTCTATGCAGCCCAGCATTCTTCTGGCTTTAGCTATCGCCTTGTCACATTGCTTCACCATCTTCAGATCGCCAGACATTAATCCCACCAAGGTCCCTCTCTTGCTCCATGCACAACAGCCTTTCATCCCTCATCACATACAGCTCTAGGACTGAGAACATTTTTTGCAAACAACATAAAACAGTCACTGGTACCACCACCCAATATGAGCTTTGTACTTATCTCATAGGGTGCATTCACCGTCATTTTTATCTTTTAAGAATTAAAGTTGGGGTTGAAGTAACATAGTGATTTAACTTAGATTTTGCTTATTCCCGACTGCCCATCAGCCTTTCTACCCTTTGGTTTGAGGGACAGGATGTGCATCACATGGAGTCTTTGTAGATATCTTTAAAAGAAGCAACAAGAAAGCCCAGGCATTAACATCATCTCTTGTTGCTTCCTTAAAAAGGAGACGCCAGTTTCTTGCAGCAGGTTTTCCCTTGGCAGAAGCACAGGTGTACGGTCTGGCTGGTGCTGAACTCTATTGGTCAAACCATAGCTGGCAGAATGCAGCTGTTCTGCTTCCTGCTTCAGCCCCTCCCCTCCAAGCTATTTGTAGGGAATAGGAGGCGAGGGGCTGGAGAAGGCAGCTGAGCAATTGTTTTCTGCTCAGACGTGTCTGCCCTAGCTTCGCCTCTTTCCTCCTGTCCCCACAATCGTGTGTCAAATAGGCTGCACCACATGAGTGTCCTTGTGTGTATGTGGGTCAGGGGGAACAGGACGAGAGGGGCAATGAAACCCATCAGTAGGTCAAGACTAATTGATATTGATAGTGAGCAACCTGGCTGTCAACCATTTAACCTTGGACGGAAAAGTTGTGTGGAGATCGCCCACTGACTTGGTAAAAGTAAATTGTTTTTATTTTTTGAATAAATCCAAAATGTGTAGGGTTTGTTGACAATCAGTTATTCATTATTTTCTATTTAATTTATAAAAATTTTTTTTTAACTTTTTCTAGTTTTTGCTTTTATGTTTTATTCTTATTTCAAGTTTCATCTTCAGGCTAAGTCAACCTTGTTTTCTGAGTACTACCCTCGTCCTTTCAACAACTTTTTTGGCTCCCTTCCACGTTCTTTTAAAAATCTGGTGCCTAAAATTCACAGTAATACATGTGGGAGCACCGTCCTATATCCAAGCCTGTCGCTCATACTCCCCTCTGCTCCACCTCCCATTTCTTTCTAGCCTTTCCCTTGTGCCTAGTTCCACCTCCAATCACTCTCCCCACCTACCACCTCTCTGCAATATTATCTTTCCCTGGAGCATCTGCTCATCCCATCTTATCCAGTGGCGTAGTCATGGCTCAAAAGGAGCTTTCATCAACTAACACCACAATGAGGTCACAAGACACAGCAGGAGGCTTCAATTGAAGCAGGCCTCGCATGAAACGTAAAATTACAGGCTGTACAGAGATGAGCATACCATGTACACCATGGTGGTATGCGCCAACTGCACTAAGATGAACTCTAACAGAGTTGGTTTTTAAGCCACCTCCAATAGTTGTAGAAAGTAATAAAGCCGTTTTTGTGTGGGGCTTCAGAACGGATCTAGGGCCTTCTGCTCACACCACACAGAAAACCTCCTCCACTTCAGTCCATAGGACTTTCTAGTGGATAGCTTTCTAGAAGCCACCAGGACCCAAGACAAATCCTCTAAAACATCAAGCAGCTGCAAGATTAACCTCTCAACATCCAGGCTGGGAGCGACAGGGCCTGGAGGATGGGATGCCGCAGCCTTCCCTGATCTTGCGTGATGAGATCTGGGAAGTCCCCAGACTGATTGGTCTCTGGATGGAAAACTCCTGCAGGAGTGGAAAGCAGACCTGCAAAGCTTCAAGAGAGTTTTCGCCACTAAGGGAATCGGAGGATGTGCGTACAGAAGACCCTTGCTCCAATGACGGGCAAGGGTGTCAGAGACTGGTTTGCTGTCTGACCTGTACAGGGAGCAGAACTGAGGCACCTTCCTGTTACAGGGGGATGTGAACAGATCTATGTCTGGGCTGCGGAATATCCGATTTGCTACTCCCTGGTCCAAGGACCACTCGTGAGATCTGAAGGCTTGACCCAGCCTGTCCTTTACCACGTACTTCATTCCGGCCAGGTACATAGCCCTGAGCACCATCCCGTAGGACAGGGCCCATGACTAGATCTGGACCACTTCCTGACAAAGGAGGTACGATCCCATGCCTCACTGCTTGATGACATACCACATGGCTATCTGGTTGTTGGTCTGGATCAGGACACCTTTGTTGTACAGCCGATCTCTGAAAACCCATAATGCATACCTGTTTGCCCGAAGCTCCAGGAAGTTGATACAGATGTGAGCTTGAATGTCAACACCCAATACTAGAAGTGCTGTTTTCCCTCCACAAAGTGGAGATACTTCCTGTAACCGGGGAAGATCTCGAAATGGGTGTATGCATCTTTTAGGCCGGTCCCCTTTCTCAAAAGGAGAATTAAGGTGCCCAGGGAAACCATCTTGAACTTTTCATTTTTTTTTAAAAACTTGTTCAAGGTCCTTGGGTCTAGGATCGAACGGAGTCCTCCTGTTCTTTTTGGAATCAGGAAGTACCTGGAGTAGAATCCCCACCCTCTTTGCCCTGGTGGTATAGGCTTCACCATTCTGGCTGTTAAGAGGGAGGAGGGCTCCACCAGTAGTACCTCCTGATGCACTACCAGCCCCCAATATGGGCATGGAGGGCAATTTGTCAGGACACCCAAAAGATTAAATTGGTACCCCTGTCGGACAATGGACAGAACCCACTATTCTGAGGATATACTGGGCCACTGGTTGCAAAGAACTGCAGCCTGCCCCCAACCGGAGGGTCCATCGTCTTGGATACGAGCAACTGGTTTACTCTCCCTGCAGCCCTGTCAAAACCCCATCCCCGAAGTTGACTGAGGAGCCGGCTGTGGCTTGGGGGCTCTCTGCTGCCTGGGATGGCCGCGGGAGTCCTGATGGTGTTGATAGGAGTGAGGAGGCGGAGGATAGTACTTTCTTTGGCAAAAGACAGACTTCCTTGGCCTTGGTCTTGCCAGCCTCCTGGATGAGAATGGGTCTGGAATACTGGTGGAGAGTTGTTGGAGGGTTTCTTGGTGGTCCCGAAGTTGGGCCACAGCATCCCTCACCCTATCTCCGAAGAGATTCTTTTCAGTATACAGCACATCAGAAAGTTGTTTCTGATTGGAGATCCAAGGCCCGCAGCAATGCCATTCTGCAGAGACTCTCGATGCAGTCTCAAAAATATTTTAGGTTGCACGGACCTCATGTTTTCCGCACTTCAGGCCCTTATGCACCAGCGACATGAGAGTGTCCTGCTGCTGTTGAGGCAGCTGCTCAGCCACTTCCTGCACCTCCTTCCAGATGTCCCCTGAGTACTAGTTCATGGAGAGCAGACAGGCAGCAATGCAGGAAAATAAGCATAGCGCCTTGGAACACCTTCCTCCCAAGAGCATCCATCATTTTGCGGTCCTTCTCCGGGGTGCCAAGGAATGGGTCTGAGCGCGCTTGGCCCTCTTGAGAGCGTTATTTGACCACCATCGACTGGTGAAGCAACTGACGCTTAGCGAATCTAGAAGACTTCTAGATGAGGTAGACCCTGTCTGCCTACATATTAATGGGAGGCACTGTGAGGGGTATTTCCATATCCTCAGCGGTAGCTCCTTAAGGATCTTGTGTACCGGGACTGCCATGATCTCCTTAGGAGGCTCCACAAACTGGAGGATCTCAAGCATTTTTGGCCTGGCATCCTCCTCCGTTAAAAGTTGAAATGGCTGGCCTCCCCCATCACCCTCATCAACCCTGTGAAGGTTAAGTCCTCAGTTGGGGGTCTTCTTTCACTCATCTGAAGGAGAAAGGTCTGACAGGAGACCATCAAAGCCCTTGTCGGAGGACTCTGAAGGATCATAGGGACCCTCATCCTCACTGTATACTACAGGGGATGGGGCCCTAGGTGCTCGGCCTTCATCTAGAGGTACAGGCACCGGTAAAATTGGACGGGGGACTACAGGCCTTGGCATCTCCTCCAGTCTCAGTGGAGCTTCCTCCTTGGAGGAACCAGCAATGACCACCACATTGGTAGGGGGGAGGCCTCGGTGCCCCGCCGGGCACTGGTACTGTCTCAGGAACTGGCACAGCTGGGTCAGTAATACACCTATGAGCACACTGAGCTTCTCTTTAGAAAGGTATGATGCCAGGCAGCACTGGCACCAGTGCTGACAGCGCCACAGACCTGATGCCCTGCAATGCCCGATCCACCGCCCACTAGACTTGACGCTCCAGCTCCTCCCCAAATGTTGCCGATGCCAACACCGATTGGGAGGAAGGAGGGGTGGCCAGATATTCTTTGGATCTGCGAGGTGGATCAGTGACTGGCATCAAGACCAGTGGAGACCGTCGTGGACCCCTGGCACCGATAAAGGATTGGCCCTCCTCGCCGCAGGGTCACTTTCGGGGTATTGCAGCAAAAGCTGGTACATCCCTGCGCCCGGCATTGTGCATCGACAGGGACTGGTGCTGATGCTTCTTAGGCTTCCCTTGATGCTCAGCCCGGTCTTTCCCCGTGCCAAGGCCGAAGACGATGAACCTGGCGTCCTTGGCCTGGAGGAGATTGCCAATGGTCGGTCTCCTGCACCCCTATCTGCCAACGGTACCGACAGTCCCGCCGATGTCGATGACACACTGTCATCGGTGTGGCTCACAGGTCCATCGATGCTGATGCCAAAGGCTCAAACTTCCTCAACTGGAAGCACTGATCCATCTTGTCAAGTCAAAGCTGACATCCCTTCAGGGTCATTTGAGTGCACAAGCAACAACCCCGGACATCATGCGATGCCCCCAGGCAGAGGACACATATCTCATGTGGAGCCAGATATGGTCTTTGGGGCAACGACAAAAACCGGACGTGGCCATGATGAAACGAAAAAAAAAAGGGACCGTAGAAACGAAACACTGGTAGCGGCCGTCGATGGCTGGCAGGCACTAGTGCACCACTGCCACGGAGGGAATCTACCACGAATGCAAACCTACCAGAATCGCTGAAAAGCCTGACAAGGACATTACGGGGAGGCAACGAGAGGGACCCGGTGACGGACGATACCAAATACTGCGAAAAACCGCGATGAAAGGAAAGTTTTCCACTAGGCCAGAAACAGCTAAAGTGAGCTCACTCAGACCATGAGGCTTACAGCTCCACTGAAAATAAGAGTCTGGAGAGGGACCACACATGGTATAGGGCATGCTGGGCATGCTCAGTGTGTCTAGTCAAAGTTCTAGAAACTCTGACATAAGTTTTCCGCATTAGGGCTCCAATCTGATGATGTCACCCATTGTGAGAACTACCATCCTGCTTATCCTCAGGGAATTAGTGTTATAGGGCCTGGCTGTAAGGTTTGCCTTGCTGCCTTTTCATAGACAAGGTTGCTGATATTTGAGTCCTTAGTGTTACTGCTGTTAAAAATAAGGTTCTAGGTGCCTCAGACACTGTGTGACCTAAATGGCAGAACAGGTTTCCTCATCTGTGTCGTTTCCAAAATTGATGTTTAGTATATTTGTATTAGTTAGATATTTTTAAATAGGCAGCTTGCTGTGTTCCTGGCCACCAGACGATTTCATCTCTCGCTCTCTCACTGTCCTCTTCTTGGGCCACTCCTTCCCTTCTCCTTAGCTAGCAATCAAGAAAATTCACAAATCCACATGTCATAAAGGATTCATCCAGTCCTCAGTCACCTCAGTTTATAAAATGCATTTTATACACGAGTAGCACACCTTTAGCCTGGCCATGACAGTTTTGAAAACCTATCAGATTATATATGCAACCTGATTCGGCCAATCCATTCTCATACACAATTTCTGGCCCTATATATCAAAAAAATTCTTCCTCCCCACCCGCCACCATTGAACACCCCTGGGTGACGCGGGTTACCTTTGTGAGGGACGGAAGAGGAAGTTAAGCAGGAGGTAATCTTCCCCCACGCCTCTGGAGAGCGGTTATTATAATATAACAGATACGCTAACAAATAGTTTAAATCTAGGGGACGAGGCGAGAGTTGACAGAACACCAGGATGAGAATCCCGCTTTCTGACTGGCCAAGCACCCAAGAAAGCGGCACGTAAAGTTAGTCACTATCCATTTTCTTCACAAGCTATGGTTTTGCTGGAAAAATGTTTGCATGATAATAATATCGGTAGCCACTTCTCTGATTCTTAGTAATTTCCCTGTTGGGTCGATGGCCCTTGAATCTGTCTCAGGCCCTCAACAACTCAAGACAGGATGCAGACAGCGAGGAAATGGCTGGGTTAGGAAGTTACCATCCCCATCACTGTGATTCACCCCCCAAGTACACCTTTACACACCATCCACTCCACAGAGATTGCTCGCTCTAATGCGCCGACGTTCAGAGTGATAAAATCTCCACCCTGTGTCAGGACGCCAGGGATTCCAACGCGGCATGTAGTGTCCTCTTCTTGTTTTGCCACGATGCTTAGGACCTGAAGCAGGATTTACATACGAGCTCCACAAAACCCTTGTCGCAATCCTCCTGAGAGACTCAGAATCCTACACGTGCTCAATTTTCATTCGGAAGAGGTAATAATTACCAGGTTTCCTGCATGCAGAATCTGCCAGACGCAGGAATCCATTATTCTTCATCTCAGAGCTAATTATGCAGCCTCATCAAAATAACTTAAAGCCCTAGTCTGAAAGGAGATATACATGTTTCATCACCCACTTATGTAGTTTAATAGGCTGAGTTTAGAAAAGGTTATTTTAAAGTATGTCGGTCTTCAGTTAAATTGAGGAAAAAAAAGGAGAAGGGGGGGGGGGGGGGGTCCGGTGCCTGGCAACTAGCATGTAATAAAGACAGACTTATTCGTGCTTCCGAGGGGAACGGCCAATCCCTGAATATGGACCTGATCACTATCTGCAACCTGATGCAGACATGCGAGGTAGGGCCAAACCCACACTTCCTTCAGGGCAGGAACTAAAATGCATATTTTACAGCAAAGTGCCAAAAAAGACCGTGGGCTTTAAAATGGACAATCTGGTCTAATTTTTAATTCCTTATTGCAGCAAAATGTTTAGGTTGTGGGGGAACGTGTGGAGCAAATTTGCTAAACAAGTGCTGAAGAAAGACCAGCGATAGCTGCTGGGGGATGCATAGAATAGCGGGATAGATGTGCGTTATTTCTAGAAAAGAGCTTTGATGTAGCCTGGACAAAGTTAAAGGGGTACATCCTATGATATTAAGGGATCACAGATGCTCGCTCTCTTTTCTTTCTTTACTTCATGGTTTCCTCCTGCTCCTGTGTACTTCCAGCTTAGTTGGGACCAGGGCTGGGATCCTGGGCCACGAGCCTTCGCTCACAACTACCCTAGGATTTCTTTCCTATTTTATAACCTCTGCCGACGGTGCTGACCCTGCAATCACGCACCCTAAATCCGGCCATTAGATGTCGCCACTGCACAATGAGCACGCCTCCCGCTCCTCTGCGGGATCCCCAGCCCCAGAGAACCCGGGGAACGGGAGCTAGATCCCTCGCTGCATGGCAGCGCGCCCAGCCACGGGTGCCGGATGAAAGAGATTGTCCGATGGATCGTTGGAGATGCAGGACTGGAGGAAAGAATGATCCCAGGGAAGAAGAAGTCGGAGGAGGTTTCCACTTTCCATATTCTGGACTTTACTTGCCTTTCCAACCCAGAGGGATCACAATCTAAGGGCCTCATTCACTAAGCATTTTCCCCAAAGACACAGAAGGGAAAAGAGCTTTGGAAAAATCAGGCCTTGAGATAGTACTTGAGGCAATGGAGCGTGAAGTGATTTGCCCAAGGTCACGAGGCACATCAGAGGAATTTGAACCCTGGCTCTCAGCCCTCCGCTGTAACCTCTAGGTCACTTCTACACTCCTCTCTTACATGCAGGCTTGAATTTTTTTTTTTTTGTTTTTCATGGATGTGATTGAACCCCCTTCCAAAACAGAAATTCTGGTTTTCCCTGCTTCTCCCCCCGTTCCTTCCGTTTATTTCAGAGTAACCAGAATTAAGGACCTAAACAGAGGCGAGGCCAATATTCAAAGAGGGTTCAATGTCTGTTTAGCCAGATAAGCAGGACTTGTGCGCCTAAGTAGCAGCCGCCGAAAATGTGCGCACGTTCAGCAGCCGCCACTTAAGTCATCTAAGTCCCTTATACTGCTAAAAAGGTAGTCGCATAAATAGTAGGCATGAGGTGGGCGGAGCGAGTTAGCCAGACTAATTGCTGCTACTCGGACTTAGCCACATAAACCATACAGTTAAGCTAGATGTGCCACTTAGCCTTATATGGCTAAGCACTCAGTTATATGCATATATTCAGTGGCATAGCCAGATAGGTTCTCACCGCTAATTTACTTAACCATCCAGTTTTGAATACTGATCCAGGCATTGCTAGGTACTTAAAAGATGCAGGGCACAGGCCCATAAGCCCTCCTCTTCCTTCCTCCCGAGATTTTGATACTTAACTCAATCTCAATCAGCAGGTTCTCTTGCGTTAGGTGGCGCACGGTCTTACTTCCAGCTCCGGCCCCTGGAGTCCCGCTACCGGGGAAGGACTCCCTGGGCCTACGCGGCACCTCACCGCAGTCTGGCCACCTTCGAGCTCCCCGGGCCACGCGGCAGGCCCCCTAGCTCAGGCCTTGCCACAGACGCGACTTCCACTTCAGGTTCAACGCCGGCCCTCTTAAAGGGCCAGTGGTGCGAAACACCCGGAGGCGCCTCCCGATGACCTCATCTGGTCCGGACTATAAAGGGCTGAGCGTGTCTCCTACCCTGTGCCTTGGCAATAGGTTTACTACCTTCTGGTAGAATGAGTTGCCACAGAGTTGTTCCTGCTCCTGAGCTCTTGTCTCTTCTCCAAGCCTTTGATGTTCTCTGTTCCTGCCTGTGTTGCTCCTCATCTTCCTGCCTCTTCTCCTCCCCTCATTTCCCTCGGACGGATCTCAGTGTTGAACCTGGCTTGAACTCTGACTCTGTTTCTACTCCGCCTGCCTCTGACTACTGTCTGGCCACTGACCCTGATTGTTTTTCGCCAGTCTCTGACCACTGCTTGGACACCGACTCTGACTGATCTCCGCCTGCCTTGACCACCACTACCTGAACCTGACCCTGTTCTCTGTGGCCTGTGCTCTCATCGTTTCTTCCTATGTACTGGCCTGCAATGACTTCTTCTCCACGACTCCACTACCTCAGAGGCCCGCACCTAAGATCAGCCGGCCCTGGCACCCGAGGGCTCAACCTAAGGGGAATGTGGGCTGGTATTGGTGAAGCTCCAGTTGGGCCTCTGCTCTCGCCAGCTCCCACTGCAACAGGAAGGAGCCTCAGTTCTGCTCCTGTACAGGTCAGACAGCAAACCAGTCTTGGTCACCCTTATCCGTCATTGGAGCAAGGATCTTCTGTATGCGTATCCTCCAATTCCCTTAGCGGTGAAGATTCTCTTGAAGCTTCGTGAGAACAGGGGGACTATGATCCTCATGGCCCCTTCACTGGACGAGACAAGTCTGGTTTCCACTCCCAAGGGAGTTGTCCATCCAGAGACCGATCAGTCTGTGGACTTCCCCAGATCTCATCATCCAGGCTGTCGCTCACAGCCTGAATGTTGAGAGGTTAATCTTGCAGCTGCTTGATCTTTTAGAGGATTTGTCTTGGGTCCTGGTGGCTTCTAGAAAGTCTTGCACTAGAAAGTCCTATGGACTGAAGTGAAGGAGGTTTTCTGTGTGGTGTGAGAAGGCGGCCTTAGATCCATTCTCCTGCCCCACACAAAAACAGCTTGATTACCTTCTACTCCTGTAAGAAGCTGGCTTAAAGACCAATTCTATTAGAGTTCATCTCAGTGCAAATGGCGCATATCAGCAAGGTGTAGATGGTAAGCCCATCTCTGTATACCTACAACTGTACGATTTATGTGGGGCCTACTTCAATTGAAGCCTCCCCTAAGGCCTCCCGCTGTATCTTGGGACCTTAATGTGTTTTTAGCTCAGCTGTCAAAAGCTCCTATGGAGCCATTCTGATATGTCCAGGTGGGACTGCATGTTGGGGGTCATGTCAAGGCTCATTCTGTTAGAGCTATGGCAGCATCAGTGGCCTACTTGCGAGCAGTTCCCATGGAGGAGATTTGCAAAGCTGTGACGTGGAGAACTCTCCACACATTCATATCTCAATACTATCTGGGTAGGGATGGCCAACGCGACAGTAGGTTCAGCCAGTCTGTCCTTTGGAAACTGTTTGCGGTTTAGAACCCACCCACCCTAGGGCCCATTGTTTGGGTTCAGGCTGTCTCCCTCCTCTGTTACCAACTGGAATGTGGTTGTTGTGCCTGTTGGTCCCTTTTTGTGTTGGGGAGCAACCGGTATCTAGGGATTCAATCACGTGAGAGAATTACCATCCTTCTTGTCCTTGGAGAAAGCAGAATTGCTTCCCTGTAACAGGTATTCTCCGTGGACAGCGGGATGTTAGTCCTCTCAAAACCCTCCTGCCACCCCGCTGAGTTGGATTTCTCCTATTTTTCGTTTTAATTATAATTCTGTTATAAGACTGGAGAGGGACCCCACATGGTATAGGGCATGCTCAGTTTGCCTAGTCAAAGTTCTAGAAACTTTGTCATGTTTTCTGTACTGGGGCTCCATCTGATGATGTCACCCCATGTGTCTGCTGTCCTCAGAGACCACCTGTTACGGGTAAGCAAATCTGCTTGTCTGTCCCCCCCCCCCCCCCCCCCCCCCAAAGTCATTTGGCAGCCCAACTGACTCCCTCACCGTTCTTTTGTTTCTAATGCACTTGAAAAGGTTTTTATTAGTTTTGCTCTTTGTCAAGTCTCTCCTCAAATTCTCTTGGTCTGCTTTATTAGTATTTTGCATCCAATTTGGCAGTGGTTAAGTGCCTGCCTATTTTCCTCATTAGGTCCTGCTTTGTGTGTTATAAAAGATATTTTTTTGTCTTTGATAGCTTTTTTCACAGCACCATTTAGCCATGCTGGCAGATGTTTCTTCTTTTTCTTTTGACCTGACTTAATTTATGGAATGCATTTTATCTGGGCTTCCAAAATAGTGTTTTTAAATAGTTTCCATGCCTCATGCAGACTTTTATCGCTTGTAATTGTTCCTTTTAGTTTATTTATTTAAAGTTCCAAGCCTTATCATAGTCTACCATTTTAAAACTATATGTTATTGTGGTAGTTTTATTTTTTTTTCATCAGTGATTATCTCAAATTTGATCATATTGTGATTACTGTTGTGAATCGGCTCCACCACTATTGCTTCCTGCATTAGATCCTGCATTCCAGTGAGAACGAGATCTCACTGGAATCTCGTTGGCTGTAGGTGCAGTTGCTCCATGAAGCAGTCATTCATGCTGTCTAGAAACTTAATCACTTTGTCATGCCTCAATGAGACAGTCACGGAATAAATGCTAGGGTGATTGAAATGTCCAATAATTATCCTGTATGAGACTTCATGCCTTCGGTGGCTGTGCTTCAAAAATCTGGAACAAGGTACCACTAATCCTACACCTCAAATTGTCTTTCCACACTTTCACAACACCTTTCCTTAGAGTCCTCGTGGGAGAGAAACTCAGTCTCTCCGACCCATCTACCTGAACTGTCAAGTAAGGATTATAATTTATACACCCTGCCCTCTAAATGCTATCCACTGTGAATATAAATGACCTTCAACCAACATATTGTAACTGTTAGTTAAAACCTGATTATGTAATCCACCTTGAGGCCACTCGTGGAAAAAGGCAGAATACCAAATAATTACTACTGCGGATAACACTATATTTTCACAGTTTTGTGCAAGATCCTTATGTACTGTAAGTCCTGTAGGTTTTATTATTTTAATGTAATGTATTTTAGGTATTTCAATAGCTGTGATTTATAGTCAAGCTTTTCCTTAATTCAGATGATCCATCCATCTCTCTCTCTAATAACTGGACTAGCGTTTTAGTTAAGCTTTTCGTTCTCTGAACAAGGCATAACTTTGCAGGCAGGTTATGCATTTTTCTACCACCCATTTTAGAAAATTTGTCTTCATCCTTTGGCTTATTGTCTCCACCTTTATCCCATCCCCCGTCTAATTTACACATTGGTCCATTCTCACCCAGTTTCATATGTTTTGTTCCTTCTCGACATCATTTTCTAGCAAAGTTAGCTTTTGATCCCCTGTTATGTATCCTGGAAATGTGATACTGTGCGTTTTAGTTTCTTGCTCTCAGGAAGAGCATAGTATTTATTTGTAACTTTGATCCCAGTTACCTGTATCCCTTGTTTGATGTAATGCATTCGTTTATACTTTTCACGTTTCGCTGTAAACCGATGTGATATGTAATTTTGAACATGAATGTCGGTATATAAAAATTCCAAATAAATAAATAAAGAAATAAAAGTTTACATAATTATTGATATTTATGTAATTGGTTTATGATTTGCTATAATTCCATTTTAAGTGCTATACCTCACCTTCCACACTTGTTGAGATAAGGCAAATAATAAATGCTAAAATAAAATAAATGAATAAATAATCTTAATTTAAGCAGGAGGTTAGGCGACAAGGATATGTGATACATTCTCTAAGCCCTCTGCTAAACCGCAACCCATACTTAAAAGAAAATGCATTTGGAAACACTACATACCAATCTCAGAAACACAGATCTTTTTGCTATCCAAGGGCGGACAATAAGATTGTAAGTTAAGTAGTTCCTGTCAGCACAAAGTGAACCACAGTTAGACTGCACCAGATAACTCTTGCTATCAATTTTTTTTTTTTAAATGTGAAGGCTTAGTATTTTGTCAGTAAGGAAATCTAGCAAAAAAACGAAGTCGAAAAGCCAAATGATGCTGACGGAGCAGTTTGTACAGAGGTACAGCACAGGTATCTTCACATGGGCTGTGCAATTCAGTGCCCAGAAAACAGGGGTCCCTGACCACGATCTGCGGCAAAGTCAAGGCAACAGACAGCAATGTACCAGGCCGGGCCTGGTAGCAAAAAGGAACGATGTGGGTAAGTGGAGACAAGAAATAAGGAAGCACATGAAAGACTGGGAAACCAGACTACTGTGTATCCTCTCTCAGACCTCAAGAACATTTTGGACAAAGGTGCGTACCTCTGTTTGATCATCCCCTGCTCAGCGTGAAGGCTTGCGCTGTAACCCATAGAAGCGCGCAGCTGGCGAGGGATGCTTTGTGGTTTGAATCTCTCACTGGAAGGCTATTAATTCAGCCAGGAAAGAGAATCAGGACTCCCAAGCCTGATGGTGCCCTGCGGGAGACCTGCTGGGCTCTTACCTGGGAACTGATTGACCTGTTGCACTGTGTAAGGGTTCCTCTGCTGCTGGAGATGCTGCCTCGGCAGATGTGGCTGCTGCTGCATTTGCTGTAAAGGGAGGCAGACAAGGAAAAGAGAGAGGAGAATTATAAAAAAACAAACAAAAAAAAAAAAAAGTTAACTTCACCATCCTGTTAAAGTTGCAAGCTCCAGCTACACCACTTAGTTTTGTCGACCTGCTTCTAAAAAGAAGGAAGCCAGTCGTGGTCATCTTTGCTTCTTTCTCCTTGCTGCCCCCACATATGCTCCACAATATTTCCTGCTGACCCCTATTTAAGCCCAGCTGATCTCATAGACCAGTGTTTGCCAACCCTCTCCCGGAAGCACACCTAACCAGTCAGGTTTTCAGGATATCCACAATAAATATGCATGAGACTGATTTACATAAATTGGAGACCCAGGTATGCAAATCTATCTCGTGCATATTCACTGTGGCAATCCTGAAATCCCGACTGGCTAGGTGTGCTTCCAGGAGAGGGTAAGGAAACACTGTCATAGACCAACGAAGCTATCAGGTTGGATTGAGACAACATTAGGGAGCCATTGGCTTTCATTTGGAAACTGTGAGGTCTAAATTCAGTCAATGTCAAGACAGCAAAGTTAGGACCTGATTCACTAAGGGCTTTTCCCATAGACACAAAGTGGGAGAAAAGCCTTAATTAATCTGCCCTTAGCTGGATGAACGTATCCAGCTACCTTTGGAGGTATATTCAATAGTGCAACCACACTAATGATTATAGCCTGCTATCTTAAAGTTAAACGGCTAACTTTATCCAGCTAACTGAACACTTCTCAGTTATGTTCCCGGAACGCTCCTAACTTATTATACGGCTAGAATTTAGCCATATAAGTGCCCAAATCTTCATTTAGCTGGATAATTTCTGAGTTACCTAGCTAAATGCTTCTGTATCTCTTGCCTGCTGCTTTGAGCACTCATGCCTTAGACTCACTATCACAGTGCTAAGGAAACAGGGAAGAAGGTAAACGCCTTTAAAGAGTTTGCTTAAGGAAACTGCCCAAATATCCGTCCCCCTATGGCCCAATGAGCTTGCCAGTTGGTTTCTAGAGAGCTGCGCGCTATTTGTTCCCATTCTGCTACCCTGTGGCCTGCAGTGTCACAAGCTTGTGCTGCCTTTACCCGTGCCTTGCTTTCTCCTTGATTATCTCTCCCCTTGAGAGAGAGTGAAGGGGGGGGGGATGAGTGCAAAACTATGAAGACCTAATCTTGTTGTGTCACAGTGCTGGGTTCCACCACATCTGCCGCCCTCTTAATAAAGAAGCACTGTCTCGTGCTTCCTCTGGCCCTTCCTCCCTGCAACTTCACCTCAGGACCCTTTGTCCTTCAGTTTTCTTTTCCATGGAAGATTTCACCTTCCCCATACTTTACTGAAGCCTGACAAACATTAGATTTTTTTTTCTTTGTTGATGAGCCGGCAGTTTCCTTCTGCTCCTTTACACCTTCAGCTCAGTCGCAGCCAGGGCTGGGATGCTGGCACTATGAGCCCTTATTCACAATTACCTGGGGGGATGATTTCTTTCCCCTGTTTTATTCCCACTTCCAGTGTATTTATTTATTTATTTAGCATTTTTATATACCGACTTTCCAATAACAGAATTACTGATCAAGTCGGTTTACATTTTAACAGTAACAATAACACTGACAAGTAAATGTCTTACAATGAACAGGTCGATATAACTTGGATAAGTATATATGGGGTTAACAAGTAAAAGATACATTGCCTAATGTAGGCATAAGTAAAAGATACAGTGCCTAATGTAGGTTAAATAAACAGTTGATAATTATAAGACTGGGTTATGATCTTCGACTGCCAAAGTTTACATGAGTTCTATAGATGATCTAAATAGCTCTCAAGTGGATTACCACCGAAAGGATCATTGGCAGGGATGTTCCGCAGGTTGCTGTTAGGGGAACGCTTGGTTGAATAACCAAGTCTTGAGTCTTTTTTTAAATGTAGATGAGCATTGCACTGATCTGAGTTCTGGTGGGAAAGTGTTCCAGATTTTGGGGCCCGCTGTGGAGAAGGCTCTTTTGCTTAATGCTGACTTCATCGGTAGTATATGCAGGTTGTTTTTATAGGCTTGTCTTACTGGTCTGGTGGAGGTGTGGAATTGGAGAGGGATTTTGAGCTCGAGTGGTGCCAAGTTGTGTAGTGCCTTGTGGGTTATTGAGAGCACTTTAAAAAGTATTCTGAATTTAACGGGAAGCCAGTGTAGGCTTTTCAAAATGGGTGATATGTGGTCTCTTTTGTTGGACTTGGTTAAGATCCTTGCTGCTGCGTTTTGCAGCATCTGTAGAGGTTTTATGGCGTTAGCAGGGAGGCCTAGTAGAAGTGAGTTGCAATAATCTATTTTCGTGAGAATGACTGCTTGTAGCACTAAACGGAAATCTTGGAAATGGAGGAGAGGTCTCAGCCTTTTCAAAACTTGTAATTTGAAGAATCCATCCTTTACAATATTATTTATGAGAGATCTGTAATTCATTTGATTATCAAGGATAACCCCTAGATTTCTGACTTGTGTGGACATTGTTAATTGAGTAGACAAGATGGTACTGGGATGTGTGTAGGTTCCGTCTTGGGAGATAAGGAGGTATTCTGTTTTGCTTTGATTTAGAATCAGATTGAGGCTAATGAGCAAGTTGTTGATGGCTTGTTTGCAAGAGTTCCAGAAGTCCAGAGTTTTTTGGAGAGATTCAGTAATAGGAATCATTATCTGCACATCGTCTGCGTATAAGTAGTGTATGAGATTTAGGTTAATGAGGAGCTGGCAGAGTGGTAGAAGGTATATATTGAATAAGGTTGGAGAGAGTGACGATCCTTGTGGGACTCCCAAGGTGCAGGTGACTGGTTGAGATACTTCCTTGTTGACCTTGACCTTATACTGTCTGTTCTGTAAGAATGATTTGAACCATTTGAGGGCCTCATCTCTAATGCCAATGTCTGACAGACGATCTATTAATGTGTTATGATTGACCGTGTCAAATGCCGCCGAGAGATCTAGTAGGATGAGAAGACAAGGGTGTCGGTTTTCCAGATTTAGTAATATGGAATCCGTTAGTGAGATAAGGAGAGTTTCCGTGCTTCGAGATTGGCGGAAACCGAACTGTGCTGGAGAAAGAATGTTGTGGTCGTTTAGGTATTCAGTTAGTTGTTTGTTTACAACTCGTTCCATGATTTTTGCGATGAATGGTAGATTTGCAATTGGGCGAAAATTGGATGGGTTTTCTGGAGAAAGATTAGATTTTTTTAGAAGTGGTTTTACTCTAAAACCACTTCTGTACCTGATCTGGCCATTGTACCTGGTCTGGCCATTGCCACCATGGTTCTGGGCCGGGGGGGCCATGCACCAGGGCTCCCTTCTGGAGCCCCCGCAATCACGAGGCCCTGATACCTCGAGTGATGAGCACCATCCCAAGGGGGGGAGGGGGGCTGTAAACCTGCCTCCACAGCAACCTCAACCCCAGATGACTTGAGGAACAGAAGATGCAACTGGGGGATTGAAGCGAGGACCTTCCACATGGGAGAGGCAGCTTTGTGCGTTTCAATCCTATCCCCCCCCTTTCCCTTTATTCCTCCCGCGAGCACATGTTGCCTGTGTTAAGCCTCTCTTTGTAGTCTTTGACCAGCTGGCAGGCCTTATATTATTTTAGGAGCCTTTTTCTGCAGTGCTTCCAGCCTCTTAAAAGTCCTTCTGAAGATTTGGCCTGCAGAAGTGAATACAGTAGTCAAAGTAGAGTCTCACTAGTGACTTATACAAAGGCAATATTGCCCCCCTTTTCTTCTTTGGCTGACGATACCTTGGTTTATGCAACCCAGTATACTGTTAAGTTTTTCCAGTTGATTTAGTATGTTGAACTGGCCATCATGGTCATTGAGATGATTACGCCCAGATTTCTTTCTTTGACAGTTTCCAGCTCTTTTCCTTCCATCTGAAGGAAGTATTCCATTCCTACAGTGCTGGTGATTTACTGTTCCTGACCTTGGGCGCTTATGATCTTTGTATTAGCAATGGAAGGTGGTTTGCTCTAGGTCTGGCCTTGTGGCTGTGAGCTGTGACCACTAGATCACACTGTTAGCACCACAGCACACTTTCCACAAACATCTGCCGGTGACTGAGTAAACGACAGTCAGTAACACGGTGCTAGGCCAATGTGCTTTAACATGCTTGGAAGCAGCGATTCTCAACCCAGTCCTCGAACACACTGAGTCAGATTGGTTTTTAGAATATCTACAATGAATGTGCATGATAGATTTGCGTACAATGGAGGCAATGCATTGTGGATATCCTGAAACAAAACTTCTAATAAATCAACTCTATAATATGCCCCAGAGTGAGCAGAGGAAAAAGGAAGATTCCTAACTGAAAACTATTACCAAATTTGGAACCTTTCTTAACACACGAATGAGAAACCTATGCCATTCTTCAAATTTCTTCAGAATTATTATAATAAACAGATCGAGCGGACTCTCCAAACCTTCTCTCCACCACCAGGCAGGACTCTGGACTAATCTGTGGCACTACAGGAATGAAAATTAGCAGGTAAGCACCAATTTTCCTTTCCCTGTACGTACCCAGATGAGTCCAGACTCCTGGAATGTACCAAAGCTTCCCTAATTGGGGTGGGACAGCGAGAGTCCTACTTGAAGTACACTTTTACCGAAACTGTCGACATCCGAAGTCTAGCAAAAGTATGACAAGACTTCCCAGTAACCGCCATGCAAACCTCTTGCGGCGACACCAGCTGACAATCTGTCCAGGAGGCCGCCTGGGAGCGGGTAGAGTGAGCCTTTAACTCCTCCGGGTTAGGACGACCACGACAGATGAAGCCTCCTTCAACCAACATGCAATTGTAGCTTTTGATGCCTTCTGACCCTTTTTGCACCACTCCATAGCACAAAAAGGTGATCCGATAATCTGAAACTGTAGGTGACCTCCAGATACTGCAACAAAGCCCTTCTGACATCCAGATGTCTTAATTCTTTCGCATGAGGCGCACCAATCTCCAAATCTGGAAAAGTCAGAAGCTCCACTGACTGACTTAAGTGGAACACTGAAACCACCTTCGACAGAAAAGACGGAACGGTCCTCAGAGATTCTGGAATCTGAAATCCGTAAAGAGGGATCCCTTACGTGACAGGGCCTGAAGTTCAGACCCCCTCCTGGTTGAACAAATCACCACCAAGAAAACCACCTTCAAAGTCAGATCCTTTATGGTGGCCCTCCTGAAAGGCTCAAACGGTGCTCTACATATGCCCCTGAGGACCAAGTTAAGGCTCCAAGGAGGACACACCTTATGAACAGGGGGGGCACAAATGCTTCACCCCTTGGAGGAAACGCACCACATCTGGATGTGCAGCCAGAGTTGTTCCATGAACCTTGCCCCGCAAGCAGCCCAAGGCAGACACCAGCAACCTCAGGGAACTAAAGGACAAACCTTTCATTAGGCCTCTCTGCAAAAAAGCCAGAATCCGTGCCACTGAAGCTCGCAGAGGATCAACCCCCCTGCTCCATGCACCAAGATTCGAAGACCCTCCTAACTCAGACATACACCAAGGAAGTAGAGGTCTTGCGAGCTTGCAATAGAGTAAGAATAACATCCTCCGGATATCCTTTTTTCCTTAATTGCTTCCTTTCAAAAGCCAAGCCGCCAGACAATAGTGATCCGCTTGATCTGAAAATATAGGACCCTGCCGCAGAAGATTTGGTAGATGGCCCAGCCTCAGGGGGGCCGTCCACTGCTAGATTGACTGGATTCGCAAGCCACTCTGGAGCCACGAGAATCATCTTTCCTGGGTGGACCTCTATTCTCCTTACAACCTTGCCCACCAGAGGCCATGGAGGAAACACGATCAAAACGTCATGTGGGCAAGGAAGCACCAGGGCATCAACCCCTTCCACTCCGTGCTTTCTTCTGTGACTGAAGAAATGCGGTGCCTTTGCATTCCTCTGGGTTGCCATCAAATCCATATGAGACATGCCCCCCATCTGTGAGAAAAGAGAGTCATCGCTTCCTCCAATTGCTCCCATTCTCCGGGATCCAATTGTTGTTGGCTGAGAAAATCTGCCTGCACATTGTCAATCCCCACTATGTGCGAAGCAGCTATTAAGGCCAGAGGCTGCTCCGCCTAGGACATCAGCATCTCTGCTTCCTGAGCAACCACTCGACTCTTGGTACCTTCCCTGACGGTTGATGTAGGCCCCTGTCGTCGCATTGTCGGACAGGACGCTGACTGCACAGTTGCACAAAAGGGGAAGAAACCCCCGCAGAGCCAACCACACCGCTCTCGTCTCTAGGCGAATGATGGACCAAGTTGCTTCCTCTGCTGATCAAAGGCCCTGCACCGACTGGGACCGACATAAGGCCCCCCAACCAGAAAGACTGGCATCGGTAGTCACCACCATCCACTGATGTCCCTCGAGATCCACCCTGCGGCACAAATGGTCATGGCCAAGCCACCACGAAAGACTGGACATGGCAAATTCTGTAAGCAGTAGCGAAAGATGAAACTGCTCTGAAATTGGATCCCACCAGGATAGCAACGCTTTCTGTAGAGGTCTCATATGAGCAAACGCCCACGGGACAAGCTCCAAGGTCGAGGCCACGGAACTGACAACCTGTAAGTAATCCCAGACCCTGGGCACTCGGGCCTACAACAGGTTCCAAACTTGAGCCTGAAGCTTGACAATCCGCTCTTTCATGAGAAAGACCTTCCCCACACGGGTATGGAAGCGCACACCCAAGAACTCCAGCACCTGCAAAGGCGAAGGTTGGCTCTGGACAGATTGACTATCCATCCCAACGATCGCTGGCATTGCAGCATCACTTCTATTGCATGTCAGCAAAGATCTTCAGACTTTGCCTGGATGAGCCAGTCGTCCAGAAATGGATGGACCAGCATGCTCTCCTTTCTGAGAGCTTCTGCCACTACCACCATCACCTTGGTGAAGGTCCTTAGGGCTACTGCTAGTCTGAACAGGAAAGTGCAGAATTGAAAATGCCTCCCCAGGATCATAATCCAGAGGTACCGCTGATGATCAGATCAAATGTGCAGTTACACCTCCTTCAAATCAAAGGAAGCCAAGAACTCCCCACTTCTCACCATTGCTATGATGGACCTTAAGAGTCTCCATCCGGAAACGGGAAACTTTGAGAGTTAGATTCACCTTCTTTAAACCCAGAATTGGACGAAAGGTTCCTTCCTTCTTCGGCACCATAAAATAAATCGAATAATGCCCCAGCCCCTATTTGTCCTGGGAGATGGGAACAATAGCCCCCAACAATTGCAGCCGCTGTATGGTCTGCTGAACGATCAGCTTCTTTTCCTTTGAGGCACAAGGGGACACCATAAACAGGTTTCTGAGTGGCCAGGCAAATTCTAAAGCATAGCATTGTCCTATCATGCTTAGAACCCACTGGTCCGACGTGATTTTGACCCAATCCTCATAAAATTGAGTCAAACGACCCTGATGATTGGGACTGAGGAGTGGGCTGGCCTCGCCTCATTGCGCTGGCTTGGCTCCACCACCACTTTGGCCGGAGTCATCTCAGTTCGCTCTGCGCCCACAAATGGCTGGTTCTAGGACTGCGACCTCTCTGAGGTCTGCCTCTGACCACCACTTGCTGCTCTGCTCTAGTGAAAATGCCTTTGCCCCTAAAATCAAGAGCGCACAGGGAGAAAACCTTTGGACCCTCTTGGCTTGTCCTCCAGTAGCTTGTGGACCTTGTTATCTCCCAGATGCTTCATCTGCTCCAAGTCCTCTCCGAACAGAAGTTTGCCCTTAAAAGGTAACACTCCCAGCTGAGCTTTAAACAAGAAGTCTGCTGACCAGTTCCACAACCAAAGAAGTCTCCTAGCCCAGACCACAGACATCATCGTTCGAGAATATGTGCGAATGAGGTCATACAAAGCATCTGCCCCTATAACTGACTGCGCTTCCAATCGATCTGCCTGTTTAGACTCCCGGGGTGTCATATTTCTGTCACCTTGTAACTGCTGCACCCATCGCAAACTAGCTCAGAGCATAAAGCTGCTGTAAACAGCCGCCCGGATGCCCCGCGCCGACATCTTGAAAATCTTCTTAAGATGCACCTCAAGCTTCCTTTCTTGCAGATCCTTCGGAGCTGCTGCGCCAGCTACAGGAATGGTGGCCCTCTTCGTAACTGCAGAGACCGAGGCATCCACCTTTGGCACCTTCAAATGCTCCAGCGTGTCTTCGGGCAAAGATAAAGCCTATCCATGGCCCCTGCTGACCCTGAGGCCAGTCTCCAGAGTGTCCCACTCCCTGACCTCCAGCTCTTTCATCGACCTGTGAAAAGGGACGGTCTTAGCTGGACCCTGCAGAACCGTTATTCCCAATTCCGCCAGGACTGGTGGGATCAGGGGCCTGAGTTCCTCCCTTTAAAAACAGGCAAACCACCTTAGGATCGCCACCCTCCATTGAGGGGGCCTTTCTCGTGTCCTCCTCCGGACCTTGCACCAAGTGAGAAGTATCTGCATCAGGAGAATCATCCACAGATGGCAAACCACGATCTGATTCCTCCAAGGAACACTTCTCAGTGGCCCCTGCCCCAGAAGGACCCAGGATCCTCCGAAAATCTAGACTTCTTCTTGGGGGGAGGATCTGTCATCTTCCGCTTGGAAGGGGGCCTGCTCCGCATCCTTATGGGCCAAAAAGGCTTTAAGCAGCAATAAAACAAACTCTGGTGAAAAAGGTTTCAAGGAACCCTCCCAATCCTCCTCCAGAGGAACCTGCTCCTCCCCCGACAGGTCCCCAATGGGATTCCTGGTTTTCCTCCACAGAGAGATCTGCTGGAGATAGCGCAGGCAGGAGATCCCCTGCCGCAGACTGTGCCTTGAGCGCGAAGGTATCCAAAATGGCCGCCGTTCCCGTGCTCAGCGGCAACGGATCAACGGCCTACCACGCTGCAGCTTTAGGCCCGCCAGACGCTCTGCAAAGTCGATGCCACCGCAGTGTCGTCCCCCCCGTCCCCCCCCCCCCCCCCCCAACATGACCTCTCCACCAGGAAGGCAGTGGTAACAGCGGCCATCTTTGGAAAAGCGCATGGCAGCCTCTCGGCAGGCAGCGCAGCAGCTGCCTTGCAGCATGGCCCGGCACCGAAACCGACCACGTGGCACACGTCGAAAAGGAGATGCGCTGGAAGCCGCAACTGGATAACACCACTCACCCGAGGCCCCTCTGCCACAGACAGGAATCACATTCCCTGTCCTTTATTCTACTTTTTTTGATTTTAAATAAACTTAATAAAACTGACATAAAGTAATAGCCTTACCTGAAGGGTGGCAGATGCTTCTCCCAAGTCTCCTAAGGATGAGGGAACCGGACCACCGGCTGTCACCCCTAGCATAGATCAGTGAGCTATGAAAGGTTTCCAACCCCTGCTTGTCCTCCTCTGAAAACCAGGAGGGATGGTCCCACCAGCACCTGCCAACCTCCTGGGAGGGAATTTCACCTAATCTATCCTCTTTTATGTCTCTTTTTTTTTTCCTTAGGTACAGAACTGCAGGTTTTGCACCTCCTCCATCTGCTGGAGACAGAGAACTATGAGGAGTTGCAGGTGGCACACCAAGTTAAGAGGTAGTTCCTGCGAAATGTTCTCTGTCTCCATCTGCTGGATGGGAGGCAAAACCCAGGAGTCTGGACTGATCTGGGTACATACAGGGAATAACTTCTAGTGAATTTAATGCCTATGAAAAATTTGTATCGGCAGCAGGAAGTATAGGCAGGGGGAGTGCAAACTTCCCCCTGCATCACCCTTCCAGTGCACCTCGAACTTGTTCTGGGGGCACTACCTCTAAGAGGTGAGAGTATAATTCGGTTTCCATTGCCTAACAAATCCTCAGTCAGCAAGAGTATGAAGTAGTGCAAGCCATGATGTTGATTTTAGTGACCTGTGATGTGGACACCCTGTCTAATAGGATTTGAACCGAGACCACATGGGTGGCTTTCAGAGGGGACTCGATAAAAGCCAGAGACCTAGCTCATGACTACTGCAAAATGAGGTGTAACGGTCTGCATATAAACAGCAAGCCGAATATGCGCGTCACTTCTGAAAATCAAGTTCTGTGTCTACGGTCTGGATTTATGAAAATGCGGTAAGTACCGCATGCGATAGCAAAAGGGGCGTGTTTTATGCTAATATAGCATTTATCGCAATTTGTGCTCATTACCTGTGCGAAGAGCTAAATTAGTGCAAATTGCGATACCATTTTCAGCTTCTGCAATAAGTGCCAGATCTGTACCAGGGGACCATTGTTAATGGTCCCAGATGAGAGAGAGAGCGAGAGCCTGGCCATATTGTCATGGCCCATAGGTAGGTATTTGTATCCCTATGGTAGGCCCACCTAGTAACTCGAGGTGGGGTTTAGGTAACAGTGTAGGCGGTTAGGGGCCACTTTGACATTCTACGTGACACCTACGAACAGAACAGTGGTCTCTTGTGAAGATTTGCTGGCCTTCGGAGTGAGGAAACTCACCCAAAGATGAGATTTGGCCAAGGTTCTCTCAAGATAGCTTGATGTTACCCAGGTAGAAAATCCATCAAGCTAGGTTGAGAGAACACTGCCCAAATCTCATCTTGGAGTGAGTTTCCTCACTCCGAAGGCCAGCAAACCTTCACAAGAGACCACTGTTCTGTTCGTAGGTGTCACGTAGAATGTCAAAGTGGCCCCTAACACCCTACACTGTTACCTAAACCCCACCTCGAGTTACTAGGTGACATTATGGCCAGTCTCTCTCCCTCCCCCCCCCCCCCCCCCCAAGGCTCTGAACCTGTCAATTCAGCTGAAATCGGACTTACAGGAGACATCGCAAATGGCGAGGAAACCTTACCGCACGGTCACGGCAGCTATCGCACAGCCTAATGCAATCCAAAGAGGTGTTGTTAAAATTGGCGTTATGGCTGTGCGATAGCTCTTCGCAGACAGGCTAACCCAGCCCACTCTCCGCCCCTAACTCCTCCTATTTTTGGAATTTGCATCACACCATACGAAACGGTGCGATCGCATGCGGTAAACACGTTTTCGCATGCGGTAAGGGCCTATCGCATGCGTTAACGGGGCTTTTCGCATGTGATAAGCCCTTAACGCATGCGAAAACGCCTTATCGCATTTTGATAAATGACCCCCTACATTTGTAACATGCGTCCAAAATGTCCCCAGGAATATCTCTTTCTTATGCAGACAAATGCATGCATGTTATACAGTTTTAGATAGCTGAAAATCCATTTAGGCGCATATGGGCAATTTATGCTCATAATTCCTTATTTTTAAACATGCAAACTCTGATTTTTGTAAATATACCCCATAATAATCGTTAGCATTTTATGATGGCCATAGGTGAGTCTAATGCTATAGTGAAAGTGGATCTGATTGTTTATTCTTTTTTTATGGAGAGGGGCTGGCAATGTCTTTCTCCTTTGCCATTCTACCCCATAGCTGGGGAAGAATGTCACAAGGGGGGTGATTTTTCCTCCTCACTCATCCCAGACTTGGGCCGAGGGCCATGCCCTGGATCTCCCTCCGGAACTCTATGATCACAAACCCTGAATCCGGCCACTAGGAGTCGCCATTGTATAGTGACTAGGACTCCCTCTGCCCAAGGGCTATGAACCCTGCTTCAGTGGCATCCACAGCCCCTGAGCAGCTCAGGAAGCAGAAGACCAGAGCGGCTTACCAAATCCAGGGGTCCTATGCAATGCCATTAAGCCACCGGGCCCGACCTGTGTTTTGCATTTTTTTTGCTAGTCCTTTGTGACGAGACGTACCTGTTCTGCCAGGATCTGCTGCTGCTGCTGCCTCTGTTCTCGTAGGAACAGTTGCTTCTGCTGCTCCATCACCTGCAGCTGGGCCCGTTGCTCAATCAGCATCTGTTTCATTATGGCGGCCTGGGGCTGGTTTGCCAGATAGCCGGGGGTTCCGGGATTTGCTCCTGGCACCATGTTCCCAGAGACCGGCACGGAAGGCTGCATGGGTCCGGGGGGCCGAGACATCGCCACTTGGGTCTGCTCCTGTACAAGAGAAAGAAGGATCCTCAGTGCGCCAGTAACTTAGCATCCGAAAGGTAGACAAAACGGACATAAACCGGGAAGGCAGGAAGCATAAAGGGGCACCCGGCAGAGTCGGGCACGATATTTCTCCAGCAGTTCTGCTCTTTGCAGAGGGAGGAGCCTCTGCAGAGAGTTCTAGGTCAGCTACCAGCTGTCGTGGGATTTACAAGGAAGATCGTGCTGCAGTTTAGATTATTAGAAAGTCATTTTCCTGTACCCTCTGTTATTAATGTGGAAACAATTACCTTCCCACCCCCTACTCTACCAGAAATCGCTGCAACCACATCTGCGATTCCTCTTCGTGTTGGGGCAAGTAGGATTAAGTGAGTTCAAGGACCTTCCGATGGGCCTGGTGGTTTCTTTTGCTAGCAGAAAAGGGCAAACTAAATTGTAGGAAGAATCTTATCCCGGCACATTCACTATTGCCGGGACCAACATCTGGAACAAAATGCCCACAGACCTGCGTCTCGAACCCTGCCATAAGAAATTTAAGCAAAACCTCAAAACATGGCTGTTCGAACAAGCTTACACCCAATGATCCTCTCCTCTACTGAAATACCGATTAATATTCCTATTCTCACTGAATCATTGCTACACGCCGATTTTCTCCTTCTCACTGCTAATTTTGACTTTATTGGTCTCTGAACTACCATTTATTATTAGACTTGCCATTAACTAGGGAATATGATCACCATTGGTTTATTGTATTTGGTTTTATTTTGTTGTTATTTTGATATATATCATGTCCACTTTATTTCAATTTGTCTGTAAAGCCTGTTGCTGAATTATTGTTTATTGTAAACCGAGGTGATGTTTTTAACGTGCCGCAGTATATAAAAAATCACTAAATAAAATAAATAATAAATAGTATGCAGAGTTGAAAGCTCTCTTAATTTTTGGGGTTGCTTTCTGACAAATTTTTCACTAATAGGATGTTTTATTTGTCCCCCTTTTTTTTTCTATCAACGTTAATACTGTGGTCAGGAAAGAGTTATCATCACAGTGTTGGATGTAGATTAGAATATAAGTTTTGGGGGATCTAGAACCATCTTTAATTTGGCTTCAATGATGCACATGAGCTCTGCCTTGGGTCCCACCGCTGACACCTGAGAATCTGTATTCTGTTAAAGTGCTCTGTGTCATCTGCAGTGCTGAACAAAATCACACCCCCATTCTTCAGTGCATGGGAAAATCAGCCACCAAGCCAAGGTTCATGACAGGAGAATACCGACCATAACAATGAGGATGCAAAGATTGTCATCAGAAGCCCACAATGAGTTAAGAAGGGCAGTTCCAAAGTGTCCGATCATTTTAATTTTAAAAGTCTTATGTTCCTGAATTGTTTTAAGTTTCCCTTTAATTATCCTGATCATTTATGTAGTACTCTGGTTCTGAAACGGGTTCTTCCATAGAGGTGTCACCTTGTGGTGATTTATCTTGTGTCTCTGTCAGTTGACTCTTGCCTGTCACATGAATACAGCACCCCTCTTCACATTTTTTGGCCCGACTAATGTGCACTGTATTAGAGGAAGGGTTATGAATAGGATCCCCTTATTGCTGAATGTCTTTCCCGTGTGAGTGACCATGAGGTCCTATCAAATGTATGTGCTGGCATGCTATACTGCAGAGATATGGATTACTCCACAGAAAAAAAAAAAAAAAAAAAAAAAAAGAGTTAACTTTTTGGATACAAGTTTTTAATCAACAATGGCCATTTACAAGCAGATGGAGTTGCCTTCAGTCCAGTTTCCATCCCTGGCACACCTGGATTTCTTAACTCATTATCAGCCATAAAAGTATAGTGCTTGCCACCTTCTGATCAAGCCCCCAGCTCCCCATCACTGGAATGTTTTTTATGATTCACGGGTATTTTCTGGCAGTGTCACCCTTTGCTCATTCTATTCTGACCTGCCGAAGGGAATTATCAGCTCTAGAAAGCCTGTCACTAATGTACTAAGTTAATCTAATAAAAAGGGATCACATTTGCTTTCTGTTTGCTGACCTTTAGTGCCATAAATGTATTTAGTGCATGCAGGCCCACTCCTATAGCACAGTGACTGCCCCTGAGCCCTGTGCTTTGCTTTGGGGGTCCTCAAGTCTGGGCTTGGGATCCCGGAAGGTGAACTTAAAAACATTGTTCAATGACTTTTTATAAGCAAGAACAAAAGGATACATAAGCTGAAACACAAATAAAGAAGTTGAAAGCCCTATATTATGTTACTGTGGTTAAACAGCATGGATGAAACGGCAAGTGGTAGTTTCTATCTCCGTGTTGCCATTTCAACCTCTTTCACATTCTTTTCTCGATCTTTCCAGAACAGATTTTTTAAAAAAATAAAATGTTAGAGAACTTGCCGCTTGTGAGAGTTACTGAACCGACAGTACTGGAAGTCCTCCACGTATGCGCTGCGCGGGTACTGCCGACGGAGCTCAGTCCCCGATCCGAGCCTGAAACGCCTCCCTTCCCAAGCAGAAACCGGCAGGCGGGGCTCCCCACCTCTTGCTTCTTCCGCCACGTGGAAGGAAAGCAGACCCGCAACTACCGACACCGATTCCAAACCTTTCGTTCGCGCAGCATCCCACACTGCGCTTAAGAGGGGAAAGTGCTAGGGGAAGCAACACATTCGTCTGCTTTAGTGCACCAGCAGCAAAATAAGTGCACAATTATTACACTAGATGGGGTTTCTGGATTCTGGGAAGCCCTTTAAGAGACGCCCCGCGTGGCATGGAGGGAGGCGCTCTGTTTACCTGCGATTGCATACGGTGTAAGGCGTATCGGCACGTCCCACTGAAATATCAGTCGCTCGCGGGGGTCGCTTTCATGCGTAAGCCTGCAAGAGCCAGGGGCAGGAGGGAGGCGCTGCCGCTACAGGGTCCGGCCAAGTACTGACAGAACTAGATTTACATTCCAGTAGGCTGTAAACGCAGCTCTCCCTCTGCACTGAGCAGCGGCGCGCGTTAAACCCGGCCGCTGTGGCTAAGGAGCAGCGGCGCGCGTTAAACCCGGCCGCTGTGGCTAAGGAGCAGCGGCGCGCGTTAAACCCGGCGTGCTGATTGGCTGGTAAACCTGCCCGTCGTGCCTTGGAAAACAGCGTTTAAAAATCTGGCAACCTACCGATAGCCAATCAGAAAAGAGGTTACACGTATGGCGGCAGCCCCGCCCCCTTCCCCCAACAGCAGCCAATTGGTGTTTATGTTTCTGAAGGACAGCGAATTGGGTGGGCAGAGCTGGAATAATGCTGAAGCGGTTAAATTAACTTCATGTGACTCTAGTGACTGGAAAGCTTCTGTTCACATGATTTGAAGTCACTTGGTTCTGTAAGGGGCATTTTACTAAGTTAATTTACCTGAATACATTCAAAACTAAGACTATGTAAAACTCACTGAAAACTATTCATCACTGAGCATTGGCTTGATTTTTAAGAACCCTTCATCGAGTTTTTAACTTCAATATAACAAGTTTAAATTTACATATTCTCTGTACATGGCAAATGATTTTTAACGACTCCCATGTTAGCGTGCAGTCCCCCATTGACTTGCATTAGCCTAGTTGAATTGAACAGGACATCCATATTAACCTATGGGTCTACTGAATTAAACTGATTCCATTATACAAATGTAGAGGACTTATTAAATAAAAGGCGACATTAAGAGCTTCCAAGAAGATATTATCCGTAACAGGATAGTTACAAGTGATGTTAAGTCGCATTAAAGGATAGGTGTCTTGATACTGCTAGACAGGGAAACAGCTTCCAGCTGCACGGTGGGGGGGGGAAGAAAGTTCAGTGCGTGTGTGGATGTGGAAACATGGCAAAACTTTTACTCCGCACTTCCAGATGTTTGAAATTTTCACAGTTGAAAGTCGGTAACACTATCCCTAATTCCACTTTGCCTTACCATTTATTGTCCCATAACCAAAGGAAGTGGGGTAATCGTGAAAGCAAGGCATTTGCACAAGATCACAGAGGCTTCCCAGCAGTCAGAACCAGAACCCAGGAGTTCTGACTCTCTGACAGTATTATCCCCCCGACCCAAATGCTGACCTGGAAGTACCTGAATTTGTTAAATTTTGAAAACTATAAATCTCTCTCTTTCTCTATCCTTCCTACTGCTGTCCTCTCTCCTCCTTCATTGCTGCTCCCCCTTCCCCTTCCCTGTTTATTGTATTTCACTCTCTTGTTAATTTGTTACAATGTAAACCGGCATGATGTTCCGACGAATGTCGGTATATAAAAATCAACAAATAAAATAAATAAATAAATCACCTGGACCGGATGGTATACACCCCAGGGTTCTGAAGGAACTAAAAAATGAAATTTCAGACCTATTTCTATTAATTTGTGACATCATTAAAATCATCCATTGTACCTGAAGATTGGAAGATGGGCCAGTGTAATCCTGATATTTAAAAAGGGATCCAGGGGTGATCCGGGAAACTATAGAGTGGTGAACCTGACTTCAGTGCTGGGAAAAATCATGGAAATTGTTATAAAGAATAAAATGACAAAACATTTAGATAGACATGGTTTGATGAGACACAGCCAACAGGCAGGCTGGCGGCGAGAGGGCCGCCACCGAAAGAGGGTATGAGTGCTGCCGCCTCTTCTGGCGCTGGCGCTCTCTCCTTCTTCGGCCTCCAGCAGAGGATATGAGCTCATATGTTAAGTAACCTTTTTTCAAGTTCCTACCTTATGCCTTTGTTAACAATTTTATTATAAATGTTCTCTGTATTTGACTATGGAAATATTTTTTCCTGCTTTTTCTGTTTTATGTAAACCGGTATGATTTGCATTTTAATGGAAGAATGTCGGTATATAAAAATTATAAATAAATAAATAAATATCCTCTTCCAGCAAAGAAACAGAGGCTCGCCTGCGCCACTGCGGGGGGGATGGGGGGGTGGCACAGCGGCGGGGACTCTATGCACAGGGCGGCGCGGAAGCTAGTGCTGGCTCTGCCTGGCCTCTGATAGGCAGGTTTGACCGGAAGACTGTAGGTCAAACCAACACTGTTCTTTTGGTGGCTCCAGATTGGGCCTGGAGGACGTAGTATACCAATCTGCAGAAACTGCTGGTGGGCAGTCCTCTCAGGCCACTGCCTCAGCAGGATTCGTTGCGGCAGGGACCCATTCTACACGACGATCTGGGTCGTTTTTTTCCTACAGTTTGGCTATTGAATGGGCTCGGTTGTTGAAATATGGTTATTTGCCTGCCATGATTTCCACTTTGCTTCGGGCCAAGAAATTTTGTCTCTGGCCTATGTTAGAGTTTGGAGAGTTTTCAAGGCCTGATGTAATGAGTAAGGTTCTCAGGCTCTCAGGGTAGATATTCCTTTAATTTTTTAATTCTTACAGGTTGGAGTGTTTAAAGGACTGGCCCTTAACACCTTGAAGGATCAAGGTGCAGCCCTCACTTGTTACAGGGGGTGAGTAAATGATGGGCCTTTGTCCTCCCATCCCAATGTGTCTCGGTTCTGGCAGGGAGTTAAGCATCTTCGTTCTCCTTTGCGGCTGCCGGTGCCTTTGTGGGACCTTAATCTGGTCCTGGAATTTTTGGCAGCTCTGACCTTTCGGCCGCTGCGCGGTCTTTCCTTGTGGCTGCTTACCTTGAAGACAGTTTTTCTGGTGGCAATCTATTCAGCATGTCGGGTTTCCGAACTGCAGGCCCTGTCTTGCCATGAGCACTTTCTGCGTATGATTCCGGGAGCGGAACCAGCTTTGGACTGTGCCTTCATTTTTACCAAAAGTGATTTCGGAATTTCATTTGAATCCATTTTCCTGCCCACCTTGGACAGGGATGAAAATGAGTATTGTTTTTTTTGCATTTTTGGACGACAAGCAGCTTTTGCTACGGTCCTTGAAGGTTACTGAATCTGTCTGGAAGTCTGATCGCCTTGTTTGTGCTCCATGGTGGCGGTAAACGGGGGCACCAGCAACATGGGCAACTATAGCCCGTTGGGTAAGGAAGTCGTTACGGCTGCCTATGTGGTTGTTGAGATTTCTTTGCCGAACCAGATCAGACCACATTCCACGAGGGCTCAGGAGGTATCACAGGCAGAACTTTGTTGTCACCTGTCGAGATTTGCTGAGCAGCAATGTGGGTCATCCTTAGTCACTTTTCCTAAGCATTACCGCTTGGATGTTTGGGCTCCGAAGGACGCTGCATGGACCGTGGGCAGCCTCCCACCCTGTTCAGGAATAGCTTTGATACATGTCACTGGTGGGGATTGGCCTGCCTGCATGCGCAGGAAGGAGAAATTACTACTTCCCTGATCATTTCCTTTCCTCTAATGAAGGCTGGCCAATCCCCGACCCACCCTCGGCTGCCGATGTTTAACTTTGGTTCTTTTTTTTTTTTTGGGACGGACATTGCAGAGTGTTGATCCTATTATTCGTTGTAGACTGATAAGTGGCTTATCTAGCCCCTCAGTTTAGTGAATAAATTACTTCTTTTGGCTGAGCTCTGTGTTCTCAATGGGTTGGAAGCATGGGTGATTGGTTGTTAATAATCATGTTCAAGTGTAATCAGTTTGTCCACAGTTTGGCTTTTCCAGGGAATACTGACGGGCTGATGTCAGGGCAGGACTATATATCCATGACGTCAGCTTCTTACTCTGTGTCCATCCGCTGGCAGAGGTGCACAACCCACTGGCCTGCCCTCATTAGAGGAAAGGAAATTATCAGGTAAGTAGTCATTTCTCCATCCACTGCAGTGGCTGGCAGTACGAGAGGATCACGTGCTCCCCCTTCCCCAACCTTGGCTGCTGGCTGGCATCTCTAACTGAATCTACTACTACAGACACAACGCTGCTTTCCTTTTCTGGCTCTGCGGTTAAAGCCTCAGCCCAGCCATTTGAACCTCAGGGCTGTGTAGACTGTATCTACGGATCCCTGCAGGGGACAAACATCAGCAATTTGACTGTGCAGTTCAAACAGTTGTGTTTGAACCACATGGGGGCTTCGTAGAGACAGAGCTCCCTGGTTCAAATAGCTGAGGTTACAACCGTGGGAGCAGAATGTGGAAGAGGCATTGTGCCTGCGGCAGGAGCCTGCGAGATAGCAAGGACACAGGGATTTTTTTTCTTTGGGGGGGGGTGGGGGCGAGATCAGGTGAACAAGGGAGATGGGGTGGGATTGCAGTGGAAGAACAGGGATCTGGGGGTTTGGGAGGGCAGGGGAGGAATGGATACTTGGGTATTGGTGGTTGGAAGAACAGGAGCAAAACTGAAAACTTGGGCATTTGGGAGGGTGAGGGAACAGGTGACCAGAACACTGGGGGTGGGGGTGCAGGGGAACAATGGGGACTCAGGGACTTGCTGGGTGGGAAATTAAGAGAAGAGCAGGGACCCTGGGGATATGGGGACACAGAAGGGCAGAGAATCTGAAACAGAGGGGAGGGGAGCAGTGCAGGGACTTAAGAGATGCAGAGAACAGGGATTTAGGGCAGACAGTAAGTACTCAACAACTGGGTGGGGGGGGGGGGTGTATGAGTGAGGGAGTGAATAACCTGAAGTACTGGAAAGAAGGTGAGGGGCAGTGGGAAGGGAGTTAGGTGCTGTGAAGGTGGGAATGGGGTGGGAATGGGGCTTGGAATGGGGCTTGGAAGGCAGCGAAAGAGGAGTAATAGGGGGCTCTGTAGAGACAGAAGAAAGGAGCCAGGGAGGGAATGAGTGGTAAGGAAGGAGCTGGGGCTGGTGAGGGGATGAGGGTGGAAATTGGAGACTATTTCTAAAAATTTGTGAATCACTTTCTAGCTTTTACAATAAAATCTTTCAAAGTGATGTACAAATTTACAAACAAAATACAACAATATATTCAGAAAAACAAAATAAAATAAAACATTTCTAAAACGCATCAACAAAACCATGGTTGTTCCTTCCTTGTGCTAATTTGACAAAGATTCCATCAGTCAGGTTTTCATCTTATGCCTCAACCACATCAGATTAAACCCCTCTCTGTTAAATGGTGGAAGATCATTCCATATTTTGGGTATTAGCATTGTAAATAAGCGATTCTGCAGCTTAACATATCAGTAAGTTTTAGCTGGCAGAAGCTGGAGTTGATGACAAGACTGGGATCATGTATACCTGGAAGTAGATCTCCAACTAATCTTGGCAGACATGACGGGGGCCTAAGCCACATAAGATCTTAAAGGCTAATACCAACAGCTTAAATTTATATTGCAACCTCACCGGTAGCCAATGTAATGTCAGCAGATCGGGCCATAATAATTCTAGTGGCCAAGTTTTGCACCACTTGAAGCTTCTGAAACAAATTATTTGGAAGATCCCCAACCGATGGGGAGTGGTTGAAAAACTGGGGGAACAGGACATTGGGGAAGCATGAAAGACAGGGGGAAGAGGAAGGGGTGAAAGTGGGAGAGAGAAAGCTGAAAGGTAGATTGATTTGAATTATGTACCTTATATTGTACTGCTCTAGACTTTGGTAGTGGTGGTATAAAAATTAATAAAAATGTAAAAAAAAAAATATAAATGGAGGATTAGCAAGGAAAGAAGAGGGTGAAACTTAGCTATGAATAGATGGAGAAGCTGAGAAGAGAGAAATGGAGAAATAAGATGGAAGGGAAAAAGTTTCAGAAACAGATGTAGAAAAGGAAGGGAAGAAAACAGGAAAGCGAAGAAATGGAAGCTGGAAAAGAGATCCTGAAAAACAATTTAGGAGAAGACCATAAAAAAAGACTGGCACCAAATGAATTGCCCATACAACACATATAGAAAAGAAAATATTTTATTTTCAGTTTTTAGAGAAAGCAATATGTCAGCTTTGGGAATGTGCATTTTTTATATGTTGCTCTGTATAGGTGGAAATGCATTTCCATTTCTATTTCTCTTTCCCCATATTGTACTACTAATAGAATCTACTTCTTGAGGTTTCCATTTCAGTTTTTGTCTGCATGTTTTTAGCTTCTTGTTTATGGCTCCTTATTCTGCATTAGGTAAGGGTCAGTCTATGTTCTGCTTGTGGGACAGCGATGAGAGATTCAGCCAGTGATTCAGCTGTTCTTGCAACAGAGGTGTACTGGTGTTCTAGGGCCTGTAGCAATATTTGTAGTGCTGCTCTTCCATAGGTAAAGTTGTTGCAGATAACCAACAAACTTACCTATGAAAGGTTCCGAGCATGTTTTTGGCAGGGTGCATCATAATGTGCCTGGTAATGGAGAAAGCTTTTGTCATCAATGAAATGTAGAACCTAATTAGTTTTCTATAATTAAAAATCCTATAATTCAATAGAAGAGAAAAAGACTTGACACCGTGGTTTGAAGGCACTCACTCCTTTTCAACCCCTACTGCTTATCATGAAAGAGATACTATTTTAATTAGAATATGTTGGGAATGTGTTGTAGATTTTATAATTATTGTGCACAGCTTGGAGTTTTTTTAATAACAAGAAGTCTAAAAATTGAATGAATGGATGGATAATTAAATAAATAATAAGTTGGGTAGAGATTAAGGGGCTGGTTTTCAAAGCATTTATATGCTTAAAACTGGGATTTACACGTGTAAGTGCATTTACCTGATTAAGCGGGCGTTTTAAAAATTAATTGCTACAATATATGCCATTGAATTGTCAATAGCTTTTACCCATGGGCTTTTGAAAATTGCTACAACAGTATGTTGTATTTACATGCATAATTCCTTTGAATATTCACCTGTGAAGTGTCATATCCATACAGACCCACCAGCCACACTTTTGGGATCAGAATCCGGTATTTCTACTTATAGATTGTAAATAAATAAGTGTTTATATTTTAAGTTTAAAAAAAAAAGAGAGAGCTTCCCAGCTTATGGTGTGTGTAGGACAAGGGTGCCGAATTTGCCCACAGGTGCCAGATTCCCTGGCTCCAGCTCTGCTTCTCTGGCCACATCTGGCCCCGTACGCTCAGCAGGCTTAAGCGCCGATCTGCACAGCTTGCAGCCCAGACCACGCCAGCAACTTGTCCCGCACGCCCCTTCCCCGCCTGCGCCAGCAGGTGGCGCTGTGGGCCCGACACACTCCGCCGCCACGCGCCTGGCTGGGTGGCAGCTTGCAGCTCAGCCTGAGGTTTGTTTTCCCTCCCTCCCCCCACCCCCTTTCTTCTTCTTTCCTGCTCGTTCTCTCCCCCCCCCCCCCCCAAAAAAAAAACCTCCCCCACACTTGCAGATGGCTTAATCGTGACTACAGTTCCTCCCCCAGCCCCTTCCAACCCCCTCAGTACGGCTGGGATAATGCTGCCAAGGCACAGCCAAGGCAGTCAAGTGTGACAGCCGCAGAGCAGGTAGCCTGGCAACTGCGCGCCCGGCACCGAACAGATGGCGATCGTGCAAGCAGCGTGGCCGGATACCGCCGAAGCCCCCGATGAGCCAGGAATTCCCTGGGGCTCGCGGGCCTTCCTCCTGGCGGTCGCCCCGGACCGTTCGGACGATGAGCACGGATCGTTATCTGTCAGTAGTAGGAGGCGTCTGCTTTCTTCAAAGGGCAGTTTCGTCTTGGGACGCAGCGACAAAACACCCCCGTATTTGGTGCTGCCTGTGTGTGTGTGTGTGTGTGAAGGGCGATCAGGCTCGGCCGCCCCCCATTACGTTTATTAAAGTTTGAGCAATAGTTACCCTTTGGACTCCTTCTTTCGGTAGACAGCCTAGAACTCGGTTTGTAATGGTGCAAGGCACAAGGGGTTTTTAGGATTGGTTTGTTAGTTGTACAGTTCCTCCAAAGTCCATTATTCCTGTATCGTCAGATTATCCCAGCAACATAAAAAAAAAAAAAGTGCTCCCAGCAGAACTGAGTTAAATTCCCTTTGAAGGGCACAAATAAAGGACCTTCCAAGTAGTCTTCTTTTTTTTTCTTTTCTCTCTTTAAAAACTAGACTGTTCTTAAGCTAACTTACAAAAACATGGAAATAATTCTAAATTCGGATACCTGACGCATCAAAAAATCAAAACGAAGTTTTACGGGCTATAAGACGTTTGCAACAGTGACAAAGTGCACGCACTATCGCACAATACATGAGTTTATCGATAATGCATCACCTTTTGTGGGGTTCCCCCTCTCCCAATCAGCCTGCCAGGCACCACTAGGAGGACCTGGGGTTTTCCAATTGGCTTGGTGGTCTTTGGCAAAGAGGGTTGGAAGGCCTGCGAGTTTTTTCATCAGTCCTCAAGGTGCTGAAATCCCCACCCCACCCCAAAGGTATTTGGATTGCTTCTCTGCCTTTTGACTAAGATTAAGTGCCGAGTATGGTGGGGGTGGGGAGGAGATTGATGCTCTGCCACCCAAACTGACTAGGGATATGATGATGATGTAACATCCATTGCAAAAGCAGGAGAATTCAACCTCCTGCTAAATTCATTTTGAAAAAAAAATGGACATTTCCAATGAAATTTACATTATTTTAACTCAAACTGCAATACTGCTTATCACACATTTATCACATATATTTAGGTGCGATAAATATGTGATAATGCTTTATAAATTTTGCAGGAAAAGTCAGCATTTCCACAAAAAAAGTCAAACATACATACACCCTCCATCTGCAGCACTGGGGAGGCTGTCCCGCTATTATCAGCTAAAGAAGCCTACACACACAGAACTGCCTGCAGTCAGGAAGGAAGCGGAGAGGAGAGAGGGGGAGCAGTGGATCAACTGAAGAGAATTGTGTGTGTGTGAGAGAGAGAGCTAGAGAAAGGTGTGTACAGCAATGGTCTTTTCACTAGACAAGGCAGGAAGAAGAATTAAAGACAATCTCTTTTCCCAGTGGGAAAGCTGCTTGCAGATAAATACTGGGGAGTTAAGCAGTGCTGCACCTGCACTTAGTGGACTGACAATACCAAGCAGCACTGGCATATTAAGAAGCAGCCAAGAAATAGTGTGAATGGTTCTTGCCATTCGGGTTGGGGATGGCTGCAGCAGGACTGTAGTGCTGGATTGCTCAGTTCTGTGCGATAATGAAGTCAGTGATATGTAAAATATAACAGGCGGGGTATGTAAGGGAGCTTTGAGAGGGTTTTCTATGAAGCCAGACTAGTTTGGCGGTGAAGAAACAGAAAGATAATAACAGCATAATCACAGCACAATGAGACTGCACTGACCAGATTTGTAGAAATAGTCAAGGCTGTTGAAATGCTAAAGTATATTAAAGGTTAACCAGCATGTTAAAGGTCAGCACTGAGTTTTCCTTCTGCCATCTGGGCTCAATTTATAAGAAATCATATGACTTATAAGAATGCAGTCAGCATATATGAGATAAAAAATATTAACCAGTTAGAAAATGTTATGCAAACTCACATATTGGGGTAAGAATAGGGGAAGTGAGCTGTGGTTTACTATACATTATTTGATAAGTTACACTGCGCCTATTATAAGATATCTTATAATAAAAGACTAACAATTTTTCTCCTACTGGCTGTTGGTATTGTTTTCTAGCGCCCCCTACAGACATTCAGCAACAAGTGCAGGGGTTTCAAAGAAGGGGCAAAAGGAGGAGAGAGGGAGGATAAGGGGAGTGCATTGCAATTTGCTGCTCGGTGACAAAACTGGATGAGGCTGGGGATTTTTCACTTTTCTGATGTGTGTCCTGGTTTTTACATTGTTTGAAAATAAAAGGATTTTACTTTTTTTTTTCTAGAAATGTACTGTGCTGGCCTCGGCTCGTGTTCTCTGGTTCTGCATTCCAGACTTGGGCTTTTCTGTAACCCTGGTGTCTGCTTTTAGTGATTACAAACCGTATTTTTGCCCTTCCTGCTCTGCAGGGAATAGTGATGGGTGCTGTTAGGTGCAGGATGGAAGGAGACCAACGATGAGAGGGTACGCGTCATCAAGAATTTCCTCCTATTCTTTGGTTATGGGAAAAATCTACCAGGCCTCAAACTGAGAGTAACCAACGCCAGGTTTGGATTTAAGCAGTAACCCAAGGAACTGCTTGGTGAGATAGTCTTTAGGGAGGAGAGTGTAAATTAATGGTGTGGAGCCTACCGGCATGGAACCTGCACTAAAGTCAACAGAGCCACAGTGGATTGCAACTGCATGCCTACCACGGTGGTACATGCAGCTGTCCACTGCAGGCAGCCATGCTGCTGATTGTCATGCTACAGTGCTGCTCTTTACTGACTGGGCAGCAAGGGTCTCATAAGACTGTATGGTCTCTGAGATCTGCAAGCCCCTTGGGATGACAGATGTCTAACAAAGGTCCGTGGAAAGCTGAGCGTGCTTGCAGAAAGGTGGGTGCACGGACCTAGCTCCAGTGCCTGTGTTTTGATTCTGTCAGTCAGGTAAATGTGCTATACAGCTCACGAAGGACCTCTCTGCTCCACAGTCTGTCAGCAAGACAGCTAAGGAACCTTCTGTTAGCAGCAACACCGCACGGCAGCCCTTGTAGAAAGAGCGCTAAACCTGTTAGAGAGTGACACATACCCCACCTGTAAACTTGGAAATGCCCAGTACTGTAATACAGTATATACATATTTAACATTTCAAAGCAGATTACATTCAGGTACAAGAGGTATTTCCCTACCCTCAGAGGGCTCACCATCTAAGTTTGTACCTGAGGCAATGGCGCTCAAGGTCAGTGGCATTTGAACCCTGGTTTCTCTGGTTTGTAGCCCACTGCTGTAACCACTAAGCCACTCTTCCTACACACCACTACCTTTTTTTTTTTTTTTCCCTTCTTATAAGTGAAAGCTCAAAGGACATCTTTTATAATGAGATAAAGAAGAGATGAAATCACTTGCTAGACTTCACAAGAATTATAAGACCCTGGTGCTGCTGGCGGCAGCCATTTTCTGCCAGGACCAGTCCCTCTCTCGGCTGATATCAGCTCCTTCAGCTGCCCCCACCCCCAGGGAGGAAGCAGGTGAAGAAGCCAACAGTGACTGCTCTGTCCCTGCAAGAACGAAACGGATACTCCCAGCGGAGGCAGTCTTAGAAGAACGGGAAGGCTGGTGGACGGCTGCTTTGTGTCTTAACGCCGATTGTCCTGACAGGATGGCACCAGGCGTAAGTGCACAATAAGCCTTTCTAGCTTTAAATGAAATTCCTTGTTCATGATTAACACAGCGGGAATTTTTGGTGAGGTCACGAGACTGCCAGTCTGCAGAATAATACCCATCTTCCGAAGTCTGAGCAGGGGGGGGAAGGTAGCTGCAGGTTTCTGAGGGTCGGACAGTTTCGCCTGCAGTGCCGGCTGGAATTCTGTAGGGGGCAGCATGTTGCTGGCCTATTCTGAAATATATGTTCTTTTCTTATTATCCAATGTATTTTATTGTAAAGATCACTGGCATCATTTTTCTCATCACCCTCAATCAGCCTGAACCAATAGTTCCCCCCTCCCCCTCCCCCGCACACAGTGGCACCCATCCCCCTGTCTGTAGTCTGACACAATTCTGCGGATTAGTGGGTCAAAGAAGGAAGGTGAAAAAAGAAAAAAGTAGTGTGCAGCTTGTTCTGATATACAGGCCTGGGCACCCCTCTCCCCACCAAGATTCCCTGGGTCCTCGACACCTTCAGTCACTAGCACTACAAATCTAATCTCTCAGGACAACCGTGATGGGCATAAACAGCAATCAAAAGGAGGGAAATAATTCAGCATCCACTGGGAATTCATACAAAGAGAGAAACTTTCCAGCCTACAGAGTTCAGACTTGGCAAACCTTTTCCAAAAGAAATGAACTGAAGGACTGGAAGACAATCTATCCACTAGAGCAAGGCTCTCCACACACAGTCCCATGAACCCCCAGAGCAAGGCTCTCCACACACTCCCATGAACCCCCAGAGCAAGGCTCTCCACACACAGTCCCATGAACCTACAGAGCAAGGCTCTCTATGCACAGTCCCCCAGAGCAAGGCTCTCCACACACAGTCCCATGAACCCCCAGAGCAAGGCTCTCTATGCACAGCACCCCAGAGCAAGGCTCTCCACACACTCCCATGAACCCCCAGAGCAAGGCTCTCCACACACACTCCCATGAACCCCCAGAGCAAGGCTCTCCACACACAGTCCCATGAACCCCCAGAGCAAGGCTCTCCACACACAGTCCCATGAACCTACAGAGCAAGGCTCTCCACACACAGTCCCATGAACCTACAGAGCAAGGCTCTCCACACACAGTCCCATGAACCCCCAGAGCAAGGCTCTCCACACACAGTCCCATGAACCCCCAGAGCAAGGCTCTCTATGCACAGCACCCCAGAGCAAGGCTCTCCACACACACTCCCATGAACCCCCAGAGCAAGGCTCTCTATGCACAGCACCCCAGAGTGAGGCTCTCCACACACACTCCCATGAACCCCCAGAGCAAGGCCCTCTCTGCACAGTCCCCCAGAGCAAGGCTCTCCACACACACTCCCATGAACCCCCAAAGCAAGGCTCTTCACACACACTCCCATGAACCCCCAGAGCAAGGCTCTCTATGCACAGCACCCCAGAGTGAGGCTCTCCATACACAGTCCCATGAACCCCCAGGGCAAGGCTCTCTATGCACAGCACCCCAGAGTGAGGCTCTTCACACACAGTCCCATGAACCCCCAGGGCAAGGCTCTCTATGCACAGCACCCCAGAGTGAGGCTCTCCATACACACTCCCATGAACCCCCAGAGCAAGGCTCTCTATGCACAATTCCCAAGAGCGAGGGTCTCCACTCACACTCCTATGAACCCCCAGAGCAAGGCTCTCTATGCACAGCACCCCAGAGCGAGGCTCTCCACACACACTCCCATGAACCCCCAGAGCAAGGCTCTCTATGCACAGCACCCCAGAGCGAGGCTCTCCACACACACTCCCATGAACCCCCTAGAGCGAGGTTCTCTATGCACAGCACCCCAGAGACCCACAATCTCCTAGAACTAGGCTCTCCAGTTCACACACTGTCCCTCAGAGTAAGGCTCTCCATACACAGTGCCCCATGGCGAGGCTCTCCACATGCAGTACTCAGAGTGATGCTTTCTATGCACGGTCCCCTGGAGCGAGGCTTTCTGGGTATATTCTCCAGAAAATGGCTCTCCGTGCATACTCCCCCTAATCCAGGCTTTCCATTTTGGTTGTATTTGAAATTGATTGCAGAACTGATGCACTCGACTAGCGGGGCCACTGACTTCCCTTTGCAGGCATAGTGTCCTGATGTATAACTAGCCAGATCCATCCAGCACATTCCTCCTCTGATTGCCAAACCGTTCTCGCTAAGTGGTAAGCTGAAAGGCAACAGCAACCACTATACATCTCTAGCCAATTCTAGAGCACCATCGCTGTGGTGATCATTAACCATTAAGCACTTTTTCTTTTGTAAACCTTTTCCAGTTTAAACAGAGAGCGCTGATCCCAATTTTTCGCTGCATTGCTTGACGTCTGCTTCTCCCCCCCCCAATACAACTGTCTGGTTATAATTTAATGCCTGGTTCTGACAACCCTAAAATCCACTTCATTTTGGGATCCGAGCTACCCAGATGATGAGTCTGTAAACCAAACCTTCAGGGCTCCATTTTCTTTGTGGCAACCGCTTCAGTGACCAAGTAGCCATTCTCGGGGCCAGCTCGGAGCCGAAGGCATGCAGGAGCAGAAGCCACCCAATGCCGACCAGCTTCAGAAACGAGATTATTTTCAACCACTTAACAGATTACTTATAAGAGAATAAAGTAAAAGGCCAAAAAAAAAAAATGTGTCTTTCCCTGCCTGCACCCATCAAACCGAAGTGAGCATTTGGTCATTAGTTCTGTCACCTCAGAGTTTCCCGCCAGATTTGAGTTTTTGGCCACCGCTGTTGTGTGGCTCGCGGTCAGGAACCACCGCGATAATCACACTGAAGACGTCTGCAAGGAAGGACCCTGCGGGGTCCCCCGGCTGCCTGCCCGCAGTCTTCTCCCGCCCTCCCCTCCCCCCTTACCCCCATCCCCCCAGAAATGTCCTTTTGTGTGCTCCTGCCACACCCGCTGGACGTTTGGACCAGGCATCCGCCATCCTCTCGTTTCTCACATTCCTTTGCGGCTCCCTCCGTGCAACCTCGTGCGGTGACCCTTTTGTCCTTCAGGCTTACACTCGAAGGAAAACGCTTCCTTCTGCTCCTTTACTGAAGCCTGCAGGTTTGTATCGTATCTCCCCCCCTCTCCCTTCTGGAGAGTTACTACTACTGCAGGCTAGGCTAGCGACAAGGGGGGTTTCATTTATTTACTTGTTCCTGCTTATATTCTGCGATTTCCAACATCAGTTGTTTGAGGCAGATGACAAACTCGTGCAACTGCCATGAGGGCAAACAAAATGAAACTCGCGTTACAAGCCTAATGATCAGCACAGATCACTTCACAAATTAAAACGCAGGTAGTAAAAGCTTGTACAAATAGAAATGCCTTCCATTTTTCTCTAAAACGCAATGAATCTCTCTCTTCTCATGAGTCATGAGGCAAGAGTGTTCCACATGGCACCATGGTCTTGGTCTCCTGTAATTCGCAATCATGAATCTTGCAAGAGGATCGATCGCCTCTCTCACCGTCTCACCATGGGGCAGCCTTTCCCCATAGACAGACTGAGGACAGTTTCCCCAAGGAGCTAGCCGGTTAACTAGGGAGTTCACTGGCTAGATGGGTGGGAGCTGAAAAATGTCCTATAGGTAGTGGCTAGCGTGCGTATATCTGTTTCACAAACGCGTACTTTCAGCGGCATTAAAAAGAGGCATTCCGCGGCCGGGCTGGGGACTCGGTGGCACTGCCACGTATAGGAACTGGGCCTCAATTCCCCACAGGTCTTCTGCTCCCTTGTTACAGTCCCTGGGTGTGTGTGGAGGGGGAAGGAGTTATAATCACAATGGCAACACCTAGTGGAGGGATTTAGGGACCATGACTGCAGAGTTCCGGAAAGGCTCCCTGTTGTATGGCCCCTGGTCAAGGACTGTCACTGCAGTACCTGGAAAAAAAAGGAAGTTGAGGGGATACTGAACTGCAAGGAGCAAACTGCTGGGTCAAACAACCAACAAGGGCTCGTGCGGGTGCATTTAGGTTGGGAAATCAATTTTATATGCATATAGTTTAATTCTCAATTCTGCATGCAGTTTTCTTCCTCTGCTTCCAGTCTATCTGCATGAAGCAAGCTACTATACACTAGGTTCCTGTCCCCATGAGCTTATCATGTGTTGGAGCCTTAGAATGTGGGCCTAGCTGTGCCTGGATCTGAGTGATGTGTTTTGGACCTGTCAAAAAAGGGTTTTCAACCCTGCAGAAACTGCAAGCTGCTGCAGCCAAGGTGAAGGAATATAAAAATACGTCAAAAACCCCTGCGTGCTCTCCTGTGAATGACATATGTTCTGCAAGAACCAGCACCCAGTACTCACAGCGTTAACAAGTTAGGAAAAGTGCTGTACTGCTTAGCCTACATAGCCAGCAGAGGAGGAAGCTAAAGGAATGCTGGGAGATCGTTTAAGGTAGAAAAGGCACAATTTGACTGACTCTGTGTGTGCGGGGCAGGGTCAGCCAGGAGTTGGAGCCAGGAAGAAAGGATTGCATCTGACAGCCCTGCAATCAGTTCTTCTCCTGATGAGCTAATTATTGAGGGGGAGAGACAGAAGCCTGAACTCTGAGGAAACAGACAGGGGTTTTTGCTTCATAGCCAGCTACATGCAAAATCCCAACAAGGGACATCTGAGCAAGTTGCTGAGAGACTTTCTTTCCAGAGATATCCAGGCCCAGGAGCACATTGCTGGATCACCCTCCTAAGAGACTGAGTTAAGTAATCTAAACTTTGCACAGAGAATATCTTAGCAGAGGAGGAAGAAAGTTTATTTCCTTGCCTTTTGTCACAAATTCAGTATCTCATCTTAAGTGCTTCAGCCTTTCCACCGAAGACAAGCATAAACCTTTGCTGGCAGGTACAGCCACATGAGATAGCTCTGGGAAAGAGAAGCTGATGGACTGTAAGATCCAGAAACCAGGCCCAGTTTTAGTTTCGCCCCAAGTAAACCATTTGGGAAAGCTCCCCAGAGAGAGACCTTTCACACCTTGCAGTGCTCCTCCATTTGGTTTGTCATCTGGCCAGCTCCACCATCTGGAGGGACTTCTTCATTTTCTTGCTTGCTTTTTTTCCCACTCAGTTTTGTGTTTGGGACAGGGTGCACCCTTTATAAACTGGGGACATTGGGGTGGATCTATTCACCCTCCCTTTTGAGTACTCAGGGGTAAAGATAATTTTTGAAAGCTGTGTACTTCACTGCTTCCCCCCCCCCCTCCCAACCTTTCTCTATTAGCGTTCCTTTTTTTTTTTTTTTTTGCTATCCATATATAAATGTTGGTTGCCCTGGCTTACAAGCCATGCCCAGTGCTGTTTCTGCATAACTCGATTTAAAATAAGAAAACGGCACGTTTATATTATTCTTCACTGCTGTACTTTTCCCATTTAATGTTCTGGTTGGATTTACTGTCTACGTGCACAATACTAGTAAAAGGGTTAACTACTGTTTTATTAAGCTGTGATGATTTTATGTGATCTGTGGTGCCACAGGTGAGAGGTTGTTTGGGAAGGGCACGGAAATGTGGTATCGGGGTCACCGGGACCCTGTCTCATACCCCACGCAGGTTACAAACCCACAGATAAATCATATTAGTGAATATAATTTCTCATGTGGCACTCCTCACACCAAGCATAGGGGTATTTATAATCCGGACCAAGGGGGGGGCATACGCACAACTAGCAGGGGCAAAGCAGGTGGGTATTTTAGTAAGTGACTGTTCGGAGGAAACGTGTTTCCATGTGTGCGGGTGCAAAAGTACCTGCACTTCCCGCCGCTAAGCATCATAACGAAACTCGCCCCCCATTACGGGGAAAAATATCCTTTAATGCATCTGGCCCCATGCGAGCTTTAAAGGAGGCGACGGACACAGCATTATTTTATTTCACTAATTTAAAATGTGTCCAAAGTGCTTGCCCAGCCTACAGGCCACGCAAGGCGGTGCACGAGGCTGGCACAGCCCTTCCCAGCCTCTCTTGCTTGCAGACGATTCACATTTGACCTCTGCGGTATCATCACCTCGTCCTCTTTCAGTCTTTCCATGCATGGCTTACGGTATGGGCCCTCCTTTACCTTATCAGTGACCTTTTGCAGATGTGGTCTCCAAGACTAGCACTAGGTTAGGAGGGGGCTCTTACCAGAGACCTGCACACAGGTAATATTACTTCCCTCTCGGTACTAGCAAGTTCCTCCTGGTTGTTCGAGCTTCCATTTCAGTCTGAACTTGCCCTAAGTGTGTTAAAGTGTTACGAACCGTCATTTTGCAATTGGGGTTTCCCCCTTATTTTATGAACACCACTGATTCACCTCAGCTGGACTGCAAGCCGGCACCAAGTGCAGGCCTGGAAGCAGCCAGCCCCGGCAGGTCTTCTGTTGTGCGACAGCAGGAGCTCCCTTCCCTCTCTCCCAGGGAGTGCGTCTCCAGCCCTGGTCGGAGCAAGAGCCAGCTTCAGTGACACATGAACGTGGACTTCCTGCCTGGTAGCACTAGGCCCCACCTCTGGCCCTCATTTCCACGGACATAACCGTATATTTGATTCAAAACTTAAAAAAAATAAGATGCCAGGGCTTTCATTCTGCAGAGAAACCTTTGTGAAAGGCGAACACATGAATGTTTTTGCAAAACGTTAAGGCTGCACGGGGCGCTAGAGAGCTTGGCTGCCAGGCAGACATGCGAGAGAGATCCGCTCTCCGAGGAGAGAGCCCAAAAAAATCAATAACCCCCTGCAAGTAAAATTGCTGTCTCTTCCAAATACTTATCCCAAGAGAAAACGGTCAAGGCAAGTGGTAAATTGGGTAAATGCAAGCGGCTTTTACAATGTCATACGGTGTCAAAAGGTCCAAACAGGCCTCTCCATCACCACAAAAAATGGCTGCTGCCAAGGAATAGTGAAACCTCCGTTGCCTTGAAGGAGCTGCAGTCCCTAAAGGTACTAACGACAGATGTAACCCAGGGGTTACGAAGGTATATCAGAGAGTTTGTGTTTAAAAGAGGGATAAGGAAGCTGTCTGGCTGTGCTGTTTTGTGTGTGACAAATGCCCAGGAAGGGATGATTTGTTTCGCTCTAGAATTGGGGCCGAAACGCTACGGGCCCAGAAGCCCTCGGGATAAATCCAAATGAGAGATTACAGGGAGGGAGAAAGGGCTCTGGGAGTTTGGAGAGAGAAAGAGAAAAGAGCTCCAGGAGTCAGAGAACGAGGCTCTGCAAGACGTCCCGTGCGGAGGAGAGCTGGACCGCAGAAGTGAGGACATGGGAGGACATGAGGACATGGGAGGAGCAGGAAGGCAAAAGAAAGGGAGAACCAGCTGCGACAACAGGGTCAGGATTCTACCCAAGATGTGCCAAGAAGGATGCCAAGTCTGAGAACAGAACAGAAAGGTATGCAGTGTACACCATTAGGCTAGAAGGAAACTCGGTTAAGTGCTTTGCCTGGCTGCAAGCTGTGCCTTGTGGTACTGTCCGACTTGCTTGTAAATCCCATCAGGTTTAACACAGCAAAGAACACAATAAATAATTTACTTTTCTACTTTATGAATGGAGTCTCGGGCGTATTGGAGGCGTCGTTTAAAAATAAGACACACAGGACCTCATTAGTAAGCATTTTTCCCGTAGACACAGAAGGGGAGAAAAGCCATGCTAGACCAGGCCTCCAGTTTGCAGTAGATTAAATGTGTTTGTTAGTTAAACAGCAGTGCAGAGATCGAACTGCCATATTCGTCTTGGAGAAAACTGGAATCTTGGCAGGGCTGTGACACTTTTTATTGCCCCGGTACGAGACATAATCCAAGACCCCCCACGAGCCCTTCCTTCAGATCATCGGCCGCGTTCCACCTTGCACAAATCTCAGAGCAAAGGTCCCAGGTTCTCGCTGCCAGGCGGCAGCCCGAGGGTGGATTCTGCAGCAGAGCCTCTGAAGTTCTGCCTGCTACTCAGGGGTAAAGATCCCGCAGCATGTCTGCAGTGCAAAACACGCATACAAATGAAAGAACCCTGGAAGGAAAACGCCTCTTACTAATCAGATATTGAGAACCCTGTAGGGATGCTGGACCTCTCTGGGGAAGGAAAGTAACGCAGTAGATGTCGGCAGAAATAGAGCAGTTGACTCATCTGGTCTGCCCAGGTATTCCTGTTCACACAGCTAAGGATATATTCCAGCTCTAGAAGCTTGGCCACTTGTAGGATATCGCTCCTTATCCAAGTCAGCTTTTGTTGTCTTCTTCATTGGTTCTCTTCCACAATGGGTAGATGAGCATACAAGTTCCCATCTTTAATCCAGCACCCAGCCCCCTCCATTCTCTACATCTTACCATCAAGCTTTGCAGTCATCTAAACAGCTACCAAAACCAGTTGAGGCTACTGCTGCCTGCCTGCCTGACTGCTGGATGCCTGACCTGGCATCCAGCCACCGCAACCTAGCTGGCTTCTGGGTAATTGTGGCTGCATCCAGGGTGCGAAGGACCCGAGCAGGGAATCGAGCCTGGGTTCCCTCTGCATGGTAGTACACGGTGCTGCCATGGGTTGGCGCCACTGGTTTCTATTTCAGCACCGTGTGCTCAGCCAGCTGTTGTCAGCACACATCTGGACTTCCATGCAGGCAGCAATAAAAAGCAAGTTATGGAGTTCTCCCAGTTTATTTATTGCATGGAATTTACTTTTTTTTACATCCCAGTAATGAAGCTGTGGAAATTTTGCAGGTTTTGCAGATGGTTTTACTCAGAGGACTTGACTTAAAATGGTGAAAAAAACCTTACTATGTCTCTAGCAAAAAGACTTGGTCAATCCAGTACCGAGCGGTAGGAAGAGCTGCGTTAGTGCCCGGCGCACCCGCGGTTGCCGCACGCACAGTGCAGCTCACCTACCGCTCGATCCTGTATGTAAATAGCTTGCTAATGCAAGCTGCGTCTAAGAAGCGTCCGTGAAGCGTTAGGCCCGTGCAACCCGTTTTACTGTATAGAGCGCTATACAGCGCCTATACAGTAACCTGGTTGCGCGGGCCTAACGCTTCACGGACACGCTGGTATCTGTCATTTCAAATGTTATTTCAAATGACATTTGAAATGACAGGTACCAGGAAGTGGACAGTTCTCCGACGCTCAGGATTGTCAGCCCTCTCTCCCCTCCTCCCGAAGCAACAAAAGCGAAAAAAAAAGTTGCGGGAGAGAGGACGGGCAATCCTACACTCGGGATGGCCAGTCCTCTCTCCCCTCCTCCCGAGGCAAGGCGCGAAAAGCAGCCTTGCTCCGGGAGGATGGGCGAGAGGACTGGCAGTGTGAAGCGACCAAGCGACTTACTTTTTTTTGCAGCCCTCCGGAGATGGCCATCAGCAGAAACGGATCGCTGCTCCCGGCGAAGATGGACGCCTGCACGGGGGAAAGCAGCCCCTGTGCGTGCAATTGGCCGCTCAAGACGTGACGTCACATGCCGTGACGCCAAATGTCGTGACGTCACGTCTTGAGCGGCCAATTGCACGGACAGGGGCCGCTTTCCCCCGTGCAGGCGTCCATCTTCGCCGGGAGGCAGGGGAGGGGAGCCGCGATCCGTTTCTGCTGATGGCCGCTCAAGACGTGATGTCCATCTTCCTGAGCAGCTGGAGGCAGGAGAGGGGAGCCGCGGTCGTCTTCGCCGATGTCCGGATGGGGGGCTGCAAAAAGTAAGTCGCTTTATACTGCCAGTCCCCTCCTCCCGGAGCAAGGCTGCTTTTCGCGTCCTGCTTTGGGAGGAGGGGGGAGGGGACTGGCAATCCCGTCCTCGCCGACGTCCGGTGGGGGGGCTGCAAAAAGTAAGTCGCTTCACACTGCCAGTTCCCTCCCCCCTCCTCCCGGAGCAAGGCTGCTTTTTGCGCCTGCCTCGGGAGGAGGGGAGGGAGGACTGGCAATCCCGAGCGTAGGATTGCCCGTCCTCTCCCCTCTCTCTCTTGCAACTTTTTTTTCGCTTTTTTTTTTGCTTCGGGAGGAGGGGAGAGGACTGGGGCTGCCCCGGAGACCGGCACCCATGGACGCGGCCAGGGCAGGAGAGCGGGGGCTGGGGGAAAATTTGCCGCCTACCCTTACCCCTGCCTCTAATGCAGGGGTAGGGGTAGGCGGTAAGTTAGCAGGTCAAACGCGGGGCAAAACGGCAGGGAAAGATAGCGATAGTCGGGGCGCGCGTTACTGGATGGTAGGGAATAGCTAATTCGATTGTTTGCATGCAATATACATGCCGCGTGTGGAAGGGGTTGCCCGGGGATTTTAGGACGCGGTAAGAGTAGGTTAAAGGGGATTGGGGATCGCAGGAAGGGCTAACGCGGCCGGAAAGTGAGTAGAACGCGGGTTAGGAGCGGGGTAAATGCGGCCGCACTTTACTGGATTGACCTGCAACAGGTCTATGGTAAATTCGGCCCTAAGGCACCCTCTCTACAAAAAGAGCTTTCTGCGTGAAAAACCACGGGAAACCACTGCCACTCCACCCTGAGACGGGAAGGACAGTGACGACGTTTAGGGCTGGGGACCAGGATCCTTCAGCTTGGAAGAGAGACGATGGAGGTGAGCTGGTACAGAGGACTATAACACCATGAGAGGCGAGGAGACGGGACAGAGGGAAGCTACCATTCCCAACATCTCACGATACAGGACCTTAGCTGGTACTTCAGGCCCAACAGTTTAAAACAAGGACAAGGAAAGCGGTTTCTTCACGACACGCCTAGAACGGCGGTGGAGCTCGTCGTTCTGGGGGGATAAGGACTTGTGCTCGGGCTGGAAAAACAGCAAGTACAGAGAGTTATGGAAAGCAAAACAGACTGGGCAAAGACGGCTAAACCTAAGAGCTAGGAACGCCGCCTGAGGTGCAAGGTATCCCGTGAAGCTCCGACTTACAGAAACCTGGGAAGAGAAGACGGGGGGTGGGGGCGGAGCCCCCGTCTCCTGGCATTGAGGAGGCTGGGTCAGCTGGACCTTTTGCACTGATTCATTCCGGTGGTTCTTTTCTTGCACAGACTCAGAGATTACAGCATTTAGGGGGTCATTTTCAGATTGGTCGCACAAGTGCAAAGTCTGTGGGTACTTTCTACTCATGCATTTTATACTCATTGTACACCAGCTTTCACTTTTCAAAATTATCCCGGGAAAAGCACCCGCACACCTGAGAAAAATCACAAGCATGCTCTGGAAAATTGTAAATTATGCGCTTTGGTGCCAGCCCCAGGAACGCCTCCCCCAGGTACAGGGAAAAGTACGGGTGTGGTGGGCCTGCATAGGTGCTTTTACCTGCATATAAATTGGACAAGTTTCCAAAAGCTCATTTCCATGAGTGCTGAGTGCAGTTCTGGTCGCCGCATCTCAAAAAAGATGTGATTGCGATGGAGAGAGTGCAGAGAGGGGCGACCGGGATGGTGAAGGGGCTAGAACAGCTCCCCTATGAGGAAAGGCTGAAGAGGTTAGGGCTGTTCAGCTTGGAGAGGAGACGGCTGAGGGGGGATATGATAGAGGTCATGAGAGGTCTTGTGCGAGTGGTTGTGAATCAGTTATTTACATTTTCGGATAACAGAAGGACTGGGGGCATTCCATGAAGTTAGCAAGTGGCACATTTGGGACTGGTCGGAGAAGATTCTTTTTCACTCGGTGCACGGTTAAGTTCTGGAATTTGTTGCCTGAGGATGTGGTTAGTGCAGTTAGTGTAGCTGGGTTCAAAAAAGGTTTGGATAAGTTCTTGGAGGAGAAGTCCATTAATGGCTATTAATCAATTTTACTTAGGGAATAGCCACTGCTATTAATTGCATCAGTAGCATGGGATCTTCTTAGTGTTTGGGTAATTGCCAGGTACTTGTGGCCTGGTTTGGCCTCTGTTGGAAACAGGATGCTGGGCTTGATGGACCCTTGGTCTGACCCAGCATGGCAATTTCTTAAGCACTGTTTTACCAGCAGAAATGGCTTTTAAAACCACCCTATAAGAATCACAAGGCCCATCTAATTGCCCATTTTACTCCTGAGTCTACCCCCCTTCAGCATCATACCATGATCTCTTATTCTAGAGCTTCTTCTGAAAATTGCTTGTCTCTTGTACATTATTTATCCTTTTGCAATATTTGAATGTTTCTAACATACCTCCTCACACTCTAATTATTAACAAGTTGAACCACAATTATCTGTCTCATGTACTCTATTCTGTATTATAAAAAACATCCTTATATCTGTATCTTATTCTCATAGAAAGCCTAACTACATTCGCATTACAACATATTCAATGAACACTAATGTTGAACTGGAAATGTCCATTCAAAAAGGCCACGGTTTTCACAATTAATCACCAATCATCCACAAGTTTCATGCAATGAAAGTCTTGTCCAAAGACGAAGGAATTTTGAATCTTATCAACTTCCAATATGTTTCCAGGACAGGTGTGGAAAAAGAGGTTCTTTGCCAGGTATTTCTTTCAACAGGTATCAGAAGCTACCAGCAACTGAAGGATGACTGGGAAACATCGTATCGCCAAACCTGTCGCAGCTGTTACCAGTTCTACTGCTGTCCAGACAGATATCCTGATTCACAGTGAGGAAGCAGTTCAGTGTGAAAGATGTCTGCAGATCAACTCCCTCTGGAATGAGGTGGTAGAATGCAAAGAAGAGGTGGTGAGATTAAGAAGCATTTTGGAGAGTGAGGACTACATCGATGAAATGCTTATCAAGGCATCTAAGATGGAGAACGCAAGCAGAGTGGAAGGTAAAACTGGTCCATGAGATGACAGCTGGACCCAGTTTACTATGGCTACTAGACCCTACACTATGGCTTTGATTTCCCTTGAACTGAAGAACCAGTATGCAGCCCTGGAAGTGAAAGAGGAGATTTCATCCCATGATGAGAAGGAACCAGGACATGCAAACCCCAAAGTTGCAGACACTCAACCACTACAAAGGAGGCAAAGGATAGTAGTTATTGGTAATTTGCTTCTGAGGGGCATGGAGGCATCAATCTGCCAACCAGACATTTTGTTCCAGGAAGTGAGATGTCTGCTGGGTGCCAAAATCCAATACATTACGGAGAGATTGCTGAAAATCCTCAAGTCTACTAACCACTATTCGATGCTGCTCATCCATGTTGGCACGAATGATACTGCGAGGTACCACACAGATCGTATCAAAAGTGACTTCATGGCTCTGAAAGAGAGGGTAAAGCAGATAGGTGCATGGCTGGTATTCTCCTCATTCCTCCCAGTTAAGAATAAAGGCCCAGCCAGGGAAGCTCGCATTCTGGAGATAAATGAATGCCTGCGTAGATGGTGTCGATGTGAGTGTTTTGGCTTCCTGGATCATGGGATAATATCTCAAGGACTGCTGAACAGAGATGGGATCCACTTGTCGAAGAAGGGGTGCAGCGTCTTTCAACACAGAATAGCAAACCTACTGAGGAGGGCTTAAACTAGCATCATCAGGGATGGGTGAACAAAACCTTACTCATATAGAAATGTGAAATATTGAAAAAAGGCAATATTTGAAAAACTATATAGGCTAATGCTCATAGTATGGGGAATAAAGTCCCAGATCTAGAGGCAGTCATGGAAGAAGCTGATTTAGATATAGAGGCTGTCACGGAGAAAAGGGGGAGGAGTAGCACGTTATGTCAAAAACTATATCAATGCAACCAAAATGCAAGGGGCATAGGGTAGGGAGGAAGCATTATGGGTTATTCCATTTACACTGTCACGGTCTACTGGCTTCCAACTCAAACGGAAGACCTGGACAGAGATCTGGTGAAAGACATCAAAGGTGGGAAAGAAGGGAGAAGTGTTGATCAACAGAGATTTTAATCTGACAGATGTGGATTGGAGTATCCCTTCTGCAGAATCTAACAGAAGTAGAGAGATAGTGGATGCCCTTCAAGAGGCTCTGCTCAAACAAATGGTAATGGAACCCACAAGGTATAGTGTGATACTTAAAATAGTGCTCACAAACAGGCTGATACAGTACAGTGCGCTCCAACAGAGCGCACTGTTAGCCTGTCCTTGGACGCGCATTTTCCCTTACCCCTTATTCAGTAAGGGGCGGAAAACGCGCGTCTAACTCGCGGCACCTAATAACGCCCTCAACATGCAAATGCATGGTGATGACCCTATTAGTATGCCCGCGCGATACAGAAAGTAAAATGTGCAGCCAAGCTGCACATTTTACTTTCAGAAATTAGCGCCTACCCAAAGGTAGGCGCTAGTTTCTGCCCGAACCCGGAAAGTGCACAGAAAAGCAGTAAAAACTGCTTTTCTGTGCACCCTCCGACTTAATATCATGGCGATATTAAGTCGGAGGTCCCAAAGTTTAAAAAAAAAAAAAAAGTTGAATTCGGCCTGCGGCTGTCGGGCCGAAAACTGGACGTTCAATTTTGCCGGCGTCCGGTTTCCGAGCCCATGGCTGTCAGCGGGCTCGAGAACCGACGCCGGCAAAATTGAGTGTTGGCTGTCAAACCCGCTGACAGCCGCCGCTCCAGGCAGACTTTACTGTATCGGCCTGTAATGGGGATAATGTTTCTAATGTCTGGACATGCGCCCACCTGAGCACCAGTGATCATCAGACGGTATGGTTTGATATCATAAAAAAAATACAGAGAAGACACACGAAGACCTGAGTTCTGAATTTCAAAAATACGGACTTTGACAAAATGGGGATGTACCTGGAGAAAGAACTAGAAGACTGGGAGAAAATGGGTGAGTGGAATAAGTGGGCCAAATTAGAGAAGCTATTACAAAGGCAACAAATGTATATGTTAGAAAAGTAAACAAATAGTCAAGGAAAAAGAAACAATTTGGTTCTCAAAGGAGGTGGCTGAAAAAATAGACAAAAAGACCAACGTTCATGAAGTATAAGGGATCCCAATAAGAGGAACTCAGGGAAGACTACCTGGGGAAATTGAGAGAGACGAAGAAAGAAATCAGGAAAGCAAAAGGTCAAGCAGAAGAAAGGATTGCCAAAGAGGTAACGAGAGATGACAAAACATTTTTCAGATACATCAGAGAAAGAAGGAAGGCCTGAAGTAGTATAAAGAAACTGAAACGTGACAAGGAGAAAGGTGCAGAGACAGACGAAGAAATGACAGAAATATTAAACAATTGCTTCGGTTCTGTGTTCAGTAAAGAAGACCCTCCTTTTAGAGCTAGGAAAACTGAAAGTGGACAAGGCCAAGGGGCCGGATAAGGTACATCCCAGGATACTGGGGGAGCTCAGAGATGTGCTTGGTGGGTCCACTGAAAGACCTGTTCAATAGATCCCTGGAAACGGGAGTGGTGCCACGAAATTGGAGAAGAGCGGTTGTGGTTCGCTTCACAAGAGTGGGAGCAGAGAGGAGGCTGGAAACCACAGGCAGGTTAGCCTCACCTCAGTGGTGGGAAAATTAATGGAGACTCTGCTGAAAGAAAGAATAATGAACTATCTACAATCCAGCAAGTTGCTGGATCCAAGGCACCATGGATTCACCAGGAGAAAGTCCTACCAGACAAATTGATTGATTTTTTGATTGGGTGACTAGAGCAGCAGTTCTCAGCCGGTGTGTCGTGACACACCAGTGTGTCGCCAAGCACACACAGGTGTGCGCGTCACACTTCCCGGTCCCCCGCTGACCCAGCTACTCCTCCTGCTCCAGCGAAATGGAACTCTTCCTTCTCCCGGGCTATAAGCCCAGGCAGAACGCGGCAGGAGACCTGGAGTCAGTGGCACTCGCAGCACGGTCTCTTCTTCCCGCCCCCGCGCCCTGGAAGAGGAAGTGAAGTGCAGCGGCCACACGCGCGGGAAGAAAGGACCTTGTTAGGTAAAGTCTCTGCAGAGTTGGCCCGAAGAAGAGCAGCAGCGCCGGCACGAAGTAGAGGAGCAGCGTCGGCCTGAAGAAGAGCAGCTTCGGCCTGGAGCAAAATGAGGTCCAACGTCACCCCCACGGCAGATGGAACTCTTTCTCGAGGCTGCAAGGGCTGGAAAAAGAGGAGGCTGTTGCTGCCACTAGTTCGGTGGGGAGAGAGTGAATGAGTGAGCGAGCATGTATGTAAGCGTGATTGAGAACCTGTATGTGTAAGTGAGAGAGCGAGCGTGTGTGTAATTGTGTGATTGAGAGCCTATGTAAGTGAGAGAGCGAGTGTGTGTAATTGTGTGATTGAGAGCCTATGTAAGTGAGAGAGCGAGCATGTGTGTAATTGTGTGATTGAGAGCCTATGCAAGTAAGCGAGAGAGCATGTATGTAATTGTGTGATTGAGAGCCTATGCAAGTAAGCGAGAGAGCATGTATGTAATTGTGTGATTGAGAGCCTATGTAAGTGAGAGAGCGAGCAAGTGTGTAATTGTGTGATTGAGAGCCTATGTAAGTAAGCGAGCATGTGTGTAATTGTGATTGAGAGCCTATGTAAGTGAGAGAGCGAGCATCTGTGTAATTGTGTGATTGAGAGCCTATGTAAGTGAGAGAGCGAGCATCTGTGTAATTGTGTGATTGAGAGAAAGGAGAAATTTGCAAACAACCCTTCCTCCTCCTCCTAATTCACAACAATCTCAGGGCACCTGGAAAATGAACGTTTCCAGGTATGGAGAACAGATCATTTTTTAATCCTTATTATTTTTCATTATTGGGCCTTTGTGGCTGCTATTTTGAAATATTTTATTGGTGTTGGAAAATTTTTTATTTGAGTTTTTAATTATTGACTATTCCATTCATCAGCTGTTTACAAATACTCTGTTCTTTTTATTAGTTCGGTTTTACTGCTATTGATTTTATATTTCTTGATTTGTTTTATGAGGACTGGTGATGTTTCTCTTGTTCCTTTGTTGCACTGCATGCAGAGACTCTGGCTTGTGACTGTTTCCAGTTCAGTTTTTGTCTGCATGTTTCTAGTTATGCTTTATTCATTGTTAGGTAAGGGTCTGCACGTGTGACTGAGGTGAGGTATTCGGCTGGCGTGTAGTTTCTGTGTAGGGCTCTAGAGCAGCCTGACTTGGTCCGTTTTCCTAATAGGAGATGCATTGATGTCTTAAAGCCTGGTGTAATATTTTCAGTGTTGCCTTTTCTTAGGTAAGGTGGTTACTGTTTGAGTGCTGGAAGCTGGTGCTGTTCTGGTATGGGAGGTTTACTATTTATATAATTTATGTTCAGAGAGAGTACTCATTTTTCCCTTGTGTCATTCTTAATAATAAAAGTAATACGGGGCCTTTTTTTTTTTAATTTCCACTGTAGATTGTAATAAGCAGTATATCATGCATGTGAGAACCAAGTGTCAGGTGTGTCCCGACTGAAAAAAGGTTGAGAACCACTGGACTAGAGAATAGGATTGAGGAAGAGAGCTCAATGTGATTTACTTGGATTTCAGCAAAGCTTTTGATACGGTCCCGCAGAGGAGGCTTGTAAGTAAAACGAGAAGCTTGGGAATTGGCATCAAGGTGGTGGAGTGGATTACAAACTGCATGACTGACAGGAAACAGCGGGTAATTGTAAATGGAACCTACTCTGAAGAAAAAACCAGTGTTAAGTGGAGTGCCACAAGTATTGTTATTGAACATAAGAACATAAGAAAATGCCATACTGGGTCAGACCAAGGGTCCATCAAGCCCAGCATCCTGTTTCCAACAGTGGCCAATCCAGGCCATAAGAACCTGGCAAGTACCCAAAAACTAAGTCTACTCCATGTAACCATTGCTAATGGCAGTGGCTATTCTCTAAGGGGCGGATTTTAAAAGGAGCGCGAATAGGCCTACTTTTGTTTGCGCTCAGGCGCAAACAAAAGTACGCTGGATTTTAGTAGATACGCGCGGAGCCGCGCGTATCTACTAAAAAACCTGGATCGGCGCGCGCAAGGCTATGGATTTTGTATAGCCGGCGCGCGCCGAGCCGCGCAGCCTACCCCCGTTCCCTCCGAGGCCGCTCCGAAATCGGAGCGGCCTCGGAGGGAACTTTCTTTTGCCCTCCCCTCACCTTCCCCTCCTCTACCTAACCCACCTGCCCGGCCCTGTCTATACCCCCCCCTTACCTTTGTTGGGGGATTTACGCCTCCCGGAGGGAGGCGTAAATCCCCGCGCGCCAGCGGGCCTCCTGCGCGCCGGGCCGCAACCTGGGGGCGGGTACGGAGGGCGCGGCCACGCCCCCGGACCGCCCCGGGCCATAGCCACGCCCCCGTACCCGCCCCCAAAACGCTGCCGACACGCCCCGAAAACGCTGCGACGACCGGGACCGCCCCCCGACACGCCCCCTCCGAAAACCCCGGATTTACGCGAGCAGGGCTCTGAAAATCCGCCCCTAAGTGAACTTAATAGCAGGTAATGGACTTCTCCTCCAAGAACTTATTGGGACAATATCTGTGTGAGCGACATTGCAGAAGGGATAGATGGTAAAGTTTGTCTATTTGCAGATGATACTAAGATCTGTAAGAGAGTGGACACGCCTGAAGGAATAGAGAGAATGAAAAGTGATTTGAGAAAGCTTGAAGAGTGGTCGAAGATTTGGCAGCTGGGATTCAAAGTGCAAAGTCATGCAACTGGGATACGGTAATCCAAGAGAGCTGTATGTGATGGGGGGAGGGGGAAGACTGATGTGCATGGACCAAGAGAGGGACCTTGGGGTGATCGTGTCTAGCGATCTGAAGGTGGCAAAGCAATGTGACAAGGCGATAGGTAAAGCCCAAAGAATGCTGGTCTGTATACAGAGAGGAAAAGGAGGTGGTGATGCCCTTGTACAGGTCCATGGTGAGGCCTCACCTGGAGCACTGTGTTCAGTTCTGGAGCCCGTATCTCAAAAAGGATAGAGACGGGATGAAGGAGGTCCAGAGAAGGGCGACCAAAAAGGTGTGGGGTCAGCAATGGAAGACTTCTGAGGAGAGGCAGAAGGATCTGAACATGTATACCATGGAAGAGAGGAGGTGAGGAGAGACAGGATACAGACCTTCAGATACATGAAAGGATTTAATGATGTAGGAACTTTAAACTTTTGCCGTTGGAAAGGAAACTGTAGAATTAGGCATCACGAAATGAAACTCCAGAACCAACACCTGGGGGGTGGTGGAAGCCTGGACTGCCCTTCCGGAGGAGGTGGTGAAGATGAAAACAGTCAAAGAATTCAAAGAGGAATGGGATAAACACTGTGGATCCCTAAAGGCCAGAGGATGGAAATGAAGAAAAGAGTGCATGGGAGTAACTTTCTGGAGCAGAGGTTATTACCCTTAACCAATAGGCCTTGATATTTTTTATGCAACTGCAGCACTGCTCTCCACTTCAACAGCAGGGGAGAAAGGGAAGTTGGAGTAAGAAAACAACCAAATAGCGTCCCACCTTTTACAGTCTGGGGAACTAATAAGCATGGGGGTAACCTGCACGGAGCAGCAATTACTCCCCTTAACAGAAGGCAAGGGATTCCTACCCTTAACCAATAAGCCTTGATGCTTCTGACCCAACTGCAACATCGCTCTCCACTTTGACGGCGGTGGGAGAGTGAGGGGTGGAAGAGGAACTGGATTCTGATGACTACCAACACAGGCGCTGACGTTTACCGTCTGGGGTACTGCTATGCAGACATAAGGGAAAGAGCACAAGACTACGTCTAACGTCAAGTGCATAAAAAAAAACACGTCAGCACTGTCTGGATTTTCAAGAAAGCTCATCATTCAGTAAAAATATTGCTAGCAATACATTTTTTTTATGGGTTAATTTAAAGGCTTGGGAATAACTGCAAGAAGCGGCAGTTGCTCCCCTTAAGAGAAACATGGGAGTAACTTCAGGGCGCAGCAGATAACTACCAGAAGAAGCTTGCTAGGCAGACTGGATGGACCATTTGGTACTTTTCTGCTGTCATTACAAAGTTATGTTACTATGATCTGGTCATAATTGGGACAGAGTTATACCTTGCTACCATCTATTCAGGAACAACAGGGTAGGAAGGAAGCAGGAGGCATTATATATAAGGAACAGTATTAAAGCAACAACATTGCAGGGCTTACAAGGTAAGGAGGAGACACTGTGGGTTCATCTGGAAAGAGGGAATGGAACATCTATTTATACTGGTGTAATATACAGACCTCCATCACAGGGAAAAGAAATGGATAGAGGTTTAATGGATTGCTGTGAAAGGGGAGGTGCTGCCACTGGGGGATTTTAATCTCCCAGATGTTGATTGGGACATCCCGACTGCAGTATCTTCTAGAAGCAGGGAGATCCTGGATTCTCTGCAAGGAGAACTCTTCTGTCAACTGGTAACAGAACCTACAAGAGAGGGGTGATATTAGTCCTGGTTCTTATCAATGGGCAGTAAATGTTGTGGTGGATGATCATCTGGGAGCCAGTGACCACCAGATGGTGTGGTTTGCTATTAGGATGCAAGAGATGAAGGTTCATTCTAAGGCCCTAGATTTCAGGAAAATTAACTTTATCAAAATGGGGGAGGACCTGAAGGAGTCGTTAGCTGGGGTGGGAAAACCTAGGGAAAGGAGAAGGAAAGTGAGCAAAACTAAAAGGAGATATCATAAGGGCAGCTAAACCTTTTGTTAGGAAAGTAAATAACGGGAAGAGGAAAAAGAGGCAGTTATGGTTTTCTAAAGAAGTAGCTGAAAAGATAAGGGAGAAAAGGTTCGCATTCATAAACTACAGAAGGCTGCAGCAAGAGGAAGACGGGTGACAATATCTGGAAAAGGTAAGAGAAGCTGGGAAAGTAATCAGGAATGCAAAAATTCAAATAGAAGAAAAAATAGAAAATACGGTAAAACGGGGAGACAAGACTTTTTTTTTAGATAGGTTAGCGATAGAAGGAAGTGCAAAAGTGACATTGTGAGACTCAGAGGTGAAGGGGAGGAATGTGTAGAGACGGATGAGGAAAAAGCAAAATTATTTAACAAATATTTCTGTCCGGTGTTCACTGTGGAAGGTCCTGGAGCAGGACCACATAAAACGAATACAAATAAGATTGGAAGTGAGGTAAACCTCAATAGATTTTCAGAACAGTGTATTAATGAGGAGCTAACTAAACTTAAAGTAGATAAGGCGATGGGGCCGGATGGGATACATCTGAGGGTACTTAGAGATGTCCTGGCAGCTCCGCTGGCTGACCTTTTCAATGCTTCTTGTTTGGAGTAGTTCCGGAGGACTGGAGAAGGGTGGATGAGGTTTCTATTCATAAAAGTGGAAGTAAGGAGGAGGCTGGGATCTACAAGCCAGATAGTTTGATTTCTGTGGTGAGCAAACTAATACAATCGCTGCTAAAAAAAGAAGATAGTGCAATTTTTGGAATCCAATGGATTGCAAGATCCGAGGCAGCATGGTTTTACCACAGGTAAATCTTGTCAGACAAATCTGATCAATTTCTTTGATTGAGTGACCAATCTTAAAGATGGTATTCCCATAAAATCATTAAGCAAGCATATAAACAAGCATTGTTCACCATTTAAGATCTCCTTTTAGAATCCTGATCAAAAGACCCTTTAACAAGATTGGTGAATTACCATACACTACTCGTTCACAAGAGGTTCAGAACATTATTTTAAGACATTGGAACATCTTAGCTATATATAATATTTTTTAAAGAAATACCCATTTTTGCTCAAACAAGAGGACGTAATTTACGTAATTAATTGGTCTCTACATCTTTTCAGTCTGAGGTTGACTCTGATTATTTAGAATGGGGTCAATTCCCTTGTGGGAAATGTATAGTACATGAGAACTGCCTTTCACCTTCAAGAATTCCAGCACCCAAGTCTAGTTGTTGGAGGCAGTGTAAGTCTGTCGGTACGTTCATACATATTTGGTGGAAATGTCCTAAGATTGTGCCATATTGGAAGTGGATATATATGGCAAACAACACATAGGGAATGCGTAAACAACAATTTCTCTAATAATCAAATATACCCACATACACAGAGAAATCTATAACATTTACAATTAATGTGCAATATTATTTATTGTTTAATCCAACATGTAAACATATACACAATTAAAATTAGTGAAACTGCAATCATTCAACCATTCACACGTTAAAAACCAACACACTGATGACACAATGTAATTCATACAATTTTTCACAATAAAGTGCAAAAATGCCTCAAGGCGCTTCTAATAGAGAAACACTTTTTTTCATAGAGTTTCCAATCTTATTCAAATACGATCGTGTGCTCCATGTGTTTATAATGTTCAAACTCTTGATCACATCAAGTGAGGGTATTAATTTCATACACGCACACAGCGCTGTTCTGTAAAACTCCACCGCTTCTCAACTTATACCGGAAAGAGGGAAGAGGGAACTACCCCTCTAATGCATCATCCATATACATCTAGTCCAACAACGGATCCTTGTTTCACCCACGGCTGGGCTTCCTCAGGGACATATTCAAGAAAATCACTGAATATTACCTACATCCAACAACCAAATAAAAAGTATACGTTATTCCTCAGCTCAACAAGATTTTTATATCCATCTCTATCGTTTAAATTTTAAAGCGCCAAAATTTAAAGCACCCAAATTTTAAAACGCCCGAGACATTCCAACATCTTACCTGGTTTTACTGCTCTCAATCTACACTTAAATGAAGTATCACTGTCAATGTCTTTATATCGATTATAATTAATACCTATAAAAACAAACAAATATGTCAAGGATCAAAACTATTACCTATACCGAGACTAACAAGTCAACATACATCACTATTCCAAAGGGACGCCACCATTTCAACATACATCACTATTCCAAAGGGACGCCACCATTTCATACCTTCAAACGGAACGCTATCCCACAACGGACCGCTTCATGTGTCACAAAAACGTAATGACGTCTACTCACTACCTTCGATCTTATATATCCCTGTCCTCTCTCACTAATCTTGAGATCACGACCACGTGATGTAACTCATCGTGACTTCATTCATAATCACTTAGAGAAACGCTTCCCATTCAATGGGTCCATTAAGGCCCCTTGGGGACACCGTACCCCATTGAAAAATAAATCGCTGTTCTAAACGGACAAACATGTAGAAAAGTGAGATTACGTATTATAGAGCATAGAAGTTGCATTGTTGCTCGTAAAATACATGCCCCGTTAGTAGAACACTGGATACAAGAAAAGCATACAGTGGATGATTTAAAGTTTTTTGTGGTGAAACAAGTGAGGTTGATGTCAGGAGGTGATTTATCCACAATGTTACACCGTTTAGAACAGCGATTTATTTTTCAATGGGGTACGGTGTCCCCAAGGGGCCTTAATGGACCCATTGAATGGGAAGCGTTTCTCTAAGTGATTATGAATGAAGTCCCGATGAGTGGGAAGTGATGGGGAAGGAGGTGCCAGTGACCTGAGAATCACCCCGGAGCTATCTCCAGTTTTGTAAGCCTAATTTCAAGATCCAGGTTAGAAGTTCTGATTGCCCTTCCTTCCTGCTGGGAGCATCGAGAATCCTGCTCCAGGGGATCCCTCCCATCAGGGATTCAAAAAAAGAAAGAGCAAGGACTGCAGAAGAACAGACCTTTGAATGGTAGGCAAAGCCTACCATTCAAAGGTCACCCATCCGGTGATTCTCCAGGACCCTGGGGACAGGGAGATTCTTTTTCAGCTCTCTGTGCAGCAGCTTAGTATTCTGGCCATCTGGAAAGGGTGTTCTGCCCATCCAAAGGACACCTGGGACTCTATTTTATTCCAGGCCCTGGGGGTAGACGTTCCGGGTGCTGTGGAACAGTCTTGTGCCATTTTCAACTATTTGCAACAGTAAAGATTTATTTGGACACTAACACAGTGGCCCCTCTGATTTCTTTGGCACACAGCGTATCAGATTTTCCCTAACCCTCGCACTGGGAAGCGAGAGGACTCCTTTCATCCCCCAGTGGAAAGAGCCTACACCCTGGGAGGAAGGGAGGTTGGAGGAGCTAGCCTGGGTTCCTGCCCCAAAGGACTTATGCATTTCTTTTATGGCCTCACTGGAGTGCAGTCCACACCCGGGGATGAGGTTACAATAGGAAGGGAGAGAAACCCCTCCAAATGCAGGATCACAGAAGCACCAGGGGATGACCAAGATCACACAGCACGCTAGTGGCACATTTCCCAGCCATCCCCAAGACCCAATATGGTGTTGCAGCAATTCTCCCCATGCTCTACCCGCTGTCACCTGCGCCGACTTTCACCGTTAACACACAACTGGATCTGCTGGAAAGATAGCCCATATAAGAGAGGCTATGACATCATCATGAAGATAGGGGCATATACCGCACCTTACTTGAGATAAGACAGTCTGCAAACCGGCAGCCTGCTCTCAATGCTGTAACCAGGCCAGGAAACTAAAGGATGAATAAAGTCCTCAGGTGTCTGACTGGGTTAAGGAGAGGCATCCAGACTCATAGGCATTTGCTGACTGACGGGTTGGCTGCAGATTTGCATATAATCCATTATTAGTATTTCATTTCCCTCCTGGAGGATATGAAGGCAACAGCTATCACTGTCAATCTTAGCAATTACAACTTCTGTAGCAAGCTGTGTGGTGAAATCTAAGTCAGAGGCGTTCTGCAAAATTATGCTAAGCATTGCATTAACCACCCAGTTATGCTTCTCTGTCGTTTTTCTGTTTCTCAATCACGCTGTAGCACAACGAAGCTAAGATGGAGTGCAGATTTACCAGAGGTTCTCAACTCTGATCTTTCAGGCCTACAAACAAGTCTGGTTTTCAGAGTAATTAAAGTATGCTAATTAACTGGGTTATTAGACGGCACATGTATGGAACTCTGACAGCCGAACAAACGTTCAAATATCTGGCAGGGGGGTCAGAAAAGGACCAGAAGGCAGATCAAGGGAAAGGGGTCACTATGAAACGTTGAAAGGAGGGAGGCTCAAGAATGAGGGGAGATAATTTCTCCAGGAAAGAGATGAGGAGACGAGAACATCCGGAACGGACTTCCAGCAAAGGTGACAGGAGCCAAAACTGAGTCAGAATTCAAGCACTCATGGAACAGACACAAAGGGCCCTCAGGCAGAAGGAGAGAGAGAAGACCACAGATCAACAACTCCTGGAAACTCTCTGGATTTCACCTGAAGGCTCGGAATTTGCATCAATTGCAGGGTCTCAGGGGAAACACTAGAAATCTCCGGGCCTCTCTGTTTACAGCTCCAGCCACTCCCCTTCCTCAGGACTCCCCTTCCTCAGTAAGCCTGCTGGAAACCAAAGAAGAAGGGTGAGTCTGGAGCAGACAGTGCAGGTAAGCACGTGGGGAGGAAACTGGAGAGGGAAAGCAACACACACAGCTCGGTCTCCACAACTCGGGATTCACTCAGCTGAGGGCAGCCTAGAAACATGATGGCACAAAAAGACCATGCAGTCCATCTAGGGGCCAATGTAATACCCGTGCCAAAATTGGTGGCCTCCGCAGGATGCAGCAAGCTAATCATGTGCAAATGGACCACGTGCTAAACTGAAAAAGCGTGCTTTTTCTTTACCCTTGGTCTATTTTCATGTCAAACTGTGCAAAAAAAAAAAAAAAAAATCACAGTCCCTTTTCTCCCCAGCTTGCCAAACCCCCCCTCCCCCTCAATGTCTAGACCAGTGGGCCAAGCGATCCAAGGTATCCTCTCTTTCTTATACCAACCTGATGAAACTGCTCATTCACTGGCTGGTCCCTGTAAAGTGCTGCTCCATGGCTTCGGAAAATAAAACGCCCTTGCTGATTCCTCACCCCTCAAAGGTCCAAAATCTTCCCTGCTCGCCCAGGAACCCCTGCCAGAAAACCTCCTCTGGCAGGGATGTTCCCGACTGGTACTGTTCACTGACACATGACAATGAAAGGACCAGTCCCCTGTCCTGGGTGGGTGGGTGAGAACCTGGGTGTGTATATGGGGGGGGGGGAGAGTGAGCGCCAGTGTGTTGGGGGGGGGGGAGAGCCATTGGGTGAGTGTGTGAGAGAGGATAAAGTTTGTACAGCTCCCCCTCCCCCAATAATCTCAGAGCAACTGGAAATCGAAACATATCAGGTATGAAAAGCGGGACATTTTTTAAATCCTCATTAGTTTTATTATTGGATATTATTTGATATGTCTGCTGTTTTGAAATCTTATATTGCCCCCAAGCCCCCTCAAAAGATACAAAAACTGTTGCGGGCCTATTGGGCCGAGAAGCCTTCTCACAGCCTGAATTTGTAAAATAAATCTTGAATTCAGGCCCCCCCGCCTCAAGCCCACCCAGCGCCCCCCAGACTGCCGGCATCTGCTGGGAGCTTAGGAGAAACATCCTGCTCTTGGTGGCATCCAGCCTTGCTTTGAGAGATTAGGTGTGTGCGAGTGTGTAAGGGGGAAGAAAGAAGATCCATGGGAGTGAGTGAGGGGAAGAGTAGTGGTGTTCGAGGACTTTGGGTACCTAAGGAGGTTATTTTCACTCTAACTTAGACACCTAAATTTAAAGCTGAAAATTCCGATCTCCATTCCTTATAGAGTCCCACTCCCCCCCCCCCCAATCAAACAAATGTACCTTTCATCTGCAGGAATTTTGAACATCTCCCTCCCGAGGGAGCAGCGTTGGGTAGGAAGGATCTGTCGGAGACGCCCGAGGAAGGGTGCAGGCAGGGGATCGTGGAACACGTACCACCCTATGTTAAAAGTGCCTGCACGGTGCAAACCCCCTGCGCAACTCTTGGGCAAAAGAGCGAGGGGGCGCTGCTGGGGGGGGTGGCAGCATCTGGGCGGGAAGAGCATTTTTTTCCGCGGGTATGCATAGGTGCACCATTTTGCTGGGAAAAGGGAACCCACATACAAATAGCAGGGGGGGGGGGGGGGGGGGGGGGGGGGGGGGGGCGCAGCTCGGGGCCCCGGCCTTCTTCCCTCTGAAAACCTGAGCTCTGCAGGTAAAAAGCACTCCCAGGCTGACGGACTTTATTTAATGATACACATCTGATATTCTGCCTTTTGCCAAGAATGGCCTCAAGGAGGGTTACAATCAATTTAGAGCAAACAGACTGCAACGGAAATAACTTCCAGAGGTGATCAAATCCACAGCTGGAATAGCGTGGGGAATCCAGGGGATATAACATCAAGTTCTTAATTGGAAGCTCGGGGAGTCAGATCAGGGGGGCTGGGGTCTCTGGTGGATAGTGGGGCTGAAAAGCCATGCTTTAGGTTTTTGTTTTTTTTTTCCTGAATATAAGGCAGCAAGGCTCAAGTCGTAAGGGTAGTGGGGCCTTGTTCCTCCCTATCTCTTCTGAAAGCCGTGTCAGTAACAACAACAACAAAAAAAAAGCAAAGCTCTGAAACCAGCACATTTAGGAAGATCCCGGTCCCCATCAAACAAAGCCTGGATCTTTCAGACAAATGAAGGAAAGGGGGGGGGGGGTATAAGAGAGTCAGCTCTTTAAAGCCTGCGATTCCCCACTGCTCACAGCCACTTGATCAGCAGAGGCGGCGTCTCTGACCTCCACGCCTGCTCTGCGCGCTCTTCGTCTCTGTAATCAGCCGCAGCCGCGGGATCTGGGTATTATGACGTCATCCGACACGCTGACTGATGTCACGAGCAGCAGGAGAGAAGGCCTGAGCTGAGCGGGAAAGGATCCGCACTGCACAGATCAGCTGGGAAGTGGCCCCGCCCCCCTCCTAACATCCTTGGAGACGGGGACACCGCTACCCCAAGCCGGGGGGGGGGGATCGAGAAGGTTGAATATGACCCTGACACTGCCCCCCCCCCCCCCCAGCCCTAGAGTGAGGGAGTGGCAGGGGACACTGACACCGCTCCAGTCCCGGAGTCGGGGAGCGGCGAGGGCCACTCACAGGGCTTGCAGGCTGGAGGAATGTGCATTCAAACCCAGGGGGGATGCAGGAGCCCTGCTTGGCCACCTCAGACTCTGAAGCAGGCGGACGGGCTTCCTCCCTGTAAAACCGAAGAACTGTTAAGGCAGGGGAGGGCAGCCGCTGACTGTAGTTAGCACGGCGAGGGGGACTGGGAACCTGCTAATTTACTGAAAGCATAATAATGTGGGTAGTAACAAACCACCTCGTCTTGTAACTGCTAACTTATTTCTAGCATTTTCTGCCTCCTCCGGTTTCAGTACCTCCCCCCCCCTCCTGTGTACAGCTCAGTAAGTCCCTGACCCGACAGCAAAGCTCCCCAGAGCCATCTCCTTAGTGGTGTAACATTTCCCTCCCGTTCAGCTGCACTGGGGAGGCACTGACTCTGCATTCCCCTCCCCCCTCCTCCAATGCCCGGGGAGAAACCCATGCCCCGCCCTGTGTCCAGCTGAATCAACAGCCAATGTGTTTTCCCAAAGCTGGGGTTCAGCTGCCAAGGATCAGGGGGCACTGCCAGGGTCAGCGGGAGCGAAGGACAGCAGGAGGGGTGGTGGCAGCCAAGGCAGAGACCACATCCCTGCAGGCTTGGGCCAGACAGAGGGCAGTGATCAGTGGGTAAAGGGAATGAAGTGACCACAGACTGATTAGCGCCTGCGGTTTGGCAAATGGATAGCCTGCCTGGGCCAAGAGATCCTCTGTCCTGACATTGATCGGGTTACTGTTTGTGTTGCTATGTGCCCTGGCTGTGCGACCCTGACAGCTGATACCCCGGCTCCTCGGCCCCCTCCCCCTCCCATTCCTCAGAGCCTGAGAAAATACAAGGCTAGCAGAATACTTCACCTCAGTCACAAATGCAAAAAAAGAAAAAAAAATAGTCTGGGCCCTCCCCAAAGCCAGGATAAGTGATCAAAGGCTAGAAGTAGAAAGATGCAGGCAAAAACTAAACTGGAAACCCCAAGAAGGCAGGCTCCATATGCAGAGCAACGCTGGAGAAACAGAAATGCATTTCCTCCTGTGCTGTGAAAAATGCAAAGGGATCAAAGCTGAGAGAAAAATTAAAGATTTCCCACAAAAGAATGACCTGGGGGAAAGAGGAGAAAGAGCCATAGTGGAAAAATATGTTGCCACCCGGCCAGACTTGAAACCTGACCAAAACCTGAGACCTCTCCCTGATGTCCTTTGTTTTCAGTTTAAATCAATTTTCACCCATAAATTCCAGGATTTTTCCACAAGTGACAGTTTATTTAAACTTTTTTTCATCCTACTTTTAGGCTGATTAAAAGGGCAGCTCCAGAGCTGCAGGTGCAGTGTCTCAAGGCCCCTAGCAACTGGTTCCCAAAACACCTGCGTTTCAAGCCCCGCCTGCCTCACCAACGAAAGCACTCGCCCTCCAGTGCCGCCGATGCGCTGTTTCAAATCCCACCGCCCCCTCCCACCAAGTCACCAAAGTACCTGCTGCTTGGTACTGCCAATGCAGCATTTGAAGTGGGCCACACCCACCAGAAGCACTTCCCTGGCCCACATAAAAAGAAGTGCAGTGCGGTAGAGCAGGGGAGAGACAGAAGTCTGTGCTCTGAGGAAATAGAGAAAAAATACAGCTGTTCCTCATAGCCAAGCTATGGGACAGAGAAACCAGGAGCTGAGGGACTTCCTTTCCAGAGATATCCAAGCCCTGGAGCACATGGCTGGATCACCCTCCTGAGAGACTGAATTAAGTAATATAAACTTTGCACAGAGAGTATCTTAGCAGCAGAGGGAGAAGATTTATTTCTTTGCCTTTTGTTACCAATTCAGTATCTCATCTTGCCTGTTTCAGTCTTTTCAGCTGAAGTCAAGCATAAACCCTTGCTGGCAGGTGTTTCTGTAAGAGACTGAATCCAGGCCAGCTTTCTATTTAGCACCAAGTAAACCATTTGGGGAAGCTCCCCAGGAGAGAGAGACCTTTCACACCCTGCAGTACTCATCTATTTGGTTTATCATTTAGCCAGCTCCACCATCAAGAGGGACTTCTTCATTTTCTTGATTGTTTTTTTTTCCACACGCTTTTGTGTTCGGGACAGGATGCACCCTTTATAAACTGGGGACATTGGGGTGGATCTGTTTCCCTCCCCTCCTTTTTGAGTATTCAGGGGTAAAGACAATTTTTTGAAAGCTGTGTATACTTCACTACTGTTCCCATTTAATGTTCTGGTTGGATTTACTGTCTACTTATTTACTGTCTGCTTACACAATACTAGTAAAAGGGTTAATTACTGTTTTATTAAGCTGTGATGATTGTCTCTGATCTGTGATGCCACAAGTGAGAGCTTGTTTGGGAAGGGCACGGAACTGTGGTATCGGGGTCACCGGGACCCTGTCTCATACCCCACGCAGGCTACAAACCCAAAGATAAATCAGTGAATATAATTTCTCATGTGGCACTCCTCACTCCTAGCATAGGGGTAATTCATAGTACGGACCAAGGGGGAGACAAATAAGAGGAAACCAAACTAATCTCAGCCAATAGGCAGTTATGAGCATCATAGCCCCTCCCCCTGCTCTCTTCTGAGTTTTAGGAGAGTGTTTACAACTAGAGGAAAGTTGTTTTACTGCAAATGGCTGGCTCCAAGCACTACGTTCCAGAAAACCATCAGCGGCTCATGCAGGTCTAAGGCAGTGACCTGTGACACTGCGCTGGCTCCTCACTAACCATCTGGATGCTGAACTTCATCATAAATTACCCTTAATCCAACTTCAGCCTGTTACCTCAACTGCGCTGAAGGAGCTCCCCACCTAAGGCCTTTGGCCTATTCAGGAAAAGTGTTGCCAAATAAACTTCCTGGAGCTAACAGCAATTCTAAATGCTGCAAAGGCTTTCAGAGATGGCCAACAAAAGTTATCCTAATCCAGATGGACAATCTGGTAGCCACGTTCTATCAGAGCAAGCAGATCGGAACAGGATTGTACCTTCCATGTGGGGAAGCAGTCAGAATATGGAGCTGGACCATGTCGCAGGGAATGACCCTCCAAGCCATATATCTTGCAAGGTAAGGAGAATATCTTAGCAGACAAACTGACTCAGCACCTAGAAACATACGAGTGGACCTTGGACAATGGGATTGCAAAGCACATATTTCATGAGTGGGTAACACCGGTGGTGGATCTATTTGTGCCTCCTCTGAACAAGGTTCCTCAGTTTTGTTTGAGGAGAATGACAAAATACAAACTACCCTTGGATGCATTTTCCATGCACTGGGTGAACATCTTCTGTACATGAATCCTCCAGTTATTCCAGACATCAATGTTCACGTCATGCTTGAAACTTTCACTTCCTTTGCTGAAGCAGTAGGATTTTCCCAGTAAGATATTCTGGTCAACAGCTTCAGGTCAGCCCAATTTCCTAGGACCACATAGAACCTACTACCAACTATACCTTTTTTGCAGATTAAAAAAATTCATAACCATAGGCTGTGAGCATCTCTGCATCTGCATTTTCCCTTGACTCCTTACCTGGCTCTCTGCCTCCTCTCTTAAGAGACACAGTAGCTCCATTATTAGTCTCTCCTGGGTCTCCCAATTAGTAAAGCAGAGTTGCTCACCTGTAACAGGTGATCTCCAAGGACAGCGGGATGTTAGTTCTCACACATGGGCGACATCATCAGATGGAGCCCCGATGCGGAAGAAAATATGTCAAACTTTCTAGAACTTTGACTGTACACACTGAGCATGCCCAGCAATTCCTATACTTTGCTGGGTCCCTTTACAGTCTTGTACCATAGAATTATAATTAAAACAAAAAACAGCAGAAACCCAACTCCATGGGGTGGCAGGCGGGTTTCGTGAGGATTAACATCCTGCTGTCCTCAGAGACCACCTGTTACAGGTAAGCAACTCCGCTTTCTCCGAGGACAAGCAGGATGGTAGCCCTCACACATGGGTGAATCCCTAGCTATACTGTACTCTTTGGAATCAGGAAGTACTTGGAGTAGAATCCCCACCCTCTTTGCCCTGGTGGTACAGGCTCAACCGCTCAGGCCATTAAGAGGGAGAACTCTGTTAGCAGTATCTCCTGATTCACTATGGACCCCCCAAAACGGGTTTGGAGGGCAATTTGGCGGGACACCCAATAGACTTAATGGTTGCCCTTGATGGACGATGGAAAGAACCCACTGGTCTGAGGTTATACTGGACCACTGGTTCGCAAAGAACCGCAGCCTGCCCCCCCCCCCCCCCCCCCCACACACACACACACACTGGAGGGTCAATGTCCCGGGTACGGACAACTGGTATATGTTCCCTATGATCCAGTCAAAACCCTGTCCCTAGAGCTGACTGAGGCACTTGCTGGGGCTTGAGGGCTCTTTGCTGCCTGGGACAGCCGCAGAAGCCCTGATGGTGTTGACAGGAGTGATGGGGGGCGGAGGACAGTACTTCCTTTGGCAAAAGAAAGACTTCCTTTATCCCTGTCTCGAAGGCCTCCTGGAAGAGGAGGATGGGTCCGAAGTGCTGACGGAGCATTGTTGGAGGGTATTCATGGTGGTCCCGAAGTTGAGCCACAGCGTCCCTCACCCTTATCTCCAAATAGATTCTCCCCAGTACACGGCCCGTCAGTGAGTCATTCCTGTACCTCTGGTCAGAGATCAGCGTCTCACAGCCATGCCATTCTACAGGCACTAATTCCCACTGCAGAGACTCTTGATGCCATCTCGAAAACATTGTAGGTTGTTTGGACCTCGTGTTTTCCGCTCTTCAGGCCCTTATGCACCAGTGACATGAGGGTGTTCTGCTGCTGTTGAGCTGCTCGGCCACCTCCTGCACCTGCTTCCAAATGTCCCGCGAGTACTGACTCATGTAGAGCTGGTAGGCAGCTATAAGGGCAATGAGCATGGTGCCTTGAAATACCTTCCTTCCAAGAATGTCTTTCCCCAGTGGTACCAAGGAGTGAGTCCGAGAGGCTTGTCCCTCGTGATTCGACCGCCACAGACTGGTGGGGCAACTGACACTTAGCGAATCTGGGAGCCTTCTGGACAAGGTAGACCCCCCGTTCGCTTTCTTATTAACAAGAGGCACTGTGAGGGGGTGTTCCCATATCCTCAGCAGCAGTTCCTTAAGGATCTCGTGCACCGGGACCGCCACGATCTGCTTAGGAGGCTCCACGAACTGGAGGATCTCAAGCATTTTGTGCCTGGCATCCTCCTCCCTTAATAACTGAAACGGGATGGCTTCTGCCATCACCCTAACAAAACCTGGATAGGTCAAGTCCTCCAGTGGGGACTTCCTTGGCTCCTCTGGAAGAGACAGGTCTGATGGGAGACCATTAGAGCCCTCGGGGGAGGACTCCGAAGCATCATCTCCCCAGGGGTCATACAGCCCTCATCCTCATTGTAGGCTGCAAGTGATGGGGTCCTAGGTGCTCGGCCTTCATCCAGAGGTGCAGGCTCCAGTAACACTGCACAGGGGACTGCAGGCCTCGGCATCTCTGCTGGCCTAGGTGGTGCTTCCTCCTCAGAGGAACCGGCAACAACCACCATATCAGTAGGGGAAGGCTTCAGTGCCCCACTAGGCACTGATGCTGCCCTGGGAACTAAAGCCAGCTGGGTTGGTAACGCACCATTGAGCATGATGAGCTTCTCCAGCAGCAGTCCCAGGATAGGCGGCACCAGGTCCAATGCTGTCTGTGCCAGAGGACTGAAGCCCTGCGGTGCCTGCTCCACCACCAGCTGGACTCGCCGCTCCAGCTCCTCCTCAAATGTTGCCGATACCAATACCTACCGGGTGGGAGGAAGGACAGGTGGCCAGATCTTCTGACCTATGGATCGGTGACTGGCATCAGGACTGGTGGAGACTGTTGCAGACCCCCGGCACCAATGCAGCATGAGCCGGTGCATCCCTGTGCATCGATTGGGACCGTTGCTGCTTCTTTGGCTTCCCTCAGTGCTTGGCCTGGTCCTTCCCCGGTGCCGAGGCTGATGATGAGGAACCTGACGTGCTTGGCCTGGAGGAGATCGATGGTGGTCGGTCTCCGGCACCTCTATTTTCCAACGGCATCAACAGAACCAAAGGCCCTCCAATGTCGATGGTGTGGTGTCCATTGGTGCGGCTCCTAGGTCCATTGATGCTGTTGCCGATGGCTCAGACTTTTTTGGCCCGAAGAGCTGCTCCATATTATCGAGTCAAAGCCGATGTCCTTTTGGGGTCATCTGGGCACATAAGCAGCAACCCCGGACATCATGTGATGTTCCCAGACAGGGGACACATATCTTATGCGGATCAGTGGTGGACACGGTCTTCAAGCACAAAGGGCATCGCCTAAAACCGGATGTTGGCATGTCGAGAAGAACAAAAGGGGCGCAAACCAAACAATGGCAGTGGGTGTTGGCCTGCGGGCACTGAGGCACCGCCACTGTGGGGAGTCGACCACGAAAGGAAACACCAGAAGACACTGAGAGGGGCCCAGCGATGGAACCGTGAGAGAAAAAAAACGCAAAAACTGTGAGAAAAATGAAGTTTTCCACAAGGCCAAAACAACCAAAGTGAGCTCACTCACACCACGAGGATTACAGCCCTGTGGAAAAAGAGAGACTGGAGAGGGACCTCACGTGGACGCGTGGTATAGGGCATGCTGGGCACGCTCAGTGTGCCTAGTCAAAGTTCTAGAAACTTTGGCATACGTTTTCCGCATCGGGGCTCCATTTAATGATGTAAAAGTGTCGAAAAGTGGAATATAAAAATTTTAAATAAATAAATAAATAAATGTCACCCATGTGTGAGGACTAACAACCTACTTGTCCTCGGGGAACACCCTTGGTCTTCTACCTTGTTTTCATTTAGTTCTCTGTCAAGGATCTCCAAACTACATTTCCCAGCAGCCCTGTGCTTCCTGTTTCCCTGTAGCTTTACCATACCCTAGCCAACTCTTATTTTTCTTTCCACCTGAAGGCAGTGCTCCCCCTGGACCTCTAGAGCTCCCTCTGCCTTCTGGGGTCTGTTACTGTCTTGTCTCTCCAGGCTACCTCTGCCTATGTGAAGCCCCTGCTTAAGCACAGCTGTTACACTGGGTTTAAATAGTGCAGACTCAGCCGGGTATGAGACTGTCTGCCTAGGCCAGGAAGTTGCAATACAGCTAACAGTTCAGTAAAGAGAGGGGAGCGGATGCTTGACAAATCTCAAAGTACTGGATCATCTTAATTTTAAACGTTTTGTATTCTTGTGTAGTTCTGAAATTCCCTTTATGTGCTCTGATTGCGAGGTCGTTAGGGGAGTGATCTTTCCGTGAGAAATGTTCGCCTACTGAGGTGTTTCTGTCTTCTTCTCTGTAATTGGAATTTCAGAACCACACAGGAAGGCAAAACGTTTGAGATTAAGATGATCGTACACTCTGGGACACACAGGGGACTTAATAAAGACACTGGGTTTTTCTCAGCCATTATCAGACACAGGGACCCTTTGGAACCGCAGAGTTTTATGGTCTCCGTCACATCTGTCATCCCACCCCCCACACCTTTTACTGAGCTGTAACTGTAATGTAACTTCCTGCACAGAAGCCTGGCTAACTCTGTACTACTTAAACCCAGTGGACCTGCGCCGGCCCTCTGCTGACCTGATGAAGGGCGCAGAGCTCTGCAAGGCTAATCGCAGATATATTGAATTGGTCTAATAAAAAGCTCTCACCTTCAGCTTGCTCGCCGACCCTTATTTCCAACATAGTCAAATGCACTAACGCAGCAAGCACAATATTTGGTTCTGGAGACAAGCCCCCAGGCTTCCTCCAGCCCACCAGGGGCTTACAGCCAAATTTGAGGATGAAGCAAAAGCAGGGCATAAAACAGAGGGGGGAGGACAAACCATGGCTCGCTCCCCTCCACTCTCCCAGCCTCAGAAAAGGTGGTCCCCCACCTCTGCTCGTCAAGATTCCCCCCAACTCTCAATGGGCCCCCCCAGTAGGAGCCCTCAGGCCCAAATCTTTGCCCATCCCTGGCAGCCCGACAGACCCAGCCCTCAGAGCCAATGGTTATCCCGAAGTTATGGATCTGACTTCCCCTTCCTAAACTGTTCCAACCCGCCAGAGGCTGTTCACCTTGGAGACCTGCAGGGCTGGGGCTAGGGTTTTTGCTGCCCCCCCCTCCCCCGGGTTCATTCAGTCTCTGTCCAAGGCCCACAAGAAAAAAAGATAAGCCCCACACACACAGTGAAGAGTTACGCATTTATAACAACATTTTACATGAAAAATATCAAAGGACCATATTCTAAGATAGAAACATCCCTTACATTATATTTACAAGCACTGCTGTGATGCCAACCAGAAATCCCTGCAAAAAGGACACTTGGAGCCCATAGGGTATTAGGCCTATTGTGATGTGTGTTGTGTGTGGGCTTGACTCTCCGAAAGCCCAAATATCCTAATTGACTTCCTATTAGGAGAATGCCTCACCTCAGTCACACATGCAGAACATAAACAGACCCTCACCATATACAGAATAGAGCAGCCATAAAGTAGAAATACAAACATGCAGATAAAAAGTGAACTGGAAACCACAATAAGCCAGACTTTCTATTCAGTGCAACAATGAAAAAACAGAACCATCACCATTCCTCAAACATCAAACAAAATCAAGAAATATAATAAATACATAATCATAATAGTAAAAACATACTAATAATCATATTTCAAAAACAGATGACAAATAAAAGATCAAATAATTAAAAACTCATATATTTTCTTTTCTAATATCTCAAACACTAATAAAATATTTCAAAACAGCAGACACAGCAAATAACACCAGAAAAATAAAACTAAAAAAGGATTTTAAAAATTCACACTCTCCATACCTGGGAACTTTTGATTTCAAGTCACCCTGAGATTGTCATGGATTAGTGGGAATGGGATGCACAAACTTTCTCCTCTCTTTCTTATACACACACAGGCTCACACACACGTGCTTCTTTCTCTCACACACTCAGTTGTCTCCAGCTCTTCTTTGGTTGGGATCTGCCAATGCAAGAACTAGGCTTGTATTAGAGGGGTAGAAAAAAAATGAAGAAACATAAGAGGTGAGATGGGAGGAGAAACTTGTGTTTTTTTCACATTTTTCTGGGCCTCCTCTTCATTTCACCTGCTGGCAGGTTGGGATCCACCTGCAGCCTCATTCTCTCTCTTTCTCTCTCTCATACACACACACACACACACACGCACAAACGCAACCCTGCTGAGGGCAGAGAGGGAGAGAAGGAAAAAGCCCCCCAGAGAACCAGTCAGGGAGCTGTGAATTACAGGGGTGGGAGCCTGAAACAGAGACCCCCCCCCAGTGATCCCAGGATGAGGGCCTAGCTGAGGGCAGAGAGGGAGAGAAGGAAAGAGCCCCCCCCCCCCAGAGTACCAGTCAGGGAGCTGTGAATTACAGGGGTGGGGCTGAAACAGAGACTCCCCCCTCTGATCTTAGGATGTGGGGCCTTGCTGAGGGCAGAGAGGGAGAGAAGGAAAGAGCCCCCCCCCCAGAGTACCAGTCAGGGAGCTGAGAATTACAGGGGGGGAGGGGGGCCTGTGACAGTCATTCTGCAGGCCTCTACTTGTGTCGGGCAGCCCTGACTGGGTGGGCTTCAACTCAAAATGTTTGAGCCACGGCCCACTGCTCTAATTCCTGCCAAACATTCAGAGGTTAAAGGGTCACCTCCTTATCAATGGTGTTTGTATTTTAATTTTTTAACTCAACAGTTTCACACAGAACTGAACAGATACATAGGACCCAATCCCTGCTCAATGCAGTTTACAATCTCGTTGAGGCACATAAACAAGATTAAAATGTTATAATCATGTACCTAGTACAGTAAAACCTGTATTCTGCCTTTCTACACTTCACAGCAGATCACATTAACGTGAGAGAGTAAGAGTGCAGGGGTTTTTGAGATTTAAAAGCAATCTCAAAGAAGGTGGGTGAGCAGGATTTAAACGTGGCCAGAGAGGGAGGAAAATGCCGGGAACTCAGGAAGGCGGCTTCAGGCACACAGAGCTGCCAAACAGAGCGTGTGGAGCCCGGACTTAGCAATGGAGAAGAGGAGCACAGAGAGGAGCAGCAAGACCAACCAATGGAGGTCACGAGGAGAGAGGCAGGGAGAGACAAGAGATAATGGAGCTGCAGAGTGATCCTGCATCCTGAGTCTTCCTCCACGACGACTCGGGGATCGCTTCCTCTTCTGTTTTCTTGTCCCCTGACAACTTACAAGAAAAGTCCTCTTCCAGGGTCCATGCTGCAAGGTTCCTTCTGGATCCCTGCAATCATGTTTCTAACTCGATGTTTGCATTTTTACCAACCCTTCAACAACCAATCATGGCTTCGCCCACATAAAGGACTGACTGCAAGGAGTGCACAGTGCACTGAATAAAGCATCCTTTAGTGCATGTGAGACTGCAGGCAGCAGGGAGTGCACAGTGCGCTGTGTAAAGCATCCTTTAGTGTGCATGAGATTGCAGGATGCAGGGAGTGCAGAGTGTGTTATGTAAAACATTCTTTAGTGTTTGTGAGACTGTAGGATGCAGGGAATGTGCAGTGCGCTGTGTAAAGCATCCTTTAGTGTGCATGAGATTGCAGGATGCAGGGAGTGCAGAGTGTGTTGTGTAAAACATTCTTTAGTGTTTGTGAGACTGTAGGATGCAGGGAATGTGCAGTGCGCTGTGTAAAGCATCCTTTTGAGTGTGTGAGACTGCAGGATGCAGGGCGTGTGCAGTGCGCTATGTAAAGCATCCTTTTGAGTGTGTGAGACTGCAGGATGCAGGGAGTGTGCAGTGCGCTGTGTAAAGCATCCTTTTGAGTGTGTGAGACTGCAGGATGCAGGGCGTGTGCAGTGCGCTGTGTAAAGCATCCTTTAGTGTACGGGGGACTGCATGGTGCAGGGAGTGTGCAGTGCGCTGTGTAAAGCATCCTTTAGTGTATGGGAGACTGCATGGTGCAGGGAGTGTGCAGTGTGCTGTGTAAGGTATAATTTAGTATACCTAAGACTGCAGGATGCAGGGCGTGTGCAGTGCGCTGTGTAAAGCATCCTTTAGTGTACGGGGGACTGCATGGTGCAGGGAGTGTGCAGTGCGCTGTGTAAAGCATCCTTTTGAGTGTGTGAGACTGCAGGATGCAGGGCGTGTGCAGTGTGCTGTGTAAAGCATCCTTTTTTGTGTGTGAGATTGCAGGATGCAGGGAGTGTGCAGTGCGCTGTGTAAAGCATCCTTTAGTGTACGGGGGACTGCATGGTGCAGGGAGTGTGCAGTGTGCTGTGTAAGGTATAATTTAGTATACCTAAGACTGCAGAATGCAGGGAGTACAGACTGCCATGTAAAGCAGCCTTTAGATTTTAGCTATCTGTTCCCACTTTCCTGATCTGTCTTTTGGAAGAGGACTATTCTCCTTTTGCTCTACAGCTAAAATCTTCTAGGTAAAGTCATATCACTATCCCCAATGCTATTCAACATATACCTTCTTCCTCTATGCCAACTGTTAACTAACCTGCAACTAAAACATTTCTTATACGCTGACGACGTTCAAATTCTGATACCCATCAAAGAATCTATCACAAAAACTCTTAAATACTGGGAAAACTGCCTACAAGAGATCAACGGACTCCTCGCAAACTTAAATCTGATTCTAAACTCGGCCAAAACGGAACTCCTCCTCATCACACCCGAAAACAACAACTGCCCACAAACTGCTCCAATGAACACCATTGTTACACAAGCAAGAGACCTAGGGGTAGTAATGGACAAACACTTGAATCTAAAAACATTTATCAACAATCCAACCAAGAACTGCTTCTACAAGCTGCAGGTAATCAAAAGAATGAAACCACTTCTACACTTTCAGGACTTCAGAACTGTCCTACAATCCGTAATACTCTCCAAGATAGATTATTGCAACTCTATCTTACTGGGCCTCCCGTCCTCTTCCATTAAACCACTTCAGATGCTCCAGAATGCGGCAGCCAGAATCCTGACAAATTCCAGAAGAAGAGACCACATCTCTCCCATTCTAATAAATCTACACTGGCTGCCAATACACTACAGAATCCTACACAAGTCCTTCACCATCATCCATAAATCCATCCACTCCCTAGCCCCTCTCAACCTCCAAATCCCTCTCAGACTACACACATCATCCAGACCCATCAGAGAAGCCTACAAAGGATCACTGACTGTTCCCCCAATTAAATCTACACACCAGGCCGGGCCTTCTCTACAGCGGGCCCCGCTCTTTGGAATACCTTACCACCTGATCTCAGACTTGAACCTTGCCTATTAACATTCAGAAAAAGGCTTAAGACTTGGCTATTTAAACAAGCCTTTCCCGAAACTAATATCCAAGGAGAGATCCTACAGCAATCAAGCCCTCCAGAGTCTATTATCCATTGAGAGACCTTACTGCACAATGTAAATAATCTACCTCTGTATAGATTTATATTTATTCTTGACTATTCTTGTCTTCTTCCTCCCCCAGTTCAACAACCTTGTTATATTGTAACTTTTTGCTTCCTCTGCACGGGTTAAAAAGAACAAAGTTATTGCACCCCCCTGTTATTTGTAAACCGGCATGATATGATTGTATCATGAATGCCGGTATAGAAAAGCTTTAAATAAATAAATAAATATCGCAACAGTACATGTGTTCAGCCTTCTATAATCTTTCCTTGAGACTGGATGCAATTTTGTGGTACAGAACAGAAGGTCTAAGTTTGGGGCTTTATCTGTTACTGCAAATATTCACTTCTGCTCTATATTTCATAAGATTATGTATCCGACAACCACAATCTAGTCTGTCCAAGTAAATAGTCACCGTATTCCTTATGTGTGTGCCTTTGTTTTACATTTATTAAATTATAACTTTCCACTTCCCACAAGGAGACTGCTGCACGTTGTTCATTGAGCACGCTTCTGAAATCGCTGGCCAGAAGAGGAAGCAGCATCTATTTAAACTTATCTCCCAGCCTTCCCAGCTCCTAGATCTCTCCCTACTGTGTCATGGGCCAGGTTCTGCAACAGCAGGCACCTGGCTGCCGATATCACTGCAGGGGCGCAGTTCCTGCGCTGACGTCACGGCTCGATCTGTGGCGCCGCACGCTTGCAGTGACATGAGAGGCCAAGTTCATACGATCACCGTCCCAGAGTACAAAAAACAAAAAACAAACGTGAAAAGGACCGATTTATGAAACAGATGCCATTTCGCAAATCCCAGCCTCTATGGTAAGTAATGAGAATGTGCAGTTTCAATCGGATTTCCTTTAAGGAGATCTGTGGGGGTATGCCAGGCAAGTAACAGTTAGACCTGGCCTGCCTGGAAACACGCTCCTTGGGAAACGGTTACATGACAGCCCCATCTCCTGAACACCATCTTACCATGCTGCCTGACTCCTCTGCGGGGAATTCATTATGTATTCACACTAACCGTCTGCCAGCTGATGGTGCTGCCTCTGACACACACTGGGATTTCCTCCCCCCTTCATTTATTTCAGCTTCCGGAGGCTGGAGAGTGAGAAATATTCTCTCCTAACCTGATCTACACCTAGTTTTGCTTACAGCTATTTCTTTACTCCCCGCTGTCTCTTACAAACTAATTAAGGCACACCTCATGCACTCACTATAAGTACCTCACCTAAGCTGCTGAAAGACACATCTACTGAACTATGTGCCTGCTTCACCAAGGCTCGTCTCCCATTCTGTGTCTGTAGGAAAAAGCTTAGTGAATGTGACCCTGAGTATTCCTAGAACTGCAGTGATATCAACACACACGGTCCCGGTCCAGTCATATTAGCAACTAAAACCCACCTGGTCTGACTACTCATAACACTAAGTAGCACAACCATGTACAGTCAGATCTGTTGTGTACAACCTACTGCACGCATAATTCACTCTTCCCTTGTACTGCATATATATATACCTTAACTCACATCGTGCAGTACACATCGCAGCACAAACAGTCCATAGAGTAACTGACACCACAATCTGGAAATACAACAATATCTCGCAGCCCGCCTGACGACATACCTGCAGTGCTGCGCACTGTCCTGAGAAAAACCCAAGTTTGATTTCTGTTCCTTGGGCTGGCCGTGGATGCTGGAGAGGCAACTTTTACAGCTCCCAATTTAAAACAATGCACATTGTGAACAGACTTAGGATGCATCCATCATCTGTGCTGTGAAAATTAGGCTCAATTTTAAGCACGGGGAGCACAGGCAGTTGCCTCTGCCTCAGTTTTTGAAGGCCACATCTGATCCCCGTACCTGGGAGCTTCTCTTTATTGCTCCAGCCCCTCCCCCTCAGGCAAACTGAGAAGAGAAACAGGAGGGGCTGAAAATGGAGCAGTGCAATTGTTTTCTGCTGTAATGTGTCTGCTCCAGTTTCACTGCCTCCCCTCTGGTGTCAACAAGTAACAGGTGGGAAGAAAGGGGAAGAGGGTGTGTGTGTGGGAGGGGCTGAAACAGAGACCCCCCCTCCCCCAGTGATCCCAGGATGTGGGGCCCTGCTGGGGGCAGAGAGGGAGAGAAGGAAAGAGCCCCCCCCCCCAGAGTACCAGTCAGGGAGCTGTGAATTACAGGGGGGGGGCCTGAAACAGAGACCCCCCCTCCTCCAGTGATCCCAGGATGTGGGGCCCTGCTGAGGGCAGAGAGGGAGAGAAGGAAAGAGCCCCCCAGAGTACCAGTCAGGGAGCTGAGAATTACAGGGGGGGGGGCTGAAACAGAGACCCCCCCCCCCAGTGATCCCAGGATGTGGGGCCCTGCTGAGGGCAGAGAGGGAGAGAAGGAAAGAGCCCCCCCAGAGTACCAGTCAGGGAGCTGTGAATTACAGGGGGGGATTATTTATTTATTTATTTTAAAGGTGTTTTTTTTATACCGCATATACACACAGGAAGTGGAACTAGGTGGCTTACAAATTAAAAAGAACCCTCACAACAATCAAACAAGGTATAAAACAAAAAATAAGAGTATTGAAAACTAGACACGAAGTACAGACTCTGATAAATAAAGGAGGATGGTACGTTTAACCTGTTGGGTTGATATTACGAGCTGGGAAAGGCGTGTGAAATAAGTAAGTTTCCCTGGCTTTATTGAAGTCCTGTTTTGTGGTAAGCTGGCGGATATGGTTATTATTATTATTATTTTTTATATACCCACATTCGATCTGAGATATCACATCGGTTTACATTCAGGTACTGAAGATATTTCCTTATCTAGGTAGGGACTTCCATATATTTGGTCCGGCAACTGAGAAGGCTCGGTTACTTGTCAAGTTCAGTCCGCCTGTTTTTACTGTGGGAAATTGTCGGCGGAACGGAACGTAAATGGCGAGGTGGTTGATAAATTCGGAGAGTGGAGCATAACCATATAGATGAAGTAGTGTTTAACAAAGTATGAATTATCATTAAAACGTTATACTGACTTCGCTGGCGAATGGGCACCCAGTGAAGTTGCATGAGAATGGGAGGGGGTATGTGTGTGTATGTGTGTGTGTGTGTGAGAGGAGTCTAGCTGCACAGTTTTGAATCAGTTGGAGCGGTTGTAATGTATGGTCAGGTTGGCCTATGTATAAGGAACTGCAGTAATCGAGACTTGACAATATAAGAGACTGAAGCACATATCGAAAGTCAGCAGGAAATAGTAGAGGTTTGAGGTTCTTGAGTATGTGAATTTTATAAAATGATGATTTTGTAATAGATGCAATATTTGTGGACATGGATAGCTTGGAATCAATGTGAACACCTAGGTTGCGAGCATGACTGCCTATGGGTATAAGGCATTTGTGTAAGATGAATTCAGTGGGAGGTGCACAGGGAGGGGTTGGAATAGTGGACAGGTGGATGATTTTGATTTTTTCTGCATTGAGGGTGAGTCGATTGTGCATTAGCCAAGTATTTATTGTTTGAAGGTAGAGTTTGGCTAGTGAGAAGGTGTGTTTCCATGACAGAGTTTCGCTCTATCGAGCTGCTTCAGGGGGCTGTTGAATAATGAAAAGCGGTGTTTGCCTGTATACAGCACCTCATGCGGATGTAAGGTCCTTACATTCCATATATTGTACTAAATAACTCTGTCTAAACAAGTTTTTGAAAAAGCTGGAGGTAGGTCCATTAGATGTCCATACGAATTCTTTGCTATGAGACTTAGATTCCTTCAAAAAAAAACAAAAAAAAACCAACATCCTGCAATCACTGCAAGCCAACCAAATCACAATACATATTTGAAGCAGCTCGATAAAGCGAAACTCGGCCTGAATCGGGCTTTTTACTACGAAATTTTAACAAATTCCTTGGTGTTTACCGATCTTCTTCTTCGTGTGGTCACTACTTGCAATATTGGATCGGCTTCCGGTTTGTTTCTTTAGAGTGGTCTAAGTGACATCACTATAAATATAAAAGCATCTTCCCTATCAAAGTGACAAGATTTCAAATGTCTTCTCTTTTCCATTTTCCCCTACGGACAGGGGTGGTTCTATACTGAGGCAGGGTGAGGCCATCACTTCAGGCGGCAGAATTTTGAGGTGGAAAAAAAAATGCCCCTGCAGTGTCTGCCTCATCTCAATGCCTCACGAAACTAGAGTGGCATGAGCGTCCCATGTCACGGCGGTGCGCAGGCTCAACTTTTTGTTCTGCCTCGTCCTGCACAGCTTCACTGAGCAGGCGGCAGGGCTGAAGCTAAGGGGCAATTGCCCTCTAGCCTTGCCGCAGGCTCAGAGGTGGCAGAAAGGTCCATGGAGTACTGATCGCGGCGCCGCTGCTGCTGCTACAATCTCGCAGCCTCTGCGCGGAAAAAGAAACCTGCTCCCTACGCTTGGCTCGGTCCGGTTTCTCTTTGCATTTTCAAAGGGGCCTGTCAGGGCGGATTGGCCTATCGGGGCTTCGGGCATGCCCCGGTGGGCCGGTCAGGCCAGTCACGTGGTTGCCGGGCTTACGCCGGGCCGTGCGGTGGAAAAGAAGGTGCCCCTGTGTGCCGGGCTGCGTGGCTGAAGAGAAGAGGGCCCTGCGTGCCGGGTCATGTGGCTGAAGAGAAGAAGCCCCTGTCAGCTGGGCTGCAAGGCGGAAAATAGAAGTCTGCGGTCTGTGGGGCTGCACTGTCAAAGAGAAAAGGCCCTGTCAGCTGGTATGTTCCGGGGAGAGAGAGAGAGAGCAAGAGTGTGTGTGTCTGTGTGAGAGAGCATATGTGTGAGCAAACAGCGTGTAAGAGAGCATGTGGGTGAACATGTTTGCAGATAGCATGTAAGACTGCATGTGTAGGTGAGAAAGAAGCTGTGCAGGCCTGAGGAAGCATCTGTTTCTATGTTCTGGGGAGAGAGTGTGCATGAGAGAGAATGTGTGCGCATGTATGTGTGTGAGAGAGAATATGAATGTGCATGTGAGAGAGAATGGGCTTCACTAGTATGGCAGTCTAGTAGAATCTTTTTGTTTACTTTTTTAAGGTTAAGGCCCTCTCTACAACTGAATTCTCTGATGCATTTTAACCTGGGGTGTATCCAAAGAGAGCCTTTATGAAATTGTGGTTGTACTGATGACTGTGTGTTGTGGTTTGCATGGCTGTGTATATGGTGTCCTCCCCCTTTATAATTCAGAAACAGCTACAGATAAGGGTCTGAATCTTTGGTGGTGATTGGAGTCGTAGGGGAGGATGTGACCTTTGTGATTTATACAGTGGGGCGTAATTATGGATGGTGGTAGGTGGCAAAGAAATTTATGCATGGGAGATCGAATAGGATGCTATGGAAAATCAGAGAACCAAGGCTCCTTAAAATGTGTTAGTTTCCACGTGTTGTAGTGCAATTTTTAACTGGGTTTGTAAGTTTGAGGTACAGATGTTCAAAAGATGCTGTAAGAGGAATTTTAAAAGGCATTTCCACCAGTAAGTGGGCTTTTTAACAATTGCCCACCCTATATGTGGATCAAAGTATGTGCCTATGTGTGTCCTTTCTCCTGCAGCAAGAGGAAGCATTCCTGGGAGTGGATCTAGGGGAAGACTCCGTACTTATGTGCATACTGTTGAATTTTCAAAAATATGCATATAATTGTTCCCATGAAAATCTACCTGCACAAATGTGAGAGACTATCCCTGTGAAAGTGAATGCCTGTGTGTGTGTGTTTAAGAGGGTGTATTTTTATTGCATGTAAGTCCCATCTTGTAATGTCTTACAGCCAAGTTCCCAGATAGTTAATATCAGGCCAAGGTATACATAGTCTAGGGTATGTTCTACTTCTTGGTTATTTAGACAAAATTTGAAATTTGTGTTGGAGAGTTTTTTGGCTCAATTCTGCTGAGGATGTGTGATCCTGGGATACATGATTGATAGAAAATGAAAAAAACGTTTTTATTCTATAGATGCATTTCTATATTTAGAGAATGTTTATTTCTGTATTTCAAAGGCCACCACTGGAGTATTGGGGAAGGGAATGGAGAGAGAAGGTGTGCCTGCCACTGCGAATCCATGTCAATCTAGGGGAGTTGGTTGCCTTTCTTCTTCCACCTGTCTGACTTCCTTACATTTTGGCCCCCACCCCTCCCGAGGAACAGGGATCAATTGGGGTGGGGGATGGTGGGTGCACCATTTGCCCTGGAGCCAGCCCAGGGAGTGAGAGTCCTTTGAGTGCTGCCACCAGGATTCATCCCGAGTTGCCCTGCTTGAAGGCAAAATATTGTGGATATTTTGACGGGGGGGGGGGGGGGGGCATCTCGTTCCTCGCCTCAGGTACCAGGTTCCCTACGGAACAGGGCTGCAGAGTGACTGGAGGAGATTTAAAGCATGCAAAATGTTGAAGGAAGCTTGAGCTTCATTCCCCCCCCCCCCCCCTTTGTTATTCTGGGCCTGCGGTTTCTTCCTGCTCCTTTGGATTTCCAGCTCAGTCGGAATGGGGTGGGGATGCGGTGCCAACAACCATTTGCAACCAGGCGGGGATTCTTTTTTTTTTTTTTTTTCATCCTTAGCCTGAACTGACGTCGCGGCAAGAGCGTTTTCTTTCAGTGTCTGCTTCCTCTGATGGGGTGGCATCAGGAGAGCCAGCCTGCATCTCCAAAGAAAGGATCAGGAAGATCGTGTGTATTGTAAGGAAGCGAATCAGAGCGAGGGCCTTTCTCTACACACCCCGGGCTCGGATTTTTAACAGGCAGGAGATGATTTATTCGTGCTTTCAACAAGGGCTGAAAGCTCTGCAGAAGCAGAGATTCAATCAGTCGGGATGGGGGGGGGGGGGGCATGGTAACCTAACTTCCGAGAAAATTCACCGATCAGCTCCAGACTTGAATAGGGGAGGAGGAAGAGCATGGGCCAGGCCCCTACCCAAATAAAAATGACCTTGATCCGACGAGGGTGAGGTCCAGCGTTGCCAGTCTCGCTTATTTCCCGCGAGTTTGGGCTTTTTTTTCTCTAGCGATTCTTTTTCTTTTTTTTCAATTCGCGGGTTGCTTATTATTGGGCTTTTTTTTTCTGCCAATCGCCTTTCTTTTGGGGGCTTGGTGGGTGGGACTTGTGCCCAGCTGTCCCCGTGATTGGCTGCTGCTGCCGCCGCTGCGTCCGGTCCACCGTCAGAGGAGCGCGTGGGCAGGCGGGCACTGACGGCCAGCGACAGCGTCTGGTGAGCGAGGAAGGTTTTATGCAGCAGGGCAGGCTTGGAAGGCTGAAGGGAAGTGAAGCAACAACCAAAGAGAGGTTAGGGGGAGGGGGCATGAGTGTGTGGGGGCCAGGCATGTGCTAGGCAGGGGGAGGAGGAGAATGAGTGTGCGGGGGCTGTTTTTATTTTTCACTTTGAGAGAGCTACAGAGTTCAGTGGCTGAGACTGGAGTGGTGGTGCACCGGTCAGACATGCAACTGGCCTGCATGGGAGGGTGGCTAGACAGAAGCCATTACCGAATAATGAATTGTGAGTTTGAGAATTTACTTTTAGCGCGTGTTGTCTGGAGCAATCTGTGTTATGTCATGTATTCCACCAAAATCTGATGGACATTTCTGGGGGTTAAATACTATTGCAAGCCGCTGTGTTTCCTCCATTTACACTCATGAAAATATTTAAGTGTTTTCTGTGTTTAAATACTTTTCTAATAAAAGTAGTTTTAATCTCATGTGATTTGGGCTTGTTTTTTTGGCAAATAGTGCTTGTTCTTTCATAGTTACCTGGCAACCCTGGTGAGGTCATTCTCAAAGGGGTCAGATTTGAAAAGCATTTGAAAAATCCATGCTCCAGCACGGGTTTTCATTTCTTCTCTTGCTTTCGTTTGACAAATCTATTGAATATCTTTTGGCTGTAAATTTTAGGAAGTCCCAAGGTTACTGTAAGTGAATAAAGCACAGTATGCCCTCCCCCCCCCCCCCCCCCAGGGGACCAACACATACAATACTAAACATGCATTGTCCTTTTAAGGACAGCAGCATTGCTGGACACAACTTATCTGTCCGGAGCAACACCAGTGCCCCTCAAGACCAGCTTAGATCTTCAATTTTCCATTTCTTTCCTCATTTTAATAAAACAATTTTGCCTGCCTTCCCAGACGTCAGTGGACTTGCTGCTTCAGATCAAACAGGTTGCCATAAAAAAAAAAAAGCCTGGCTTCTGAGAGCTCTTCTGATAGGAAGAGCAAGCTGCAGATATTACAGGGTTGCCAGGTAATCATGAAAGAACAAGCACTATTTGCCAAAAAAAAAACCAAGCTCAAAACATATGAGATTAAAACTACTTTTATTAGAAGGTATTTATACAAAGAAAACACTTAAATACTTTCATGAGTGTAATGGAGGAAATACAGTGGCTTGCAATAGTATTTAACCTCCAGAAATGTCCATCAGATTTTTTGTGGAATACATGACATTACAAAGGTTGTTCCAGACAGTATGTACTAAAAGTAAAACTTCAAACTCACAATTCATTATTCAGAATTGGCTTCTGTCTAGCCACCCTCCCATGCAGGCCAGTTCTATAGTTGATAGTTGACTGGTGCACCACCACTCCAGCTCCTTCAAAGTGAAAAATAAAAAAACACTGCCCCTTACACTCATTCTCCCCCTCAAAGTCATTCCCCCCTCCAAGCACATTCATTCCTCCCCCTCCAGGTATTTCTCTTCTTTTTGGTTGTTGCCAGATGAGAGCTTCACTCCCTTCAGCCTTCAAGCCTGCCCTGCTGCATAAAATCTTCCTCGGTCACCTGACGCTGTTGCTGGCCGACAGTGCCCGTCTTCCCACCCGCTCCTCAGACAGTGGATAGGTCTCACTGGCGGCAGCAGCAGCCAATCACAGGGACAGCTGGGCACAAGTCCCACCCACCAAGCCCAAAAAACCCACACTTGACAGAAAAAAAATGCCCAATAATAAGCAACCGGCAAATTGGAAAAAAAAAAGTGAATCACTAGAAAAAAGAGCCCAAACTCGCAGGAAATACGCAAGGCTGGCAACACTGCTGCAGAATCTCCCACAGCCAGGCACTGAAAGAAGAAAACTTTCAAGATGGAGAAAACGTCAGCATCTTAATGCGTCCGACCGAAAAACGTGAGGCTGCCCTCTGACGGAGGAAAGCATCTTAGAGGGCATGGAGAATTCCGCAATAGTGACTTCTTGCAGGTCTACTTTTCTAGAGTTGCTGTTTTTCCTCATACAACCAGTCACTGCTGCCGCCTACCAGTTCCCCGTGCAAGAATTCAGAACCTCGCTCTGGACCTTGAACCCTTCCAGTAAAAAGTGATGCGGTCCTCAGGAATTAAGTTGTAATATAATTCAGTCCCAGAACTGGACTCTCCTCGCTGGCACAGATACTTAAAATTCGAGTCTGTGTATTCTCTCCCCAAATCAGGGGCCAAATGAAAAGCTGAAGATAGAAAGTGAATCCTCGCCTAGCCCCCAGCCAGGGTAAATAAAACAGTATTCTCCAGCCTCCCATCTTCATAACAGGAAAAAATGGCATGATTTTATTTTCTCTCTGTGCTACCCAAATGAGGCCAGAGGGGGGAAAAGCACAGTATCGGTTCTGTTTGATTCTTTTGATTCCTTGAAGCACTGAACAATAAGAACAATAACTGAACAGAAGCCAATGTAAGGCTCCAAGCCGGGTTTATTTTAATCAGCAACTCAATAGCCAGAAACATAAAAACATGATGGCAGAAAATGACTGTACAGAAACCACACCATGTACAATCTGTAGTTATGGGTTATCAATACCATCAGCCTATCTAAAAAAACAAACTCCTGGTTAAGTAGTCATTTCTGGCCAGTAAAATTTGGCATACTGTCTGGTATGGCACACACACTGGTTTATTGATATATTGTGTTCTAGTGATTGGGAATGGTTTTTATTGATGTTTTGCTATTTGATTGCTTTTTATGATGTATTTGATTATGGATTGTATTATGGATGGTAAATCTGTTTGGGTTGAACTTTTGTACAAGGAAGAAGGTTTATAAGTCTAAAATAACCTACCAAGTGCTAAGAGCAGGTGATTTGTAACCTGTTCCCCTTTAAAATCCATTCTCGCTTTTATTATTCAGGTAACATAGCGTAATAGTAACAATAATAAGAGCTCCCATATGAGATTAGACCACAGTGCCATGTAGCCCGGAAATCCAGGCAAGCAGTCGATGCTCAGAGCAAGGCCCATTCACACTTGCTATTCCCTTTCATCTCCGTCCATGCCCTGCAGTCAAGGTTTACGGATGCATTGAACCCAAAGTGACAACGCTGACTATTACTTTAAATAGCCTCTTTTTTTTTAAACCTATCTTCTGTGCATTTCCTGAATCCCTTTTGGCACCTGGTTATAATGTCTGTCTCCACAATCTCCTGTGGCTGTACCTGGGAACTTTCCGGATCAGGTCCGGAGGCTCCACAGTTCTAAAGAAACTGCAGGGTCTCTGGGCTGCCACAAGAAACCTCTGGATCCTGCTGCAGAAGGGGACCCCCAAAAGAAGAAATCAGCTGGGCCATGTGGGTGGAAAGGAGGAGGAGGAGTATTGGGCTTGTGCGGCAGAAGAAGAAACAGGCACAGCGTCAGCCTGTGCAGCCGAACAAGGAAAGAAAGGAGAAGGAGAAGGCTGCTGTGGTTATGTAATGGGTGTAGAAGAGGGAGAGAAGTGAGTGAGCATGTGTGCGAGTGTGAATTAACATTCGAGAGAGTGTGTGTGTGTGTGTGTGAATGAGCATGTGTGTGAAAGTGTGAGGGTGAAAACGTGTGTGTGTGGGTATGAGAGTCTGTGCACACACGGTAGCCCTCGCCTGCTAATCCACGAAAGTATCAGGGTGACTGGAAATCAAACGTTAGCAGGTCTGCCCGTGGCAGGGAGCGCCACAGGTCACGGACACCCTTTGTGAGTTACTTCCATTCTTTCTTTCCTTCCGTTTATGTCCTGCCGTTTGGGCCTGGCCTCCGTGGGTCTCTGCTATCTGCACCTGTGGCCCCCGAGTGTTGAAGGCCAGGGGATCTTGCAGTGGAGCCACAGGCAGGTTTACGGGCTCATTCTGTTGGCATACAAAGTTTGTCCCCTGGTATTGAGAGAGACGAAGTGCAAATTATGCAGTACTGAATGTCGTCGGCGGAAGTATACATCTGTAGCTGACCTCCCGTTATACAGAAGGAGGCTGAAAGATTATAAATCAGCTGCAGATATCACTAGGAAGGCTTTTTTTTTCGTGGCATATTCAGTGGGCTGCTACTAATCCCTGTGAGTTATTTTAGACTGCTAACTTCTTACTTGCCACTCCTAGCTCAGAGCTTAACAACCTTTCTGCCCAGCAATGTGAGGATCTGAAAAGGAAAAAAAAATAAAAAATTCTCCTTCTCTCTTTGGAGCAGATGACTTAGCTCTGGCCTTTTGCCTTAGTAATTGTAAAAAAAACTCTTGAGATTCCTTTGATCAAACCTCAGTTTTGGAAATAACTGAGATCATTTCTAAACTGATACCTCGCTACGTAAAGTCATGTTTATGAGACAGGCTGGGAGATTGCATTACATCGAGCATGTAAACAGCCTCTTAACTGTGTACGATCTTAGAACAAGTATTTAGAATCATTCAAGTTAACAATGCATTTACAGGAATGACGAATAATGCAGGATGCCCCCAGCGACAAAAACCTCAGTTCTCATAACCAAAAACGTCTTCCTGCAATCCTGTGTAGCCTTGGCTAAATCAGGAAATATCCACAGCTTCTGACCTTTTACACAAAGATTCTCAATGACGAAAGAAAAGGCGAAGAATATTGTCTCTGACTCAAAAAGAAAACAGAAAGCACTAGTAAAGTGGCTCTAGAAGTGATAGTATCATCAGTATTTTCCAAAAACTATGACAAGTGGGGAGAAGCTTTTTCCATCTCATTCAAGGATTTCTTAGACGCAGGCAAATACTAAATCCTTGCAAATGGTGGTAAAGCAGCTTCTGGAATTTGTACTATCTCTTTCATATACATTTTAAGCAATTCAGATGGAGAAATAAACTGAATTTGAGGAAAACTTAACACACAAATTTAAAGATTTAGAAAAATTCTCCAAGTTTTCTACTCCTCAAGAAGACACAGATCTTTAATTATGTTAGCCTGCACTTCCTTAACTTGTTCCACAGATTTCTCTGCATCTTTCAGTCTCTTATCCAAACTTATCCAGGTGCTACTCATGGTTTTGAATTTTAAAATGAATATCCATAGTCAGTATAATAAGAGACAATAACGATAATTCAATGGCAGCTAGAACAGACCACAGATTCTCTGCAAAGTCACCAACCAAGGTTTAGTCAACTTAGCTCTAACCTTAAGAAATAGCATCCCAAAATCGCATCCCGAATCTCCAGTGAGCAAGGTATAGCATTGCCAACAGTCGAGAGGATCCCTCCAGATGCCGATGACCCAGCAAAAGCAGCCTCAATGTTTCTATCTTAGACCCCAGAGAGACTGAAGGAGCTCCTGACTGCCAAGCTGCAGTCTACCTGCAGCATGTAGTAGGGAGATGCTGTCTGATGATATGGTCGAAGTGCCAGAACTCTCTACCAGTTCTGGTGCTCCCTCAACCGCTACAGCAGCCAAACCTGGAGGCCGAGTCATGACGTGGTCATCAGGGCAGAGGGAGACCTCAGCCACCGTTTGGCTGGCCGACCTCCTAGGCCAGCCAAGTCAGATACTAAAGCCATCTGAGGCAGAGTTTGGGTGAGCTCTGGCATGGCAGTACTGAGAGGAGAGGATGATCTTGCAGGTTGCAGAAGAGTATCAGTAAGTATTGGATTGGGGAAATTTCAGAACTTAAAAAGTTTTGGGGAGAGGTAAACTAATGGGGTATATTCTTTAGTGTGTGTACATGTGTGTGATATAAAAAGCAAGTCAAAAGGTTGGAAATAGCTTAGAGTTTGTCTGTGTTTGTCTTTCCTTCCCGCTCACCCTTTGATTTATAGGCAAGAGACACTTTCACATTAAAAATCAATCAGCTTTTTATTTAAAACAGGATTGTTTCAGGCCTTATCAAGAGTTTAATTATCCTGTTGTAGATGACTACCAGATTAATAGTGAATGTACCCAATAAGTTTAAAGTACTCTTATTTACACATTCCTACTCCCTTAGCAACCTAAACTTAACTAAGAACAATCCAGCAGCAAGATGAGGGACTTCCAGTCTTCTGCATCACATCTCACATGTATGATTTTTTAACCACCTGTTGAGAGGTTGTATATGTGCACCTGATGCAAAGAGCTCCTGGCTCTCAGAAAACGAATCTGATCTCTGGAGGCTAGAGTGGCAGACCTGGAAGAGCCGAGGCAGACAGAAAGGTATATAGATGAAATCTTCAAGGTCATAGTAGCCAAGTCTCAACTCCAGTCTGGGAGCCCTGGTCCTGCCTTGAAAGAGGAAGGTCTGGACGGAGAGTATCGACCTGGTGCAGCAAGAAGTGTCCTGTAGCAAAGGCCTACTCTCCAGGTGCTGTATTGCCCTCTCGCACTGAGAGGACAATACAGCACCCAGGGTACTGCCCAGGAGGGAAGGGTTAGGTTGGCAGTCATAGTCAGTGATTTGATCATTAGGAATGTAGCTAGCTGGGTGGCTGGTGGATATGAGGATCGCCTGGTAACTTGCCTGGCTGATGCGAAGGTGGTGGACCTCACGCATCAGCTAGAAAAGATTTTAGACAGTGCTGGAGAGGAGCCAGCTGTCATGGTATGTGTATGTAACAATGACATAGGAAAATGCGGGAGGGAGGTTCTGGAAGCCAAATTTAGGCTCTCAGGTAGAAAGCTGAAATCCAGAACCTCCAGGTTATCATTCTCTGAAATGCTCCCTGTTCCACGCGGAATAAGGGGTAAAGCTAGCGCGTCGAAAACGCACGTCCAAACGCGGGTTAACAGTGCACTCCACCGGAGCGCACTGTACTGTATCGGTCTGTTTATTAGTTGCTGGCATTCATAGCATGGAATCTGTTTAATGTTTGGGTACTTGCCAGGTTCTTATGGCCTGGTTTTGGCCACTGTTGGAAACAGGATGCTGGGCTTGATGGACCCTTGGTCTGACCCAGTATAGCAATTTCTTATGTTTTTTTATGGTCATCTGCCAAGTACGGGGGAGGGGGGGGGGGGGGTAGAGAACCGCCTCACAATCCCTTTCCTCTTCCCCATAAGCGAACAAAGTAAAGAAAACAAAGTAATTTCAGAAGTAATCGGAAACATAGCGTGCATGTCTAACCTTCATTACCATTTTAGCAAAGATGATCGAGAAGGTTGTTTTGACACAAACTGGTTTTTGGATGACAAGCACTTTCTTGATGACTATCATTTCAGGTTTGGAAGCTCACACAGTACTGAAACACTTCTCATTATGGGCCAGATTTTAGTACCTACGCACGGGCGTAGATTTGTGCGCGCAACCCGGTGCGCAAAAATCCACGCCTGATTTTATAACATGCGCGTGCAGCCGCACGCATGTTATAAAATCCGGGGTCGGCACGAGCAACGGGGTGCGCACTTGTGCACCTTGCGCGTGCCGAACCCCAGCCCTACCTAAACCCCCCTATACCTTTGTTATGCAAGTTGCGCCTGCCTCTGGGCAGGCGTAGGTTGCGCACGCCAGCCAAGTGCCAGCGCGCGATCCCTCAGCCTAGAAGCCCTACAGAAGCCTCAGGCCATGTCCCCACCCTGGACTGCCCACACCCACTCCCCTTTTTTCAAGCCCCAGGACATACGCACGTCCCGGGGCTTGCGCGCAGTGCCGGGCTTATGCAAAATAGGCTCAGTGCGTGTAGGGCTTTTAAAATCTGCCCCTATGAGTTTTGATGCCTTTTGACGAGGTACCTTTTTTTTTTTTTTTAATCGGTACTCATCAAAATATCTTCTGCATCCAATAACACTGAATCACTACTTTCTTTTGGACCTTGGACATTGCCTCCACTGTTCTCAAGTGGTTTGCTTCTTTTTCTGAGCGGATGCTTCCAGAAGGTTTCTGTGGGCCCTTTTAGTTCTGTACTGGGGTCCTTCTGTTTTCAACATATACATTGCTCTGATCTGTAGGAGACTTGCACACCTACTGGTCAGTTATCAGCTCTATGCCGACGACATTCAGTTTTGCATTTCTGTTGAAATCAGCTACGACCAGGCTTTACTGAAAGCTTCAAGCTGACTTTCTGCCCTTAACAACTGGTGGCTAGTAAAAAATAGATTAGTACTTAAACATCAATAAAACTGAAATTGGCGTGCTGGGTTGTCCTCCGATTATTAATTTTCCAGCAGCTGTCGCCGTTAACAACACCTTAATCCCTACTGCAAGTCAAAGTTAGGAGCCTGGGTATTCTGTTCGATTCTGCCTTAACCACGAGGCCGCACATTAAAAGATTAGTGCGGACTTCTTTTTTCAAGCTTTGCTTGCTCCAGAACTTGAAACCTGTTCCGGAAACGGCTGACTTCAAGACAATTGTGCAAACATTTGTAATGGCACCGTTGGATTACTGTAACGCTTTATGCTTCGGCCTTCCCCAAACTACATGTAAGCCACTTCAAATAGTTCAAAATGTGGCAGCGCGTCTCTCTTTTTTGGGATACTGTTACATGAGCACAGTACTCCAACTTTGGAGAAGCTTCACTGGCTCCTGATCTTCTTGCGTGCTAAGTTCGAGATATTGGTGAAGGTCTTTTAAGGGCTGAGACAGGCTGGCCCCCTTTCTGCTTATCGTCCTCACCGACTGCTTTGTTCATCAGGCTTGGAGGTTCTCTCTTTAAAACAAATGAGACTGGTAGAATCTCGGAAAGGGATGATCAGTGTCGCTGGCCCCATATTTTGGAATTTTGCTTCCGAAGGAGCTTGAAGTTGAGAGCTCATGGGTGCATTTCAGGAAGAAACTAAAATCATATGAGGACAACTTTCAAAACTGCTCGCCTGCACCCGTTTTCGTGAGCACACGGCCGCACGCTAAATCGCTATCGTTTTTATAACCGGCGCGGAAAGGTTATAAAATACGAGTACATATGCGCACAAATGCTCACGCATTTACATTTACGTTTATTAAAAGTGTGTTAGTCGCCTAAGGCAGAAAAGGCCTAGGCGACATACAAAACAAACCTTCATAAAAGCAGATAAAGCAGACTAGACAATAACATAAATAAGTCGGCATACTGCAGAATGCTGTGATGGTGAGGAAGCTAAACCTAACCCCAATCGGAAATAAGTTTGTTTTTTTTTTAAACAGGAAGATTTTTAACAAGCTTCTGAATCTTTTTAAACCATCGCAAGAGTCTAAGTTCCATAGGGAAAGAATTCCAAAGAACTGGACCTGTATGTAAGAACCACGACCCGCGCAAGCTTGGATAAGTGCTGAGTTATCTAAGTAACGGAACGTAGCCGGATAAGTTCGAAAAGTGCGACTTAAGACAAGACAAGCAGCACTTTTCAGATTTATCCAGCTACAAAAAGGTCTGCTGCTACTTAGCCGGATAAATAAGAATATAGCCAAGTAAGAGCCGCTACTTATCCGAATAAATTCAAAGGCATCCATCTAAGTAGTGGGAAAGGTGCTACGTAACCGAATAAATTTGAAATTAGCCGGATAAGTGTGCGCAACTCATATACCCGCGTATTTGTACTTTTTACAAGGATACGCAGAAAGGTTTTTAGCACGTAACGTGAGGCTTTTACCTCCCATAAGTGGCTTTTACGTGCGCAAGTCAGGGTATTTTATAACATGCACATGGCAATGAAATAATCAGATTTAGTCTACCAGTTTGGCCTGTGCTGGGGGTAAGGCAGGGAGGGGGAATCTGCCATCACCCCCATACCCGTTCTTCCCTTGTAAAAGAAAAGGTTTCTGCCGGGGACCACCCAGCACCCCCACCCCCCCACCCCAGCACTCCACCTGCATCCAGCCTTGTGAAATTTCTAGCGGGGGGAGGGGGGGGGGGAGCCACCCCCACGTCACTCCCCTTCCTGCCCGGGAGCAAGAGAAGGCCTTGCTGCTTCCTACCCGCTTGGCCGAATAGTATGGGTGGCAGCTCTGACAGCTCTCTGCTAGGTATTCATTTATTTACTTCCCTCTGGGGTGAACAGGCCAGTCCCTGTTCTGAACTGGGGTGGGGTATTGGTCTTTGTCATCATTCGGGAGCCAAGTGGGTAAGCAAATTCTAAGCAGGGAGCTGTCAGAGATGAGCATTCGGATGATTTGGGGGGGGGGGGAGATAAGATTCTCTCCTCCTCCTGACCTGGCTTAGGGAAGGTGTGTGTGAGTATGCAGGAGGGGGTGCCAGTGGTGGAGTGCCGGGTTCAGGGGTGGGGGCGGGGGGGCGAACTGGCATTCCACAGGGACAGAGGTTTCGTTTACACGGAAACCATGGGTGAAGGACAGGGGTGCCTGAAAGATCCCCACCCCAGCAAGGACATTTTTTTTTTTTTTTTAATAGGGGGTGGGGTGCCAGGCGGCCAGATTTAGGTTTGCTCTGGCAGTTCCTACATCTGGCTGCCCAGCTCTGATAATCAGCATTAGGTGCCTAGCTTCCTCACCCTGCCTTGACCCCCAACATCTTTTAAGGAGCATGAATTTAGGGGCTGAGCGCTGGCAAATTGTTTAATTCCAAACTCTAGCCACCCAGATTCTCTTCTGACTATTGGGCTCTGAATGAACATTAACTAAGCAACATGAAATACACCAGCTGCCAGCAAGAGGTTGAATTAAATGATGAGCTCCCCGCACTGGACTCGGAGGCCTGTTAGGGCTGTGAGCGCGGGAGTGGGGGCTTTAAAGTGAGCAGGGCAGACTTGGCGCCTTTTTTTTTTTTTTCTCACTCCAGAGCAAACGCTGCTCCCGTTTTTATTATGGAAAAAGCGTCCCTGCTCTTCTCAGTCGGAATAACACTGAGTACGAAACCAATGCACTGGAGTCAAAGTTTACTAAATGACAACCCCTCCCCGCCAGTTTAATTAACTCAACCCCGGAAGGCGGTGCCTCGCCACCAACGAGAGAGCCGGCTGAGCTCGTCTTCCTGACAGAAAGGTTAAGCTTTTAGCATTGCGTTTCAGCGCTTCGGGAGCCGCACGTCAGCCGCCTCTCACATCTGCACGCCAATTCTCCAGGGGTTTATTATTATCTTAAGTTTCTACCAGGAAGAAAGGTTCAGATTGAAGCAGGTAATGATCCTCCACATTGTTGGATGACGTGTCTTAAGCTATTCTAAAGCCACTTTCAAAGGCTGCAAGGAGAACGTTCAAGGCAGAAATGCTGGGCACAGATACATCCTGGCTACATCCAGGATTACAAGCACAGGCACAGCCAAAGAAAGAGCTAAAACCATCTGTGTCATCCAGCTCTGTGGGTGTTCCAGAGGGGGTCAGGAAGCAAGGGCCTGCACAGGAATCAGGAGGAAAAGAGACCAGGCTGAGGAGGCAAACAGAGGAGGAAAAGAGATAAGGCTGAGGAGAAATACAGAGGAGAAGGAGAATACCAGGCTGAGGAGACAAGCAGAGGAGGAAAAGAGACCAGGCTGAGGAGGAATACAGAGGAGAAGGAGGATACCAGGCTGAGGAGGCAAGCAGAGGAGGAAAAGAGACCAGTTGAGGAGATATATCAGACGAGAAGGAGGATACCAGGCTGAGGAGACAAGCAGAGGAGGAAAAGAGACCAGGCTGAGGAGGTATACAGAGGAGAAGGAGTATACCAGGCTGAGGAGGCTCACAGAGGAGAAGGAGAATACCAGGCTGAGGAGACAAGCAGAGGAGGAAAAGAGACCAGCTGAGGAGATATATCAGACGAGAAGGAGGATACCAGGCTGAGGAGACAAGCAGAGGAGGAAAAGAGACCAGGCTGAGGAGGTATACAGAGGAGAAGGAGTATACCAGGCTGAGGAGGCAGAGAGAGAAAGAAAAGAGACCAGGCTGAGGAGGAAAACAGAGGAGAAGGAGGATACCAGACTGAGGAGGCAAGCAGAGGAGGAAAAGAGATCAAGGTGAAGAGAAATACAGACGAGAAGGAGGATATCAGGCTGAGGAGGAATACAGACGAGGAGCATATCAGGCTGAGGAGGAATACAGAGGAGAAGGAGGATACCAGGCTGAGGAGGCAAGCAGAGGAGGAAAAGAGACCAGGCTGAGGAGGTATACAGAGGAGAAGGAGGATACCAGGCTGAGGAGGAATAGAGACGAGAAGGAATACAGACGAGAAGGAATACAGACGAGAAGGAGGATACCAGGCTGAGGAGGCAAGCAGAGGAGGAAAAGAGACCAGCTGAGGAGATATATCAGACGAGAAGGAGGATACCAGGCTGAGGAGACAAGCAGAGGAGGAAAAGAGAGGAATACAGACGAGGAGCATATCAGGCTGAGGAGGAATACAGAGGAGAAGGAGGATACCAGGCTGAGGAGGCAAGCAGAGGAGGAAAAGAGACCAGGCTGAGGAGGTATACAGAGGAGAAGGAGGATACCAGGCTGAGAAGGAATAGAGACGAGAAGGAATACAGACGAGAAGGAATACAGACGAGAAGGAATACAGACGAGAAGGAGGATACCAGGCTGAGGAGGCAAGCAGAGGAGGAAAAGAGACCAGCTGAGGAGATATATCAGACGAGAAGGAGGATACCAGGCTGAGGAGACAAGCAGAGGAGGAAAAGAGACCAGGCTGAGGAGATATATCAGACGAGAAGGAGGATACCAGGCTGAGGAAGCAGAGAGAGAAAGAAAAGAGACCAGGCTGAGGAGGAAAACAGAGGAGAAGGAGGATACCAGACTGAGGAGGCAAGCAGAGGAGGAAAAGAGATCAGGCTGAAGAGAAATACAGACGAGAAGGAGGATATCAGGCTGAGGAGGAATACAGACGAGAAGGAGGATATCAGGCTGAGGAGGAATACAGAGGAGAAGGAGGATACCAGGCTGAGGAGGCAAGCAGAGGAGAAGGAGGATATCAGGCTGAGGAGGCAAGCACAGCAGGAAAAGAGACCAGGCTGAGGAGGAATACAGAGAAGAAGGAGGATACCAGGCTGAGGAGGCAAGCAGAGGAGAAAAAGAGATCAGGCTGAGGAGAAATACAGAGGAGAAGGAGGATACCAGGCTGAGGAGGCAAGCAGAGGAGGAAAAGAGATCAGGCTGAGGAGGAATACAGAGAAGAAGGAGGATATCAGGCTGAAGAGGCAAGCACAGGAGGAAAAGAGACCAGGAGGAGGAAGAATACAGAGAAGAAGGAGGATACCAGGCTGAGGAGGCAAGCAGAGGAGAAGGCGGATACGAGGCTCAGGAGGCAGCAGAGGAGGAAAAGAGACCAGGCTCAGGAGAAATACAGAGGAGGAGGACATCAGGCTGAGGAGGCACACAGAGGGGGAAAAGAGACCAGGCTCAGGAGGCAAGCAGAGGAGGAAAAGAGATCAGGCTGAGGAGGCACACAGACAAGAAGGAGGATACCAGGTGGAGGAGGCACACAGAAGAGGAGGATATCAGGCTGAGGAGGCACACAGAGGAGAAGGAGGATACCAGGTGGAGGAGGCACACAGAGGAGGAAAAGAGAGCAGACTGAGGAGGAATACAGAGGAGGAAAAGGGAGCAGACTGAGGAGGAATACAGAGGAGAAGGAGGATACCAGGCTGAGGAGGCACACAGAGGAGAAAAGAGAACAGGCTGAGGAGAAATACAGAGGAGAATGAGAATACCAGGATGAGGAGGCACACAGAGGAGGAAAAGAAAGCAGGCTGAGGAGGCACACAGAGGAGGAAAAGAGAGCAGGCTGAGGAGGCACACAGAGGAGAAGGAGGATACGAGGCTGAGGAGGCAAGCAGAGGAGGAAAAGAGACCAGACTCAAGAGGTAAGCAGAGGAGGAAAAGAGGCCAGGCTGAGGAGAAATACGGAGGAGGAGGACATCAGGCTGAGGAGGCACACAGAGGAGGAAAAGATACCAGGTTCAGGAGGTATACAGAGGAGAAGGAGGATTCCAGGCTGAGGAGGCAAGCAGAGGAGGAAAAGAGATCAGGCTGAGGAGGCACACAGGGGAGGAAAAGAGAGCAGACTGAGGAGAAATACAAAGGAGAATGAGAATACCAGGATGAGGAGGCACACAAAGGAGGAAAATAGACCAGGCTAAGGAGAAATACAGAGGAGAAGGAGGATACCAGGATCAGGAGGCACACAAAGGAGGAAAAGAGACCAGGCTGAGGAGAAATACAGCAGAGAAGGAGGATACCAGGATCAGGAGGCACACAAAGGAGGAAAATAGACCAGGCTGAGGAGAAATACAGAGGAGAAGGAGGATATGAGGCTGAGAAGGAATACAGAGGAGGAAAAGAGACCAGGCTGATGAGGAATACAGAGCAGAAGGAGGATATGAGGTTGAGGAGGCACACACAGGAGGAAAAGAGACCAGGCTGAGGAGAAATACAGCGGAGAAGGAGGATACCAGGATCAGGAGGCACACAAAGGAGGAAAATAGACCAGGCTAAGGAGAAATACAGAGGAGAAGGAGGATACCTGGATCAGGAGGCACACAAAGGAGGAAAAGAGACCAGGCTGAGGAGAAAGACAGAGGAGAAGGAGGATACCAGGATGAGGAGGCACACACAGGAGGAAAAGAGACCAGGCTGAGGAGAAATACAGCAGAGAAGGAGGATACCAGGATCAGGAGGCACACAAAGGAGGAAAATAGACCAGGCTGAGGAGAAATACAGAGGAGAAGGAGGATATGAGGCTGAGAAGGAATACAGAGGAGGAAAAGAGACCAGGCTGATGAGGAATACAGAGCAGAAGGAGGATATGAGGTTGAGGAGGCACACACAGGAGGAAAAGAGACCAGGCTGAGGAGAAATACAGCGGAGAAGGAGGATACCAGGATCAGGAGGCACACAAAGGAGGAAAATAGACCAGGTTGAGGAGCTATATCAGAGGAGGAGGAGGATACCAGCTGAGAATGCACACAGAAGAGGAAAAGAGTCCAGGCTGAGGAGGTACACATAGGAGAAGGAGGATACCAGGATTAGGAGGAATACAGAGGGGGAAAAGAGACCAGGCTGAGGAGGTATATCAGAGGAGAAGGAGGCCAGGCTGAGGAGGCACACAGAAGAGGAAAAGAGTCCAGGCTGAGGAGGTACACAGATGAGAAGGAGGATACCAGGATGAGGAGGCATACAGAGGAGGAAAAGAGACCAGGCTGAGGAGGTATATCAGAGGAGAAGGAGGCCAGGCTGAGGAGATATATCAGAGGAGAATGAGGCCAGGCTGAGGAGATATATCAGAGGAGAAGGAGGAAACCATGCTGAGGAGGCACACAGAGGACAAGAGGATAGCAGGCTGAGGAGGCACACGCTGGTGGAAAAGATACCAGGCTGAGGAGATATATCACAGGAGAAGGAGGAGACCAGGCTGAAGAGATATATCAGAGGAGAAGGAGGCCAGGCTGAGGAGGTATATCAGAGGACAAGGAGGATAGCAGGCTAAGGAGGCACACAGAGAAGGAAAAGAGACCAGGCTGAGGAGGTATACAGAGGAGGAGGAGGAGGATATCAGGATGAGGAGGCATACAGAGGAGGAAAAGAGACCAGGCTGAGGAGGTATATCAGAGGAGAAGGAGGCCAGGCTGAGGAGGCACACGGAAGGAAGGAGGATACCAGGCAGAGGAGGCACACAGAGGAGGAAAAGCGATGCAATAAGTTGTGCACAGCCTAGTGCAGTGTTTTGCTAGTGGGTGGGTGCATGTTTTGAAAAAAAAACCACTGATGCTGTAAGTAGATTAGCACCTCTGTAACACGCGTCCTAACAAATGCGTACTGGATAGCGCCCAACACATATATGTTTTATGGAAATGACGACATTAGCTGTTACCGCTCGATGCAGGAAAGCACGCCCAAAGGCTGGGCGCCCAACGCACATTTTTTAACGTGGGAAAATTAACTCCAGCTCTGGAGGTGGAGTAACATTTACTTGCAGTCAAGGGCTCATGAGAAAAAAATGTGGTCCTCTTTGTTGTGATAAATGTGCCCCTTTTAGGGTAAGTTTGTTTAGAGAGATTAGTATACGATTTATTTATTTTGGGGTCAGAACAAAAAACAAAAATATGTGAATGGGAGCAGAGCATGTTGTTTAGCTGAAGGACACCTTAGAAAACCGTGGGTGATTCCTTTCCTTTTGGTAAACAACAGGTATTGCAGATTTCCATATCTTCATGTAAATGATGCACTTTTCTTAGTAATGCACAATTTAGACGTCTGTGCGCCCGACGCAATAAACCTTTGAACTCCAGAGACGCTCATTTCTCCGTTAGCGTGCCTTTTATGCCACTCTGATTTTATGCTCATTTGAATACTGCATCGGGCGCACAGGGGACATGTTTGCGGGCGTGTCAGGAAAACGGGCGCTCATATTGGACACCCTTTTGGGGTTTATTTTTGCGAGAGTCTCATTGCATCGGGCTGACCAGAGCAGGAAAGCAAGGAGACCGGGTTCAGGAGGGACACAGAGCAGGACGAGAAGAGATCGAGCTGAGAAGACGCACAGCGGAGGGAAAGGGGAGACCAAGCTAAGGACGGCAAGATGTGATGTAACCCAAGAGGCCTGCGAGCAGAGAAGGTGATAGCAAGTGCAGACAGCATTGTGCCAAGATATTCAGTCACAGGATCAATTTACCTTACAGGTTAAAGGTCCATATTCTAAAGGATTTGTGCAGCTAACTGTTTGGGACTTAGCGGGTCACAGCTGGGAATTAAATATTTCCCTCTGCTGACTAAGTATTAGCCAGGAAAGTCATGATCCATACTGGCTGAAAAAAAACAGGCAGTGTGGTGGTGTTCCAGGCAGGGCTTAAATTTAGCTGGGTAGCTCGGGGTGGAGAGCAGGTCTAAAGTAATCCAGGTATCCGGATACCTCTGATTTAAAGAAAAAGAAAAAAGTTCTCTTTGCACAATGAACCAGAGGAAGTGCCTATACAGCCTCGTGCAGGCACGGCTTGAAATGTAAAAAGTCTGCAGGCAGATCCCAGTCCCGCCCTAGCTCCACCCTGAACCACTCTCCCTGCAGGTGCACGAGTCTATGTGCATCCTCGGAGCGTGCAGCGGTTCTGAAGGGCACCAGATCCGCAGGTTGCCCCGCCTGTGCTCCGACCACCAGAACACCCTGTTTCTGATGACAGCATTATCGCACAGCAGAGTACATCACATCATCAACACTGCTCACACATTAAGAACTCAAACCTCCGCCCCCCCCCCCCCGCCAAGCTTTTCCTACAGACTCAGATTTCATAGAACGGGTCTAAGGATGGGAGGTGGACCTGATCGGAGCTCAGAGAACCCCGTGGAGGGTCTGGGGAGAGAATCTGTACAGCAGCTCTGAGCAGCCGGCAGATTTAGAAGGGGCACAGGGAAACACTGGAGCCTCTTAACTGCAAGCTAAAAACTTGCCGTCTGTTACACGAACGATGTTTGGCACATGTTTGGCATGCGGGAGGGTGGCACGTCACCCTGCCGCTGTTCCGGGCCGGGCCAGATCTGGTGCTGCTCCTCACAAGGGCTACCGCGGTCCAAGGGGAGGGTGCACTGCAGGGCTTTGATCCGGGGTGGAGCGGCCTGCTGCCGGGTCACCGCGGTATTCAGTAGCATTACCAACGCAGTCGAACAGTGACCTAAACAAGAACAAAGGTCATCTACGGTCCCCTCCTGTCTAAAGGTCCCCCGCATCCTTCTCTTAGAGAAGAAGAAGGCCCCAGAAGCTCGAGGGCTCTCACAGCTGCTCAGTGGTCCCCTCGCTTTGCTGTTTCGCAGATAAGTAGCCTGTGAAGCTGGGCTTGTGACGCGTGCGGCTGACAAGCCCGGTGCCGTAATCACTGCGCTCTCTTTCTTCTTCTGCGCCTGCAAACGTACAGCAGGAACTGTCCCACTGGATGGAAAAGATGCTGTAAAAAGCCTCCTGTAAGTCATTCCTGCCAGGCACAGGGGGGGCAGGGCTGTCAGCACGGCCACCCCTCAGCGGGCACCGCTCTGCATAGAAACAGAGAAATGACGGCAGGAAAGGCCCGACGGCCCATCCGTTCTACCCAGCAAGCTTCCCATGCTAGTGTCTGCCATGCAGGTTACCCCCATGCATCCGTCAGCGCTGCTTGACGCGTTATGCTTAATCGACTTGGACGTAGAAGCAGTCGTGTGCTTTTTTCCCTTATGTCTGCGTATCTGTATCCCAGACCATGGAAGTCGGGGCCCTGGGTTGCCTTCTGAATCCAATTCCTCTTTTTCCCCCCACCGTCTAAGTGGGGAGCAGTTGCATTAATAGCATCACAGCATTACGGTTAAGGGTAGTAATCTCCGTGCCTTCTGCTGAGGTTAGTCGCTGCCGCACCATCAAGTTATCTCCCTGCACTCTTACCTCGTTTTCGTCCTCTAGCCTTTAAGGGGTGTTGGGTGTCAATTTTTAAAGTTTGGCTGGCCAGGGGGAGTTGAGCTTTAGGAGAAAGAGAAGCTTGTGTGTTTGTGTGAGAGAGACTGAGACAAAGACCGTTTCTATTGTGTGTTGGTTACTGGAAAGCAAATAGAAGCTAAACATTAAAAAAATATATCCGAGCAAGAAGGAGGCAGCACAAGGCAGCAAAAAAAACCCTAGCACTGGTCCTGCCTGGAGCAGTGGCTCCCAAAACTGTCCTGAAGGATATTTGTTACCTTCTAGGTCAAACAAAGAAAAAAGTCACTTTGTTTTACCACCTGGATTGTTTTTACTCTATTACTTACTGTCTTTGTACTCCTGTCATCCCTGTCTCTCTTATTCTTTTCAGATATTTTTCTCTTCTCCTTCTTCCCCTTTAGATTGGATGATTTGACTTTACTGGGGAATGAAATCCTAACATGAAGTCACATATCTGAATTAGCTTCCCAAATATTTTTTTCCAGACGGGAATTAGGGGAGCCCCATCAGGTCTCAGCAGAGGGCAGACAGCAAGGACTGGCGAGACGGCATTAACGGTGTCTGCTTGCTGACCAGGCCCCCTCCTCCTCCTCCTCCTATCATCTCGCCGCAGAGAGTCCATGATTAATCGCTCCATTCTTTCCCAGTGTCCCTGGGCAGCCGTGTCCCGCAAGCCTGCGCTCTGGAGAACCGGTTTGTCTTATTTATCTTAAATTATTTGTATGCCGTGTTTGCAATAAAATATTGAACAAAACGCTTTACAATGAATTAAAATGACAAACCAAATATAAAAGGCAGGTAAGACGGGTAATTACATACGTGGGCTGTTCCTTTTAGAAGGGCAGCAGCCATGCGATATAAGCTGAGACCTGGAAGGGTCAGACATGATTAGCCATTAGCCTTCTGGTGACTCACAGTGACTGCTTTGCCTTAAACTAACAAACGGGAATGGTCTGTCTGCCAGCCACTGGTGGGAGGGCAGGGGGTGGGTGGCGGACAAGATACAGTGCTAAATATCTGCCAGGAAGACCAGACGGAATCTCAGTAGGTGACCTTTCAGTGGTGGTAGGTCGCAGGGCAAGCAGTGCAGATCTGGTTAAAATCCAGACTCGGGAGACTGCAGACCGATTTGTAAAATGCACCAACTGGGACTTTTTCAGAACTGCTTCCATGTCCTTGTTTTCTCCCCTCTCCAATCTGTGGAGGATTTGCTTTCAGCCTGCCTTAAAGGAGATGGACTCCACGATCAGTTCTCAACCACCAACCCGGGGTGAAATCTGACTGGCCTCTACTGCCAAGTGAGGACCGAGAGGGAAGCTCCTGGACCACCAATCCAGAGAAAGCTGGAGAAACGCCCAGGAGACCTCAGATTTTCATCAAGTGCACTGACGTGGGCTGGGGTCAGGGGGGGACGGACATTATTTTATGGATTGTATTTTTAGTGCGCACCACTTTCATTGGTTATCACAATAGGTTCCTAACCTTTTTCCCGTCGTGACTCACCTGACGGACAACGCTCACATGTGTGACACACTGTTCATTACAATCCATGGCGGAAATAAAAAAAAAAAAAGGTGCCGTATTACATTTATTGCTAAGAATGACACAAGGGAAAGATAAGAGTACTCTCTCTAAACAGAAATTACATAAATAGTAAACCTCCCATACCAGAACTTCCAGCACTTAAACAGTAACCACCTTACCTAAGAAAAGCCAACACTGAAAATATTACACCAGGCCTTAAAACTCCACTACTTCTATTAGGAAAACGGACCAAGCCAGGCTGCTATAGAGCCCTACACAGAAACTACACGCCAGCAAAAAACCTCACCTCAGTCACACGTGCAGACCCTCACCTAACAAAGAATAAAGCATAAATAGAAACCTGCAGACAAAAACTGAACTGGAAACCGCAAAAAGCTAGAGATTCTGTATGCAGTGCAACAAAGGAACAAGAGAAACATCACCAGTCTTCATAAAACAAATCAAGAAATATGAAATCAATAGAAGTAAAACCATACTAATAAAAAGAACAGGTTATTTCTAAACAGCTGATGAATGGAATAGTCAATAATTAAAAATTTATATAAAAATTTATAGACACCAATAAAATATTTCGAAACAGCAGTCACAAAGACCAAATAATAAAAAATAATGATAAAAAAATACTCTGCTCTCTATAAGAATATAAGAACATAAGAAATTGCCATGCTGGGTCATACCAAGAGTCCATCAAGTCCAGCATCCTGTTTCCAGCAGTGGCCAAACTAGGCCACGAGAACCTGGCAAGTACCCAAAAACTAAGAATATCCCACGCTATTGATGCAATTAATAGCAGTGGCTATGTTCTAAGTCAACTTGATTAATAGCAAGTAATGAACTTCTCCTCCAAGAACTTATCCAAACCTTTTTTGAACCCAGCTACACTAACTGCACTAACCACATCCTCTGGCAACAAATTCTAGAGTTTAACTATGCATTGAGTGAAAAAGAATTTTCTCTGATTAGTTTTAAATGTGCTACATGCTAACTTCATAGAGTGCCCCCTAGCCCTTCTATTATACAAAAGAGTAAATAACCGAGTCACATTTACCCATTCTAGACCTCTCATGATTTTAAAGACTTCTATCAGTTTAAGAGCATATAATGAGGGACTTCTGGTTATGCTTTGAGCAAGGAGGACACAGCTTGACTGAGCTCCTGCCTAATTTTCATTAATTCTGCAGCTTCACTGGGCCTCACTGAGTGTGATGTCTCAAAGTAAAGAGATGGAAAAACGATTGATACCAATAATGTGGGCCGATGGTGAAAAGTGGAGAAGTGGAAAGGCCTGTGAGGAGGACACATGGCTTGTAGATGACTCGGCCTCTAAGGATGGATACTCAGTAGGTGGAGGAAAGCAAGAAATACCTGTGTGATTTAATGGAGAGTTTCACCGAAAAAATATCTAACAGACTGGACAGTTGGCTTATTATTATTGATGAAAAAGTGGCAAATTTGGTTAAGGTTGTCCAGGATCATACAGAAAAAACTTGCTATGCACGACATGAAACTTACTGATCTAGAAATGGCCGCCATGCCCGCCAGTGCAAACCTGGATAAGATGGAAAAAAATTAGCATGGACCATTAGACATGGTTGATGATCTGGAAAATCACTCACGCCGATGTAACATCCGCATGCCAGGTGTCTCACAACAGGAAGAAGGCAGCAATGTGGTAGGATATCTTTCAAAGATCTTACAGCTTGAGAATGGTGGGGGATTCATTAAACTTGATCGCACTCATGGTGCCCTGGCCCCGGCGCCAGCCTCTAGAGGCAGACCAGGAGCAGTGATTCTAAAGCTCCATAACACGGTTAATCCTAAAAGCTGTGCATGACCTCAAAGAAATACATTTTCAGGGAAACCACATTTTAATCTTTCAAGATTCCTCTCCTGATTTCTAGAGGAGAAGACAGACCTTTGCCACGGACAAAAAGGATTTGTAAAAGCTCAGCCTCCAGTATGCATTATTGTACCCTGCTAAACTGCGCAACTTTTATGTTGGTACCTCAATCATGATCGAAACAGCTAAGGTGGCGGAGAAATGGGTACGTGAGTGCCAGACAGACCATGTGGCAGAGGCCTAAATGCGGCCTGTATCTATACAATCTATTGACAGGCTCAGTCCCCTCGGCAGGAGCGGTAGTTTGGAGATTTCGAACTGAGTCACTGAACTGGGCGATAGTCCACTCAGCTGCTGCCTAGTATGAATTGTTTGTTACTGAATTCAGTGTCTTTGGTGAGTGCTCTTTACTATGGAGGGTCCTCTATTCAGGATCGTGCTCACCGGACTCATGTTTGTCAACTCCAGATTGCATTCAGGTTAAGGCCCTAGATCTCATTTGTATTCGACTGCCCGTTTTGTCTTATTTTCTGTTTAACTTGAAGAGTGAAGCTCCGGCTTTGAATCCTAGTTGCCTCTGTGTGTTTAACATGAGGATCAAGTTATTTTTTATTTTATTGACACTCTAGTTTTGCACAGTTGCCAACAATTGTCGGCTAGGAGATTCAACGTATATTGTTTGGGGAGCAGGATGGACCTACTGCTGGAGCACAAAGGGATTTTTTCCTATTTTTGAACTTTTTTGTTTCTTAGCTGAAAGTTATTTTTTTCCACATCCAGTTATCTACTTGCGGTAAAACAAGGATCATATATCCAGGTGTTTGGGCAGTGAAAAATGTATTTTCAACTCGCTTTACACGTGTGCTTTGTTTAACTTTTTATGTTACTTTTATATTGCTGTGTATTTCTGTCCAGTCTCTCTTTTATAACGACGCAATTCAGAGTGCTGGTATTTGTTCTCATTCTTGGCACTGGCCTATAGGGTGGGGACTGGGTCTGCGTTATTATCTGGTTGGGGTTTGGTTGGGTGGGCTGTTTGGGATGAGGGGTGGGTTAATGTTGGAGGATGTGTTTAGACTCTGGTTGAAGGGACAGATGGGGTGGGCCTCCCCTCTTAGGTCTCTAATCTTTTTCCCACTTGAGGGTGGATGGGCCCTTAGGGTTGGGGTAGGTGATAGTTTGCCAGCGAAAGAATGGGTGGGGATATGGGTTTAGGAATCACAGTTAGTTGTTGCAAATAGTTGGGGGGAGGCAACAATAAGGAAAGCCGACAGTCGCTCAGCAGCGCATGGTTCGGAGGGAGGTATCCTCGAAGGATACTGACGACGCATTAGGGATAGGGCATCCCAAGAGAGAGGTTCCAATAATAAGAAAAGAGGTCCAAGTGCCTATAAGTAAAGGATCACCTGAGCTAAAAGATTTTGATTTATCCCTGTCAACTGAAAAGCAGACTGTAAATACAACAAAAACACACTTTGAAATGTTTGTATGCTAATGCCAGAAGTCTAAGAAGTAAGATGGGAGAATTAGAATGTATAGCGATGAATGATGACATAGACTTAATTGGCATCTCAGAGACATGGTGGAAAGAGGATAACCAATGGGACAGTGCTATACCAGGGTACAAATTAGTAACTTAGTAGTGGGGTGGCACTTTATGTCCGGGATGGCACAGAGTCCAATTGTGCATTTAGTCTCATCCTGCATGAGACTAAATGCACAATCAAATCTTTATGGGTAGAAATCCCTTGTGTGTTCGGGAACAGTGTAGCAACAGGAGTATACTATTGTACACCTGGCCTAAATGATGAGACGGAAAGTGAAATGCTAAGAGAAATTAGGGAAGATAACCAAATTGGTAGTGCAGTAATAATGGGAGACTTCAATTACCCCAATATTGACTGGATAAGTGAAATATCAGGGCGTGCTAGAGAGAGAAAGTTCCTGGATGGAATAAATGACAGTTTTGGTAGGGCCGCTTGGTAATAGTGATCATAACATTATAAAATCTGAATTAATGACAGGAAGGGAGACAGTAAGTAAATCCATGGCTCTAGCACTAAACTTTCAAAAGGGAAACTTTGACAAAATGAGGAAAATAGTTAAAAAAAACAAAAATAAAACCTGAAAGGAGCAGCTACAAAGGTAAAGAGTGTGCAATAAGCGTGGACATTGTTTAAAAATACCATCTTAGAAGCACAGTCCAGATGTATTCCACGCATTAAGAAAGGTGAAAGGAAGGCCAAACGATTGCCAAAATGGTTAAAAAGTGAGGTGAAAGAGGCTATTTTAGCCAAAAGATCTTCATCCAAAAATTGGAAGAAGGATCCATCAAAGGAAAATAGGATAAACCATAAGCACTGGCAAGCTAAATGTAAGACATTGATAAGACAGGCTAAGAGAGAATTTGAAATGAAGTTAACCGTAGAGGCAAAATCTCAGATACAAACTTTAAAAATTATATTCGAAGCAGAAAGCCTGCAAGGGAATTGGTTGGACAGTTAGATGATCGAGGGGTTAAAGGGGCACTTAGGGAAGATAAGGCTATTGCGGAAAGACTAAACAAATTCTTTGCTTTGGGGAGATACCCGTCCCAGAGATGGTTTTCAAGGGTGATGATTCAGATGAACTGAACCAAATTATGGTGAACCTAGAAGATGTAGAAGGTCAGACTGACAAATTGAAGAGTAGTAAGCCACCTGGACCAGATGGTATACACCTCAGGGTTCAGAAAAACTTAAAAAATGAATTTCAAACCTATTAATAAAAATTGGTAACCTTTCATTAAAATCGTCCATTGTACCTGAAGACTGGAGGGTGGCTAATGTAACCTCAATATTTTAAAAGGTCTCCAGGGATGATCCGAGAAACTATAGATCGGTGAGCCTGACTTCAGTGCTGGGAAAATTGTGGAAACTATTCTAAAGAATAAAATCACAGAACATTTAGATAGACATGGTTTAATGGGACACAGCCAGCATGGATTTAACCAAGGGAAGTCTTCCCTCACAAGCCTCCTACATTTTTATGAATGGGTGAATAAACATGTGGACAAAGGTGAACCGGTAGATGTGGTGTATTTGGATTTTCCGAATGCGTTTCACAAACTCCCTCATGAGAAGCTTCTAAGAAAAGTAAAATGTCATGGGATAGGAGGCGATGTCCTTTTCTGGATTGCAAACTGTTTAAAAGACAGGAAACACAGAGTAGGATTAAATGGTCTGTTTTCACAGTGGAAAAAGGCAAATAGTGAAGTGCCTCAGGGATCTGTACTAGGACTAGTGCTTTTTAATACATTTATAAATGATCTGGAAAGGGGCACGATGAGTGACGTGCTTAAATTTGCAGATGACTCAAAATTATTCAGAGTAGTTAAATCTCAAGCATTTTGTGATAAATTGCAGGAGGACCTTGTGAGACTGGAAGGTTGGGCATCTAAAAGGCAGATGAAATTTAATTTGGACAAGTGCAAGGTGATGTATATATGGGAAAAATAACCCTTGCTGTAATTACATGATTAATTATTTATTTATTTATTTATTTATTTAACAGTTTTTCTATACCGACATTAAAATACACATCATATCGGTTTACATTTTAACAAAAGATGGAAAATACAATAAAACAGGGGAGGGGGGAAACGGGACAACCGAAAAATAGAAAAGAAAGCAGGGGGAAGCAAAGTTAATAGAGAGAAACCAATAAAGAACGCTAAACTAAAATGGAAAAGAGAAAATTACAAAATGAGCCACAGTGTTACAATGGACGGTAGATTCTGCAGGTGTCCAGTGGATAACACATTGAAATCGTCGGCTCAGTGTGCTGTGGCGATCAAAAAAGCAAACAGAATATTGGGAATTATTAGAAAGGGAATGGTGAATAAAATGGTGGATGTCATAATGCCTCTGATTCACTCCATGGTGAGACCGCACCTTGAATACTGTGTACAGTTCTGGTCGCCGCATCTCAAAAAAGATATAGTTGCACTGGAGAAAGTACAGAGAAGGGCTACCAAAATGATAAAGGGAATGGAACAGCTCCCCTATGAGGAAAGGTTAAAGAGGTTAGGGCTGTACAGATTGAAGAAGAGACGGCGAAAGCAGCCTCCAGCAGCCCCCGCCGGCAGTGAATGAATGCACACCTGTGTACGCCCGTGCAATATCGGCGCTCAAGGCAGGGCATTAGAGAACGCCGACGTCATGTGCCGTGACGTCAAACGTCATGACGTCACGCCTTGAGCGCCGAAATTGCACAGGTGTACACAGGTGTGCATTCATTCACTGCCGGCGGGGACTGCTGGAGGCCACTTTCGCCGCCGGCTCCCTCGGCCTGGATGAACGCCCGCCCGCTGGCTCCCGCCGCCGCCTGGATGAACGCGCGCCCGCCGGCTCCCGCTGCCTGGATGAACGCGCGCCCACCCACCCGCCGGCTCCCGCCTCGATGAACTCGCTCCCACCAGTAAGTTTACTTTTTTTACACTTTATTCCCTTTTGTTTTAATTTTCGCCCTGCGCCTTGCTTCGGGAGGGGGGGAACCATCCACTTCCTGGTACCTGTCATTTCAAATGTCAGTTGAAATGACAGGTACCAGCGCACCCAGGATACTGTATAGGCGCTGTATTAAGTGCCTATACAGTAAAATGGGTTGCACGGGCCTAACGCTTCGCCTAACCCTTCGCAGACGTGGCTTGCATTTGCAAGCAATTTAAATAGAGTATCGAGCGGTATGTGAGCAGGACTGTGCGTGCGGGGAACGAGGGTGCGCCCGGCACTGCCGCACTCTTTCTAATGCGGCCTTACTGTATCAACCTGTTAATGTTTGGGTACTTGCTAGGTACTTGTGACTTGGTTGGCCCCTTTTGGACACAGGATACTGAGCTTGATGGACCCTTGGTCTGACCCAGTATGGGATATCTTATGTTCTTATGTTCTTATGTAATTATGGCGTGCAGGATGTAACAGCGCCCTATCGCTATTTTATTGGTGATGTCACTTTTACAAATTTGCAGACTGTTATAAACATTGTGTGTATATTATGTGTTATGGCTCAGGCCATTATCGCTTTTCATGCTCATATCATCCTAATTAATACAAGTGTGACGGGAAATTGTATTACTTTAAATGTGTGAGGGATATCTTCTCCTGTTAAAAGCAAACGGATACTCCAATTTGTGCATTGCAATCACACACAAATCTTAATGCTATGAGAAATGCATCTCACTGCAGAGGAGAATGAAAAGCTTAAAACTGGCTGGGTTGGATCTACAGTATATAGTATATACTACTCCTCTTATTCCTCGTGAAGTTGGGGAGTTTATACATTGATTGACAATAGTTTACCCTTAACTGTTAATCACTCATTATGCGACCCAGAAGGGAGGTTTGTGATTTTGGAATGTACTCTGAGATTCTCGTACTTCTTTATTATTAAATGTGTATGATCCTAATACGAACCAAGCAGAGTTCTATAGAGCTATCTTTGGGTTTGGGACTCTGTGCATCAGTGAAGACTGGAACGTATGCCTGGATCCGAAGTGGAACAGAACCTCAGTGCCCCGATCCGGTAGAGCTGTCTCTGTGTCCAACAGAAGGCTTCCAGCTGGTAGATATTTGGAGACATCATCACCCAAAAGAGAGGGACTATACATTCTTTTCACCAAGGCATGGCAGATACAGCAGACTAGATTTTTTTATATGCACACCCACTTTGATGCATCAGGCTACTGGCTGCGATATTTTGACTAGTACCATTTCTGATCACCACCCTGTTCGACTTCGGCTGTCTCTGGTTTGAGCTGGGCCTAAATCATATCCATGGCGACTCAATACCTCCCTCTTAGGGGATAAAGAATTTCCCAGCCTGGTTAAGGCTGCAATGGAGAATTCTAATGGCTGTAACCCAGAAAATGATTATACCCCAGTTTTGCGACGGGAGGCGTTCAAAGCCTTCTTAAGAGGAAAGATTATTTGTTATGCCAGCTTTCTTAACAAAGAGCACAAACAAAGGGCAAGCACTCTGTTAACCAAAATTATCACCCTAGAGGCTAAGCATAAAAAATATTGTCTGCCTTGCCGATGCTGGAGGAAGCTAGAAGGGAGCTTCAAGTCTTAGAAGTCTTAGAAGTAGGCAAAATTGGAGGAGCCCTTAAAAATACTTGTGCAAAACTTTACAGACAGGGTGATAAACCAGGAGCCTTCCTTGCTTGGGCAGTGAAAAAGAAGGTGAATAAGTCTCATATTCTGAGAATATGGAGTCCTGCTGGTACCCCGACTTCAGATCCTAGTAGGATCGAGAGATTCTTCGTTCAGTTCTTTACGGATTTATATAAAGATACCTTAGCGGTAACTCAAGTAGAGATCCAGGAATTTTTGGGGATGGTTGGAACTGCCCCGACTGACTCCATCTCAGGGTGATCAATTATCGGCCCCTATTAATTCACTGGAGATTCAAAAGGCGGGAAAGGCACTCTCGAGCGGAAAGTGTTCCGGCCCGATGGGTACTCACTTTTGATTTCTTTAAAAAACATCTACCTGACATGGTGCAGTTTTTGTTTCTGCTGGGTTAAAAGACTTGTCATTACGAGACACAGCAAATGCCAATATTAGTCTTATACATAAGACCGGGAAAGATGCCCTGGAGTGTGGGTCTTATTGGCCCATCTCTCTCCTTAATTCTGACATAAAAATTATGGAGAAGGTTCTTCAGTTGAGACTGGAAGTTGTGTTGCCACAATTAATTCACGGTGATCAGACTGGCTTTGTGAAGGGAAAGCTTGCAACCACCAATACAAGAAGGCTATTTAACAAGTTGCATTTGGTGAAACAGAAGGGAGTGTTGAGTGTCCTGCTTTTCTTAGATGCAGAAAAGGCCTTTGCCAGGCTATGTTGGCCTTTCTTGTTTGAAGTCTTGGTGACTGCAGGGATACTTGCTCGGTTTATAGCCTGGATTAAGACCAGGTAGGAAAACCCGAAAGCGCGGCTATTAATAAATAATAACTTGACTTCTTTTTTTCCCATTGCAAGAGGGACCCGACAGGGTGGCCCTCTTTCTCCTTTATTATTTGATTTGGCCACTGAGCCTTTGACATGAGTGATTAGACACCATCCTAATATTCAGGGTATTTGGCTGGGGGTGGGGGGAGATCATAAAATATGCTTATACGCAGCTGATATTTTGATCTGTTTAACTGCACCGTGCACTTCTGGCCCAGCGTTCTGGACTTATTGCAACACTTTGGTGACCTCTCCAGTTATAAAGTAAATTATAATAAGGGGGAACTGTTTCCCCTTAATGAACGAAAGGGTATTCTGGGTTGTCTTTTGGCCCTTTGTAAGGTAGTGGACAGTTTTAATTGCTTGGATGTTTGTTCTACTAGGAAATTTAAAGATCTCTATGCTAGAAATTATATCACGTTCCTAGGTAAAATCAAACAAAACTTGGTAGCGTGGGAAAAGCTGACGACTTCCTGGGCGGGATGGATTCATCTATTAAAGATGAATGTCTTACCGAAGTTATTTTATTTATTTCAGCATCTCCCCTCTAATATTCTTGTGCAGGTATTCACGGATCTGCGTGGCTCTATGAATAAATTTATCTGGAAACATCGACAGCCCAGAATACTGTTTGTGCAGCTCTGGGGATCAAAAGAACAGGGTGGTACGGCTCTCCCTAACTTGCAGATTTACTTCTGGGCCGCTAGAACTCTTTCTATAGGCGACTGGTTTAATGGTGGTGAGGTATCCTGGCTGGCCCTGGAAAGGGAACAGGCAGTTATGGTTAATTTAGCTGTGCTTCCCTTTCTACCTTCAGGCTCCCCTCAAAGTCGCCGGATACGTAGAAACAGCCCAGTCTTGGCACATGCTCTTCAAATTTGGAAGCAGGTTGCTCGATATTTGGGTGAGGACAGGGTTTCTTAACTCCAATAGCACCACTTTTTGAGAAACCTCATCTCTGGGCATACGTTCTCGCCGACACGGCGGGACTGGAGGGATAAGGGACTAGTTTTTCTTTATCAACTTTGGGATGATAATGGATAACTCATCTCCTGGTGACCTCATTCAGGAGTCTGATTTGGATCCTGGATCGCAAGCTCCTTATCTCCAATTACAACAAGCCTTAGAAAGTCACTGCAATCTTGCAAAAACCTTTGAGACCACTCAATGCAATGGTGAATTTTTTAAGTGACCCCAATGCTAAAAAAAAAAAAAAAAAAGGCATAGCAGAAATCTACAGGGACATTCTTACTGATAAACTTGGTATGCATCCATGCTCTGCCTTGATAAATGCTTGGAATGAAGACCTCGATATAGATGTTGACGCTAAAGCTTGGAAGAGTATTTGGAACTCGGCACATCATCTCACCATTTGTGCTAGAAAGACAGGACTTATGGTAAAGCTGCTGCAGAGAACGTTTCGCCCGCCACTGTTCTAGTCTAGGCTTGCTCCTGGGATGCGCTTTTTATGTTGGCGGGGATGTGGAGAGGTTGGTACCTATTTGCACATGTGGTGGCACTGCCCGGGGGTTCATCAGGTTTGGTCACAAGTTACAGAAAAGCTTTCCGGCATTCTGGCATTTGCTGTGCCTGTCAAGCCTGTGTTGAGTCTCCTGGGTAGATGACGGGGGTTCTTTGATACAACAAAAGTACCGTGAACTAGCAGGTCAGCTAGTACTTGCAGTTCAATGTACCGCAGCAACCTTTTGGAAAAGTAATCCCTTTTCTGAGTACTGGAAGACTCAGGTGCGAGAAGTAGCAACTAAAGAAAAGCTCTGTTATGATTTGAAAAATGAACATTATAAATATATCGGAGTCTAGGAAACTTATCAGTTTTATGTTCTTCCTAATTCTCTTGCTCTATGATATTGTTATAGACATATCTGATATAATTGTGGGGTGTCTAACACTTCTGTTGTCGCTTCTAAAATAAGATACTGACCTCCTGTGCACAAGTTAAGAATGTATTTTCTTAGCTTTAGTTTGTTGTATGCCAAAAAACCAGTTTAAAAAAGAGAGTTAAAAAAGGGAATAATGATTTCAGTGCAGGGGGGGAGGAGCATTTCCCAGAGAAATGTTATCAGGGTTGGTCACATAGGAATCCGCAAATAAATCCCTGACTTTTGTTTAGGACCGGAGCGCAGGTACCAAACATACAGGAAGTGAGGTAGTAGGGCCGGGCCCCTGCTGCTCTCCAGTTTCTGGTGCCCTCCTTGGCTGACCTTTGCCGCCACAGCTGGGCCGCAGACGAATGTCAGCCACTGTGCGGCGTGACCCTGAAACGTTCATTTTCCACTGAGAAGGTTACGCGAATCCAACCATCCAGCCAAATGGCACGGGCCTAAAATCCAGCCTTTATCCGCCTCCCCCCGCCCCCTTCCAAGCAGGTCTGGATCTCAATGTGATCAACCTATGCGAATTAATCCTGCTCCTACACTAAAACGTACGGAAACACGCGCGACAAATCCTCGCTGTGGAAAACTGAGAGCCGGGCCTGTCAGGTGGGGGCCTAGAACTGACTTTTAGAAGCCCCGGAAGAAAGTAAACAGATGGCAGCTAGGAAAATTATTTAAGAGAATTTCGGAATCCCATGTTACGCACCCCGACGATGCCCTCTTCCGATAGATATGGAGTTAAGAATCGAAAAAAGAAAATGACTAGCCTTTAAAAAAAAAAAATAAAATAAAAATTCCATGCAGACAAGTACTCCAGCAGCAAGCTGATAAATTCCTCTGGCCAGCCCTCTGACATATTCTGAGGTTATCACCATAGCTACCAGCCAGGCCGCCCTCCCGCTCCCTGGCAATCACATCCAGGCTGATTTTGTTTTATTGGCCAAGTCAGACTCAATAAGCCGAGGAGAGCTTCGCCTGGAAATCCTTTTATTAAGTAATCCTCTGTACACGTCCTGGGTGACCTCTGCGGAGGTAAGACGGCAGTGGCACTCAAAAAAAAATATCCGAACACGGGCGAGTCAAACGGCAAGCAGAAAAAAAAAAAAAAAAGAGAGCAGGCACTGCTGCCCGTAAACAAGCAAAACCCTGGTCCACCCACTACTCTGCTCCAGCAGCAGCCCTGCCGCCATACTGTTAGAAAGGAAACGCAGTCAGACAACGCTCTCTAGCGATTATTAAAACCCCTGAGCTACCTGCACAACAAAAAGGGAAGGAGAAACACAGGAAAATGGAAAGTTGCTTTTCAAAATTACTTACAGGCCGATGCAATACAGTGCGCTCAGGCCAACGCAATGGGTAACGCTCTATTGGACGCGCGTTTTGGGAGCGCTAAAATAACTTCGATGCAAAGTGGGGATTAGCGCGTCCAGTCGAGCGCATAAGCTAATAGCGCCCATCGCGTGCAAATCCCGTGTAGATGAGGCTGTTAGCTATTACCCCGCGATGCCAAAAATTGCCGCGTGGCCAAGGCACCCATTTTAACACGGCAAATTTGATGCCCGCCCAGGAGCTGGCGTTAAAAGTATGCCGCGCTCATGGGCTCACTGAAAAAACCCCCAAAAATCCTGGCTTTCTGTGGTTCCTCCTATTAGTATCGTCACGATACTAACCCCAGAAAGCAGACTTATGAGGAACCACAGAAAGCAGACTTATGCCACGCTCAAGGGATCAGCAAAACAAATCCTGCTTTCTGTGATTCCTCATAGGGGGAACCACAGAAAGCAGCATCCCCAAGGTCTGGCCCAATTGGAACCCCTGCTGGAAGTAAGTGAAGGAGTGAATAAATTAAGTCTTGGGTACTTAATATGAATTTATTCACTCCACTTACTGCTGATTGGTCCATTCACTGTCACATGTCAGTGAAAAGGACCAATCGGGAACGGCCCTGCTGGGGGGGGGTGGAGAGATTGGCTGATGAGGACGCACTGCCACTCTCCTGGGCGCCCGATGCAGAACGCTAAGGACGCACAAATTACCCGTTGCGCGTCCCTTTTAGCGCGGCAGCTCATTTGCCTATTGCATCGAGCGCCCGGGAGAGGTGCATGTGCGCGCATTCAAAAAACGTGCTCCCAGTCTGGACACGCGATTTTTACGTGACGATACTTCGTCGGTCTGTACGAGTTTTGGCAGCGCCCCTGCTTGCTCACTCCTTCTCTTTCCCCCCTCCACCCTCTCAGGCATTTACAATCCAGCAGCAGAAGGCACTGACTTCCAGGCCAGGGCCACCTCGACAGGTCCCAGCTCTCGTTGGCCAGCGTAAGCACGATGTCTGGCCCAGCGTCGGCCCTGCAGCGAGGATAGCCAGCGTTTCCATGGACCCCACCAAACATGAGAACTGGGGGAAGGGGGGCAGGGTTACCTTCCTGAGGACCAGTGGGAGAGGCCTTGCTCTCAGTTGTTGACCTACTTAATATTAACTTGTTGGGCACTTAATATTAATTTATTCAGTCCTTCATTGTCTGCCGATTGGTTCCTCCCCTGTCACGTGTCAGTGAAAGGAGCAATCCCCTTTCAGAAGGCTGTCCTTTCAGAATTCTGAAAGGGGATTGGTCTTTTCACTGACACGTGACAGTGGAAGGGACCAATCTGCACACAGTGAGGGAACAGCCTTCTACCAGGGGAGATAAGGCCTTCTCTTGCAGGGGTTCCTGAGTGGGACTGGGGGGGGAGGATTTGGAGGTCTTGGGAGTTCAGCGTGACCCAGTTTAATTTTTTAAGGGGAGGACTAGAGGGCTGCGGGGAGGAGGACTTGGACCTGATCTGGCCTTATTTTAAGGTGAGAGAGAGGGAGGAAGGGTGCTGAATGTCAGCCCTCGGCTGTTTACATCCCGCCCCCCCCCCCCCCGAACGAACTGCCGGTGCCTTAATTCGGTAGGGGCCCAAAATGAGGTGCCGAGAGTTTTCTTGAAACCCATCCCCACAGTCACCTGGTAAATTACGACAGATTGGCCCGAGATGCGGTCTTTTTCTCTCTGGGTGGGTAAACCAGCATTAACATTCCCGCCACCTAAATCGGCACCAGCATCTCTCCCCACGGAGACCTCTCTGCCGAGCAATGGTCGGGGCTCCCCTTCTCCAGGTCTGCGGAGAGTGCCGCTGCCTGAGCTGGACTCGGGAAACCAAAACCAGATCTCGGGCGTGCCAGACACGCTAAAACCCTACCCCCCCCCCCCCACTTTCAATTTTGTGAGCTCCGTCGATCCCATCCTTCTCCTTCCGGTGCAGCGCTGGCCCGAGTGCCACCCCGGTCTTCTAACTGAGGCCTTACCAAAGTGTTGTTGTACGGGAGCCAGCATCTCTTCCTCCCCCACCCCCCCACCACTGCTAATCCCCCTCTGGCAGGACACTCAATGCCTTGCAGTGCGAGATCAACCGAGATGCCTACGTTTCCCCCCCTCCCCGAGCCAATGGGAAACGACACCGTAATGAAGATAATTTTGGAACGGATGCTCAGCTGATTACTAACCAGGCTTTTATTTATTTATTTTTCAACATTTCTCATCTTTGGCTGAGTTGTGGATAATTTCCCCCACAGCAACTTAAAACACTTCCTGTGAACAAATCTAAATTTAGAAAGGCTAAAAATATATTTCGATATTGCTCCTAAGCATTCGGTGACAGATTCCTGGCAAATTTCCAGTAGCAGTGAAGAAGGCCCTGACTGTGCAAGTAGCAAAAAAAGTGTGACTAATGCAAATCTAACGACCGTATTCTACACACACACACACACACACACACACACACACACGCAATTAACCAGATTGCATTTTGGGGGAAGGGGAGAGCACAAGCTGCGTAAACTCTGAATTCCAGTGAGCCCCCTATGCTGTAGGAAAAAAAACCCTTGGATCTCAAATTTATCACATAACCCTCAGAGGGATCAAAGTGCTATCCGCTAACCCAATGAAAAGCTGTCACATTCAGTTACACTGAAAGATCCCAAGGCTTTGGAGGCCTGCGCTTCTAAAACCGGTCACTTTTACCAAATAAATAAATAAAGTTCTGAACGCAACAGAATGGCATGGAGGTTTTAAGCACCCCGTGGACCAAGGTGATGCATGGCGTGGAAGACCCGAGAGGCTCTCTGGATGCAGAGAAAGGGCTCCTTCCTGTAGCTGAGTGTACAGTAGGATTTAGTAACATTCATTCACTTGTGTGCCACCATCTGCGGGCAAGGTGCTGCAAATAATAATAATGGAGAATTCATACAAGTCCTAAGCAGCGTAAATGGTCAAATATCCAGACTGCTGTGGAAACAGGGTTGAATAGGCTCAGTGGGTGGCTAGGAGGGCTACAGAAGCCTTTCTTCTTACAGACACATTATCTTGGCTTTTCAGACACAGAAACCGCATGCTTGCTGTCATTGCTGGGTGCTGTTTTCAGCTAGCAATGCAGGTGTTTTGTTTGCTGACTGGTGGGAAAGCCCGTCAGGAAATAATGGGAACAAACCAGATGGCAGGGTGTAAATCTGTACCGATCCTCTCCCACCCCAAAACCACTCTAAGCATGCCTAATGCTTAATATGTCCCCATCTAGGGCCTAGTGACTGGCGGGGCTGCATTGGCAGATGGGGCCCTGAGGGTGGGAGTAGATGTTTGTATGGGAGGTGGCAGTGCGTGAGTGAGGCGTGTCAGTGTGAGTGTCTGTGGACGTGAGTGAGATGTGGGAGGGCGGCATGTGTGCAGAGGGTTGAGTGAAGTGAGTGAGGTGCCCTCAGATGTGCGAGGGAGGTGTGTGCATGAGCGAGGTGAAGCGGGGAAGTATGTGTGTGAATGGAAGGGGTGTGTGTGTGCACATGAGCGAGCTTTGTGAATGGGCAGGGTGTTTGTGTTCACATGTTGGGGGTGAGAGTGGGTGGGGGGGTCTGTATATGGGAGAGGTCAGCAGAGCTGCCTGAAAGTGGGGGATTGTACTCTCCATTCCCCTATGTTCCATATCGCCCCTCTATCTCTACTTTTTTCTGTCCCTCGCCCCCCACTCATGCTCAACCTTGATTTCACTCCCCTCTTCTCCTCTCATTCCCCTGCTGTCCTCCCCGGCTCCTGCACTTCCTCGGCCGCCAGACGTGCCATTCGCTGCATTCGCCGTGGGCAGTGCCTCCCATTGGCTCAACAACCGCGGCTGCAGTCCAATCAGAGTGGTGCGTGGGCAGAACCTGCGTCTGCACACGACAGAGAGGGATCAACAAATGCAAAGCACACAAACAACTGGATTTCATTATGGGGGGTGGGATTTAATAGTATCTCCCCCCAATATTTTGTTTCAAGTGGATTGTTTAGGATTGTAGAGAACTGTATTAGGCTAGCTACATGTGCTGATGAGTCAATTTAGGGTGTCAGAGCATAGCATTTTGGGAAGGACTTCAAATCCCAGCCACCCCACCCCCGTTTTTCTTATACAGAGTTGGAAGACTTACTCCCTACAGCTTCACTCTATTACGATTGCTCCTTCCTCAATTAATCCTACCTGTTACCCACCTGGGTAAGTTTTCAACCACTGCCTCGTCGTTTTTAATCCAAAGTCTCTTATTTGTTTTGTCTGGGCATCTTGACTAGATTGTAAGCTCTAAGGAGCAGGGACTGTTTCCCATGTGTCTCTGTACAGTGCTGCCTATAGCTGGTTGGGCTATACAAATGACAATAATAATAATAATATTTGGCCTACGCTGTTTATTTTCGTGCACTGTGGAAAAGATATTTGGACTGGCTCAGGGGATACCCATCTCCTCTCGCAGGTATCGACTCCTGTGTGTTAAGTTTTCACACAACCTCTGAATCTGGCAGAATGGAGGGGCCATGATTGTATCAACTCTGTCCTGAGGTGCTTATAAATATATAAGGAAGAGCAAGCGATTTGCTCAAGGTCATGAAGAAACCGGTAGTTTCTAGAATCAAATGTCTCCGTGTTTGCAGGCCTCGGTTATGAATCACTGCACCGCACGTCACCAGCCACACTTGTGATTCTGTTGCTCAGGTTTGGAAAATAAATCACCACTTTTAACCTCTCTCCCTCCAAAACCTTTTTTCCAGGCTCAATATATTTTCCCATATTACTCCACTCCACACCACAGAAAGGTGTCCTCCTTAGTAGCTTATGAACGCTGACCCACCTGCATGGATGTATAATACATACAGGTTTGTACAGCAGTTAAAAAACAGTCCAAACTAAATATTTTCTTATCAAAACTCACCCCCTTTTTTTAAATTATCACAAAAAGGTGATAGTATTGCCAAAGCTGAAAGGACAAACTAGAGGAGGATCCATGGTCTTTACATCAAAACAGGAACACACTATGATGTCTATACAATAAAACTCATGCAAATCCAATTTTAGTGAGTGGGCTCACAAACAAAATGTAATGGAATCGTTAAAAAGCCATTTAACAAGCCATGCAGACATATTTAGCATGCTTGTGGTACAAAAAAATGGCATAGTCATGCCATTCTCGTGCATGGAAACCCTGAAATGCAGTAACGAAATATTCCCATGAGCATGCTACTGAACGAGGCCATGCTAAATAGTGGGATCACGCTAAAGTTAGCACACTCGCTTCTCTTTTCCTCCTCTTCCGCCTGCTGGCTTCCAGGGGCAATAAAATGACATGGGAGTTGCTTGTCAGTGAGGAGGGGAGAGCAGGTACATGCCAGGTGAGGAAGTCAGAAGAGCGGACAGTTCCACATGGCTGCATGTTTAAAACCATCTGTCTTATGTGTGTACCGGGTTCCCCGTTTTGGTGCTTTATCCGTAACGAGGGCTGCTATGGGTCCGGGTTCAATTCCAGACAGAGAGGAAGACTTTTCTTCCCCCTCTAGACCAAATATTTCCAGGAGGTGCCAGACAGTGAAAATTAAGAGCAGGGAAGCCAAAATTACAACAACAGGTAAAAACCAGGAGCCCCTAGCAATTCCATGCTGGAGTAATCTCAAAGAAAACACTGGAGTCCATAACTGGTGCTCAAATAAAAGATAGTCTTTACTGTAATGTAAAGAAGAGGATCCAAGCTAGGATCACAAAAATGAGAATCAACATATGTCCAATGGTTTCTCTCTGTCCATCCTTCTTCTGTTCACCTCCATTCCTGATCTTGCACCTTCATCCTGACTGACAAATATCCTCACGAGTGAGGGTGTGACAGCTAGAGTGTATCTCCAACATCTACCAGAAACAATTAGAAAAAATATATCCCCATGTCCCAGAAAAATATCAACAATGGGTTCCAACTTTCCAAAAAACGTCAAACTGTGATCCAGTCATCGAAAGCTGAGACTCTGGAATCTTATATTCCAAAGTCCCTAAAATGCTCTCCATCCTCGCTTGACCGGATGCTTGGGGCAAAAAAATATCTGATCCCCAATCCTCAGGGAGACAAGGGGGGCAACCCTTCCCCTTAGACTGGAAAAACACAAAAAGTCTCCAACAGTAAAATTTCTTCTCCTAGGCTGAGACTCCAGTCCTTTGCTCTCCAGCCTTCTCTCTTTCTCCCTGAACCCCAACTCCTTCCTTCACTCTGAGATCAAGAGGTGATCTCCAGCTCGTTCCAGCTCATTCCTTCTCTGACATTCCCTTCTAACCCACTGGGCATGCTCCCAGGGTCTATAAACCCCATCAGTTGCCTCTCCTCCAAAAAGGTTAAAGCAAGGGAAGGAATTCGAAATCCACAACTCCTCCTACTTACCCATAGCTTAGTAAAATATACTTCGGACCAGGATATCTGCCTCAGATATCTGCCAAGGAGGTGGAGGATGCAGAGGAAGAGGGGGAGAAAGTGCAGCCTGCAAAGAGAAACGTAGCTGCTAATTCTTCTGCTAGCTGTTCACTTTATTTGCAATTAAAAATTATCCACGCTTATCCTGTGCCCTCTTCAATACTTGGGATAAGCACAGAGAATTCTTAAGTGGCAAAAAAGTAGAGATAGCATAAACATTTACAGCTGGGTCTGCCTGGCAGGCTGCACTTTTCTCTTCTTCTGCTGGTATTTGAGTCCCTGTCCAGGACAGACCCCTTTTATAGTGGACTCAACCCAACTCTTTGGCTAGTCACAAAAGTGGGGAGGGCCCTCCCATGCAGGAGTTCCCACCAGGGACAAGTGACTAGCCAGGGTGGGTGATCCAATGTGGAAAACAAATGTTCACAAGGTTACAAGCAAGACAAGGGAGACGTGGAAGAGATGGAGAGAAGGGTGGAGAGAAAGAAGTGACAGTACTGAAAAATAAATCTGACTTTCTTTACACAAAGAAATGTATCTCCAGGAAATAAGTTATCAGAGGACAAAGCACTGTACTGTCATTGACATTTTTAGTGTAGCAAAGATCACTGAAGACATTCAGAGGCTTGAGGGTGATGGGCAGACTAGATTTATTTATTTATTTATTTAGTAATTTTTATATACCGACATTAGAAAGGCACATCATGTCGGTTCACATATTAACCAAAGGCTAGTGATCTTTTTCTGCTGTCACTATGTTTCTAAGAGAAACCTGAACTCAAAGTTTTTCAGCTGACCAGTTGTTTTGGTTTGAGAGCAGAACTCATGTCTGTGAGCTTTGAGGTGGTAGCAGAGTGTGTGGTGCAGCCATTGTGGTGCCTACACTACAGGTGTGTGAGGATGGCTGAGCAAAGCTTCACTCTCTGGAGTCAGAAACCACACTGATTCCCGCTTTTCTTCTTTCACTTTATTAGCATTTAACCACACTTCAAAAATAAGAATGACTGCCTGCCTTTGCAGTACACTTCCCATTCCTTCAGGTTAGGTCAGAGCAGATTTACAGGAGTTGCCTCTCCTGGAGACCTAGGGGCCTCCTGATCCCAGCTGGGCTCACAAACTTATCCTGCCCCAGTTGATCCTTTCCTTAGGACTCTCCCCTGCCCCACAGGGTCCCGCTCACAGAGCTCTCTTTCTCTCTATGGGATTTAAGGTGGACCAGGCATCTAGAATATTTCCAAGTATGGTTTTACTAGTATGATTGATTTATATTCCTTGATTTTATTGTTTGATGAATGATTTATGAGGACTGGTGATGTTTCTGTTTCTCCATTGCTGCATTGCATACAGAGTCTGGCTTGTTGTGGTTTGTGTTTTCTGGTTCAGTTTCTGTTTATAGTGTATAGTCTCTTTATTCTGAATTTTGTGAGAGTAAGTCTGTGTTCTATATGTTTAATTGAGGTGGGGTATTCTGTGTTAAAAAAAAATGAGGAGGGGGCAGCACAGTAATTGTTTGCACAGGGCAGCAAAAATGCTAGCACCGGCCCTGCCTGTGAGAGTAAGTGCCTGTGTGTGTGTGTATGTATGATGGTGTGTGTGTGTATGTGGGGGGTGTTTGTATGAGGGTGCATGTGTGTATGTGTGTTTATATGAGGGTGTGTGTGTGTGTATGAGAGGATGTGTGGGTGTGTATGAGAGGGTGCCTGTGTGTGTATGACATGGTAAGTGAATAGAAGATTGAATGAATGTGTGTGTGCATATATATGAGAAGGTGCCTATGGGTGGTGCGTATGTGTGAGAGGGTGCCTGTGTGCAGGGGTGGGGGTGAAGGTGAGAGAGAGGAAGCATGTGTGTGTGTGTGCGTGGGTGAGACAGGAATCGTGTGTGAGAGATATAGAGGAAGCATATATGTGTGAGAGAGACAGAGAGATGGAAGAAACGTGTGTGTCTGTTTCTTTCACACACACACACACTCAAGCTCCCTCTGTCTCTCACCAAGCGTGTATGTGTGTGACAGACAGAGGGAGCATATTTTGTTGGTGTCTGTGTGTGTACCCCAGTTCACGACAATCTCAGAGTGACAGTTATGGAGAGTAGGGGATTTTAAAAATCCTTATTAGTTTTTATTTATTTATTTATTTATTTATTTATTTATTTAAGGTTTTTATATACCGGCAATCATGAGAACATATCTTGCTGGTTTACATGAAACGGGAGTGCATTAAATACATCAAACTAGAACTGAGGTGACCGAAGGTACAGTTACAATTAACAAGGGTAGCAAAACTTGGTGAAGAGGAAGAAATAGGAAAGAATAAAATGGTGTTAGAAATAGGAAAGAATAAAATGAAATAGGAAAAGAATAAAATGAAATAGGAAAAGAATAAAATGAAGAAGAAAAAAATAGGAAATAAATAATAGGAATAAAATGAAGAAGAAAAAAATAGGAAAAGAATAAAATAAAATAGGAAAAGAATAAAATAGGAAAGAATAAAATGAAATAGGAAAGAATAAAATGGTGTTAGACATCAAATAACTGGGTGTTATTTGATGTCTCATATTTTCAAATATTTTATCAATGTTTAGGGCATTTTTAAAAATTTGTAATTATTGAATATTGTATTCATCAGCTGTGTTGAAATGTATATTTTTTAGTATGGTTTTACTATTATGATTGATTTATATTTCTTGATTGTATTGTTTTGAGGAATAGTGATTTTCTGCTTTTCCACTGTTGCACTGCATACTGAATCTGGCTTGTGGTTTCCAGATCAGTTTTTGTCTGCATGTGTGTGTGTGTGTGTGTGTGTGTGTGAAAGAGAGAGAGAGGAAGCATGTGTGTGTGTGTGTGTGTTAGCATGTGAGAGAGACACAGAGGAAGCTTGTGTGTGTGTGTGTGTGTGTGTGTGAGAAAGAGCCGGAGGAAGCATGTCTGTGTGAAAGAAAATCACTATTCCTCAAAACAACAGAGCAGGAGGTTTTTAAAATCCGTATTAGTTTTAATTATTGGGTGTTGTTTGAGGTGTCTGCTGTTTTCAAATATTTTATCAATGTTTAGGAAATTTTAAAATTATATTTTGGGAGGGGTGCCAAATACTCTAGGTACGCTTCTGCTCCTGGAGTGTAGATGATCTCCCATTTCTTCCCTCTGCAATGGCAACCTCCCTCCTTCCATGTGCCCAGGCTTCTTGCAGACCCTTGGAAGCCAGCAGGAGGATTCAAGAGAAAGAACTGAGCAAGCTCATTTTAGTGTGCTCGTGTTATTTAGCCTTCCCTTTGGGATGTAAGAAGCTCACATTAACTTCAGTTGGTGGGAGGCACTAAAAAGTGGCCATTTACCAAGCTCTCGGTAAATAGCATGGAAGGTGATCGATCATACCATGCTATTTAGCGTGTGCTCGCCAACTTTCAGGCCAATACAGTACAGTGTGCTCCGGCGGAGTGCACTGTTAACCCACGATTGGACGCGCTAGCTTTACCCCTTATTCAGTAAGGGGTAATAGCGCGTCCAAAACATGCGTCCAACCCCCCCGAAACTAATAGCGCCCGCAACATGCGAATGCATGATGATGGCCCTATTAGTTATTCCCACGCAATACAGAAAGTAAAATGTGCAGCCAAGCCACACATTTTACTTTCAGAAATTAGCGCCTACCCAAAGGTAGGCGCTAATTTCTATGGGCACCAGGAAAGTGCACAGAAAAGAAGCAAGCACCAGAGGGCCTTAACATGCACGCTAAAATTAACTGCATAAGTCTAACATAAGAAGAGTGCATCAGGGACTCAGGAGACATGCACTATGTAGATAATATCCCCACATCCTCTTATTAAACTACTATGAAGTCATACGAATTACCTTCATAGCGGGTTAATCCCTGCCTTCTAACTAGACAAAGGAACCGTCATGGCTGATGAGGGATCCCAGATACATCGGCTGCCCAGGTAAAAGCTGTGAAGCATTTCGTACTAAAGATACATTTATTTTGAAACTCATGTTTTGTTTTGTTTTTTTTACACTGGAAAATGCACAGCAGACACTGGACCAGGTGGCAGCTCGCAGAAAATTGGCTGAAACAAGGGGCAAAAACAAGAGAAGGGCTTTTGGATGCGCTACACTAACTCCCCATGCAATAACGGGATTAGCGTGTCCGAACCAGCGCGTAGCCAATAGCGCTCATCACATGTAAATGCCACGTAGATGAGGCTACTGGCTTATTAGCCTCGATGCAAAAAATCACCATGTGCTCCAAGCTGCCACAAAAAAGACAAAAATTCTGATTTTCTGTGGTTCCTCCTATTTTCATAACCTGATCACCCTCAAGAATTTTTTTTTTCATGCTGCTTCCTGTGGTTCCACCTACAGCGGTCGGTTAGGGAAATGGATGCTCAATTGACGAGCGCCGTTTCCCTAACCCGCGGCTGTGCTTGGGACATCGGACGCTCTTTAATTGAGCGTCCGTTTTCCCAAATCGGCGCAAATCCACATCCCCCGGACGCCCGATGCCATGGACGCGCCGGGGAGGCATAAGTTATCCCTGGCGCGGCCTTTTTAGCCCAGCGGCTCACTCGCATACTGCCTCGGGCGCCCAGGAAAGGGGGATGCGCGCTCGCGCGTTGAAAAAAAAAACGAGCGCCCAGTTCGGACGCACGTTTTTTTTTTCGCACTTGGTATTGCATCGGCCTGATAGTGAGGGTGAGAGAGGCTCACAGTAACCTCCCAGCCAAGGTGGTGGAATCCACAATGATAAGTGGACCAAGTAGGGGAAGACGACAAAATCCGTCCTGGATAAGGCCCGATGTCCTGCAGGTGGTCCAATGCGTATACTCAGTGCAGTGGGTGATGGTAAGGGCAAGAAAGGCGAATGAGAAGAGTCAGAGTAGCGAAGACAGGAAAAACTGGGCAGAGCGGCTGGAACACTATCAGGTTTGAGTCAGAAAGGGAGACACCCCCCCATGCCTGAAGCGCAGATCCAGACCCGCAAACGGGCTCTGCTCTCAGCACGTCGCAGCAACCAGTGGTGGCTTTTTAAGCGTGTACGGCAGGAGCTCCTTTCTGAGAGCCCGTGTCGCCACTCGTGCCTCCTCTTCCTCGTGACTGAGCGCCCGCTCTCCTAACGCGCGCCGATCCACCTCTTCCGGGCGCCCGATTTAAGATTTAAGGCAGTAAAAAGGAGACGCTAGGGGGAAACTTTGCATTCGCAAATCGCGTTAACGGCTGTTGGCGCGATTTGCGAATTTATCTCCCGCGGTAACTCCTTGGAAAATGACCCCCTTAGTCAGGAACATATGATATTATTACAGCCCTGAGTATATGATATTTACATTTGAAATAATCCAGTCCTTACATGTTTTATTATAATCCTGAATATTTGACTAGATATTATTTATTTCTGAGACTAGATATTATTTATTTCTGAGTTAGCCATATCTCTGGCTCTTCCTCCTCCCAGTTCATGTGCCCCTGTTTTATTGTAACTTTTGTCCACTTGTTCTCTCTTCGCCTATTGTTCATGTTGATGTTAATGTTTTGCACCATTGTTTCTTGTAAACCGATATGATATGATTGGTATCATGAATGTCGGTATATAAAAGCCCTAAATAAAATAAATAAATAAATAAATAAACTGTGCATCCCTAGTGCTTCCTCGGCAAGGTGCCCGTCAGTGTGGGTCAGGAAACGGATGCTCAATACGCTATCAGCAAATATACACCCACAACATACATGGCCCCTGGACTGTGTATTTTGTGGGTAGATGTTGGGCGCGTGGAAATTTTTTTTCCCCAATTTTTTTTTTTTTTTTTTTTAGGATTCCGCTTTCGGAATCCTGGAAAAATACCCCTCCTACTACGGTAGTAGCACCATGATATTAATAGTCCTTCCAACCTCTGTCTTATCCCCGGGCTGAGTGAGACGGGGAGAGCGTGCACTGAGCGCTGGATGTGACTCACTCCGAGTGTTGGGAGCAGCGGCAGTGGAGGAGCCCAAGGCAGCCACATATGGCAGCCAAGGTCACTAGGCCGGCTGCCCGCACCACACTGATTCCTCCCTTCTCCTGCCCTGCACTTGTATATAGAGGTTGCTGGTCTATTGTGACGGGCTCATGTGCGTCTCTGCCCCCCCTCTCGCCCCTTGTTTTAAACTTGGAAGAGAGACTGGTGGGGCCTTTCACTGATTCCCTAGCTCTTCTTTTGGCCATACGAGTCCTCTCCATGTCTGCACTGCCTGCTCGGTGGAGGCTGCTGTGCCTCACAACATTTTGGTCCATGTAGGTGTGCCTTGGGCTTGAAAAGGGTTGGATAACACTGGCTTAAGCAATCTCAGAGGTTTCCAATTTGGGCTAATTCAATGAAAACTCTAGTTTTGTAAGATGGGCTACTGTTATAATACACTGTTACCCCTTCAGTAATCTTCCTCGGCCCAGAATGAACTCTCTCAGATCGGCCTTTGTGTTCAGGAGTGCACGAAACACTTATTCCTTTGTACACTTGAGCTACCAGAGGATTATCACTTAATTAAGCTAGTGTCAAACAAATTTCATGCACCCTAATCCTCTTCCTCTTTCATGCCCTTACAGGTACTTATATTCCTCAGCAAAAACTGCTAAGCATTTTACATCTAAAAGTTACTTATAGCGAGGGGGATTCTGTGTCGGGGGGAGGTGAAGACGAGGCCCCTAGTAATAAGTGAGTGGACAGAACAAGCCAAAACTCACAATGTTACTGAGTCAGCCGATCTTTCTCATTGCATCTCTTGTTCTCCCTTTTTTTTTTTTGGTTCCATCTTTCTCTCACCATCTATCATTTCCTTTCACTCTTACATTCTTCCTTCTCCTTCTTTCGCTTCCTCTGACCGCCCTTCTTTTTTCTTCTCTTTCTAACTTGCCCCCTTGAAGGAGTGTCCCTGAAAACCCTCCTTAAGCATTTCTGGACCAGGCATCTGGCCTGGACTACCTTAAAAGCTAGAGAAACAGGTAGTTCTGTAGGGTGGGTTCCCTGAGAGCAGGAGAAAGGGTGTAGGCCCAGAGGGGAACAGACAGGCCCCAGTCTCCAGGAGAAGGCAGCTCCTGAAACATTGCTATCCTGAATGAGAAGGCTGAAGGGAGGCAGAATGAACGCTGTTTTTAATGTGATAAAGAATCCACTACTTAAGGAGAGCTGTGTGTGTGATGTCTCCAGCCTAAGGCTGCTGAGCTATTTCACACCCCCCACACTCTCTCCCCTCCTTCTCACTCACCCCTCTTGCTTCTCACTCTCTCCCACCCCTGCCTCCCCTCCCTTTATCCCTCTTTCGGTTTCCCTCTCCCCCATTCTACCATCAGAAGCTGTTTCCTGTCGGTCTCTGCAGGGGCACTGAGAGGCACTTGTTTACTGACTTGCCTGCAACAAATAACAGCCAGAAAGAATGTGAAGAAGCCCCTGGGGCCAGCGACGAGGAAGCGTCACGGCTTCTGTTCTCTGACAACAGCAAGGGCTGGTTAAAAAATTTGACTGAATGGCTGTAAAGCAAAGCAGAAGCTTAATGATGGGCATGGAAGAAAACACCCCCGCCAATCCAGGGAGCTGCGAGCTGTCTTAACTCTTCCTCTGCCTCGGAGCTACACGGTAACAAGACACAGCTATAACCATTTAACCCATCTTCTCAGTACCCTGGCGACCTGCAGGGTTCAATTTCTCTGCACCGTGAGATGACTGCCACTGCTGCCCAGGGTCACAGGGGCTGGCTGCCACCATGGCATAGGCTTCCCATCCCCGGGCAGGTGGCTGGGGCAAAAGGCCTTCCCCTGGTCACCCGTCTCCAAAACGAGAACCCTTCCTGCTTTTTTTTTTCTGTCCAGGTACAATTATTTAAACCAAACTTGATTATTACCATCAAGTCTCCAATGCCAGCGTCAGATTCGCACCCGCATCCCAATCAGTTCAGCCTTGACTCTGCTGGAGTGGACACCGGCCGGATCGGTGGCGCACGCGGTGGCTCCTCGCGGGGGGCTTCCAAATTCCGGAAGGAACAAAACTGCCCTGCAGATTGGGCAATGCCAATCTGATTTATGTTACTGTGTACAGCTAATTGCAATGTGCTGTCTGTTGACCTCCCAGTGACCTTGTTGTCGCACAACAAGATTGCTGTGCAGGGTAGTGATTTTGTTTTGAGCTCCCCCTCCCGTTGAGGAAAGCTCCCGAGGAGAAGTACTTTCCCTGGAGAGGCCACAGGGGCAATTCTGCTAGTAACAACAGGAGGCGTGCAATCTGAATTCTCCCCGGGCTGCGTTTTCTGCAATAATACTAATTCGGAACCCTGTCATTTTATTATCACCGTCTTTTTTTACCACGAGCTCGGGGAGGAGAATCCCCTGCAGCCCTCCCCGGGCCCCGACTGGGTCGATAAGCAGAGCGCCTCTGCTTTATGGAGCAGCTCCGCGCCTCGCCTGAGAGACGCACGGTCGCGCGGGAATCGAGGAGCCAGGAGCTAATTGGGTCTAATTGAAAGTCTGCCACCAGGGCACGGAGGCGCATCCTCTCCGTGCTCAGCTTCCCCCCCACCAGCCCGCGTGCCCTTCCCTGCTCCGGCTCGCCCACGCGCCCGCCCTCTAATCCCCTCCGGCGCCATTAAAGCAGGCCCGGCACAAAGAAACCTAATTATTCCCGCCCCGCACCGCGCGCCCCTTCCTTCCCCTCAGGCAAGGCTCACCCTTTTCCCGGCTAGGGCCTGTGGGAGCAGGGGGGGTGGCTAATGGCCTCAGTCAGCCGGGTTACCCGAGGTGTCACGCAGTCAGAAGCAATTTTTTCCTCAGCCTAAGTGGCACTTTTCCCCTCTTATACAGCAATTACGGCACATGAGTTAGGTGGCCGGTCAAGAGAGCCTCAGCTTGGGTTCCTATTTCCTCTGGGAAGGGAAAAGTGCAAAAAAAAAAAAAAAAAGAGGAAAAATAAAGCAAATAAAGGTCTTTCTTAAAATGTTTCATCAGGAGCTTGGATTAAAGAGGCTGCTGTCATTTATTGATTTAAAAAAACTTCACCTCTGAGATTTATTTTCCATTTGGAAAAAGAAAGGAAGAAAATCATTCTAATTAAAAATTGTCACATGGATAATAAATGAGTGCGAGAGAGAGAAAACCTCTATAAGGCCTGCATAGTAGTCAACTAGTTATAGAAGGGCCAGCTAGTAACTGGGGGTGAGTTTTTGGTGGTGGTGAAGGCTTTGGGGCCAGTTTTACATGCAGAGTGAGAGGGAGGAACAGCACAGTAGACCTCTCTCTCTCTGCATGTGTGTATGAAAGAGAGCTGGAATATGTGCAGGAGAGAGAGTGTCTGCATGTGTGCATGAAAGAGAAGGAGCCTGGATATGTGCATGTGAGTGAGTGCACCTACATGTCTGTGTGAGAGAACCTGCATGTGTGCACAAGAGAGAATCTGCATGTGTGTCTGAGAGCCTGCATGTGTGCATGAGAGAGTGAGCGCCTGCAAGTGTGCATGAAAGAGTGAGTGCCTGCATGTGTCCATGAGAGAAAGTCTGCATGTGTGTGTGAGATCCTGCATGTGTATGAGAAACAGAATGCCTATGTGTGTGAAGGAGAGAGAGAGAGAGGATAAAGATTGTGTGGCCTTCACTCAAATATACAACAATCTCTGGAAAATCAAAAGATGCCAGGTATTTATTTAATGGTATGGAGAGCTGGAGATTTTTGAATTATTTAATTTATTATTTTAAATTTTGGGCTGTTATTTCATGTGTCTGCTGTTTTGAAATATTTTATTGATGTTTGGGAAATATTAGAACAAATTAATGTGACTTTTTAAATCATTAGGGGCCCGATATTGAAAGATGGCCGTTTAAGTAACATAGCCGGATATAACTTATCCAGCTAAATTACACGGTATATTCAGCGGCACGGCCATGTTGCTGAATATATGCATATCTATATATTTGTACACAACCGTATCAGTTATAACCTGCCTAAGGGGGTCATTTTCTATTGATATCGCATACGAAAAGGAACAGAGTCAGGACGGCGTCGGCACCGGAAGAGCAGTCAGGGCGGTACCGGGGCTTGTTTGCTCCTTGCCTTGCTCTTGTTCTGTCTAGACCTCCCAGTGGCCTTCCTTGCCTGGGTGTTTCTTGTTCTGTGTTAGGCCTTCCAGTGGCCCTTCTGTCTGTCTGTTTCGCTTGTTTCCGTATCTCCTGTGGGCCTTCCACTGGTCCCCCTGTCTGTTGTCTGCCCTTATCTCTCCGGTTCTATCTTGCTCGTCCTAGCCTTGTTCTTCCTTGCACCCTGTTCCAGTTTATAACTTGGCCTTGCACCGCTGTTCCTGCTTTGTCCCAGTTCCTGTCTCCTGGTGCACCGCCAGCGAACGTCCTGCTGGCCACCAGAACCCGTGGGCTCCACCCGAAGGGGAGGCGGCGGGTCAGGCGGAAGAGCCTGCCCTGCTCTGCTCTCCACCCCTGTGCTGCTCCTCTCGGAGGAATTCCCTTGAACCGGGCCTGCACAGCCGAGCCGTTCGCAGAGGCAGTTAAACGCATTGGAAAGGGGTGAAAGAGGAGATGGGTAGGGGGGTGACAAATAAAAGAAGCAGCCACATTAAAAAGTGGCTCCGGGGCACTCAGCGCAGCACAGAAGGAGAGCGCAACCAGTTATTAAATATCACACGGGGCGAAGAGGAGGGAGGTGAGGGGGATAAAGTGAAGACAAGGGGGCAGCCGCATTAAAAAAAAAAAAGCAGCTTAAAAGGCGGTTCCAGGGGACTCGCAGATTTGGTGGGTGGGGAGACGGAGAGGACAGGGGCACCCAGATCGGGGGGGGGGGGGAAGGGAAGGGTCGAGAATCGGGGATGGGGATGCAAGGGAAACATCCAGATTTGGTGGGTGGGGAGCAGGGGGGTGTGGGGACCGACAGATCACGGGGAGGAGGTGTGGAGATTCGGGGAGAGCAGGGGCTTCCCAGACTGAGGGGACGTGGAGGGATGAGGGGGTCTGCTGGTGGGGGGACAGAATGGCTGCTTGAGATTGAGTAGGGGGAGAGCAAGGGCTTGAGGGCTGGCTGGGGAGAATAGGGACTCGGCAATTGGGTGTGGGGCATGAATGAGGTTGGTTTGGGAGCGATGAGAGGAGATGTGGGGGTGAAGAGTGGGGGAGAGTTTGAGATATACAGTGAAGGCAGTGACGGGTTTAGGATTTTTGACGCCCCCTAAGCACTGTTGGTGGTAACCCTTGCCCACCCCTGAGAAACAACAGTAGAGCAGGAGGTATAAGGCACAGTTTTATTTTGCTCTGCTCTGTCTGCTTCAGGCTTACTTCCTCCCCCCCCCCCCCCGGGTCCCCTAAATAACAAGAGAGGTGGGGAGGGGGGCAGGATTAAGGAGCAGAGTGGCTTTTCTTTGCTCCCTGCTGGGGCCGCACCTTTCTCTTCCTGTCCCCTGTAGGGATCAGGAGGGGATGGAATAGGGAACAGTGGAGTTTCTTTGCTGTGTCCCTTCCAGCCTCACCCCTCCCCTCCACTTCATTGCACTGGGGGGTGGTTGCAGCAGGAAGCAGAAGACTGTGAGATTCAGCACAGGCCTAGTGTGCCTATTGAGAAATCCGGGCCTGTAGGAAGGACCTTGGGAGGGAGGGGGGGAGATGCAGTGGGAAGGGATGGGTCTGTGAAGGGGGTGAAGGAAGGTGGAACTGGGGGGCTAGGGGAGGAAATGGCCAGGCAAGGGGGCATGAAACAGAAGGAGGAGCTGGGTGAGAGGAGGGACTGGGGCAGAGGAAAGTAGTTGAGAGCTGGGAGGGGGGCGAGTAAATACAGTAGAAATGAGGGACTAAGGAGTAGGTGAAAGATATAAAGGGTAATAGAGTGGGAAAAGGGAGGATGACAGAAGAGGTGAGAGAGTGTGGCGATGGGCTGGGAAGCTGATAAGTAAGTGAGAGGTGTAAAGAGGGAGCTTGAGGTTACAGAGACAGAAATGAGAAACTGAAAAAAAGGTGAAAGAGTAATGTCAGATGGAAGGGAAGAACTGAAGGAGGAGGAGAAGAGAGAAGAAATGCAAATGGACAGGAGACACTGAACAAGAAGTTAGGAGAAGACAGAGAAAAGAGAAAATGGGACCAACACGATTAGAAAATTAAGAAGTCCAGATATCAAAGGTAGGAAAAAAAAGGTTTATTTTCAGTTTAGAGATTGGAATACGTCGACTTTTAGGATGTAACTCTCTGATATCTTTGTATTTTGCTCAGTACAGGAGCTCTATGACTGGTCTAACTTATCCGACTAACTTAACCAGATAAGAGCGAATATTACTTCTTATCCGGTTAAGTTAACAGGATAAGTAGTGCGCCCTGATCCGCCCATTGCCTGCCCACAAATTGACCAGCTAAAAGATAGCCAGATAAGTCCTACTTACCCGGCTATCGAGCAGTGAACTCGCTTTCAATATCGAGCCCACTGCTTCCTATTGTCAAGAAATGGCACAAACCACTTTAAAACCGTGTCTGCAATGCCAATGAACTGCAACTGGACTAATAAGACATTATGAGTCACCATATCAAGCGCCTTAGAAATGTCCAGTTGTACCAGAACTCCTGCCTGTCCTTGTTCTAAGCTGGGTAACAAGGAGTCAAAAAGAAAAATCATTAAAATCGCTGTATTATGACTTCGTCGAAACCCAAATTGGTTCTCATTAAGAATTCTGTGCTTCTCCAAAAATTCAGTTGTAACAGAACACTTTTTTCAAGGATTTCCGACAATGAGGGAGGATTCAAAATAAGCCAATAATTGGCTATACGGTCACCTGGGAGAGTGCTGTCTTTCTGTATAGGTTTAACAGTAGCAAGGTTTAAGACATTTGGAACAACACCCTTTCCAATGAACAATTAACAATTTTTTGTATTATTTTGTAAGAGGCATCTTGCAAGTTTTTTTTATTAAATAAAAAGGGCAGGGATCTAATGGTGATGTGCTTTTAAAAGTAGATATTACAGAAGTAACTTCCTTCAGTGATAAAGAAGAGAAGGAAGGCCATTTAACAATGGTCACGCCTTTATTAATATCATGCAAATCACTTAAGCTAGATGCCCCTACCTGCTTATGCAGGCTAACTATCTTTTCCTGAAAGTAATCGGCCAATTGCTCACAATCTGGAGTTTCTTGTTCTAGTGTTTTTGGTTATTTAGTTAAACCCTTCACAAACAAAAACAATTCTCAGGGACAATTCAATGAATTTGCTAGAGATTGAGTAAATTAAGTCCACTTGGCCAACCGACAGGTTTTTTTTTAGATATTCTTGCTTCAAGTTCTAAGAACGAGATTTCCTCCAATTCTTCTCCACCTTACGCAGCTCTTTTCATGCTTCCCTTAAAGCATCGGAAAATCAGACTGCTGGCCTGGATCTAACATGCTCAGATATAGGTGCCAAGGTATTATAACATGCGATACACTAGCATTCCACTTTTCCACTAAAACATCAGTGAAAGCGATTTCCCAATTCTGGGGTCCCATAGATTTCACTCCAACATTCGGAACATTTGCTTAGTGTCCACTTTAGGACGAACAATTTGCGTACTCATTTTTCCATTTCCTGAGATATTAGAACATAAGACCCTAAAGGCCATACGATCATGATAGGGACTTATGATCTCATTAACCATGAGATCTATAACAAACTCTGCCCGTTGCTGCTGACAAATTATTAAATCTAAAATACGGCCAGCGCTATGGGTGGACGTTGTAGCTAATTGCTCACAAGGCATGGTGTAGCAAGCACATTCAAAAATTCCTGCACATGAGAACATACTGGACAATAAAAGTCCCCTAGAAATAATGTCTGATAACGAAGAGCCAAGGTCATTATAAAGTCCAATAAGTCGTGGAACTCAATCAGTTCACAGATTCGGAGGAGCACAGATCAAGCAATAGTCCCAGCGTTGTATTTTCATGAAAGTGCTTTGAGGGCTGCCATCGCCGTGTTGTTTTTCCTTGCGGTGTTTTGCCATGAGACAAAACAATGTGGCAATACAGCCGTGATACTTTATCCACGGAGTGGCCTGTTATCATGGCTACACCACCCTCGATCCCCCCCCCCCGCCGCGATAGTGGGCCCCCCCCTGCAAAAAATAAAAATAAAAAGGCGGCTCAGTGAATCCAGGTAGTTAGCCAGACAAAATCCAAGATTTGAATTTCCCACTCCCTGTCCAAACTTTGTCTGGGCAGGCTTCCTGCATAAAATTTAGACCTATAAAAAGAGGTGGTGCTGGGGCCACTCCTGGGGGTGTGATTTCACTTTATCCAGCCAGCGTTGATATTCATCGCCATCCCCAGAGAAAGTTAGCTGGTTGGACAAATACCTGGAAATACTCAGCGTGGAACACTAAGCACGTAGAGGATCCAGGGCACGGGCCTGTAATCCCCTCCTTCCCCCCCAAATTCAGATAATTGAACACCTTAGCAATCATAATCGACAGATTTCCCCCGTGGCCCGCCCTCTCTCCCAGAGAACAGTCTTGTAAAAACACATGGTTGGAAATCACCCTTTTAAATATTTAACTTTGAATAATGTCTGTCCTGGAAGACCAGCCGGACCCCGTGTCCGGCCGGGCGGCGTAATGTGGGCGCAGGCCCACTTCGGAGGCGAGGCGCGTGTGGTTGGGGAAGGGGGGGGGGGGAAGGTGGAATAGACGGAGGTGAGGTGACGTGGGGACGCGAGTAGGGCTGCAACGTGGAGTACGCGACGGGGGGGGGGAGGGGGGATAGAAGGTGCGTGTCATAGGGTCGTGGATTGCAGTGATTGGCTTTAGGTGCGGGGGGGGGGGCAGAAGGGGTAAGCGTGGAGGGCTGGGATAGGCGGGGAGGAAAATTCAAACTGCTGGTTAAGCAGTTTTAGTAACGTGGGCTTCAGTCAGTAGCTGGCGAGCGAGAGGGGGTCAGAAGGTTCGCGCGACCCTCCCACCCACCCTTAGTTCTAGGCGATTGTTGTTGGGGAATTGCGGTTTTGTTTGGGGGATCTGTCGCAGCGGGGGCGGTTGGTCCGAGCCATAACTGTTCAATTTTGTTGTTTAAGTTATTTGGATTTTGGTAAAGCCGACGGTGGTTGACAACTGAGGGCTGTTGTCAGGGTGTGGCTCCTTGCCGGATGAGGCGGGGGCCGCTTGGCCAGACTCCTTGCAAGTTGGAGGCGGGAGTACACCTGGGTTGGCTCCTTGCAGGAGAGTGTGGCGGGAGTCGGAACCTGGGTGTTGGGGCCAAAGAGTGTAACAGAGAGGCTGGTTAGGCTATCCTGCCGGAAGGTGGCGGATAGTCTGGTGGGGGGTGGGCAATACCAAAGTCCTAGTTGTTTGTGTTAATGTGTGGATATAAGCTCGGACCACTGAATGATTAAAGCTGCGGCCTTGTTTTACCCACAATGAAATGTGTCTGTGATTATTGGATTGTAAGGGGGTGGTTGCGAGCGAGTGAGGTCCTGCATGCCCACATTATGGATCCCGATGCAGCTGCCCTCAAGGAGCAGTCCTAAATGATCTGTGGTGGGGGAACGGCTCCTGTTCGTTTGGTCCCAGTGCAGATCCCATGGATTCTTCCTCCCTGTCTGCCTCTTACCAAACTCCATCCCTGTGGAGACAGAACGCTCCCCCCCCCCCCCCGTTCACAAAGCCGAAGGCACCACTGCAAACCTTTTGCACCAATGTCGCGAGATGCTGGGCATGCATGTCAGTGGTGTCTCTGGTCAGAAAGGCCTTCCAAGCAACAACAACAAAAAAAGCCCAGAGCAGTTACAACCACCCAGTAAAAATACCATTACAATTATCTGATAGCATCATTCAATCAATTGTTCTAGGTGGGACTGAAGAGTGGGGCTGGACAGGACAGGACAGGACACCTTGAGTTCTGTAAATGTACCCTGTGTCCACAGTAACCCCCCAGCAGAGCAGAACTAGGACGTTTTTACCATGCGAAAAAAGATTCAAATTCTGGTGCCATCTCGGTAGCTGCCAAGAACATTGTGTAGTTGATACAAAACCTTGCCAAGAAAGCACACAGAACCTGCAGCGCAAGCCTGCCATACCATAGCACACCGACTGCCAGACTGAAACAGCAACAACCCTACCCACGGAAAGGCAGCACTGCAAAGATTATAACAGGCCCTAGAACAGCAATATGCTTCCTAGCAGATAAAGAGAACATTAGCATTTTATAAAGTTAAAAATGCTGTAAATTCCTACTCAGAAACTACGCCTAACAGAATACCTCACTGTCAGGCCAATACAGAACTGAAGCAGAAGCAACGTGCGTTTTTGACGTGCTTTTATTACCCCTTATACAGTAAAAATACCATTACAATTATTTGATAGCATCATTCAATCAATTGTTCTATATATTTCCAGTGACGTTCTTGGTGTCATCCCTGAAGAAATGTTTTAAAAGTGTATGAATGAAGTTAAGAAATGGTCATGTTTCAATGGGCTGGTTCTGAATATCCTGAAGACTAGCGCCTATGCAGATGGTCTAGTCTCTATAAAGTTTGAAAGGATGGACATGTTAATACTATCGGAAATAAAAGGTTTAGGGGTGATTAGAGATTCAGAATTTACTATGAAACTTCATTTAAGATATCTTGCAAAAATAGCATTTTATAAGTTAAAAATGCTTAGACCATTGAAGTACTTATTACCGGCCGATATAGTCTCTTGACTATTGTAGCACACTGGGGCGGATTTTAAAAGCCCTGCTCGCGTAAATCCGCCCGGATTTACGCGAGCAGGACTCGCGTAAGTCCCGGGGTTTTTTGTCGGGGGCGGGGCCGATCGACGTGGCGTTTTGGGGGCGGGACGCGGTGTTTCGGGGGCGGGCCCGGGGGCGTGGTTTCGGTCCGGGGGCGTGGCCGCGCCCTCCGGAACCGCCCCAGGTCGCGTCTCGGCGCACCAGCAGCCTGCTGGTGCGCGTGGATTTACGTCTCCCTCCGGGAGGCATAAATCTGTGGACAAAGGTAGGGGGGGGTTTAGATAGGGCCGGGGGGGGTGGGTTAGGTAGAGAAAGGGAGGGGAAGGTGAGGGGAGGGCGAAAGAGAGTTCCCTCCGAGGCCGCTCCGATTTCGGAGCGGCCTCGGAGGGAACGGAGGCAGGCTGCGCGGCTTGGCTGCCCAAAATCGGCAGCCTTGCGCGCGCCGATCCTGGATTTTAGCAGATACGTGCGGCTACATGCGTATCTACTAAAATCCAGCGTACTTTTGTTTGCGACTGGTGCGCCAACAAAAGTACGCGAACGCGCATTTTTAAAAAATCTACCCCACTTTGTATAGGCTTTCCTAATAAACTGATCCACGTGTGGCAGCTAATACAACATTCTGTAGCATGTCCAGTACTGGGTTTAAAGAAGTCTGACCATAATACGCCAGCGATGATTGCATTACATTGGTTGCCTGTAAAATATAAGGCAAGAATCTGATTCCTTGTGATTATTTTCAAACTGATGCATGAAGAAATCCCTTGTGTTGCCTAAGGAAAATTAAATAGGTATGTGCCATCATGTACCTTGCGTTCTATTTAACAGCATTTTTTACGTGTCAGAGCGTTTTCGTATGTAGCTCCTTTTGGTCGGAACACATTGCCATTACAGCTCTGCACAGAGTCGGATATTAACAGTTTTAGGGAGGGTGTAAGGGCACTGCTTTTTAGGGAGGCCGTTGGATAACGCATTCTAAAAAAAAAAAAAAATGTATTTTCATTGATTTTTGTTATTTCACATATGTTTTGTTATGTTATTTGTATGATTTATGGATGCATTTTTGTAAACCGCACCGAACTCAAAAATTTTGTTGGAAGCTTGCGGTATACGAGTTTTTAAATAAATAAAATAAATAATTTTGTTGGCTCAGTTTCAGCTTAAAAAACCCAGGCATACGAACACGAAGACATTTTTGCAAGAACTTGCGAGAGACCCAGGAGTTCTTAAGCCCCAGTTCCACGCTGGCGCCATTACATCGCCCCCACCTCACAACAAAAGGGGCTGCTCTGCTGTTGCCTGTAGTGCGCTGGTCCTTAACACACACCCCCCTCCCCCTCCCCCAAGAGGGGCACTAGATACTTGTCGGTTCTTTGCAGGGCTCTCCATGGCAGAACTTAACTGGAGTTACTCTTGCCCGAGCCTCCAGGAAAAGGAGCTACAGCCACACTGCCAGGCTGCCCGTCTACTAAACCCGAAGAAGCAAACAACTTTATCTGTTTGTTAGGCTGCATGACGCATTGCGTTCATTTACGCTGCAGAATTATTAGAGGACTGCCAAGGTGCCAGAATGCCAGAACCGGTGAGTCAGGCCACGGGGAAACAGGGGTGGGATGGGGGAAATAATGATAAAAATAGAGATACTTGTCGTCGATCGCGTTGCTTCTGCTTCAGTTAGGCTGAAAGGTACCACATTGTGATGAGTCGGCACCAATGGGCGAAAATCCCACAAGCACTTAAAATGCGACACCATTCCCAAGAACCGTAAGGGATGCAGGCATTACGCAGGCAGATCTGAACTTCGTAGCATGATCTCTAGGGGGGCCGCAGCATGACCTCAGTAGAGGGCCAGTGGCCAAATCATCCCTAGGTGGTGCAGGCGTGCATGTCTCCGGGCGCCTGAGAGGGAGATTTCTCGGGGCTGAAAGTCACCTAACCCTTCACCAATAAACAAGTTACAGCTAGGGTGGCCCAACTTTTCCATGGAGTGGGACCGGATACTTGGTGGGGGGGGTGGGGGGGGGGAACGACACCCTCCCCCCTTTCAAATCGAGCGTTGATTTTCTCGTAGGCAGATTCTGCCCGCCTGTCTTTGGGGCTCGGGTTGACTCTCCTCTCCCTCTGCGACTCCCAGGAGATCTTGGGCGAAGCAGAACAGCTTTAATCACAGCACACCAAAACACCACTTGCAAAATGTCAAAACAGACCACAAAAATGTTTCAGTATAATGAGTTATGTAGCACCTGCTACCGTTTCTGCCCTGTTTCAGCACCTGGAAGTTTTTCATTTTGGGGGGTCCTGCCCCTGCTATATCCCCACCTTTTCGTGGGCTGCGGCTCAGGGATATAAATTTTCCACCGAGCGTGTGATCAGAGTCATTGTCTCTCCCCAAGAGGACTGACCCGGAGGGATCTGTCTGCTTCCCTGGTGGATGGTACCCAAGGAGAGTGGAGATTTTGAGAGTAGAGTTGTTGGAGACTGAAGTTTTGGAAGATTTTTCGAAGTTTGGATTTTGATCAGCTTCCCGAGAGAAGGGCAAACCCCCAGTATCTTGAAGGGGTTCTGGATAGTTTGTTTGCCCTTGCGACCTGTTAACAGCGGAGGTTGACGACGGTTGGCGATGTTTTGGGGAACTTTGAGATTTATCTGTTTTGGAAGATCTGTTTTTTGAAACAAGGGGGCCATCATCTTCCAGCCTTTGATTTATGCTGGAGCTTGAAAGAGATTATCTTACCCTCCAAGGGGAAGGGATTCTAGAGTTGGACATATTGGTTCAGTTGGGAGAGCAACAACTAGGGGATTTACCTTGGACAAAGAGGCCATTGCTTTTTTTTTTATTATGATTTTTCTGATGCTATTTTTAACTTTTTCCATACTGGCCTGGATTCTAATTTTCAAACTTTATACGTAAAATTTTCTTTGAACATCATTTTCGGACTCCGTGGTTACTTGCTGCGTCCCCACTGGAGAATCCCACCGAGCAGTGACCAGGATGAGAGGGGTGCGTGGGATTTTTGATGACTGCACCAGGGGCCCAGGAGGGTAGAATTCCCCCGCCCTCTCCCACCTCCACCGGATGAACCCTGGTGTCTCCAGGGGCTCTTGTAAACCATGTGTGAGAAAAGGAGAGGTCCAGGACACAGAAGGGCTGCCCTAATGCCCTAAATTCGCTGCACCCCAAGAAGGAGTTACAATTATAAATGGAGTACTATGCATGAAAATAAGTGTGAAGGCGAGCCAAAGACCAAATTAATGTCTGTTAAAAATAATATTATATTTCCCAGGGCATAGAGATACATCTCTTCATACACCCCCCCAAGGTTTTCAGGGCGGGCCAGGGCTGGATGTAAGATTATAGCGCTCATAGGCAGAGGACTGAGGGTGGGTGGTTTCATTCCTGGAAATCAGAAAGCAGCAGGAGTCCCACTTTTTGGGGGTGCCTTCAGAATCGGGCACCCTACCTACATGCCTTTGTTGCCTCTGCCTAAATCCCGCCCTGGGGGGAGGGCACCTTGGGTTTTGTTTTGTTTTTTTGAGCGGTATGAATTTTTCTTTTTCCTTCCTCGCACGCGTCAGCAGTAGTAGTGGTCACCTTGCTCAGACTGGCTATGGATGTTATGTGACGAGGTGGTCAGGTGACGGTGCGCAGCAGGACCTGGTGAGAGAGAGAGATACTCTGTTCTCTCCTCCTTGGAAATGCACAGTAATTGCTAATCACGACATCACTGCAGACACCCACCGTTTAGATCTCTCTCTCTCCTGCTTAGTGCTCATCAGTACCTCCCCCTTTCTCTCATCGTGCACTGTTCTCTTCCATTATTCTATTTATTCCCAGTGTATGACTCTACTCTTTGCATTAACAATAAGCTGCCCCACTCCCTACGTTTCCTTAAATGGCTCCTCGTTTTTTTGGGATTTTTTTTTTGCAGTACAGAGAATTAAATCATGGGCATACACTGGATGTGATATACTTGGATTTCAGCTGAGCTTTTGACACTGTTCTCTCTCTCTCTCTATATATATATATATACACACAGATATGGGACCCAAGGTGCATGAGAGGGTTAGACATTGGTTGAGCGACAGACAGAGTGGAGTAGTAAATGGAGTTCACATCTCTTCACATCCTTTTCAACATTTTCACGAGTGATACCGTAGAGGCGTTAGCGGGAAAGGTTTGTCTTGTTGCAGACCACACTAAGATCTGTAACAGAGTGGACACCCCCCTGAGGGAGTAGACAGAACGAGAAACGATCTAAGGAAAGCTCAAAGAGTGGCTGATTGCCAGGCAGCTGAGATTCAATGCAAAAAAAAAAAAAGGGCAGAGCTGCATTTTGAGTAGAGAAATCCTAGGATGGGGGCGCCCGACACTGATGTGCACCAATCGGGCTGAAAGACATTGGAATGATGATCTCTGAGCCACACAGGGTGACAAAAGAGTGAGCAGAGCCGGAGGACTGCTAAGGTGCACAGGGAGAGGCATGGCCAGCAGAAAAAAGGAAAACAATAAGGCCCTTTGTACAGGTCACTGACGAGACCTCACCACAGTATTGTGTCCCAATTTCGGAGGCCGTGTCTCCAAAAGGATACAGATAAGAGTAGAGGCAGTCCGGCGTTGGCAGCAGAAGCTCTATGTGATGAGGCTCAGAAGGTCATTTTCAAAGAGGTTTCCACAGGGTAAAAAAAAAAAAAAGTTTTACTCATATAAATCTCTTGGCCGCAAATTGCTCATCCTATATGTGAGTAAAAGTACGCAGGGAGTTCCATAAGGCACGCACGTCTAACCACTTGGTATTGGAGGCAGGGATAGATCAAGAAAGGAAGCTATGTTCATAGTTTTGGATTTTCAAAACCATGCATGCAATTTTGGCTGGAAAAAGCATCCACAGGAAAAAGCAAGTGCAAATCTCCGTGGGCACGTTAAGAGTCACCATCAGGGGAGGTGACGCAGGCCAAAACCAAGAGAGTTGAAGAAAGCCTGGGAGAAGCACGGAGGCTCCCTGGCCACGGAGATGTGAAGAGAAAGCTGGAGATAAGCTGGGCACTGAAGGCATGCGGCAGGGAGTCAGCCGAACAGACTGGATCGGCCACCCGCCTTACAGTCATCAGCTGCCGGCCTCTTCTGCTTCTCTGTGACAGATTTCTGCAGTAGATACAGGTGCAAACCCAGCACGCTGTCAGATAAAACGGCCTCACCACGCGCGCCTCTTCTTCCTCGCTGCAGCCCGAGCCCCGGGGTGTGGTAATTCATAGGCAGCATGCAGGGATAGCCAGGACCCGCATAAGGGCACAGCAGCCAAGATAACTAACTGAGCCGGGCGGCCCGCACCACACCGACTCCTCCCTTCCCCTGCACTTGTAAATAGAGGGAACTAGTCCATGGCGACAAGTTCATGTGTGTCTTTGCAACGCCCCCCCCCCGGTTTAAAATTTGGAAGAGAATCTGGCGGGGGCTTTCAGTGCTTCCCTAAGCTCTTCTTTTGACCATGAGTTGTCTCCAGGTCTGCCCTGCCTGCTCCACGGAGGCTGCGGTGCCTCACTACATTTTTGTTCATTCAGGGGGCACCTGGGGCTTGAAAAGGTTAGGAAATGCTGAGCTAGAGCAGTTTCTCAACCTCTTGAGCGCCAGGGGCTAGCTAGCTACTTTCCTTAAATTACACGGTTTGGTTATGTGAGGGGGTGGGGCCAGGGTTAAGGAGCCTGCATGGGACCGGGGGGTCCAGCATCTGCTCCACTCTCAGGCCCCGTGTCCTTCTGACTTCTGTATAGGAGGTGGGGAGGCCAAAAAAGCAGAGCAGAGGCTGACTCGGGCCTCTTTAACGTTCAAGCTGCTGTTGCTGTTCCCCTTCCAGAGACCGGGCCTCGGGATCGGTCCGAAATGGGGGGGGGAATGTTTGTTGGGAAGTTGCGGGGAAAAGGCCTGTGCTGGCACGTGCGATGGCAGGGCAGGCCTTACTTCCTCCTCCTCGGCAATCACCCTCACCCCACGGCCCAGCAGAAATGCTGCCGGGGACCAGTGCCCAGCAGAAATGCTGCCGGGGACCAGTGCCCAGCAGAAATGCTGCCAGGGACCAGTGCTGGTCTAGGGCCCGGTGATTAAAAACCACTGAGCTAGAATTACGAACATTTGTATGCTAGGCCGAATATATGGAACCAGATTTCTTTTTTTTTTGGGAGGGGGGGGGGGGGAGGAAACTAGCATAAGCAAATCACACCAGCCCCATGCCCCTCCCTCCATTCTCAATGAATACCAAAATCAGTATTTAGTGCATTTAAGTTACAAGCACTCAGTGGAGGAGACGGTGCCGAGCGAGGAGGAGCAGCACTAGAACCTGGCAGTTATTACTCACTACAATGACAACACGTCGGGAGGAGAAACTGAAACGCGATTCGCATAGGCACAAAGCATTTTACCCGTGTAAACTGCTTGTCTGAAAATCAAACGCCCCTCAAGGCAACTACAAGGCTTTTCCCGTCTTCGCACAGCAAAATTCTCCCCGCGCAAATGGCGGCTGCAGGTGGCCGCGCGCACTCTGAACCCCTGGGCCGCTTTCAAAGTGAAGCCTTGCTCCTGCTTTCACTTTCACAACTGGTGCAAGGACCACGGGTAAAAAACGTAGGCGACTGCATAGGCGCCAAGTGAAACCTGTCGACATCCCTCAGAGGCCCATCCCGAGTCTTGTCTTCACCAGCTCAATCCCAGCCCTCCCTCCCTTCCACCCTCCTCAGCCGTTCCCCAGCAACAAAACCCCCCTTCCCGAGCCCCGGACCAGCACTCTGTGTTCCTCCTCCCCTCCCTCTCACTGGCCCAGCCCCTAGCACAGGGCACACCACCCTCTGCAGCCCAACCCAGTCAGAGACTGCCCCCTACCTTGCCAGCATGATTCCAACACATTTTGCCCCGCTGCTCCCCAGGCCGACCCCCCCCCCCAGCGCTCCCTTCCACTCCTCACCGGCCCAGCCTCAGCGCACCCTGACCCCCTGCCCCCGCCTGATCTCAGCATTCCTTCTCACCTGCCCAGCGCAAGAACAGTCCTGACCCATTCTCCCTAAGCCAACTCCAGCACACTCGGCACCCCAGGATACTCCTAACTCCCCCCAAAGGAAATGCATGTATCCCCTCCCCCTCACCAACAAACTCACTCAAGCCAGTGCCCATACCTGGGAACTCTTGAATTGTAAAGGAATTTCCAGATCTCTGGGCCAACGCTGGAAAACTCCGGGTGCATCAGGGAAGTGCCCATGTGGACCCCGGAAACAGGAAGTCACCTGGGTCCCTGCAGGTGGTAAGATGGAGCCCTGTCAGCTGTAGAGGTAGGAAGAAGAAAAAGGAGGAGATCTGCCTGCCGTGCAGCCTGGAAGAAGGCAGAAGAGTGCTGTGGTTCCGCACACCCAAAAGAAGACGAAGAAAAAGCAGGGGGAGGAGAGTCCTGTCCACCATGAGGGCCTGAAAGAGGAAGTTGCTACCACTAGTGTGTTTGGGGCAGAGGAGAAAGAGAATGAGAGAATATGTGTGAGAATGTGTATGTGTGAGTGGGCATGTGTGAGTGAGGTAGAATATGTGAGTAGGCGTGTGTGTGTGTGAAAGAGAATATGTGAGTGGGCAAATGTGTGAGTGTTAGGGAGAATATGTGAATGGGCACGTGAGTGGACGTGTGCTTGTGAGGAAGGATATGTGAATAGGCATGTGAGCAGACGTGTGTATGAGGGAGAATGTGAATGGACTGGGCATGTGTGTCTGTGTGAGGGAGAATATGTGAGTGGGCAAATGTGTGATGGAGAATATGTGAGTGGATGTGTGTGTGTGGGGGGAAGAATATGTGAATGGGCATGTGAGTGGACATGTGTGTATGAGGGAACATATGTAAATAGACATAGGACTGAGCTTGTGTGTGTGTGTGTTGTTGAAGGAGAATATGTGATTGGTCATGTGTGTGATGGAGAATATTTGAGTGCGAATGTGAGTGGACATGTGTGTGTGTGTGTGAGGGAGAATATGTGAGTGGGTGTCTCAAAGGGCATATCTATTAGAAGGAAAATATGTGAGTGGGCATATGTGAGTGTGAGGCAGTCTTATAATGGAACCGGCCTTGGAATGCGTGACCGCCATTCTGCACAGTTGGAAAGTGGAGCTGGCCCGACAGGGGATCGCTCCTTCCCCTGGAACAGCCTGTGGACCCGTGACAAGGTACAGACTAGAACGGAGGAGGTTGGAGAGAGGCCTTGGGGCATTTTATGCAGTGAGTTTGGTGGGCGGGTGATTGAATGCCACGGTTAGTGGATGGTGGGGAGCCCAGTTTGCCAAGAGACAACACATCCTGCTAAGCTGGTTATATATAAAGAAGATATATTAGAATTTTGTGAGCATTAGTCATAATCTTTTATTACCAAACAGGACGGAAACAGAAGAGAAATGAAGAATGGGGGAAAACTCAAAGAAAGGTGAAAAAATATTTAAGTTTCAGTTTAAATATGGGACTATGTCATTTTTTAAAGTACTAAATGAGTTTCTCTCTCTCTCTATAATCTAACAAGCTTTATTGTCAATGGGACTGGGTGTCCCACTTAATATGAGGTAATTGCTATTACCACACTCTATTTGCCTCTGTTGGCATATACACACATAGTTATATATGTATATATATTACAAGTTACTTCTGCACCCTTATTTATTTTATGGTCCACCTCTTCATAAAATTAGGCTCAAAGAGGATTACAAAACCCCATAGGTACATCCATAATAAGTTGCATAATAATTAAACAATAAAAAAAACCAGACCAATGAAATCACCAATAAACAAAAGCAGTAAAAGACAGAGATTAAAAATAAAAGTGAGAGGAAAAACTCTCAGTAAGCAGATGCAAACAGACCAACTGTACTCTCGGTGCCTATCTAAGCTGACTTAAAACCGAAGGCCTTAATCATCCTCCTGAAGGCTAGATATTCGTCTAACCTGCGCAGACTGGCGGGGAGATGATTCCCAGTGTCCGGGCCTGTGTAGGATACAGCTCTCCTCCTGGGGCCCTCAAGGTGAAGATCCCTCAAAGGTGGTAATTCACTGGAAGCCCTCTAATCCTGCCTGGTACATGAACACGTAGCATGATGTGCTCTAAAAACTAGAATAAGCGCTTTGAACTGGATGCAAACAATTACATGCAGCCTAGGCAGGCCAGCCATCGGGTGGGGGGCTCCTATTATCAAGAGTATTGGTCATCCATTGTAAGAATCTTTACGCACACCTGCGGTCACGCATTCTGTGAGAACGGCCGAAGGATGATTGCAAGTGTGAGATCTCTTTCTTGCCTAATACCAGTGGAACATATTCAGGCCTACCCACTATCCAAACTCAGAATGGAGGACCAGGCAAATGCATCAACTGTAGCAAAGAAGTAACTGGCTGCATGTCTACTGCACCTTCAGTCCACAATATTTTGGATGAAACTTTTGCAAGAAGAATTTATTTAAGGCTTACAGGCTTTTGGTGTTTATTTGCAAAAAAAAAAACCATTTACATGGAAACGAAACATAGAAAATAACAGCAGATAAGGCCACAAGGTCCATCTCACTTTCCCATTCCTTATACAGTGCTGCAGACTTTACCCTCACATCCTCACATGCAAGGATCCTCTCTGCTTATCCCAGGCTTTCCTGAATCCTGTTAACGTTTTGGTCTGCAGCACCTCCATTAGGAGGCTGCTCCATACACATCTGGCATCTGGCACCCTTTACACTGTCAGCTTGGTCTGTAAACTCCTTGCCATCTATGTTTAGTTTTTAAGTACCAGTCCAGATTGTTCACATAAACAACTCGTGTAATGAATCTGAGCCGCTGGTGCTCTTTCTCAGTCCCCACTTTCGGGAAGGAGCCAGGGAAAGGGTTGGGGGGGAGGACAGAAAACGAAGCGGGGGGAGGGGAGGCCCCCCCCCCCCCTTCACTCAGCCCGGCTCCCCCAGGTCCCAGGGCAGGCAGCAGGCACTTCGCGGGCTGGTCCTTGAAGGAGCAGCAAGCTGCAGCCAGGCATCTTCAGTCTCATTAGCAGTTCACTGTCTGAAACCTCTGGGCAGCCCCAAGGCGCATCTACCTCCTCTGCCCGTCAGCCTAATAAAGCGCAACCAGAGGCGGCGGGGAGTGAGGCCTGGAATAGTCTTCTCACTTCGGGCTGTGCGACAGGCTCCGGTCCTCAGCAAACGGGGGGTTTCTCTCTGCGCGGCCCTGCCTGCTCCGGACAAACTTTCTCTCACTTTTTGGGGTTTTTTTTTTTTTTTTTTGCTTATTGTTCAGGTCCCTAATTAGTGAGGCGGGGGTTCGTTTTTCTTTCACCTGTTCTCCCCCTCTGGCTGTGCTGGGGCACGCAGTGGCAGAAAAGGCCCCGCTAGGCCCGTCCCTGCCCCTGATCCCTTGGCTTCGTTTCTGTAGCAGTTCCAGATCAGGGCTTCTCTAGTTTTATCTTACAGCTCCCACCTTTCCCCGTGATAGTGCAAGCCACCTGCGGGCAAAGTCATTCCGCTTTTGTCCAGCAAACATTATAATGTCGCAGTTCTCGGTGGCAGAGCAGAAAATAAAAACTTTTTTTTAATGTGAGCCTCAAGGTAACACCCCAGCAGGAATGTCAAAGAGGGCAGAGAGGCTGCAATTTAACATTGTTTTGCTAATGTTAAAACTAATTTTTTTTTTATGCCTAATGACGGCCTGAAATGCACTTTAGTTGCCCTCCTGGATAAACTGAATTCTTTGTAGGCCCCCTGATGTTTATTCAACTGACCTAAGAATTATCCAAAGAGGAGGGTGTGCATGAGCTCATGCACATCTTCTTTGGATAATTTAGCTGCTAAAAAGGGGCATTACAGCTTCCATTTGCATCATAAAAGCTAGCAGCCAGGAGGAGAACTGATAGTTGTTGTGACTTGGCCTGATTTCAGTTTGGGATGCGTCCAGAGATTACTCTCCTGTGAGTGCACAAAATAAAAAGACCCAGAACTACAGACACAGTGGACCAACGAAACCAATGAGTCAGGATCGCCCACCCAAAAGAGGGTGAGGACCACCACGATAATGGAAAAATGAGGCATCTTTAAAATAGGTCCCTCTGGTCTGGAGAGCAGAAGGCCTTCTGCAGCCAATCCAGTGTACCAGGGGACAACATCAGGAAGATCAGACCCAAGTGCCTTCTTGCAGCTCTCATCCCAACTGATGGCCCAGATAGGTGAAGTAAAACTGCTGAATTTCAGCACACATTTTCTTTACCCACATGCTAAGAAAAGTACACTCCCCCAACGTAGTAGGTTAACAGTATGCCAAATGCATAGGGAGTTTAAACAAACCTAAAAAATTTAGGGGGAAAAAAAAAAACTAGCACACATAAATCACGTTTAATGTGCATAACCCATGGTTTATGCTTTTAAAATAAGATTTATGCACACAAAGCATGAATTAGGAACAGAAACTATGATTTCTGTGCATAACAGTTATATGCACAAAATATGAGTTAGGAAAATAAGTTGTTCTGCTAAGAGTTGTGCGCATGAGTTAGGAGCATAGATTGGCCCATAAAAAGGTGTGCGCACATCATGTTTTGTGTACATAAATACCGAGTACAGAACCCCGATACCACCAACTCCAGTTTCAGCCCCATGAACTAATACTAGCCCAGAAACTTTATTCCATCTCTGCCCAGGAGTTATATTTCCAGTTGTAAGGAGACAAGAGATAATTAAACCTTTGCACCGCTCTGCGCCGGGGAGTAATAGCATGGGATTTGCACGGGGTGAGCGCCAAGCTGCGTGCACTGTTTTTGTGCGTAAAACTCCTTGCTGCATCGGGAGTGCAGTTCTGTGCACACAAGATATGTGCGGGACCACACGCTGACATGAGACTTTTTCGCCTCCAGAATTCACAACTTAGTCTTTGACGCGAAAGCATTATTCAACTACGTTTCCACCCTCACCCAAGTTCCCTCACCAGAATGCCCTAGTAATCAAGCTCAAACCAAAGCAGATGAACTCGCTCTCTTCTTTCAAAACAAAATCAAGAATCTTCTTACTCAACTTCCCTCCAATATCGCTCCCCTAACTCAAGCTCTAATGCCCCACATCAAAAACACTCACCTAGAAATGTTTGAACCTACCTCCTCCTCCGAAATCCAAACCATCCTTAGAAAAATGAAACCATCTTCGCACCCAGCGGACCATATACCAACAAAACTTCTCCTCACAATACCAGAAACCATCTCCAAAACATTGGCTGACATAATCAACTGTTCGCTCTCACAAGGTTCCTTCCCAGAAGACCTCAAACAAGCCTCACTCAAACCACTTTTAAAAAAACCAAACCTGGACCTAAAAGACCCCAACAATTACCGCCCAATAGCTAATCTACCTATCATAGCCAAGATTATGGAAAAGCTTGTTAACTCCCAACTATCGGACTTCATTGAAGATAACAAACTGCTTTCCGCCTCACAACATGGATTCCGCAAAAATCGTGGCACAGAATCCCTTCTTACATCCCTAACAGACCTTCTCATCCTAGGTACAGACAAAGGACAATCATTTCTGCTGGTCCTTCTAGACCTTTCAGCAGCTTTCGATACCGTAAACCACGCGATCCTCATTAAACAGTTAGCTGCTATAGGAATCTCTGGCTTAGCGCTCGCCTGGTTCAAATCATTTCTAACCAACAGAGGCTACAAGGTAAAAATACAGAACAAAGAATCAGCACGCCACGACTCGACCGTCGGAGTCCCACAAGGTTCCTCCTTATCCCCTACACTCTTTAATATTTACCTCCTCCCACTATGCCAACTCCTCACCAACCTCAACTTAACACACTTTCTCTATGCAGACGACATCCAGATCCTGATCCCTATCAAAGAATCATACTCAAAAACCCTCGAATTCTGGGAATCCTGCCACCTAGAAATTAAAAGCCTCCTCAACAGCCTTAATCTGGTACTAAACTCATCTAAAACTGAAGTCCTACTCATAACTCCCGATAACAAACCCACAGTCTGTCTTCCAACCAACCTACAAACCACTCATGTAAGGGATCTAGGTGTCCTAATCGACAATAAATTTAACTTCAAAGCCCACATCAACAAAACAACCAAAGACTGCTTCTATAAACTGCAAGTCTTAAAAAGGATAAGACCACTCTTCCACGCCAAAGATTTCAGAACCATTCTCCAAGCCCTCATCTTCTCCAAATTAGACTACTGCAACGCGACTCTTCTTGGCCTCCCCTCCTCATATACAAAACCACTCCAAATGGTCCAAAACGCAGCAGCACGTTTACTAACAAACACCAGAAAAAGAGACCACATCTCTCCTGTCCTTCAAGCCCTCCACTGGTTACCAATCCACTTCAGAGTAATTTACAAATCCATCACATTATTATACAAAATCATTCACCAACACACCATAATCGACCTACAAATTCCTCCCCGTGTTCACGAATCAACAAAACCGACTAGGGAAGCCTACACAGGATGCCTCCTTGTTCCACCCGTAAAAACTACTAATCACAGAACCTTGAGAGACCGAGCCCTTTCAACAGCAGGCCCTCCGCTATGGAACTCTATCCCACCAGATCTAAGAAACGAACCGTGCCTCTTAACGTTTAGGAAAAGACTTAAGACATGGCTTTTCAGGCAAGCCTTCCCGAACTCCACCTAACAAGATCCATCAATGACTCCTATGCTAAGTAGCTGTATATAGTGGACCCCATATTTATTTTGTTCTCTTGTATATACAGAGGACTCCTTATTTACATTGTACACTTGTATATAATTATCCTTCTCTATCTCTTTTATTTCTTATAATCCCAGTTCATGAACCCTTGTTAATTGTAACTGCTTCTCTTCTCCACGTTTATTTATGTTTTCGGTTATATTTTTGCACCCCTGTTTTCTGTAAACCGACATGATGAGAACGAGTTCTTGAATGCCGGTATAAAAAAACCTTAAATAAATAAATAAATAAATAAATGTGCGCACAGCCGAGCAAGCCTTATTACGTCGGGACCGAAGTTTGCGGAGGAGCGGGCCGAGAGGCGAACTCCACGTGCAGTAAGCAGAAGGAGGCAAGGCCGCCCCCTGAGCTGATACGGAGAGGAAACACAGACTATGACGGCAGATAAGGGCCGTGAGGCCCATCTAGATTTTAACCAAGAGTCAACTAAACCTTCTGTGCCAGCTCTTGCAGAAATTAGAAAGCTCCAGAAAAATGTGGCATGGACTGGTGGCTGGGGAGGGCTGCAGAGGTCACCCGGGGCTATTTGCACATTCTACCTGTAATTCCAGTGGAGCCCTCCTTCACCTTTTCATCAGAGGAGTCTTAAAGCAGTCTATTTGAAGGTGGAGGGCCTCTGAATATGTGCTTTTGGAACTGGAATGGAATGCATTTTTCACATACCGCAGGACAAACTGAGAAGAGAATCGTCCTGTGCGACAGCGACTGCCAAGGGAGAGCCACACGAGGAGCTAAAAAACACTGGTTGCAGCTCTTCAGGTTTGTTATTCCGCTATTCAGCACTTTGAAACAGGGCTTTCACTATGACTGTTGGGGGGGCGTTCATTTGGGATTTTTTTCATTTCGCTCCTACGGCTGCAGTGTAGTCAGAGCAACATTTTTTTTTTTTTGTAGTTAATGGGAGGAAGAAAAGCTAGGATCAGTTTAACTGTTAGGAAAAAGTAGGACCAAAAGGAAAAGTGCCAAAGCCGTGACGTCGACGTGGTAACAGTTCTGAAATGAGCAGAACGTACCAAGACCCTCATTTCTTCTAATGATGTAAAGAAAAGCAAGTGCAGCTACCTTCACATACAGGCACGATGCACAACCAAGCCACATGGGGCTCTCGTTTTTTTATGCTCTGATCCAAAAGAACAGAGACAAACTCTTAATTTAAATATCTACCAGTACTACGGTAGGATCTTGCCCCGCCTGAACAGCCAGTCTCCTAGTCCCCCAGCCCAGGCTGCCAGACAGACTCGGCTGCAGGTTAATCCCAGTTTAACAGACCTAGCTGTGGGGTTGCCTGCATTACCAGTAGGATCCTTCTAACTTTTTATCTTACCCCCTTTGCCATTCATTCTGGCAGCTCAATATTTCAGGTCATACATCTTTTAAATAAAATAACTGACTTGCAGAGAGCATGGGGGGAAAGGGGGAGATGTTTGGGGCACTCTAAAAAAATTAAAAAAAGAAAGAGGACGGCACTTCCGTTTACACTGCCATGGTCTACAGGCCTCCAACTCAGACACAGAGATCTGGTCGAAGACATCCAAAAGGTGGGAAGGACGGGAGAAGTATTGCTGGTTGGAGATTTTAACCCGCTGGATGTGGAGCAGAGTATCCCTTCTGCAGACTCTGTAAGAAATTGAAAAATTGTGGATGTCCTTAAAGGGGGCTCTGCTCAAATTATGATAAAACCCACGAGGGGAGGGGGCAATACTGGACCTGGGTACTCACGAGTGGAGACAGCATCTCTGATGTCTAGCTAAATGTCCATCTGAGCGCCAGTGATCATCAGACAGTATGGTTTGATACAGCAGCCAAGGCGGAATGAGATCACACAAAGGTCAAAGTCCTGGATTTCAAAAGGACTGCCTCAAGCAAAATGGGGAAGTAAAACATAAACATAAGTCTTTCCATACTGGGTCAGACCAAGGGTCCATCAAGCCCAGTATCCTGTTTCCAACAGTGGCCAATCCAGGTCACAAGTACCTGGCAGGGTCCTAAAGGGTAGATAGATTCAAAGCTGCTTATTCCAGGGATTATCAGGGGATTTCTGAAACTCCACCTTAATAATGGTTAATGAACTTTTCCTCCAGGGACTTGTCCAAACCTTTTTCAAAAGCAGCTATACAAACAGCTTTCACCACATCCTCTGGCAACGAATTCCAGTGTGTTAGGGTTTGTGGTACATGGGCCCTGGGCCGAGGTGAGAGATGGTACCGCCCACGGGGAGGAGCCCCGTGAGCCTCACCAACGGGAGGCGAGGTCTCAGCTGCTGGGTGCGTAGAACAGCAGGTACTGGAGAGGGAGCAGAGAGAGAGTGAGCTGGAAGGACAGAAGGAGCTAGAGAGGATGGCCCCAGGGGTTGGAGCCATGGAGCGTCAGCGCTGGGTGCTGATGTCAGATACAGCTCTGAAGTCCTTGAGTCTCAATAGAGTAGTAGAGTAACACTGCCCGCGGAGCGGGGAGTGTATCTGGAAAGTCACACAGACACAGAGGTGCCACGGGTCTGTGAAGTGGGGTATACCCAAGGAGGATTCCTCTGTAGAGATGGAACGGCAATGGTCCGCAGAGCGGGGTACACCGGTGAGGGTTCCTCTGTAGAGATGATGCGGTAGTGATCCACAAGCGGAGTACTCACTGTAGAAGTAGTGGTGGTGCCAGAGGCAGCCCCGGGGAATGGGTCAGGCAGCGGTGCTAGGCGCAAGGTCCTCCGAGGAGCGGATAGCCGGAGACGAGGAAAGCCCCGGAACGTCTCATGCCGAGGAAGCAGAAACTGGAACGGGTAGTCCGTAGTGAGCAAAGCGGATTCAGCAGTAAGGGAACTTGTTGCCAAGTCGTAGGCAGACAGGGCCAGCCAGCTTAAGAGTCCACGATGAATGACATCATCCGGGGGAGGGACACCCCCGAGGTTCCCGCCATGACATGCATAAGACTGGCCCGAGAGCGTGCGCGTGCACCTAAGGAACTCCGAGGGCAAGATGGCGGTCGGCAGCGTCCACGCCGTGCAGGGAGGCCCGGGAACAGAGGCAGGCCGGCGATAGCGGGCGGAGGCCGCAAGTCTACCCAACGAAGTCAGTGCAGCGAGGCAAGAGGTGAGCAACAGCGGTCGCAGCTGTCTGCGACCGACGGGTGTAACACAGAGCTTAACTATGCATTGAGTAAAAAAATATTTTCTCTTACTAGTTTTAAATATATTACCCAGTAACTTCATTATGTGTTCCCCAGTCTTTGTCCTTTTAGAAAGAGTAAAAACTGATTAACGTTTACTCATTCCATTCCACTCATTATTTTATAGACCTCTACCATTATCTCCCCTCAGCCGTCTCTTCTCCAAGCTGAAGAGTCCTAACCTCTTCAGCCTTTCCTCATAGGGGAGCTGTTCCATCCCCTTTATCATTTTGGTTGCCCTTCTCTGTACCTTTTCTAATTCTGCTGTATCTTTTTGAGATGTGGTGACCAGAACTGCACACAATACTCAAGGTATGCTCAGATACAGAGGCTTTATGATATTCTCTGCTTTATTCTCCATTCCTTTCCTAATAATCCCCAGCATTCTATTTGCTTTCTTGGCTGCTGCCGCCCACTGAGCAGAAGATTTCAATATATTATCAATGATGACTCCTAATGTGAAACCTTGCATTGTCCAGCTATAATTTGGGGTTACTCCCAAGCATGACTTTGCATTTCTCCACATTAAATTTTCATTTGCAAGCCCAGTCTCCGTTTTGCAAGGTTCTCTTGCAATTACTCACACTCCTCTTGTGATTTAACAACTTTGAACAATTTTGTGTCATCAGCAAATTTGATCACCTCACTCGCTGTTCCCATGTCCAGGTTGCTTATAAATATGTTAAAGAGCATTCCACTATTCACCTTTTTCCATTTAGCCCTACTCTCTGTTTTCTATCTTTTTTTACCAGTTCCCAATCCACAGTGGGACACTGCCCCCTATCCCATGACTTTTTAATTTCCTAAGAAGTCTCTCATGAGGGACATTGTCAAATGCTTTCTGGAAATCCAGACACACTATATCAACCGGCTCATCTTTATCACATGTTTATCTACTCCCTCAAAAAAATGTAGCAGATTGGTGAGGCAAGACTTCCCTTGGGTAAATCCATGTTGGCTTCTTTACCATTAAACTATGCCTATCTATGCCTTGAAGAGACTGGGTGGAGAGAGGAGGTGACGTGCAATAGCAATGGACCAAACTAAAAGGAGCTAAACAAGTGGCAACAAATCTTTATGTAAGAAAAGGAAAGGAAGCCGATCTGGTTCTCCAAAGAGATGGCTATAGACAAAGACGTAAACATCGGCATCCAAAAAGTCCAAAGGATCTAAAAAGAAGAACACGGGAAGAAGATCTTGAGAAGCTAAAAGAGATGAGGAATTAAAAAGAGAGCACAAGGCCAAGAAAGGTGAAAAACAAAAGCGAGAGACCAGGATACGCCCACGTGGTAGCTCGGCTGAAGAAAGGCTTAAGAGGCTCACATGTTAGCGTGCGCGCACGGGAACTCCCGTGTAAGACCAGTAAAGTCTTTACTGAGCTCTGAGCCTGGGTCTGTGTTAGCGCTGACCAGAGGACCTCATCCACATGCAATGGCTAATTCATGCTTGCTTGTTGCCATCCCTATCCTTCTTAAACAGGTTGTAGCCCTCTATGACTATATTCTATTCATAAAACTCATTGAAGTACATTTCCGTGATAGCAACTATAATCTAGGTTTGCCTCCGTTAGGACTTGCTGCTCTGGAATATTATTGCCTAGGGCAACAATATGGATTAGACACCAAGATAGTCCATGTGTCAGCCTTTATTTCAGTGGGGCGAAACTCGGCCTGAGTCGGGCATTCGCATGAACCTATGTCTCCACTGAAATAAAGGCTGACACATGGACTATCTTGGTGTCTAATCCATATTGTTGCCCAAACAGCTTTCTTAGACAACCTACCCTCTTGTTTTATTGGTCCGTATATTATTGCCTAGACCAGGGGTGAGAAAATTGGTGGGGGGGGGCTTGAACAATCCTGAAGGCGGGCAAACTGGCTGCCCAATCAGGGAAGAAAAAAAATGGCTACCCTGTTGAGTCTCGGTGCCATGGAGGCACTGGAAGCTCAGAAGGGAAGGACCTACCAGAACATAAGCATGCCACGGTCATGTTTCTCTTTCGGTGGGCTGGAGGGAGGAGCTGCTTCTGCTGTGGCAGGCCCAGGTAGGGAGCTACTTATTCTATGGCAGAACTGGATGTGGAAAGAGCCACGTGGCGGTGGTTCCACAACCCAGGAAGATCTGCCACCCTCAGCCTTCAGCCCGGGAGTTGTTCCAGTTGCTTCTGGGTCTCTGCCCAGGGAGAGAGAGATCACAGCTGTTGCCTATCGGGGGAAAAAGGGAGGGGAATGGGCAAAAAAGCCAGAGAGAACAAGGAAGTGGAGGGGTGAGAGTGAAGAGGTGGGGGAAGGGAAAATAAAGGCAAAAAGTGTACAAAAGTTAAATAAGAAGAAAATCAAAGCATGAAAAGGTAAAAAAGATGAGCAAACTAAGAAATACAAAAAGAGAGAAAAATAGGAAAAATTGGTGAATACAGTAAAAAAAAGCAAAAAATAAAAAACTGAGCAGGGTTGCATAGAGGTTTTTTCAGCTCCTAATAAATGTTGGCTGGCACCTAAGTTTTTTTTGAAAATTTTTCCAGCCCTTACTGTTGTGGTGTATGGTTTGTGTCTGGGAGTGATGCATCTCTCTCTGGCTCTGTCTGGATGTGGAATGTGTACTTCTGTGCTTGTCTGTGTGAGGGAGTCTATAGAAGACTCCCTCAGACTACCTTAAAGGACCAGGCACAGCTGTCTCACCCAGTCCACCTTAAGATCCAGACCCAGATGGAATCCTGGGTGAAGGAAGGAGCCCCCTCACCAGAGTTTAAGAACTCGGGGCCTGGAAGGGTTACAGAGGCCCTAGGAAGCAGGGACCTGTTATGTTTAATGGACTGAGTAATACCTGAAGTGAAGGTGAGCTGCATTAATTGTTTGAGTCCTGAAGATTAAGGTGGGCTATACTTTGAGCTTGTTTTCCACTGTAAATAAACTGTACTTAAGGAATAGCTAGAGTCTGCCTCCTTTTTCCTCAGGCTATTTCCAAACCGCTGCTGCTTGTGTTACCACACATGGTTGTTAGCAGTGGGATTTCTTTCCTAAGCAGGAGGCACAGGGAAGAGTCCACAGCTGTACAGGTGGAAAAAACACAAAACCCTGCAGAGTTTTTTTCTTTTTCTTAGGGCCTCCCAGTTCCACTCACCCAGCCTTCACACAATAGTCCAAGGGGGGCTAGCCCTGTCTGTGTAGTCAGGAGTTAAGCAGTGAGTAAGGGCCGGACAGGCCAGCAAGTTTTTTTTTGTTTTTCCCATTCTCCTTTACCAGGAGAGGCATGTAGTTTGGAGACAGCTCATTGAGCAGGTGATCCAGATTAATGCTACAGGGCTGCAACAATTACAGAACATCCTGAAAACACAAATTGATCAACAGCGGGGATTGCATGAGCAGGTGGTGCAGCAGCAAACGGTGCTAATACAGATAGTCCAAGTGGGGCAATCCGCCGTAACTAGTCCACCTACCAGGAAGAAAAGGTTACCCATTCTAGAGAGAGCGGGACTCACCCCTGAAGCCTACCAACAGTGGTTCCAGTGGGGAGTTCTGCAGGCTACAGAAAACCCAAGGAAATTGTCCCACAGGCTTAAAGATGTCACCTGGAAGTGGCTGCATCCAGAAGGGAAAACCAGGGTGGAGGTAGCCCAAAGTCTTTCTGTTAGAACAGGTCCTAGACAGCCTTGAACCACCCATGCAGCAGTGGGTTTGCCAATACCCAAGCCTTACGAGCAAGAAAGCCCTGGAAGTAGTGGAGGCTTATTATCAGGCCCAGAACCATGCACGAGTCCCCACAATCCAGGAAAGGCCCACTGACCCAGATAGAGGATGGCGGAGTACTAAGATGCAGAGGTCTCAACCATTCGTAGCACAAGTCCAGCTGGACTTCTCATCTCACCTGCAGGCCTCAGCCAGACCGCCATGTTTCAGCTGTGGAGAAAGGAACCATTTTGCCAGAGACTGTCCCCGCAGGGAAGACGATCCAGTGGACATTAATGCAGTGACCCCACACTTTGTAATTTTGTGGATGTCTCCAGCCAGGGAGTTTATTCTTTTGTGATTTTGATTGAGCTAGATGGCATTCCAACCCAAGCATTAATGGACTCTGGGAGTGTGAAAATGCTCATTTGGAGAGACATGGTGAAGCAAGTCCAAATTGACTATGACAGAGTAGTGACTGTGGCATGTATCCTTGGGGACCAGATAGAATCCAACAAGCCAGATACAACTGAAAACCTCAGCCAGCCAAGAAAAGATTGAGGTGGGAGTCCTTCCTTGGCTACCCTACCCCGTAGATGACATAATCCAAATGTCAAGAGCCTCTGCAACCAGCTCACAACAGGTTCATCCAGTGATAACCATGAAGAGTTAGACTTTCCAGAACTCTTTCCCTTGGAGATCCAGATCTCTTTCATAAAGACTCCAAGACTTCTAAATCCCAGAGGCAGTGACAACAAGAAAAATACACACATGTTACTAATTTAGAGGCAACCGGGAAGGAGGGTTCAGAATCAGGAAAAGAATCATCATCCACCCAGAATGTCTTACCAGGCCCCTTTGAGTGTGAAAATGGGGGTGACTTGGGGAACTTCAAGAGGACCCAGAGGGAGGATGAGTCCTTTAAGTGGGTCCAGGAGCATGTACAGAGTGTGGAAGGAAAAATAGTCCCTAGAGCACAGCTTACAGATTCTGTTCCTCCTTATTTCATGATGAAAGGTGATTTACTTTACAGAGTCACAAAGGGATGTGTGGAGGGAAAAGTGATAGAACAACTCCTAGTTTTCAAACCCTACCATCAGAAGATTATACACAGCTAACACACAGCCACCTTCTAAGGAGTCACCTGGAGGAAGAAAAGACCCATGAAAAAATATTGGCATAATTCTATTGGCCGGGCCTACAAAAACAGGTCCAGCTGTATTGCCAGTCCTGCTCTACCTGTCAACTCAAAAAGCTTGCCGGCGTATGGGCGTTACCTCTCACACTAGTGCCTATAATTGAAATTCCTTTTGAAAGTGTGAGCATGGATCTTGTGGGGCCTCTAGAGAGATCCACTTGAGGAAATAAATACATCCTCATCATTTTGGTCTTTGCCACAAGATTTCCAGAAGCAGTTCCGTTACAAAATTATATTATTTATTACATACCAACATTTGATCTGACATATCACACCGGTTTACATTCAGGTACTGTAGGTATTTCTCCATCCCCAGAGGGCTTACAATCTAAGTTTTGTACCTGAGGCAATGGAGGGTAAAGTGACTTGCTCAAGGTCACGAGGAGCAACAGTGGGACTGGTCTCCTGGTTCGTAGCCCACTGCTCTAACCACTAGGCTAGGCTGAAGCTTTGGAGAAAACAGGGCCCATGGATTACAAAACAACTCAGACAGATAAACAAAAGAAAACAAATCTACCACATAAACCTCCTGAAGAAGTGGGTTGCACAGGAGTACGGAGTGATGCAAGGAGGAGAGTTTGGTCCAGAGGTCAGACCTAAAGTGGACCAAGCTCACATTCTTTCCAGGGAGCAGTTGTCCATGACACAGGCAGCTGACTTAAAATAGCTTATAGAGCAAGACAAAGAGATCTTCTCGAGCCTGCCAGGGTGTACCCGCCTAGTCCAGCATGACATCATTATGCCCCCTGGAGTGGTGGTACAGCAATGACCCTATTGGATTCCTGAGACCAGGCATGCATCATTGAGACCGAAATGAAGGAGATGATCCAGTTCGGGGTTACAGAAGAGTCTGACAGTGATTGGTCCTCACCCTTAGTATTGATGCCGAAGCCAGATGGAAGCATAAGGTACTGCATTGACTTCAAAAGGGTCAACAAAGTCTCAAAACTTGATGTATACCCAGTGCCGTGAGTGAATGAATGAACGGATTGAGTGTCTGGGATCAACCCAGTTCATCTCTACCCTGGACCTTACAAAAGGGTTCTGGCAGGTACCTCTCACACCAGCAGCGAAGGAAAAGACTGTGTTCTCGATGCCAGGGGACATTTTCAGTTTACTGTCCTCCCATTTGGACTGCATGGTGCCTCTACAATATTTCAACGCTTAATCAACTATCTGCTCCGCCCACATCAAGGGTCCTGATAATTCTGACTTCACCGAACCCTTCATGGTGCAGACCGATGCCTCAGAAGTCAGCTTGGGAGCAATCTTAGTCCAAGAGAAGGATGGTCAAGAATATCTGGTGGCATACATTAGCTGCAAGTTGATGCCATGAGAATGATGGTACTCAACAACTGAGAAAGCGGCTTTGGCAGTCAAGTGGGCCTTAGAGGCCTTGCACTACTACTTGCTGGGACAGCAGTTCATACTCATAACAGATCACCAACCACTCTTGTGGATAAACAGAAATAAGGAGTCCAATGCGAGGGTGATGAGGTGGTTTCTGGCCTACAGCCCTTCAATTATCAAATAAGACATAAGGCAAGAAAGGAAAATGCCAGTGCGGATATCCTGTCCAGAGAGGTGTCCCTGGTACAGGCAGATGCTCATCCCAGCAAGGCTGAGCTGAGGGGGAGAGTATGTGAGGGAGTCTATAGAAAACTCCCTCAGATTACCTTAAAGGACTGGGCACAGCTGTCTCACCCAGTCCTCCTTAAGATCCAGACACACAAGGAACCCTGGATGAAGGGAGGAGCTCCTTACCAGAGTTTAAGAACTCAGGGCCTAAAAGGGTTAGAGAGGCCCTAGGAAGCAGGAAGAGACCCACTGTTAGCCAGGACCTGTTATGTATAATGGACTGAGTAATACCTGAAGTTAAGGTAAGCTGCATTGTTTTGAGTCCTGAAGATTAAGGTGTGCTGAACTAGTTGTTAAGAATTTGTTTTCCACTGTAAATAAACTTCACTTAAGGAACAGCCAGAGTCTGCCTCCTTTTTCCTCAGGCTGTTTCCAAGCCACTACCGCTCGAGTTACTAGTCTGGTGTGCTGTGGTCTGTCTGCTTATGTTTGAGTGTGTTGTGTCTGTAAGTTGTGTGTGGTATGTCTTTGCTTCTGTGCCTGACTGGGTGTTTGGTTAAAGTATCGCTATGGGGTGTCCAGGTCTGCATTTGGGGGTGTCTTTGATTCTCTGTGTTTGGTAATTAAGTCTCTATGTGTGTGTGGGGTCTCTACATCTGTCTGGGTAATTATTTTGCTCTCTGTTGGCTGGGTGTGGGGTGTCTGTTTCTCTCTGGGTATAGGGTGTCTGCCTCTCTGTGCCTGTGTTATGTGTGTGTGAGTTTACTTCTTTCAGCAATTTGAAGAGAAACAAAATGAGGGCTTTAAACCACTGGTTGGCAGTGTGGCTGCCTGTTGAATACCCTTTATGCATGTATGCGTGTGGATGTATACCTATATCTATATCTATATATAGATCAGCAAATCTATCCATCTATATGCACACGTGTATATATAGTAACCCATCTTGGGGAACCCCAACCAACTGCATGAATGGGAGGGGGCGAGGGGAAACTGCAGCTCAAAACGTTTGCTCACCCCTGTCCTAGACTGAACATTTGTGCTCAAGGGCTCCCAGCTGTTCTTTATAGTAATATAGGAAATGAGAGCAGAAAAAGACCCTTCAGTCCTTCCAGTCTGCTCAGTTATTCTGTCCACATTGCTAAAGACCCCCCAAAAAAAAACCAAATCGGGAAGCGGTCCAACGCTGCCAAGACAAACAAAACAGAAGTGAGACCGTGTACCGTGGAAAGTAGTCTTTTATTTGAATTAGTGGATCACATTGCTAAAGATACATCCGAGCTGCCAGGCATGACCGCCGACTAGATGCCTCCTTATCCAGGGCCACGGTTTTTGTATTCCTATTTTGTACTTCACCACATCGGGCAAGAAGAGCATCCAAGGTCCCCGATCAGTTCCCTCCCGCAACCCACCTTTGCCACGCCTAACCCCAAGGCTCTGTGCTAATCTAAAGGGGCAGCAATACTAGGGCGGACGCTGCCCAAAAGGCCCGGCGGCTTCCTGGGTCCCCTGCCAGCCAGAGTGCCCGGGTTTCTGCTGGGATTCCTAGTTCTCGCTTTCTTTGTGCTCCTCAGAGCCGTTACACCTTGCTTCCCCCTGTCCACCCTGCTGTTCAAGAATAGCCTAGCAAGCTCCTCGCGTTTGTGTTATATTCTCCGTACTCTTCATCTGTTCCTCGGGGGGGGGCGAAACAAATCGATTAGCTTCCAACCACCCCCTCCTACCACTGTCAACATACAATCCCAGTCTCTTTCCTGGGACCTCTTTTCCTCTCATGTAAAACCCCTCTTCTTTGCATGAGGATTTCAGCCCTTCCACTCCCTCACCAAACACAGGTAACCCTTCTGAAAATGCTACGCTCTTTGCCAGGTGCCGCCCCCCCCCCCCCCCATAGTACAACAAGACATTGGTCCAGGGTGGATTATAATATTAACTTCCAAATTCCTTCTTTCTTCTCTAATAATACTAAGAATCTGGTTTGTATCCCTGCCAGCCAAGGATTCCTGTAGACATTTGACCTTTACTATTCCCTCCAAATGCGCTGCCAAGTTAACGTCTTTAATAACGGAGCCCCCCCCCCCCCCCCACCCCCCAGCAGAAGGAGTTAGGCAGGAAACACTGCAGGCAGCTCAGCAGATTCCCACACCTACGCTACGCCCGAACTGGACCTCGGCTTTCAATTTCTGCCTCCAGTGGTCGGAGTGCAATGGTCCACCAGGATAATTTTATACCATTATTTCATGCATTTCTAAAATCAGCTGCAGCTTTTATTGCCACTCTCCTCCCTCAAATAGTGGCTCAAGTAGATCTGTTCCAATCACACTTCTCTTCCTCCAGCCGGCTTGAAAATAGTTTTAGTTTTTAATCAGAAATTCAGCAAAGGCTGCACTTCCAAATCTTCAAAGGTTTACCAGCTTTAACTTATTTAGGACCCTGTACAAATAAGGGTACTCCAATAGCAAAAAGAATTTCTCCAAAACGGAATACACAATAAAACTCACACGAAAAACTTCTTAGCCTGTGACTCAATAAAAATGTATCTAACATGCATTTGAAAGTCGTAATTAATGTGCCATGCAATAAATGTTATCAAGTGCTTGATAAAAAATTGCAGACATCATGGTATCCATATTGCGCCACTGTGCATCTTGGCAAGCTAGCCGGATATGATTACCCAGATATGATTATCTGGCTAACCTAAGTGGGATATTCAGTGGCACGAGTTAGCCCAACTTATCCAGCTAAGTTTTTGTTTTTAATATCGGGCTCAGCGTGACCACAGTAGGGAGTGCTATCACAAAAAAATTATCTTGTGCACATCCTGGCTGGAGGAAATCTCCTGTGCTAACTGGCCCGAAAAAAATTCTCCTGCCCCCCCCCAGCCAGATCGCCCCAACCTCCCTCCAGAATGAAACCTTGCCATTCGGAAGAGTCCTGTTGTTCGTATGGGCAGGAAGAACATTGGAGCTCTCCTGCCTGTACCACTGCTGGGCCAGTGACTGAAACCACTAAGCCTGCTTCGTGATTTATCAGGTATTGCGGCGAACCCCCCGCACCATTCAGCGACCAGCAGTGGTGCAGGCAGGAGGATTCTTGACATCCCTTCTGCCTGTGAATGGTGTGACTCTTCCAAATGGTAAGCCTTCATCCTAGGGGGGGGGGGGGGGGGAGGGGAATGGAGGTGATAGGGGTGGGGCTTCCTCAAGAGGTGAGGGGCATACCTGGGAACTTCTGATGTCGAATCACCCTGAGATTTTTGTTGGATGAGCTGAAGGGAGGCCAAACTTCTGCAGCTGCTCTCCGGTGACTCCCCTGGTGGCACTCGAAGGGAAGACGCTGGCGGCAAGATTTTGCGATCCCCACACGGACACCTTTGAGCAGCACCGTAGATGTACTTCTATGTAACTGCAAGTTAATCTGAAAAATAAACCTTACTGCGTGTACATCCCAGACATGAAACGTCTGCTCTCATGTCGGGAAGGAGGGACGTGTAACGAAGAAACTTCCTTGCAATGAAGGCCCAGCACCCCTGACTCCTCTAGCTGTGATTTCTGACCTTCTGCTATCAAGAGGGCCAATGGCTAAGTGCAGCAGTAAACGACGATGCCACAGAAATATCCTGTTACGTGGTGGACCTAGAGGGAGATAGTTACATCGTAAGCAGGGCAGTTATTGGCCCAGCCGTTGAGAAACCTTGATTTCGCCAGAAGGAGTGCTGCGTTCGGAGGCTTTTCTGTGTCTGAAAGGAGCAGGAGAAATGAGAAGCGACGCGCGCTCTAGAACGTTGCGTCCCCGACACCGGCGATGCTTCCCGGCACGCTATCAATCCTCCTTGGCAAGCTCTGCTCCCTCCTCCACGTGCGGCTGGGCTGGGAAAGGCAAAAGAAAACAGCTCGACTGATAAAAGGAGGCAATCAAACCTCGCTCAGATCGGTAAGGGAAAGATGAAAAAAACCGAAAGGGTAGAAAGTGGGATTTGCATAGAGGAGGATCAGCAAAAGAAAGAAAATCTTACAGAAGTTCCTTCACTCTGTAATTACAGGAAAAAAAAAAAGGGGAAGGCGATGGGCTTTTGGCAGGAAGAGGCATTAATAAATGTGAAAATATGACAAAACCATTTAGAGAGGAGGAAGCACTAGAAGTCCTTATTTATTTAAAAGTTATTTCTTTGCCGCACCCTCTGACGTTAGGGGGGTAGGGAAAACATACGTAATATAAAAATATCTTGTTCACGTCTATTTATATACATAAGGCATAACAATGCTTCTAATAAAATAACAAAAACATAATGCCGGAGCAGAACTAAACCTGTCAAATAGAAGCTGCATGTTTAAGATGCTAGGAAGAAAGCCTTCTCGAAGAGATATGGTTTTACAGCTTTGCGGAATTCTTTGCGTAAATCAGGAGGGAGAAGAGTTCCATAAAACTGGCCCAGCGATAAAGCCCTTTCACGTGTTGCTGACAATCTGGCGAGATGGAGATGGGACACTTCATAAGTTTTGGCTAGAGCATCCAGAGGATCGAAGGGTCCGGGTAGGGCTGTACATCTGCACTGTGCACTGATCCACATGGAGAGGATTGTATTAAGAAGGTTGTGCATGATGACGGTAAGTTTATATTGAGTAGGCGACCAATGCAATGAATGTTAACGCTGGAGAGATGTGGTCACGCATAGTCGCACCTGTTAGTAATTGGGCAGCAGCATTTTGAATTAATTGCAAGGGTCTAAATGTATTCTGAGGGAGGCCTATATAAAGAGAGTTGCAGTAATCATTTCCTGAAAAAACAGAGCCTGAAAAGTGTTTTGAAACTGGAAGTGTCCAACATTGGCTTAAGGTGACATGGGAGTTTTAGCTTATAGAATGAAGACTGAACTACAGTCTTACCTTGGCTTGTATCTGAAGAGAGGAGTCAGTGATAACACCTCGTAAATTACGAGTTTTATGTACAATCTGTAGGGTATAAGTGTCAAAAGGGAAGGTTGTGGGAATTTTAGAGAGAGAAGAACCACCAAGAATGATAACTTCAGTTTTTTTTTTCCAATTCAAGGATAATTTATTATAAGAGAGCCAGGGTCTGATGGCAGTGAGACAAAGCTAAGCGAAATCAGCAGTAGCAGGCTATGTAGATTTTAAAGGAAAATAGAACTGAATGTTGTCAGTGTATGATCGGTATGAAAGACCTAGGGTGAACAGTAAAGAATAAAGAGGTGTAAGGTAAACGTTGAATGCGGCTGCTGAAAGGGCTAAACCTTGTGGTTCCCTGGTTATAACAGGGTACCAGGGAATAAAGGTGGAAGAGGCAATCCAAAATTGTTGTGTACAGTCAGTGAGATATGATTTAAACCAAGAATGTACAGCCCCGCTGATCCCAATATCAGATAGTTGGCGCCTTACTCACAAAAGCGAGAAGGAATAAGGCCATCGGACTCAGAAGAGTACACCCCAGCGTAATGAAAGAGCTCTGCAAAGTGCTGGCCGCACCTCTGTTCAACTTGTCCTTGAAGTCAAGGGAGATGTAGTCCCAGTACCCACAAGTGGGAACAAGGAGGAGATGGACAAGTCTAGGCCCATCAATCTAACTTCAGTAGTGGGTAAACCATGGAAGCATTACTAAAGAAGATCAAGGCGGTGCAGTCCATCAAAACAAGTGCAGCAGACAGCACCCGAGTTCTGTCATGATGGATCAGGTAGGTGCACTGCACATTAACGATCTGGACTTCAGTAAGGCCTTTGGTACTGATGCACGGGGAAGACCGGATGATATGGGACATAAGAACATAAGAAATTGCCATGCTGGGTCAGATCAAGGTCCATCAAGCCCAGCATCCTGTTTCCAACAGAAGCCAAACCAGGCCACAAGTACCTGGCAATTACCCAAACACCTAGAAGATCCCATGCTACTGATGCAGAAAGCTGTAAAACGGGTTAAAAACCGGTGAGTGACAGAATGCAGAGGGTGGTAGTCAATGGCGACTACCCTGGAGGTAAAGTGACCAGTAGGGGTATCCCAGGGCTCAGTGTTAGGACCAGCCCTTTTCTGTATCTTTATTAGCAACACTGCAGAGGGGCTTGAGGGGAAAACATACATTCACCTGCCTATGATACAAAATTCTGTAGCAGAGTGGATTTGTTGGAAGGGGTGAAAAAATGGAAGGGTACATTAAAAACAATTGGAAAACTGCTCAAGGAATTGGAAAATGCCTTTGGTGTTAAAAAATGTAAAACCACGCATTTGGGATGCAAAAACCTAGCGGCCGCTTCTCATTTAGATAGACAAGAAGAAATGGAAACCGTTAAAGAAGAAAGAGAGCTAGGAGTCCGCACTTCAGATGACCTGCCGGCTGCCGGTCAGGGTAAAAGATAACTGTACGCTCAGGTATCTGTGTAGAGGTATTAGCAGCAAAGGAGGTAATCTTGCCCTTGTATCAGCCAATGGGGAGACCCCTTTTCTGTCCATACAAGGGTGGATTAACCAAAAGCTAATGATTATGCAGGATTCTTCCTATCTCAGGGCTTTCTGGTATGTGACAAATGTAACAGGTCTCCCTTGAGCTGCCCCTGGACCCTGCCCCAAAATACTGTCCACAAGGACAAAATGAATATTAAAGAAGGTCAACGATACTCTGGAGTGCCAAAGGAATAAGCCCAGTCCGACCTTCCCCTCATCTTTGCTGGTGGGAATTAGCAGCAGGTCATCCTTCCACTGCTTTCATCCCTTGCACCCTATGGAGTGCCACATAGCTAACAAAGATGGGGGAGGGGCTGTACAGGATTAAGGTCTATGCTGTAATGAGATTCAGGTCTAGACCTGGTTATCATGATTCCAATCTCCATGTATGACTATAATTTCAACCCATAGTTTCCACCTAAGGACCAGGATGTACTGTGATGATAATACAAAAAGAAAAAAACCCCACCAAAACAATACCAACCATAAACAACCAATCAACCAACAATGCAGGACTAGAGAGAAATCTTCTGATAACATGGTGACAAACAGCCAGCATTGCATAAAACCAGCACCAGCACATTCTTAGCCACAGAAGAAGCTTGCTGGTTCTCTCCTTCCAAGACCAAGAGAATATCCACTAAGCTAGCTAACATCTGTCCATACATAAGAACCACAGCAGCCCCATTCTCTTTTAGTCACACAAGCATCACAATACCTGCTTTCCAAAAATGGGAGAAAGTTTAGGGCCATACACCAGATACAGGGGAGAACGCACAGGGCTATGCGCCAGATACAGGGGAGAACGCACAGGGCCATGCGCCAGATACAGAGAAGAATGCACAGGGCCATGCGCCAGATACAGGGGAGAACGTACAGGGCCATGCGCCAGATACAGGGGAGAACGTACAGGGCCATGCGCCAGATACAGGAGAGAACGCACAGGGCCATGCGCCAGATACAGGAGAGAACGCACAGGGCCATGCGCCAGATACAGGGGAGAACGCACAGGGCCATGCGCCAGATACAGGGGAGAACGTACAGGGCCATGCGCCAGATACAGGGGAGAACGCACAGGGCCATGCGCCAGATACAGGGGAGAACGCACAGGGCCATGCGCCAGATACAGGGGAGAACGCACAGGGCCATGCGCCAGATACAGGGGAGAACGCACAGGGCCATGCGCCAGATACAGGGGAGAACACACAGGGCCATGCGCCAGATACAGGGGAGAACGCACAGGGCCATGCACCAGATATAGAGAAGAATGCACAGGGCATGTGTCAGATGCAGAGGAGAACACACAGGGCCACATATCAGATACAGGGGAGCATGCATAGGGCCACACACCAGAATCAGGGGGGAATGCACAAGGCTGCACCAGATATAGAGGAGATTGCGCAAGGCCATGTGCCAGATATAAGGGAAAACACACAGGGCTGTGCACCCGATATAGGGGAGAATGCTTGAGGCCATACACCAGATACAGAGAAGAATGCACAGGGCCACGTATCAGATACAGAGGAGAATGCACAGGGCCATGCACCAGATACAGAGAAGAAAGTATAGGGCTGTGCATCTGACACAGGGGAGAACACATGGGCTGTGCACTTGATATAGGGGAGAATGCTTGAGGCCGTACACCAGATATAGAGAAGAATGCACAGGGTCATGCACCAGATACGGGGAGAATGCACAGGGCTGTGCACCTGACACAGGGAAGAAGCCCTGGGCCATATACCAGATACAGAGGAGAATGCACAGAGCCATGCACCGGATATGGAGGAGAATTTTGGATGGGCATTATATTACCCTGGTGAATACAAGAAGGTGGGCTGAAAGAAAAACTTAGGGAGAACCAGTATGTAAAAGAATTCAGAATAGGAGGAACTTCCCAGGATTTGCCCTATCGAGAGAGCCCGGGCATGGTGGGAGAAGGGTTGGAGCTTGTCTGAAAGAGGAGCACAGGAGGAACAGGAAGGAGCTCTACCAGAACCAGATGGAGAGACAGAGGAGATGGAGGTGGACATGCTGAGCAGCCCTAAGGGTAGTGGAGGCTGCAGGTCAAGAGTTTTAAGTGAACACTGCTGCGGGGTGAATGTAGTTGCAGTCAGAGTGGAAGGGGAAACACAGATGCAGACTACGGTGGGAGGTGGCAGCAGAGCCTGATCCCTAAAATCAATGCCCACAGAGCACAGCCAAGCTTAGACTGTGCAGGAAGCTCCTGTGAGCAAGAGTTGCTTTCTTATCGTATGAGTTCAAGACTGATGTGGTTTGATAAAGTAAAGCTATAGAGACTTTAAACTACCGGGATAACCTGGGACTATTTGTGCTTAAGCCCAGCTCACCAATTGGGGTGAGAGGATTTGAACCTGTGGCTGTGACACCCTGGAAAGAATGGGGTAAAGTATAGGCAAATAGAGACTGGAGTACCTGGCCTGGAGAGTCTCCAAAGGTAGAACCGGGGAAGATGAAAGGAGGAGTCAGGCAGAGGGACCATGGAAAAGCACCCCCTCCCCCCGAGGCTTCACCGGTGGTTCAGTTTCTTCTGTAACCCGAGAATTCCAGCCAGACTGGGAGAGTGGCCGGTGGCACAAACCTACGATAATACACAGGGCCATGCACCAGATGTAGGGGAGAAAGCAAGGCCCACACACCAGATACAGAGGAGGACGCACAGAGCCGTGCACCTGATGCAGGGGAGAAAGCAAGGCTCACACACCAGATACAGAGGAGAATGCACAGAGCCCTGCACCTGATGCAGGGGAGAATGCAAGGCCCACACACCAGATAGAGAAGGACGCACAGAGCCGTGCACCTGATGCAGGGGAGAATGCAAGGCCCACACACCAGATACAGAGGAGGACGCACAGAGCCGTGCACCTGATGCAGGGGAGAAAGCAAGGCTCACACACCAGATACAGAGGAGAACGCACAGAGCCGTGCACCTGATGCAGGGGAGAAAGCAAGGCTCACACACCAGATACAGAGGAGGATGCCCAGAGCCGTGCACCTGATGCAGGGGAGAATGCAAGGCCCACACACCAGATACAGAGGAGAATGCACAGAGCCGTGCACCTGATGCAGGGGAGAATGCAAGGCCCACACACCAGATACAGAGGAGGACGCACAGAGCCGTGCATCTGATGCAGGGGAGAATGCAAGGCCCACACACCAGATACAGAGGAGAATGCACAGAGCCCTGCACCTGATGCAGGGGAGAATGCAAGGCCCACACACCAGATACAGAGGAGAATGCACAGAGCCGTGCACCTGATGCAGGGTAGAAAGCAAGGCCCACACACCAGATACAGAGGAGAATGCACAGAGCCGTGCACCTGATGCAGGGGAGAAAGCAAGGCCCAAACACCATATACAGAGGAGGATGCACAGAGCCGTGCACCTGATGCAGGGGAGAATGCAAGGCCCACACACCAGATACAGAGGAGAATGCACAGAGCCGTGCACCTGATGCAGGGGAGAATGCAAGGCCCACACACCAGATACAGAGGAGGACGCACAGAGCCGTGCACCTGATGCAGGGGAGAATGCAAGGCCCACACACCAGATACAGAGGAGAATGCACAGAGCCGTGCACCTGATGCAGGGGAGAATGCAAGGCCCACACACCAGATACAGAGGAGGACGCACAGAGCCGTGCACCTGATGCAGGGGAGGACGCACAAGGCCCACACACCAGATACAGAGGAGGACGCACAGAGCCGTGCACCTGATGCAGGGGAGAATGCAAGGCCCACACACCAGATACAGAGGAGAATGCACAGAGCCCTGCACCTGATGCAGGGGAGAATGCAAGGCCCACACACCAGATACAGAGGAGGACGCACAGAGCCGTGCACCTGATGTAGGGGAGAAAGCAAGGCCCACACACCAGATACAGAGGAGGAAGCACGGAGCCGTGCACCTGATGCAGGGGAGGACGCACAAGGCCATGCAGCAGATACAGGGGAGAAGGCACAGGGATGTGTATCAAATACAGAGTGCACTTTCCACCCGCACAGTCGCTACAGTTAATCCCGTGTGCCAGTTCTGTTCAGGCCTTCATATCGCTGCTTGGCCATCAGTCAGACATCCCCATCCCTCCTTCTCTTCTGGCACAATTGCAGGGCTCTTCCGAGGGTGGAGGGAGAGGAAGGGCTGTCTTATTTTCCACTGAAAATAAATCAGTTCAGGCAGTGTAACAGTAATTTATGATTTTCCTGCTGCATTATAATTCAGTTAACAAGTGCACCTCAAAACTGCTAATTATCTCACAAAAGGGGTAGCACCTTTTTTTTTTTTTAGCTGTGTTTTTGAATGCCTCCAGGGATAAATGCAGGTTCAGCTCCCTGGTGCTGTGGCAAACAGTAGCCTTCCAGTAGCGGGAAGGAGAGGAAGGGAGCGAGGAGCCAGGCAGGCAAACACAAACACTCCATGTTAGCCGAGCGCTTGGCACGGAGACAGAGGGGGAAGAGAGAAAAGAGATGAATAGCCCGGAGCAGTCTGCAGGTCACACACACACAGTGTGCAGCAGCAAACTCCGTTTACAAAGAGACATCTGTTCCATTAGTCTATGCATTGTGGCTAATTACATTTGGGCCTGTCTGTGAAATGACAGCCACTTATTCTCCAGTGAACCATAAAATGTGTACATATTCCAGGGAGAGGGGTGGGGAGAGTGTGGCACAAGATGCGTGCAGTACCTCCCTTGGCATGGCAGCGCTGGAGAGGCAGAAAGGAGAGAGAGAGAGAGAGCCTGGGGAATGGAAGGGAATGCAGGCTGGTCCTGGAAAGGGGTTCCTTTTGGAAACCCGAGGATAGTGGTGGTGGTTCTGCCTTTAAAGGCTCCCTTCCCGCTCCACGCCACTGTTTGATGGCAAAAGAACTTGGAAGCCCTGGGGTTTTTTTATTTTTATTTTAGCTTTTCAGGGAAATCCAAGCTACAAGTCCATGTAATGAGTCATAACCAGAACTGGGTCAACACGACCAGCAGAAATCGACCCAGTTGGAAACCTCCATGGAAGCTCCTCTTTCTGCTCCTCGCCACCAAGTTGCCTGGGTTCAGTCCCTTGGTACCGTACTGTTATCATGGCCTACGTCTTCCCCTCACCACCTTCTCGGTGCCTCCAGAGAATTCAAAGCTGGGAAAAAAACAGGTCAACACCATTGTACAAGATGAAGCTTCACCAGGCGGGAGAAGGCGTGGCTTGGGTTGATGAACCTGTTGTGGTGATCTTAGATGCAGTCTGCAGTTGCAATAAATGGTCTTCAGAAAGGTTGGTCTTCTGTGGAAGCGGGGTTTCAACGTAGCAGACCCGCAGGCCACCCTGCTCGGACGGAGGGTGTACAATGCTGCGATATACTCTGCAACTGCACTCGCTACCCTACGGGGCAAAAATAGCCTTTGAAAGCCCCAATCTATTATTACCTCCATCGTGTGCCAGCTGCAGCTGCATGCTCCAGAATTTCCTTTTGCCCCCTCCTAACAGCTTCTCTGACTTCGATGGGGATCTGATCAAAGAACATGGGGCTACGTGAGTTGATCCCCAAAGCAACTCAGCATGGGGGGAGGGGTGAAAGACCAGCCCTGTCCAGAGAAACGGAATCTAGATAAAAAAAAAATAAATTACCGGCCAGCTCCAGAGAATGCTGACCCTGCCCTCCTCCACAGCTAAAATTAGAAAAAAAAGGGTAAAATCCCGGGCCTTCGTCACAGTTCACACCGGCTTGGCCCTGGACGAGCTGGGTAGTAACCCGAGAAGGGGGGGAGGGGCAGGGTGCCTTTCCATGGGAACTTCATAAGGAGCAGGACTTGCTCTCCTGAATCCAGCGAGAATGGCGGGCGCGAGGGACGAGCCACAATGTCGTCTGCACATCACAGCCCAGAAGGCGGGAAGAGAGGCCGGAGGAGTGCGGGGGGGGGGGCCTGCGGCGGGGGAGCTGGTGTGTGCCACTCGCGAGGAGGGTCTGCAGCACGCAAAGCCGAGGGAGAGGAGCCGACAGGCATGGGCCTGGCCAAGGGAGAAGATGCCTCAAGCCTACCTGGGACGTTTTGGGTTCTGCTCAGCCTGAGGTTAGGGTGGGGGCAAGGGCTGTCACTGTGTGGTCTCTTTCTCTTCCTCCTCGCCTTCCAGGAGCTACTTTCTTCTTAATTCATATTCTCTAGCAGATAATAAGATGGGCTCCAATCGCTGATGTCTCTAGCTCAGTATCCTCTTTGCCCCCTTTCTCTGCCCGTGCTCTCTATTCCTCTTTTGTTTTCTGTCTCTTTGGAATCCTCCCTCCTTTTCTATTTCAATTTTATCTCTTCCCCTCAGCAGCAGATCCTTTAAGACTCTTCCTTTTTCTATCTTCTCCCGTTCTTCTCATGCTTTTTTTTTCTTCCTTCTCCTCTTCCTATTCCTCCTACCTGCTCTCCTTTCCCCATTCCTCCTCCTCTTTCTCCTGTGCTCTCTCCTCCATTCCTCATTTCCCTCTCACATTATCTCCCTGGATTCCCTCCACCCCATCCAGGACCCTCTCCTCCATCTCCTGCCATTTTTGCTCCTCTCTTCCCCTTTACTTTCCTCCTCTCCCACTATCTTCCCCACCCCCTTTTTTCTCTTTTTCCCGCCTCCTTCCCCTCTCTCTCAACCCTCGTTTCCCCCCTTTGCTTGCCCCTTCTTTCGTTCCAGCCTGAACTCTTTCCCGCTCCGAACTCTTGATCTCCCCGCTCCCGGACCCACACACTCTTGCCTCAGTCCTTGCTCTCCCCTCTCACAGTGCCCAAACACTCTCTCTCTGCTCTCCCCTCTCCTTTACCCCTCTCGAAACAGCAGGAGGGTCTTGCAGGAAGAAGTGTGCCGACCATGCAGGACAGCATCAAGAGTTTCAGAGGGGGGCGATGAAAGGTAATCACCTTTCATCGATGAAAGGTAATCACCTCCCTGAAACCTCCCTAGTCTCACCTTCAACCCACCCATACCCACCCTCCCTCCACCCTTTCCCTATACCCCCGCCCACCTATCACCCCATCCCCACCTATCTACCGTGCTCCACTGTACCCCCAGTTAAAACTTTCAACCTTTATGTTTAAATCATGATACCGTTACTACTTGCTATAACTGCTGTAAATAAGCTAATAGTTTATACATATGAGTTTATATATATGTGTTTAACTGTTTAATAAGTTATCAATATAATCCACCATGTTAAGCAACCTTTCTTGTAAATACTGATACGTTCCTTGTACCTTTCTCAACTGCTGTCTTTCCTCCTTTACCTCTCTCCCCCCCTTCCCCCCCCCTTTTTCGCTCCTGCTCCATTCCCCCACTCCCTGTTTTTTGTAATTTCCTCCTTCTCAAGTTTATTGTAAACCGGCGTGATGTGCTTGCACGAACACCGGTATATTAAAAGCTGTTAAATAAATAAAATAAATAAAATAATCACTGATTGGGATCAATCCCGTGCAGGGAGACAAGTTAAGGCCTGAAGCTCACCCACACTGCCCCCTGTGTCAGGGGCAGGGCTGTCCATCCCATCTACAAGATAGTTCAGGTGAGCAGGAAGGCACTTTGGACTGCCTAATGAACTGAGAAAAGCTAAAGGCAGTACTGGCCAGACACTAAGATATACCACGAATGCCCTAGCTTTTCCTCTCCATCCCTCTCCATCCCAACTGGAAGTCGGATGGTGCACAAGGAAGCAGACCGCTGGACTGCAGGGGGTAAGGACAAGTCGCTAGATAGTATATCTCAGCCCCAAGCAAATAATTCACTGCCGATTCCAGTACGGAGTTCACCCACCGAGACAGAGCCCTCAGCCTGCTTGCAACAGCCGAAACTGAGAGCAAAGCTGAATCCCGTGACACACAAGGCTCCCACGACCACACGGCTCCGCGGAAAAAAATAAGACTGAGGGGCTCTGCCTTGGGGGCAGGGGGGATGGGACCACAGCTGCACGTGCTCAGTAGGGCGTGTTTGAAAGTTCTAGAATCTTTTGAGATCAAAGCTCCGGACTAGGGCTCCATCTGATGATGTCACCCGTGTGTGAGGACCGCCAATCCTGCTTTGTCCTCGGAGAATGCAGTAGGACGAGGAGAAACAACAGGGGATAAGATAAGAGGGAGGAGAGGGAGGGAGGGAGAAAAGCATGCCTACCAACTCTTCAGCTTTCACCTGGAGACTCTGGGAATTTGCATCAATTGCAGGGTCTCCAGGGAAAACACTAGATAGCTCCAGGCTCTCTGTTTACAGCTCCAGCCACTCCCCTGCAGGAAGCCTGCCGGGAACAGGATAAGAGCCGCTGGAGGAAAGAGCACCTCATTTGTTTTCTGTTCTGCAGCGTTTGCTCTAACCATGCCAACCCCTCCCCTTCCTCAGGAAGCCTGCAGAGGAGGGGAGGTGGGCCTGGAGCCGACACTGCAGGCAGCACCTGGGGAGAAAGTGGAGGGAGGGGACTGGAGCAGACGCAGCTGAGATTCCAGACCTTGGGACTCAGCCTGAGGGGAGAGCGAGGGTGCACACAAATCAGGGGAGCTGTGACTTAAGGGAGGAAGGAAAAGAACGCTGGGGCCATGCCTGAAAGGGAGAAAAGTGTGAGTGGAGGGGAGAGAGAGAGAGTGTAGATTAGTGTGTGGGGGGGGGGGGGGGGGAAGAGAGAAAACAGTTACGTATACCTCCCATCCTCTCCTCGGCACCCACCCCCCTCTTCATCCCTGCTATTCAACAGCAACCCAACTCAGAAGTGCCCCTGGCACAGAGATAAGGTAAGGAGGAAAAGAAAGGAGAGGAGGTAGGATGGGAAGGAGAGGGGGACAGTAAAGACCGTGAGGTACGGAAAACGGAGAGGACCAAAATAGACAGAAAAGATAAAGATGGGGCACAGGAGGTCGCAGGGGAATTAGAGGTGGCAAAAGCCCAGAGCAAGAGGTCAAGAAGAGAGAAACACAGAGATAGAAGGGTGAAGAAAGAGAAGTCAAAAAGAGAAGGGAAAAAGAAAGAAATACAAGAAAAGAAAGGGTCAGAAACACTAAGTGAAGATCCTTAAATACAAGAATAAAGAAAAGAAGTCGAGAGTCCAGAAGAAAAGAACTAGAGAGAAACGGAAGGAAGAGTGGAGGCAGAGGAGAGCAGACGGAGAGAAAAAGATCACCCCCTGCCCCCACAAAGACTGGATCAGAGAGCTTGTATCATTCGACACCAGTTAATATGTGATTTCCATTATGATGGGACAGATGCGCAGGATCAGGGGGGAAGTGGAGATTTAGCTCCTGAGTTGGGCAAACTAAGGTGCAGAGAATTAAGAAACAGGCCTGGGTGAAATGGAGACCTTGGAAAGGGAAAACCAGAGAAGCCCTCCCCCACCTCTCTCACTTTCTCCCTATAAAGTCATATACATGTATACAAATGTATATAATGTCATGTCTGTGTTTTCTGCAGCGGCTTGGGGCAAAGATTAGGAAGTTCTGTGGCCCACATTCGGCCTCGTATGTTGCTCTGCTTACAGTGGACGGATGTTTTTCTGGAATTCTGTCTTGTTATGATATGAAAATGTTTTAAATATATAAAAAATACATTTCAGTAACTGCGTACATTAACATGCACATAAAACCCATGTTTTGTACATTTTTAAAGTTCTTAAAGGCTAATAAACGTTTTCCCACCATTGAAGTTTTTGTTTTCATTATTTGTCAGTTTCTTCCTCTCTTAGTTCTTTCTCCAATATCCGTCTACTCTCCCTTCTCACTCTCCTTCGCTAGCTCACCCTCTCTCATCATGGCCTTTCTTCCAATTCTGCTCTCCAGCCTCCTTTCCAATCTCTAATCCCTCCCCTCATTCCTTTCATATCCCTTTCCCCTCTAGTCCCGATCGCCCTTCAAATTTGCCATCTCCTCACACCTCCTCTTTTTATCTTGCTTCTTTCCTTCCCCATTCTTTGGTTCTCTCTTTTCTCCTTCCCTACTATCTCGTTTGCTTTCTCCTCTCCTTTTCTCCCACCTTCCCTCCCCAGTCTCTTGTTCCATCTTTTCCTCTTAACCTTCCATTTTCCCTCCCTCCTCCTTACCCCAAGTTACTGATTTTTATTCCTTTCCATCCTTCTCATCCTCTTCCTCCCACGATCTTTTTCCCCTACCTTAGCTCAGGGCTGCTGCGGCTGCCTCCTCTTGCGGCAGGTGGGCCCAGGGGAGCCGGTAGCTGCAGGTCAGGGCAGGCCCTGCAGAAGGAGCCGGCAGCTGCGGGCCGGTGGGAAGTGGCAAGTCGCTGCCACTGAAGAGGAGCCAGCTGGAGTGGGCCCACTCGAGAGCTGTAGCAGGCCCGTGGGAGGAAACCAGCTGCTGTGGACCAGAGTAGGCCCTGCTGAAGAGGAACCAGCCGCTGCAGGCCAGAGAGGGCCAGCTGGAGGGCAGTGGGGGATGCCAATCGCTGAGGCAGGACCCACTCAAGATGAGCCAGCAGCTGCTGGCTGGAAAGAGCCCTCTAAAAAAGGAGCTGCAGCCTGGAACAAGTGACAGTCAGGGGTAAGGAGGTTTGCCATGATGTACATATATATATATATATATATATATATACACACACATACATATATATATATATACACACACACACACCACAAGTAAAAGAGAACAGCCCTGCTCCAGCCTAATGATGGTTCCCATCTTTTATTTCATATCATTACCAGCATATCTGTCCCCTGCACCAACCTGCCCTCCGGTGACCCTCTGCTGTTGAACACTTACCCTATAAATCAGTTTCTGCAACTTGATCTCTGACCTGGGGAGACATCCCCTGCTCCTTTGGGGGTTGCAGCTCAATTGAAACCTTCCTGTAACTGGAACCTATAGCACCTGGCTCTTTCATTTTCACATGCTCTGGGGTTCAGCCCATTTTTTTTTAACCCTCTCCCGACTAGCCTGGCCAAAGGCGGCGACGCTCCTCCGTCTTGTGTGTCGCGGGCCTACGGCTCTCATCCTTTAGCCATGGCTGGACTCCCATCTCTGGTGGGCACCGCCCATGCCGCATTCCCTTGACCCAATGAGCAGGAGCCAGGTCCGGGGGATCAAAGCTAAGGTCTCCCGCACCACTCCAACGTCTTCAACCTTGTGGCAGCGTGTTTTATCCAAACTTCCCAACACCAGTAGCAAAGATGTGCTGGAACATCAGAAATCCGAGAGGTGCCGCACCGAGCGTTGTATCTGTCCTCATCAAGGAGTCACAGAGTCCTTGAGCAACTGTGGACCGATACAATATGTGGGTTATAAAAGGCATTCTTGGGTCTCTCTGACTGGAAGCCGGCTAGGACTATCAAATATTGGATGATTGGCAATCTCAACTGGGCACCCCTGCGAGAGAGGACACTACTGCTTCTATCAGTCATTTCTACAACACTACTAGACATGCATAGCTCGGTACAAATGCACATAAGAGAAAGTCCATGCTCCACAGAGCTTACAGTCTAGTCAAGACAAACAATCAGGATGAAAGAGACTTTGGGTGTTTCATTTATTAAGAAAATGGTTAAATCAACAAGGCTGTGATCAAAGGGAAAGAGGGGTTAACATTTAGTCTCAGTTTTAAGGGTGGATTTGAGTAAAGGCCAGAGAAGGAGCATGACGCATTTGTGCAGAGAGTCTATTCCAAGTGTATGGCGCAATAAGGTGGATAGCGTGGAGCCGGGAATCGGCAGAGGAGAAGGGCACAGATAAGAGTGACTTGCCGGATGAGTGAAGTTCACGAGAAAGGAGTATAGAAAGAGATAAGAGGAGAGGTAGTGAGGCCCTGAGAGAGGACACATGTGCACCCCTCAGATTGTTTTTAGTGCACTGCTGGCAGAAACAGACATGATCCATCTTGCATGTTTTGGAGAGGGGGGTTTGGGGGGGGAGAGACTGATATGCATGAACTGGAAGAAAGACCTCGAGGTGATATTGTCTGATATTCTGAAGACGGCAAAGCACTGCGACAAGGCGGTGGCTAAGGCCAGAAGGATGCTGGATTGCATCAAAAGAGGCATCACCGGCCGAGATGATGATGCCTCTCTGTACAGGTCACTGGTGAGGCCTCGCCCAGGGCTGGTGCTTCCATTAGGATAACTAGGTCGCCTAGAGCACCAAAACCCTGCCAGTACGAGGCCCTGAGGGGTGCTGTGCCACCGCTAATAGCGCTAAAGAAGGAAGCTCTGTTCTGTAGCCACTTCTGCTGGTAGGAGAGAGTAGTGTGCTAGAGGTAAGTGGGGGGAGGGGGATGCATCACCGAAGATTCGCCTAGGGCACCAAATACTCTTGCACCAGCCCTGGCCTCACCTGGAGCACCTTGATCCTTTCTGGAGACCGTATCGGGTTAGAACAGAATAGAAGTGGGACAGAAAAAGGCGACCAAAACGGTGAGGGGGGGGGGGTCTGGATGGAAAGCCATACGAGATGAGACTGAAGGACCTTTATCTGTATACCCTGGAGGACAAGAAGAGGCGGGGGAGATGTGATACAGACCTTCAGATCCTGAAAGGAACTGCTGATGCACAAACTCGAGCCTTTTCTGATGGAAAGGAAGCTGTAAAACTAGGGTTGGGGGGGTCACGATATGAAACTCCAAGGGGGAAGACTCAGGTACAATGCCAGGAAATATTTCTTCATGGAAAGGGTGGTGGAGGCCTGGAATCCCCTCGAGGAAGAGGAATGGTAAAGAATCCAAAAGGGCATAGGATGAACAGAGGACCCCCTGCTGGCTAGAAATGGAAAAGAAGAAATGGGGTAACTTTTCTATTTTACACACAGAGTGGCAGTTGCTAACACCCCCCCCCCCCAATACAAATAAATAAATAAGAGAAAAATAATTTGAAAACCTTGCTGGGCAGACTGGATGGCCCCTTTTGGCCTTTACCTGCCGTCTTTCCCTAAGTTACCATGCGTGGTGGGGGTCCTAAGGAGGGAGAGGCCAAATTCCTTTCTATCCTCTGATGGCATGGGCATGCAGGAATGCCTCCTCGCTTCTGGGAAACCTTCCCTTCCGGCCCTGGCCAGCGCCGTGGCTCCACCAGTACAGGGCTCATTTACTGGAATAAATATGGAAATCGGGCTCAGCCAGGCAGGCTGAAATACCTTTCCTGACTCCCGGGCTCTCAGGGGACGACAGCCCTGCTGCTCTCTGTAAATGTTGATTTCTGAGGCACTGAACGACTGCCTGGATGGCTAATGAGGCCAGTGCTTCATGACTACTAATTATAAATGACCAAAAAAAAAAAAGAGAGAGAGACTGGACCGGAGGCTGGGGGAGGGGAGGGGAGGGAGAACCAGAGGAATGAATTGCTTCCCCTCCCCCCCCTTAGGTTCCCGATGACAAAGTGCAAAAAATAATCTGGCGGCCTTCACGGCTGAGGTTCCTCTCCCAGCTAGGATCGCAGGGGCAGGCCAGAGACTCCAGTGCCGGCACTGCACCCCCTTCCCCGCCGTTTATCAACCCGACTGCATCGGGGGGGGGGATCCCACCCCACCCCCTTTTCCGGATCTCTCCCATTGCATGAGCACGGTGGGGGAGGGTTGGGAAACAGGTTAGGTGGAGGAACGAGCCTCCTGCTTTTATTCTGCCCGACCAATTCCCATGGAAACTGAAGCACCTGGAAAGAAATTTCCTTCTGCCGAGTCCTCTGTAACGTGCCCTCCCTCCCCCCTCGTCTTTCTGCTTGCTGGTTCCCTCCGCCGTCGCCGGGTTCAGGCTGAAACTGATTATTACCTATCCATCATACACACTCTTCATGCCCCTAATGATATCCCGGCAGAGCAACGTGACAGGTAAAAAGATTATGCAACGGCAAAAAAAAAAAATATGTAGACACACCAAGGCTTCAATCTGAAAAGCAATAAAAGAGATGTCGGTAAGAAACCCAGGGCAGGCAGAGGCTTCCAGTTACTGCATTCGTTACAGGTCCCGCGATCTAACCTGGATATTACCACTTGGGTTTTATTTATGGACCGGTGAGGCCAATTCATGCAGGAAATCAAATAATGAAAAGCCAGAAAGGACTAGTTCAGCCAGGCCAATTTTGTTTAAAACGCACTGCTTTACTTTTTTTTTTTTTTTAATGCATCGCTGAAGTATGAAGAATATTTCCGAGGTAAGAGGAGCACCCGTGGAGAGGGGCCCAGGAGCCTTGACAGTCAGGGTGGGCCCTACGTTACTGCAGACCATGAGCAGAGCTTTTTTTTTTATTATTATTATTATTAAATCTGGAAAGAGGCGCTGGCTTCGAACGCAGACCCTGCTTGGACAGTGGGGGTGGGGCACCGTCCAGCCCCCTCCCCGGCCACAGATTCTACGCGATGTTACGTACTGCAAACGTGAGGCCGCTTCCCGGAAGGAACACCAGCACGCGGCCCAAGCAGCACGAGGCGGGAGAAACAAGAAAGCGAAATGCCTTTCCTCTCCTGCCCTGCAAACCACAAAAGGATCAGAGCTGCAATATTCCAATCACTAAACCAAAAGAAGAAGACTCCCCCCCCTACCTTTGTCATCTGGACATTTTGTAGCCGAACATAACAACCTCCCCCCACCCCTTTTCACAAAAACGATGGAACTCAGCAGCCCCTACATTAAGATCTCACGCGCACATACAAAACACAAAATTATGGGGACTCGGTGACCCCCAACATAAGACCTTCCTCCCCCCCCCAAAAAAAAAAGATGACGGAGGCTCAGCGGCTCTCGCTTTCCCCTCCCAGGGCCTCTCTATCTCTCGCCTCCCTCTTCCCAGCAGACAGGCCAATCCCCTCTCCCCAGGGATCTCTTTTCTCCCCCACTTCTCAGACTCTGACACAGGGAGAGGGAGGGGGAGCAGAGGTGGCACCGAATGCATGTTTTTTGTTTTTGAGAGGGGGGCAATTCAAGCAGGAGGAGGAAAAGGTACCAGTACTCGATACCCACACGATCTCCCTGAAAAAAAAAGTCCTAAGAGAGGGCTGTCATCTGCATTAATACACACGTGTGGATGCATGCTACGCCTTTTCTTATTATTATTTTTTTTTTTATTGACCCGACCCATTCACTCCTGCTCCTTTGGACTTCCAGCTTAATTGGAACCAAGAGTCTCAAGCTACTACTCCCCAGGGCTATTCCAAGTCACTTAGCTGCGCAGTCAATGCAGCGAGAGCTCTCAGCTGGGGACTACAGGCACCAGGGCTCCTTCCAAAACCCTGCAACCATGACCCCTGAATCCAGCCACTAAGTGTCACCTGCCCCAAATTCAAACCCAGATGCCTACAGATAGCGGGGCTCAGCACTTCCACTCACCCACCCACCGGGCTGACCCATGCTTTGTGTTTTGTTTTACTTATTATTGGGCCGATACAGTAAAGTCTGCAGGAGAGCGGGCCCGCTCTCCCGGTGCACGCACCGGCCACTTGCCGGTGCGCGAAATGCAGTATTTAAATTAGGCCCGGCGGTAGATCCGGGCAAAAGGAGGCGCTAGGGACACTAGCGCGTCCCTAGCACCTCCTTTTTGACAGGAGTGGCGGCTGTCAGCGGGTTTGACAGCTGACGCTCAATTTTGCCGGCATCGATTCTCAAGCCCACTGACAGCCACGGGCTCCGAAACCGGACGCCGGCAAAATTGAGCGTCCGGTTTTCGGACCGACAGCCGCGGGCCAAATTCAATTTTTTTTTTTTTTTTACTTTTCTTACTCTTCAGGACCTCCGACTTAATATCGCCATGATATTAAGTCGGAGGGTTCACAGAAAAGCAGTTTTTACTGCTTTTCTGCGCGCTTTCCCGTGCCGGAAGAAATTAGCGCTGACCTTTGGGTCGGCCTTAATTTCTGAAAGTAAAATGTGCGGCTTGGCTGCACATTTTACTTTCTGTATCCCGCGCGCATACCTAATAGGGCCCTCAACATGCACACTGAGAGGAACCGGTCCGGAGTCTGGGGGTGCACGGCACCATGCGCCGATCACACTGAGAGGAACCGGTCCGGAGTCTGGGGGTGCACGGCACCAAGCGCCGATCACACTGAGAGGAACCGGTCCGGAGTCTGGGGGTGCACGGCACCAAGCGCCGATCACACTGAGAGGAACCGGTCCGGAGTCTGGGGGTGCACGGCACCATGCGCCGATCACACTGAGAGGAACCGGTCCGGAGTCTGGGGGTGCACGGCACCAAGCGCCGATCACACTGAGAGGAACCGGTCCGGAGTCTGGGGGTGCACGGCACCATGCGCCGATCACACTGAGAGGAACCGGTCCGGAGTCTGGGGGTGCACGGCACCAAGCGCCGATCACACTGAGAGGAACCGGTCCGGAGTCTGGGGGTGCACGGCACCAAGCGCCGATCACACTGAGAGGAACCGGTCCGGAGTCTGGGGGTGCACGGCACCATGCGCCGATCACACTGAGAGGAACCGGTCCGGAGTCTGGGGGTGCACGGCACCATGCGCCGATCACACTGAGAGGAACCGGTCCGGAGTCTGGGGGTGCACGGCACCATGCGCCGATCACACTGAGAGGAACCGGTCCGGAGTCTGGGGGTGCACGGCACCAAGCGCCGATCACACTGAGAGGAACCGGTCCGGAGTCTGGGGGTGCACGGCACCATGCGCCGATCACACTGAGAGGAACCGGTCCGGAGTCTGGGGGTGCACGGCACCAAGCGCCGATCACACTGAGAGGAACCGGTCCGGAGTCTTCAGGTTGCTAATGGCACCAAGAGGATTGTGCTCGGAGTAGGCAGGGGGGCGCTGCACTGTAGGGGGAACCTCAGCACTGACGTCTCAGACCTCAGGGTCTTTCCTGCTCTGCCTTTTTCTCTTTCCCAAGAGGAGACTTCTTTCATTCTTTTCTTTGCTTCCTTTTCTATGTTATTTTCTCTCCCCCCCCCCCCCCCCCCCCCCCATCTTTATTTGTCTCCAAATGGGGCGGCTGCCCGTGCCCTAGAAAGCATCCCAGAGTCTGACCCCTCCCCACTTTCAGGCTGCAGCCTCTCCATTTAAGCAGCTCAACCTGGCGTCTTCCACATGTCAAGTGGTAACAAGGCTCCTGCTGTTTTTACAAGCCCTGTGCTCGGAGCAGATAAAACTGAACATCCCCTATCTCTGCTCTCCAAGTCCCACTTATCAGCGCGGAGGGGAAACAATGCCCTGCTTGATAGGTGCAGCTCGGTGCCAGTTAGCGGAAGCCAAATTTCTTCCAAGCTGTCCATTAGCATGATGAAGGCGCTAATAATAGGCGCATATGTTTCTTATCTTTTTTTTCCCCCCCCCCCTTCCACTGGCAACCGCTAATGACTTTCTGGTGTTCCTTTAAATAATGGGACCTAATTACCCTACACAATGCCACAGGCAGACAATATCAAGACGAGCAGGCAGGCTGGGAGATGGCTAATTACAACCAGGGCCCAGTTTCAACAAACAAGTTTGTTTGGGAGAGGAGCGAGTGGGAAAGCAGGGCACATTCATTCCCTGGCCCACCCGCTGCCAGGAGATTAAAGGGACAGGGTACAGAGGGGGAAGGGAAGCTGGCATGAGCGAATGCTAGTAGGTGGCACGCCTGGACAGGCCTTGCGCCGGGGAAGCGGCGGCTCGAGCGCAGACTTCTCCCGGCTGCCTCAGCCTTTTGCGTGAGATAACAAGCCGCAGGCTGAGGGATGGGTTCCCTTCTTGGTTTCTTTAGGCGGAGCGTGAGAACCCGTACACTACCAGGTGGGAAGGGGGGAGGGGGTTAATGCCATGCCACCCAACCCCCATTGGGGGACACGATGATACGACCACCTCGCCAAAGGAAGAGAATTAAACCACCTGCTAAAAAAAAAAAAAAAAAAAAAAAATCAAACAAAATGAAGCGAGTCCAACAGACCCTTCAGTATAAACGAAGGATTATTTCATAGAATTGGCTACCACACCCACGTGCGGAGATTCCCCTGGCATCCCCAGTACATGGGCCTCGGGGAGAGGAGAGTACCATCTCCTACAGTATCCCCCGGGAGGTGGTCTGGGATGGGGAGCTTCTGTCTGCTCAAAGGCAGGCAGAGGGGGAGATCGACGCAGCACGGTTGAGGTAGCAGCCTAAGCAGAAGACGTTTTCTGTTCCTCTAATTTTAGGAGGGGGGGGGGGGCTAGGCCTTACGGCCTAGTGTTCCCAGGACTGGGAAGCAGGCGGTGTTTTGCAGTTTGTTGAGGATTTTGGGCTTTTACTTTTCGGTGTTTTTCCCCCCGGTCTTGTCCCGAGGAGGAAAGGATGGAGGTGGAGGGTGGGATCACTTCAGGAATCCTACACCAAGGAATACATTCACAGATAAGAGTTGCTCTTTGAGAATAACTTCAGGACATGGAGATAAGCAAATCAAAGTGTGTACAGCGCCAGTTGAGTTATTTTAGAAGATCTGCAGTAAACCACAGCCAAAGTGGTCCGTCCATTTATTCTGGTACCTACATCTAGTCAGCAGCATACGCCCATTGGAGAGTTTTCCTCAAATGCCTTGGGCCCCAGTTGTCAATCCTCCTCCACTTTCAGAGAATCTACGCCCCAGGGCTGTCGGACTGTATAGGGACTTAGTCCCGGTAACGAGTATGTCCCCCGTCCTTTGAGGATAATACCGGAAGAGGGACTACGCACACGTTCTACTGACTTTTCATGTTAATTCTCTTGGCTTAAGTCCGTGCTGGGTATTCTTAAGATGACCAGAGAGGTCCATCAAGGTACGGGCTGAAGCAATTCTGGCTCCCCCCCCCCCCCCATTGCGTCTTATCTTAAAAGAAATCAGAACTACTGTACAAATCTACGGTGATGCAATGCGGCAGGGTGGGAGCGGGTGAGGGTTTTATGGACAGGATGACAGGCAACAGTTATTCACTTTTTCAAATAGTCCTAGGATTCGGGGACACTCCATGAAACTGGAAACTTATTTAAAAGTAACTTGAAAAAAAAGTATTCGTCAATGCGCAATTAAGCTGCGGAATTTGCTGCTGGAGGATGTGGTCAAGGCTTGCAGTATGGCTGGGTTTAAAAAAGGTTTGCACAAGTTTCTGGAGGACAAGTGATACACATTGCCAGAATTATTGGCAATGTGAAATACTGTAGGAGAGTCTATAGAAAACTCCCTCAGGCTACTTTTAAAGTACTGGGCACAGCTGTCTCACCCAGTCCTCCTTAAAATGCAGACTCACAGGGAATCCTGGGTGAAGGGAGGAGCCCCCTCACCAGAGTTTAAGATCTCAGGACCTGGAAGGGTTAGACAGGCCCTGGGGAGCAGGCAGAGACCTACCCTACACTTAGGCCTGGTATGGTTAAGGACTGTGTGTGTTACCTGAAGTTAAGGGGGAGCTACACTTCTTTGTTTAATTATAGTTTTCTTACTGTAAATAAACTGTACCTAAGGAACAGCCAGATCTGTTATTTCCCTCGGCTGTTTCCCTGAGCCACAATTGGGCACGTTACCACGTATGGTGGTAGCACTGGGATCTCTTGCCTAAGTGGGAAGCACAGGCTAAGAGTCCACACCTGCAGCAGTAGGAAAAAAAAGCCCAACCTTTCAGAGTTCTTTTTTCCTATTTTTTTCTGGGGCCTCCCACCTTCCCGTACAGGCCAGCCTTCGCACAACAGGGCAAGGGGGCTAGCCCCACCTGTCTAGTCAGGGGTCAAGCAGTGAGTAAATGCCGGATAGGCCTTTTTTTTTTTTTTTTCCCCCTTTCCTTTCCCCGGAGACATACCTAGTTTGGAGGCAGCTCAACAAGCAGGGAAGATGGAGCCCACGTGATCCAGGTCCTTGCTACTGGGCAGCAATAATTTCGGAAGGCCCTGCAAATGCAAACTGATCGGCAGCCGGCATTGCGAGAGCAGGTGGTGCAGCAGCACACGGTGTAAACTCAGAAAGCACAAGCTTTGCAAACCGCCGAAACTACTATATCTCCCGTGTCACCGACACTACTCAAGGTGACCCCAGGAGAAGAACCCGATTTTTTTCCTAAAAAGCTGAACGCACAGCACAACTAAAAGGCTGGTCAGAGGACAGGTGGGCTACCGATTTGGGGAATCTAGTCGCCGTAAGTAGTTAAGATGCCTTCCAAACTGCCAGTCAAGGCCGCCATTCTAGAGAGAGCGGGACTCGCCCCAGAAGCCTATCGACAGTGACTTCATCAGGGAGTTCTGAAGGCTGGAGAAAACCCAAGGAACCTATTTCACAGACCTAAAAATGTCACTTGGAAGTGGCTGCATTTGAGTGGGAAGACTGGGATGGAGGTAGCCAAAGTGGTTCTGCTGGAACAGTTCCTAGACAGCCTTGAATGGCCTATGCAGCAGGAGGTCTTCCGACACCCAAATCTTATGCTTGAAAAGGCGCTGGAAGTAGCGGAGGCCTACTGTCAGGCCCAGTCATGCCTGAATCAACACGGTTCCCAGCCAAGTCATTCCACATGGATAGAGGAGAGTGGAGTCCTAAGAGTCAAGAGGTCTCAGCAACTAATAATGCAGATCCGGCAGGACTTTTCACCTCACCTGCAAAACTCATGTTTCAGCTGTGGAGAAAGGGGTCATTTTGCCAGATACTGTCCCCGCATAATTTCGTGGATGTCCCCAGCCAGGGAGTCTCTACTTTGGATGAGGTTCCAACCCAGGCATTATTGGCCTCTGAGAGTATGAAAACGCTCGTACGAAGAGATTTAGTGAAGCGGGTCCAGATTGGCATGCATCCATGGGGACCAATAAACACATCCAACAAGCGTGGTACAACTAAAGACCCCAGTCAGCCAAGACCAAAGTGAGGTGGGAGTTCTTCCTTGGCTACCCTACGTGGTGATTGGCCGACTTAGTCCAAGAGAAGGATGGTCAAGAACATCCTGTGGCATACATTAACTGGAAGTAGATGCCACAGGAAAGGCAGTACTCAGTAGTGAAGAAAGAGGCCTTCTAAGTCAAGGGGGCCTTAGAGGCCTTGCGCTACTACCTGCTGGGATGACAGTTCACACTCATAACGGACCACTAACCACTCCTATGGATAAATAGAAATAAGGAGTCCAATGTGAGGATGATGAGGTGGTTCTTGGCCCCACAGCCCTTCAACTATCGAATATGACATAGGGCAAGAAATAAAAATGCCAATGCAGATTTCCTGTCCAGAGAGGTGTCCATTGTACAGGCAAGCACTTACCTCGACAAGGTTGAGCTGAGGGGGAGGGTATGTGAGTGGGTATATAGACACCTCCTCAGACTACCTTAAAAGTCCAGGCAGAGATATCTCATCTGGTCCTCCTTAAAATCCAGACCCACAGGAAATCCTGGGTGAAGGGAGAAGCCCCTCACCAGAGTTTAAGAATTCAGGACCTGAAAGGGTTAGACAGGCCCCGAGGAGAAGGCACCTGCCTACCCTATGTTAAGTTCTGCTACGTTTAAGGACTGTGTGTTACCTGAAGTTAAGGTGAGCTGCACTGTTTGTTTAATTTTGTTTTTCTCACTGTAAATAAACTACACCTAAGGAACAACCAGATCTGTTACTTCCCTTGGCTGTTTTCCTAAGCTACAGTTGGGCACGTTACCACAAATACCATGATCATGTGTCCCCTGTCCTCAGGAACCTTCACTGGCTTTCCGTTGTGGCCCATGGGAAATTCAAAACGGACATTGATTTATCGGCTTTTGTTGGGAGAGGGGCCTTTTCATTTATGTTAGAAACTATTATGTACTCCCTACTCATTCACCATGCTCCTCTCAAGCTAATCGGTAAGACCTCCCCTCTGCAAATGCTATTCATTTGCAAAAGACGTGGACGTCCGCTTTTTCTGAGGTAGCTTGTAGTCTCTGGCACAGCCTGCTGCATGAGATCAGATTATTAAAGGAGTATTCCATCTTATTTTAGCAGTCTATTATTTCACTGTCCTTATATTTTGGGTGGATTTGATCAGAGATGATGTATTCTTGGGTATTTGGCTTGGAGATCATCTACATTTTTCCAGTGGTTGAATTTATTATTTGGAGACTGTATCTTTCATGTCATTTTATGATTATTATTTGTTTTCTTTTATTGTTATCTTTGGCTCTGGTTCTTCAAATGTATTCATTACTGTTATGCGATTATTTGTCTATTTTATTGTATTTATTTATTGTTTTATTTATTTGGTGCGTTTATTACTTTTTTTGTAATTTTAAAATTAATTGCAGCTTTCCTCCTCTGTGCCAGCTGATGAAAGGGCAGTCATACATTACCTCCTCCATCAGACTTTGGGCCTATGAAGGAGGACACAAGCAAACTCCCTCCTTCTTCTGGTCTGTGTGGGATCCATGCAACCTTGACGTGAAGCATCTTTATTTTTCTGCCGTATGTGGGCTGGTGCAAGGATATTAGGCACCTTATGTGAACCTTCAACCTTACCCCTTTCCCAGTTCACTTTCAGACACATAGCCCCTTCCACCACCAATATTGAGATAATTAAAATCAATAATCATTATAACCTAACTGCCACTTCTCACAGAACAAGCCTGTAAAACACATAGAGCCTGATTCGTCAAGGTAGTTTCCCAAAGACACAGAATGGGAGAAAAGCCTTGGGGGTAGATTTTAAAACCTACGCGTGGGCGTACATGTGCGCACAGGTGCGCGCATGTTATAAAATCGAGGGTCAGCGCGCACAAGGGGGTGCCCATTCATTTAATAAAATTTATTAATCGCCTAACACTGGAAGGCCTAGGCGATGTACAAAATATACGTTAGTGCAACTTCCGCGCACCGACGCCCGCGGCCTTCCCCCGGTTCCCTCCCAGGCCGCTCCAATTTAGGATCAGCCTGGGAGGGAACTTCCCTGCCCCCTAATCTAACCTACCCACCCCTTAGCCCTATCCTAACCCCCCTCCCCAAAAAAGTTATCTTACCTTTTGCGCCTGCTTGAAGCAGCACCCTGCCGGCACGCGATCCCTCGGCACAGCGGGAAAGGGCCCGGCGACGCGCGTAAAGCCCCGGGACGCGTCTGAGTTCCAGGGCTTCAGGGGAGGGGCGGGGCCGAGCTAGAGGTCCCCGGCACAGCGGCAAACGGCCGCTGTGCCGAGGGATCGCGTGCCGGCAGGGTGCTGACTCGTGCAACCTGCGCCTACTTCAAGCAGGCGCAAAAGGTAAGATATGCCCGGCTCGCGTAACCCCACTTACACGCGTAGGGCTTTGAAAATCTGGCCCTTAGTGAATCAGACAACTAACCGGATATCATATTTTTAAAAATTAAACCTTGTTTCATACGTACATACGCGCGCACACACACACACATAAATTTAATAGGAATATGTTTCAGAAATCGTTGCAATGTCTGATGAATTTGTCATCTGTGATTTTTGACGGTAGAATGCAAAAAAAAAAAAAAAAAAGGAATATATAATTTTATAAATTAAAAGAAATCCATAGTACACTGGCTGAAGTTTATCTCTAAAATAGCTGGATGGGCTGTACTAGAATAGAAAAATAAATTCAAATTCTGTTTGTCACCTCAATAAAAGTGACAACTCCATTATTTATTTATTTTATTTATTTAACAGTTTTATATACCGAAATTCTTGTAAGGGTTTACAAATCAGTTCGGTTTACATTGAACAGAAACAGTGCTTCAGTAAATGAAAGCAATTACATTGTGAAGTAACACAAAAACATGCAAAAAAGCTCTCTCACAACCTATACAGCAAACCTGCCATACCAAAATATCACTATCTATCAGAAGGCAAACAGCAACAGCCCTATATGAAAAGGCAACACTGCAAATATTCCACTAGGCCCTAAACGCATACACTTCCTACTGAGGAAACAGAACGAGCCGGACTGCTACAGACCCTTTCACAGAAACTACACACTAGCAGAATATCTCAGCTCGGTCACACAGAGAACATAGAACAAGTGACCATAAATTAGAAATAGAAATATGCAGACAAAAACTGAATTCTGCCTTGCCCTGCTGTCCACTCCACTCCACCCTTACCCCTTCTGTTTCCTGCAGACTGGATTAGGAAGCAGAGTGGCTATTCTTTTGCTGTCCAGAATGCTCCAGGCTCACCCACTTCTCTCATTTTCCTGAATGACAGGAGGAGAAGGGCTGGATTAGGAGAGCAGAGAAGGCTCTTCTTTGCTCTGCTCTGTGCATTGTTCGCTCCAGGCTCACTCCCACCTCTCCCTATTCTCTGCACACTGCCTGGGAGGGAAAGGAAGCAGGAAACAGAGAGATGTTTTCTGCTGCCTGAGATTCAGAACACTGGCCAGTAAAGTCTTTGGGACACACCCCTGTGTGGTCATGCAGTGCGTCCCTACTACGCATGGTTCAGGGCAGCTTCCCATTTTGCCCAGCAGTCAAAGTGGCCCTGATGCCATGAATCAAAGAGCCATACAAAACTCATGTTAAGGCTTTAAGGCCTTAACATGAAAGAATTAATTTGCTTACTCTCAGGTTAGCCACACTGAACAACTATTTAAATGCTTCTCGGGAATTGTTTTTAGACCTATTTGCTGTAATTTTTTAAAGAGAAGTTAAGCTGGAAGAAGTTTTTGCTAAAGCAGCTCAAAACGAATGTGGATTATGATAAACCAGTTTAGAGGTTTCATTACCACCAGAAACCGTTTAGCAACACCACGGGGAGACGGAAAGCTTTCTTCTACCGAGCATAAGCTTAAAAGGAAGCAGAGTACTGGACTCATTCTGCAACTGTTTATCTAAATTAGCACTGAACGACTAATTCAGCTGGAACCTAAATCAATCTTGTTCATGATATATATTGAATGTTTTAGTACATTAATTAAAGTCATACTTTGTTACGTCGCTGGAAACCAATGTAAGCCGGGACTCTTGAAGTCTGACCCTACACACACACTGACCTGATAAAGGAAGCATAGATCTCAGATGTATTTAATCAGTCCAATTAAAATATATTGCCTGCAACTTGTCTGTTGATTCTTATTTCTACTCTCTGGTTACCAGAACTTTTTTTTCAGCTTTATTCTTACCAGGAAGCAAAAGCTGTGTATGGAGAGAGCGTGTTTTTTTTGTGGAGCTAACCAGTGCAAATCAAGCAGGAAGGTGTATATGCATATCTTGCTGTGTGGGAGGGTGCGACCATCCAGTACGAACCACGGAGAGGAAAGATCACCAAAGAGTACCATAGGAGACCGAAAAGTGCTTCAACATCACGGACTAAGAACTGTAAACCATTTTGCTATTACTGTTGAAAAGTGGGGATATCAAATAAAAGAAGCATACGTATAATAAAACAGAAGCCAGCAATCAGCTTGCAATCTCTGCGATCTCAACACGGCTGTGGAATCATAGCCTGGCCCCTTAAAGATCTGGAAAAGTTGGATGTGAAAACAAGAACAAGTTCTCTGAGAGCATTTGGTGCACTGCTCTGATTTAAAACAAGAGCAAGTTCTCTGAGCGCATTTGGTGCGCTGCTCTGGTTTAAAACAAGAGCAAGGTCTCTGAGCGCATTTGGTGCGCTGCTCTGGTTTAAAACAAGAGCAAGGTCTCTGAGCGCATTTGGTGCGCTGCTCTGGTTTAAAACAAGAGCAAGGTCTCTGAGCGCATTTGGTGCGCTGCTCTGGTTTAAAACAAGAGCAAGGTCTCTGAGCGCATTTGGTGCGCTGCTCTGGTTTAAAACAAGAGCAAGGTCTCTGAGCGCATTTGGTGCACTGCTCTGGTTTAAAACAAGAGCAAGTTCTCTGAGCGCATTTGGTGCACTGCTCTGATTTAAAACAATAGCAAGGTCTCTGAGCGCATTTGGTGCACTGCTTTGGTTTAAAACAATAGCAAGGTCTCTGAGCGCATTTGGGGCACTGCTCTGGTTTAAAACAAGAGCAAGGTCTCTGAGCGCATTTGGGGCACTGCTCTGGTTTAAAACAAGAGCAAGTTCTCTGAGCGCATTTGGGGCACTGCTCTGGTTTAAAACAAGAGCAAGGTCTCTGAGCGCATTTGGGGCACTGCTCTGGTTTAAAACAAGAGCAAGGTCTCTGAGCGCATTTGGGGGCGGATTTTAAGAGCCCTGCTCGTGTAAATCCGCCCGGATTTACGCGAGCAGGGCGTTGCGCGCTGGTGCGCCTATTTTACATAGGCCTACCGGCACGCGCAGAGCCCCGGGACTCGCGTAAGTCCCGGGGTTTTTCGAGGGGGCGTGTCAGGGGCAGGGCCAATCGGCGTGCCATTTTTGGGGCGGGACGTGGCGTTTCGGGGGCGGGCCCGGGGGCGTGGTTTCGGCCCGGGCGGTCCGCGCCCTCCGGAACCGCCCCTGGGTTGCGTCTCGGCGCGCCAGTGGCCCGCTGGCGCGCGGGGATTTACTTCTCCCGCTGGGAGGCGTAAATCCCCCAACAAAGGTAGGGGGGGGGGGTCTAGATAGGGCCGGGAGGGGTGGGTTAGATAGAGGAAGGGAGGGGAAGGTGAGGGGAGGGCGAAAGCGAGTTCCCTCTAAGGCCGCTCCGATTTCGGAGCGGCCTTAGAGGGAATGGCGGCAGGCTGCGCGGCTCGGCGCGCGCCGGCTACACGAAATCGGCAGCCTTGCGCGCGCCGATCCAGGATTTTAGCGGATACGCACGGCTACGCGCGTATCTACTAAAATCCAGCGTACTTTTGTTTGCGCCTGATGCGCCAACAAAAGTACACGAAGGCGCGCTTTTTGGAAATCTACCCCTCGGTGCACTGCTCTGGTTTAAAACAAGAGCAAGTTCTCTTAGGGGTAGATTTTCAAAATGGGCGCCCTCGCGTACTTTTGTAGGCGCATCAGGCGCAAACAAAAGTACGCTGGATTTTAGTAGATACGCGCGTAGCCGCTAAAATCCTGGATCGGCGCGCTCAAGGCTACTGATTTCGTGTAGCCGGCGCGCACCGAGCCGCGCAGCCTACCTCCGTTCCCTCTGAGGCCGCTCCGAAATCGGAGCGGCCTCGGAGGGAATTCGCTAACGCCCTCCCCTCACCTTCCCCTCCCTTCCTCTACCTAACCCACCCCCCCGGCCCTGTCTAAACCCCCCCCTACCTTTGTTGGGGGATTTACGCCTCCCAGAGGGAGAAGTAAATCCCCGCGCACCAGCGGGCAGCTGGCGCGCCGAGACGCAACCCAGGGGCGGTTCCGGAGGGCGCGGCCACGCCCCCGGACCGGGCCGAAACCATGCCCCCCCGGCCCGCCCCCGAAATGCTGCATCCCGCCCCGAAAACGGCGCGCCGCTCGGCCCCGCCCCCCGACACGACCCTGACACGCCCTCCTCGGAAAACCCCGGGACTTACGCGAGTCCCGGGGCTCTGCGCGCGCCCTCAGGCCTATGTAAAATAGGCGCACCGGCGTGCAAGCCCTGCTCGCCTAAATCCGGGCGGATTTACGCGAGCAGGGCTCTTAAAATCCGCCCCTTAGCGCATTTGGTGCACTGCTCTGGTTTAAAACAAGAGCAAGGTCTCTGAGCGCATTTGGTGCACTGCTCTGGTTTAAAACAGGAGCGAGTTCTCTGAGCGCATTTGGTGCACTGCTCTGGTTTAAAACAAGAACAAGTTCTCTGAGCGCATTTGGTGCACTGCTCTGGTTTAAAACAAGAGCAAGGTCTCTGAGCGCATTTGGGGCACTGCTCTGGTTTAAAACAAGAGCAAGGTCTCTGAGCGCATTTGGGGCACTGCTCTGGTTTAAAACAAGAGCAAGGTCTCTGAGCGCATTTGGTGCACTGCTCTGGTTTAAAACAAGAACAAGTTCTCTGAGCGCATTTGGTGCACTGCTCTGGTTTAAAACAAGAGCAAGGTCTCTGAGCGCATTTGGTGCACTGCTCTGGTTTAAAACAAGAGCAAGTTCTCTTAGCGCATTTGATGCACTGCTCTGGTTTAAAACAGGAGCAAGGTCTCTGAGCGCATTTGGGGCACTGCTCTGGTTTAAAACAAGAGCAAGTTCTCTGAGCGCATTTGGGGCACTGCTCTGGTTTAAAACAGGAGCAAGTTCTCTGAGCGCATTTGGGGCACTGCTCTGGTTTAAAACAGGAGCAAGTTCTCTGAGCGCATTTGGGGCACTGCTCTGGTTTAAAACAGGAGCAAGGTCTCTGAGCACATTTGGGGCACTGCTCTGGTTTAAAACAGGAGCAAGTTCTCTGAGCGCATTTGGGGCACTGCTCTGGTTTAAAACAGGAGCAAGGTCTCTGAGCACATTTGGGGCACTGCTCTGGTTTAAAACAAGAGCAAGTTCTCTGAGCGCATTTGGGGCACTGCTCTGGTTTATAACAGGAGCAAGTTCTCTGAGCGCATTTGGGGCACTGCTCTGGTTTATAACAGGAGCAAGGTCTCTGAGCACATTTGGGGCACTGCTCTGGTTTAAAACAGGAGCAAGGTCTCTGAGCACATTTGGGGCACTGCTCTGGTTTAAAACAGGAGCAAGTTCTCTGAGCACATTTGGGGCACTGCTCTGGTTTACGGGGGAATCCGACCACTCCAGACTGCTAAGTGTTTTTCTGGCTCTAACGTTGTGCTGCTAATCCCAACCTGTTTCGCTTTCTGTGCTCTGCCTGTTGCTTAATAATTGAGGTTTGCTTAGAGTTATCTCTTGTTTCTTTGAAGTACCTTCCCCGTGCTTGGCCTTAGTTTCCAAGAAGCCTACTGAATCTGCTTCTTGGAAACTGAGCTTTGGGAGTTTATTCGTCTTTCCTCTTGTACCTGGCCATGCTTGCAAAAGCTCCTCTCTCTCCAGGGAGAAGTGGCCATTGAACTGAAGCCGGAAAGGTCAAGTTCTATGAACTTTTATTGCCTCTCTGCTCTGCCTCTGGAGTAACACTCAGGTTAGTCTGGGTCTGAAGGGCCTTTGCCAGCTAAAATCCCTCACCCGCCTCCTACTACACATAACCAATTGTCAACTAAATTAAGCAGTAAACAAGGTGTTTTGAAATTCTTTATCACAATACAAGTATTCTGTATCAAAACGAATTGGCATAATGACTAGGATTTGGTGTAATAACTGTGGTGATTTAGTATTAAGTCAGACCAGCTGAAGGCTTAGAGCTTGTCCCATCTGTCTGCAGCTCTTTACAGTGCATAAAGGAGTTGACTCATCTTAAGAGAATCAGCCTCGAATAAAGGAGCCAAAGAGGAATTAACTTCCATTAGACAAGCCTCCCCCCTGCTATATTACAGCATCCTGGAAGTTTGCCCCCATTCCCACTGAGGATTCAAATACCTGGCAGTAAATGGGTCACAGTGGGTTCTGTGTCAGAGACCCCCCACCCCCCCAAATGATAACAATACAAATTAAATGCCTTTCTCTGCACCGGGAAATGACAAAGCTCCAGAAATGGAAACTGAAGTGGTATCTGAAATGAAAGAAGACAACCCAGTGCACACACACACGCCAAAGTACTGTCAAAGGACCTCCGTACAGAAAGCTCCTTCTGCTGGATGACTCTGCTATCAAAGGCGTTAGCGTGAGGGCCCATTTTAAGGGATAGATAAAGGTTAATTACAGTCCACTTGGGGACCAATGACACGGGTCAAAGCACCACCTCTGAAGTATGGAGAGATTTCGGGAAAAGGGTGAAGAACGGCTTTGCTGAATAGAAAACTTCAGTGCGGCCCAAAACCTGGATAAAGAAGATATACAGGAGGCTGGGGCCATGTACGAAAGAGTTGTAAAAGGCTGTACAGTAAAGATGGCCTAATGTCTGTCCACGGCAGGAAAAAGGACCCCGAGAAAGTCAGATCATATGTAGGCAGACGTTTAAACTAGAAAACAGTGGTGGCAGATGTAAACCAATGGATTTGGGATGCTTGCCCCCGACTAAAAGGATGAAGACAGCGGAGAAAAATAATAAGGGAATTCAATTCGGTAGTCCACTCTTCAGGTAAAGGGTAGAGAAGGGAGAGCAGGAGAATCAGCCAAGGAGAAACAGCTGGAAAGCTCCGAGCACAAATGCTTGTAGTTCTGGCAGTAAAAATCCAGATGTGTAAGCCCAAACGGTGGGGGTGGGCTTAGATACTGCTGCTATTAAAGGAGCTGTGGTTCAGTGACTCTCATGATGGGGGCTACAGCCATCCCGGGATATAATCTGTGAGAGGACAGAAAAGGGGCAGGAGTAGCTCTTTATGTCAAAAATGATATCAAACTTAGTAAAGGGGAAAAATCAGCACAAACTGTGCATATATTAAGGGTGTCAGCAAGCCAGGCAAATGTGGAAGACCACTTAAACAGGTGGCAGCCCTGACCTCTCTAATCATTCACCCTCAGTCTTTAAAAAAAAAAAAGGCCACGTTGATAAACAGAATATAGCACCGTATGTTATATTATTTTATATTAAGCACTGTTTTTTTTCTGCAAATAAAAATGCCCATAGGCAGCTCAGAGAAATCTACATGATAAAAGAGAAATGAACGCCCCTGACGTCAGCTGGTGTTTCGGCCCTCCTGCATCAGGGGGACTGATCGCAAGCAGAGTGCCCTTTTTTTTTTTTTTTTGCAAACGATCGCTCCATCTGGATCCATGGATCTGCAACAAGTTTGACTGTGTGTGATACATCTTGACTGAGGACAGCGCACTGCAGATTAGTTGTATAAAATCAATGTCAAGGCAACTGCAATGCGGGGGGCATGAGGAAAGGAAGAGGCACCCTGGGCCATCCCAAAAAGAAGCAGTGGCAGTCCTTGTACACTGATTGCGGTCTGCGGACAGTGGAACTGGACGGGAAGGAAGGGGAAAGGTGGCGTTGGTTGGAGACTTTGAACGTGCCAGATGTGGACTGGAATGTCCCCCTCCTGCAGAACTGGTACGTAGAGAGATACTGTGGATGCCCTTAAATGTGACTCCGCTCAAACAAATGGAAATGAAACCCACAGGGAGAGGGGCGGTGCTGGACCTGGCACTCACACATGGGAGTCGGTGCCTCTGACATCCAGGCAGATCGAGCTGAGCACCAGCGATCGGATGGTACGGTTCAATGTAGCGGCCAAGGCGAGGAGAAGCCACATGAAGCTCAAAGCCCCTGTATCTCAAAAATGCCGACTTTGGTGAAATAGGGTGGTCCCTTGAAACGGAGCTGGCAGGCTGGGAGAAGTTAAGTGAAGAACAGTGGGTCAAACTAAAAGGATTTAGAATAAATAACGGCGGCAAAACTTTTATGCAAAAAAGAAAGTAAACAGAGAAAAAGAAGGAAGACGCGGTTCTTCAAAAGGTGGCTGAGAAATGAAGGCAAACGGATAAAGGATCTTAGAATGAGGAACACAGGGGGGGATCCTTAGTACAGCTGAGAGCAATAAGGAAAGAAATCAGGATGGCAAAAGTGCAGCTGGAAGAAGGGAGTGCTAAAAAGGAAAAGCAAGGTGACAAAACATATTTTAGATGTCAGAGAGAGGAGGAAGAATTCTATGACTAAAATTTAAGGAGGAGCAATGTGTGAAGGGAGAGGAGGAAAATGCAGAGAATGCTAAAACCTTCAATGCAGTGTTCATTACAGAAGACCTTGGAGGAGGTCCACTGCTGGCCGGCAAGGGTGCATACGAGAGGGCACACAATTTGCAGAAGAGAGCAGGTGTGGAGCTAAGAAAACTGAAAAGTGGACACAGCCATGAGGCTGAATGAGATACATCCTCGGACAGAGAGGCTCTTGAGGGGCTGCTGAAGGAATTATTCAATATTTCTTTATGTATTAGGCTTATATATCGTTATTCTGGTGGTCAGTCAATAAGATTAACAATAAAACAATAAATCAATAAATTAAAAATAAAAACAAGTTAAAATAATAAAACAGTTTGCAGTATAAAAGAGCAATAAGGAAAGAAATAGATCCTTGCAACAGGTGCAGACCATAAAACTGGAGAAGGGAAGTTGTGGGCTTGCCTCACAAAAAGTGGTCACGTCAAACAACCCACACTCAAAAGTTTTTTTTGGCTATATGTTGCCCTATAAATTTTCTTCTTTTTAATCAATTCACCAATAATAATTTTATAAATATTTTAAAAATTTACTTTTACTACATTTTTTCACACTTACATGTCATCTCAATGAGACTTCTAAAAAATGTTTAAAGGTGTAGAGTGATGCTTCATAAAACTTCAGGGCACCCTCCCGGTGTACCTTACTTGATTTTTTGTTTAATCATAAGCACCACCGTCCACCTTATAATCCTTTTATTGTTTTCTCAAAAAACTTTTTTTTTGTTATTTTGTATGTGTTCAAAAATACATCTTTAGATGAAAGTGTGAAAAACTCACAACAGAGGATCACAACGTCGCCCAACAAACATTCAATAATGGAGCGTAATCCAGAATGTCACTTAGCTTAAATTTAAATCCTCAGGCTTCAGTGTAACCATTTTTTGAGAGGAGCATTGAGCAGCGCTTCGCCAGCTTTTTTATGGATTTAAGTAACAAACGAGGTTGAGCTGGGATGTGCAGCGGCTAAGTGGCTTCCCCTGACGAAGAAGCAATTCGAAACTGGGCCTTGTTGGGGTAAAGGTCGCCAACACTTTCGGAGGGTCAAGCCCACACCCATCACACATCACAATAGGATTCCAAGTGTCCTTTTTGCAGGGATTTCTGGTTGACATCACAGCAGTGCATGTAAATGTAATGTAAGGGATATTTTTACCTCAGAATACTGTACGTTGATATTTTTCATGTAAAATATAAATACATAACTCTTCACTGTGTGTGTGGATGGTGTGTGTGTGTGTGGGGGCGTTGTGTAAGGCTGTAAGGTCATCTGGGGCACCTAATACCCCTGCAACCAGCCATGGGGGAGGGGGGATGGTGTCAGTTTTTAAAATTTGTATCACTGAAGGGAGCTGGGCTTTTTTTTGGGTGGGGTCCAGGACAGAAAATGAATGGGAGGGGGGGAGCACAGCAATTGTTCACACAGGGCAGCAAAAAAAGCTGGCACGGGCCCTGTCTGGAGACCTTATCTCAAAAAGAATAGAGACAGGATAGAAGCAGTCCAGAGAAATGGAGCCACAGTGGTGTAGAGTCTGCAGCAAAAGACACATGCGATGAGACTTTAGGACTTAAGTATATATTCTCTCTAGAGAAGAGAAGAGACAGGGGGAATAAAGAACTGAACGTTACCAAAACATGCACAAGAAACATCTCTTCCAACGGAAAGGGAGCCACAGAATTAGGAGTCGTGATACGAAGCTTCAGCGGGGTGGACGCGGGAAATCATTTTTATACGGAAAGGATGGTGGATGTTTGGAGTGCCTTCCCGGAGGAGGAGCTGAAGACAAGAATGGCACAGGATAAACGGCAAGATGATGGACATGAAGAGCACGGGGCCAACTTTTCTGCCTGGCAGCAACCTGCACGAGTGGAGTCACAGGCCGAAACAGAAGGCGAGGGAGTACCCTGCGTGGTACAGCGAGAGTTACAGCCCTACAGGCCTTGCTGGGCAGACTGGATGGGCCCTTTTGCACTTTTATCTACTGTCATTTAACACGATGCCACCACAGCTGTGCCAAATGCCACCTACAGGGATTTTTAGATTCAATTACTCACCCTTCTGAGCTCAAGGAGAGTTACAAATTCTGGAGCAGCTGGTAAGTCCCTGGCTCCGTCTGAGTTTACAATCTTTTGTCTATGGGAAAAATGCTTAGTAAATCAGGCCTCAAAATCTGTACCTCGGGCAACCGAAGGGGCGAGAGAGGTGAAACGACGGTGCCCAAGGACACGAGCGGTGCCCGTGAGAGAATCAGGATTTGAGCCCCTGGCTTTCCCGGCTCTTCATCCCCACTGTCCCAAACACTAGGCTACACCTACACTCATTTAACTACTTTAGCCACAGGGCTAGGCCCCGCTAAGTCAAGGCACTGACTTTTTCCTAACATCAGGATGTTATATCACCGTTACTATTATTTTAAACAGAATGCTTAATCCACCTGCTTTGGCCTTGATTGTAACATCAGTACGTCCTGCCCCCAGCGGGCTCGGTGGGGAGGGCGTTAACCCTCTATCCAGGGAAGGTTCTCAGCCTCAGCCCAAATGCCAAGAAGACCCTGTCCCCAGCTCACAGCGCTGAGGCTGGCTCCCCGTGAAGGAGGGCTGGTGTCATGCTGTGAGCCACTCGGCCAGCCTCCTTGGCTTTGCTTTTAAACTCCTGGCATTTAAGCTGGAGAAGCCTGAATTCCCTGGGCTCTGTGAATCTGCTTTGCATTGCTAATGCAGGTGGCTGTAGGCAAACATGTATTAGGCACTGAGAGAGAGGGAGAGAGGCAGAGCCAGACTTAAGGGCCAGGTGTCTCAGAACGGCTGTAAAAATTGCTCAGTTCTCAAATATTTAACTAAGGAAAACCCCAAGAGACTTCTGTATATTCTAAGAACGGGCAGGCTAGAAGGGCCTAATGCTCCTTATCTGCTGTCACATTCTCTTTCTATGAACCTCCAGTGAGCGACCTAGCACTCAAGCCCTGAGACTCTTGAATTTTTTTGTATTTTTTGTTGGATCTGGCGGTCTCCTCCTGCTCCTTTGGGGCACCGGCTCAATCTTTCCCCGATTTTGTATTCCCTTCCCCGTGTGCTTAGTCTGGTCGTTGCACCACGGAAGCCATGCACCGGGCCCTGAATCCAATCTTAAGCAATGTCTATAACTCCCTCTGCCTTGTGTGTGTGTGTGTGTGGGGGGGGGGGGGTGAGGGCTGTGAACGCTGCCTCCGCAGCCCTCCCCAGTCAACCCAAGCGGCAGGCGTCCTGACCCGGGGACGGAACCAGCGGACCTTCCGCGTGGCACCGCCCCTCCCCAAGAATCTGCACTTCCGATTGCCGACGTTGCCAGCCTTTTGTTCTGCCACCATTAAGGGCATTTTGAGGGACACAGAGTATTCACTGGCACCGTCCCAAAATAGTACGTACAATTTAAATAAACATTTTTTTTTTAATTTAATTGCCTTTGAAAAACTGGAGAGGATATTTATAAAAGGGTGGTGATTTCTTGTTGCTCTGGTGGATTAAGGGGTGAGGGTAATTGCTGAAAATCCAGCATTCTGAAGAGTCCCCAGGAATCTTTGATACTAGACGGGGGACGGGGTGGATGGAGGGCGAGGGAGAGTGTATGTCTGCACGTGCAATCACGACTAAAAGTGGAACCCTTGCTGATGATTTAGAATCACGGGGCCTGCTCACCGTAAGGACCCGTTAGGAAACCCTGCATTTCAGCCGGTTTGCAAGGGCGTCCCAGCAGGTCCCTGAAAGGCCGATGATCGGTTCACTGTCTCAGCCAGAAAGTTAAAGGGACACTACCGCGCCCATTTCACAACACAAGCTTGATATTTAGTGGCTCGCGGGGGTTTCACTGTCGCAATGTGCTCGGGGAAACCCCGCTTTCTGGTAATTCTGGGGATGGGAGGCAGAGAGGGGGAGAAGGCTACCACTTCCTCCCTCCCCTCATCAATCTGTCCTGAGAAGAAGTGGGAAAACTGCACTTAGCTGCCATAACAGGACTGGGGACTGACTTCCTTCCTAGCAGGGATGCCACCTGGCTCCAAAAGCCTTTCACCCCACTGCATGCAGGGACTTGTAGTTCTCATTTCCTTTGATAAATCAATGGGAGAATCAGAATTGCAAATCCCTGCATTCAACAGGGTACGGCCAGGACTGGAACAGCCTGTTCTTTATGACATGGAGCCGGGTGGCAGTCCTGCTTCCTAATCTTCGTGTACCTCCTTAAGGAGAAAGTTCCAGTGGCCTCCTGAATGATGCAAAGATTGTCAGCGTTATGTCCAGTTGCTGGCGAATTGCGCAATAGGACGAGGCTGGGTGGCCAGGGTGAAGGTGGGTGCCAGCAGGTGCCTGGCTTAGGAGGCGTCTGGGCATGGCGCCGTTAGCACTGGCGCAGGCTCAAGGAGACAGGCCTGGAGCAGGAACTCGGGGCTGGATGCAGAGCAGGAGCCAGGCCGGACGAGCAGACATTCCAGAGGACGTATCCCAGGAGTCTGCCGCACCAGCAAAGGTATTACCTGTCCTGCCGTCCTTACATACTATCACCAAACGCCCTGCGCTGAACCAGCGGGGCCTTCCGAGGGTGTGCCTGCCCCCCCCCCCCCCGGCCTTTCCCCTACTCTGTGGCTCCTCTGCACCTTCCCCATCTCTGTCCTCTCCGGTCGCTGGTTCAAGCTCAGTCGACCCCGACAGAGGGCGAGAGACAGGGGAAGTAAAAATTAATGAGGTTAACTCCGAAATTGGCACAAAATCAATGGATCAGCGTCTGGCAGCCAGCAACCTCTTCTGCGGAGTGGTAGATGGCGAACAGGAGCACAGGAAAGGCAAAGAGAAGACGGAGAGGCCGGGAGAAGATATACAAACCTGTTTATAAAAGAAATTCAATTACCAACAATCCAACACTAAAATAATAAGAATGATGGAAAGACAGAAACTTGCAGGTGGAGAGGGGAGGCAGGATAAATCTGGAAAAGAAAGGGAAGAGGGAAAAGAAAATGCTAGGGAATGTGACCACAGATAAGGGACCCCCCGCCCCCCCTCAAGGCCCCCATCCAGTACGTCCAATGTGCTTCCGGTGATTTTGAAAGGAAATCCAGAATCCCGTGAAAGAAAGATCTGCTCAATTTTACTGGCATCGGTTCTCGAACCCGCTGACAGCCACGGGTTCGGAAAACGGACGCCAGCAAAATTGAGTGTCCGTCTTCCAACCCGCAGGCCATGAGCAGATTTTTAAATTTTTTTTGTATTTTTGGGGCCTCCGACTTAATATCGCTATGATATTAAGTCGGAGGGTGTACAGAAAAGCAGTTTTTTTCTGCTTTTCTGTACACTTTCCCTGGGCCGGCTGAAATTAACTTCTGCCTTTGGGAAGGTGTTAATTTCTGAAAGTAAAATGTGTGGCTTGGCTGCACATTTTACTTTCTGTATCGCGCGGGAATAACTAATAGCGCCCGCCAACATGCATTTGCATGTTGGCGGGCGCTATTAGTTTCAGGTGGGGTTGGCCGCGCGTATAAGGGGTAAAAATAGCGCGTCAAAAACACGCGGCCAAACCGGGGCTAAAGGTGCGCTCGGCTGAGCGCACTGTACTGTATCGGCCCGTTAGAAAGCTAATGGTATGTTAAAAGCATCAGGAGTTTTAAAAAAAAAAAAGGGTAGTAACCTGAAAATGTGAGCACCAAAACATGCTTAGTGCGAATGAAACATGATTCACGCACACAGGTCATAAATCCTGGCACCACGAAATGCACGTTCAGCCCCATAGACTTACAGTAGCCTCAGAAACTTTCCTCTACCTCTGAGCAGGCGTTTCGTTTCCAGCCTGAAGAAAATAGGAGTTAAGCCCACGCACCTCTCTGCACTGAGGAGTAATAGCCAAGGCCCCGATTAATGTGGGATGTGCGTGGAAGCGTGCCGAGTTGCGCGCACATTTTTTTTGTGCGCTCAAGACCTTGTTAAACCGGGAGTACAATACGGGCGCACAACTATACGCTAACGCGCGTGATGCGTGCAAAGCCACGCGCAACCTCATCACGTCAGCCTACTGGTTAGCAGGCCAGAGATCAGTCCCAAAGCTGAACGCTTCCCTAGCTGTTACACCTGGCAACGCAGTGCATCTCTTGCACCTACTGACTCCCCGTGCAGGGGTTCCCAAACCTGTCCTGAGGTTGGGGTTATCAGGATGTCCACAGTGAACATGCAGGAGATCTATCGGGGTAGCCTGGGAGGCAGGGCGCTGCTGTTTCTGGGCAGCAAGGCAGGGTACCGCTGCCAAACCCCTCTGCTGCACCTGGGGGAATCAGGCATCAGGCTTAGCCGATCCATGGAGCGAGGAGCGGGGATCAAGCACCTTTCTAGCAGGGGAGGAGAGAGAGAGCTAAGACTATTAAAAACTTGCCTTTTTTTTAAAGGAAGCATTTAATTGAATTTCATTAGTTTTATCAGTTTTTTTGATTTGCTTTGTGTTATCATTTTGTGGGTTTTAGGTCTACTTATTACTATTCATCTCTCTTAATACAGATTTTTTTTATTATGTTGTGTGGTTTTTAAGTCCTGTTCCTTTTTTATGCATAGGGAAGTCCATAGTCAGAAGCATTTAGACGGATAACTCAGACGTTATCCGGCTAAATGAATATTTGGGCACTTATCCGACTAAATTCTAGATATTATCTAGCTAACTCTGGTTGGCCACTACATCTGCCCTAAAGTTAGACGGATAAACTTATCTGGCTAACTTTAAGACAGCCAGGTATATTTAGTGGCATGGTCAAGCCGTTGAATATATATGGGCTAAGTTAGCCGGATACGTTTATCAGGCTAACTAGCCGAGCTGCACAGGGGCTGAATATGGTCCTCCTTATGTTTTGGATTTTATGTGTTTTGCTGTTTAGTTTATTTGTACTATAGGTTGCTTGTTGATGTTTGACTTTAATCTGTCTCTCACTTTGGATGTCCTTCCAGAAGGGCAGAATACAAATTGAATAAAATAAACCAATTATATAAGGTCTGAGCTGGAGAGAGGGAAGACCAGTTCAGAATTTGAGTTGGGGGGAAATAAAGAGAGGGGGAGGGAGGAAGGAAGGAAGAAAGGAGAGAGAGAGCCAGAGATTAAACTGGGAGGTATATGGGGGGGGAGCAGGACCAGGTCCAGGAACTGAGCTGGAGGGTGGGAAGGAGAGCTGGAGAGATGAGTTACAGTACTGAACCACCACCCCCCCTCCCCCCCCCCCCCCGTATCGTTCATGCTGCAGGAGCCCTGCAGTGTTGCGGCTGCACGGATAGTATAAATCCACCCCATGACTGTGCCGCCTCAGCGCCGTCAACCATAAATGTTAAACCGCTTCATCAAAATTCTGAGCTTGCTTCATGTCCCCATGTCTCTAAACTCCACTTAGGAGCACGACAACCTCTCTTTAAAATCAGAATTTCCTGAACGCGCTGGGTACCGCTGCCATCCCCCATGCCGGCAACGGCCCTCGGCCTTCTTACAGCAGTTTGACAATTTCCCCTTTCCCCCAGAAAAGCGTCTGTCTCATTCAGTACCGGGGCTTGTGACAACTTACAGCCCCGACCTCCCCTGAATCCTCTCAGTCCTGTTTTCTAAAGAAATTAGATCTTTCACCATGCTCGCTCTCCGGTGGAGAGTGCGGGAGGGAAAAAAAATGAAAAATAAGATTGAAAACCATTTTTCTTTTATGGGAGGAAAATAAAAAATTGCATTTTTAGCCTGCGGTAACCATGGAATCACCTGACAGAATCCTATTAGTGAGAGACAGAGGGAGACTTCAGACGTGGTAAGGTTTAGTAAGGAGCACCCTGGATACAGGTATTCTGCTCTGCTGGACCACTGTTACCCCACAGTCCAATTTCACTGACTTTCGCCCTGCAAGCTTTAAGGCCAAAACCGTTAAATGCCTTCTCTTCCCCCTTCCACCTGCTTTCACCATCACAGATTCCAGGGCCTGCAGGTGAGTGTGGGGGGGGTATTTTTTTGCTGGTTGTTACTGCTCCCTTCCCCTTTGTTGCCACTTTCATGTTTAGGTGACTCTCAAGGACTCTGCTGCCTTCCTCTGCGCTCTCTGCAGGTGCCATTGCTTTGCGCCCCCCCCCCCCTGCAGTTTTGCGGTGTGCGTCGCGGGTTTCCCTTCTACCCGGCTGAATCGGTGGAGGTAGCGTCGTCTGCATAAAATTTGTGTGGGTAGATTTAGCCAGACATTCAGCGGCACCTTTAGCCGGATGCACGCTGTTGAATGTCCAGATAAACTGGATAAATCTACCTGGTTATCTTACCCACTCAGCAGGCCGCACACAAATACATCTCAAGTTTATGGATATTCTGAAAATCAGGCCCGAGGGCCAAGACTTGGAAGTTTGCCGTCCTAGGGCTACAATGATTTGGTGAATGTGAAAAACAAGGAAGGGGAAGTAGTAAGGCAAATAATGATGCACAGCAAGCAGAAGCAGACGCGCAGACAGATGTTAGGAGATGAACATTCGGAGGACAGGCTAGGTGAGACTTGCATGCAGTTATGCAAACTGGAATATGGAAAACTGAATTTAAATTCAGTATCCTGTTTTGGTCATTAAGGTTCTTACTGCTGGGCTGAGGACTGTGTAACCTGACTGACAGAAAGCTGGCTAGACTGGATTAGATGCAAAGCAACCAAAACCAAGGAAGATGCTCTTTGTGTTGAAGGTAAGAAAAGCGACTCTACAGCTTAACGCCGAAAATCCCAGCAACAGGAAGGATTCTCTTGTGCATCTGTAAAGACTCATTAAAATCTGCACTTGCAAACAACGTGCATAGAGTGCAGCTTCCAGCTCCTCCGGCTGTTTCTCATTAATTCACACCAACAGCAGCCAGGCTGGCACATCCCAACTCACTGTGCACGACTGAAAACATCAAGTACTGTAAACAATAAATAAATATATATATACATATCTATATATATATATATGGATAGGCAGATAAATGCAAATGTACATATATATTGCGAAAAACGCCAGCGTGGGCACAAGCTACAACCATGGCTTGCGGTCTGCCCCTTTTAAGGCTGCTTCTTTTTTGAGCGTTCACCGTTGCATGGCCATAAGGCCCGACTGATCTGCGGAGCCCTCCCCCGCCGACTCCGGCTCGCGAGGCAGACCGAGCCGGTCCGGGGAAATGACCGGGGCCCTGCTTTACGCGCGGGGGGGGGGGGGGGGGATATATAAAAGTTGACGTAACCGGTTGCGGCCCGACAGCAGCCCAATTATTGGCTTTCACGTGGCGCTAACCGGGCCCCTTCTCCAGCTGCGCGCCTTTCTTCCTGCCTAATGAGGCTCGTGGCAAGCCCCCGGGAGGGGCGCAGCTCGGAGCCCCAGCCCGCCCCATTGACATGTTAATAGGCGGGTCACGCGCACCTGACCCCCCTTTCCTCCCTGCTGCTTGCAGCCTCCCCCGCTCTCTAATCGACAAGATGAAGCGCATTACGTTATCTGCGAGTCGCGTGCACCGCCGGGCCCGCGAGCCGCTGCTTTTTCTGCTCTGCACCTTCCAGTCACGTTTAGTGTGTCAAGTCTCCTCCTTTTCCAGTGCTGCGAATTCACCCTCACGTTATAAATAACAATGACAAATTCGGGCTGGCAGTCTCGTGGGATTTTATTTTAATGACTGAAAGCTCTCGAGTAAAAAAAAAAAAAAAAAGAATATTAAAATAAAAAACAGGTCTGGGGCGAAGCATCCAAAATGATTTGGGGATTTGTTTTTACAAGTTACAGCAGCACAATAAGTACACTATGCCATGCTTGTATACAGTAGACATAAGCAGTAATACCCGATAGTAACTAAGGTGATACAGACCAACCTATGTCTATACTCTGAAGCCTCCAGCACACGCCCACAATAGGCAACATGTACAGGAATTAGGGGAGGCTCCGGCTGACAAAACTGCAGCACTGGCCTCACCGATGATTTTCTGACCTGTTCTCTTAAGGGCAGTGGTGCACGAAGTGCCCTCTCTCCCCTCCCCACTAAGGAGGCACGGTGCCCCCGGCAGGAAGGGTGTGCTGACCGCAGATGGAAAAGCCACTCTGGTGGCCGACAGGGGGAAATTACTGACCTAACAAGCCCTCTCGGCCACTTTCGACACAGTCGATCCCTAAATTCCGATGGCCAGGCTATCAAATATAGATGTACAGGGGGAATGCAAAAAAAAAAAAAAAAAGGATTCGGTCCTTCCTGATGGAGAGAACGGAGAAAAATAACGCGGGGTTCGGAATATCCTCTGAAGCACAGACCCTAAGATGGGATGCACGGGCAAGGCTGCCCGCTGTCCCCCCCAATCCTATCCAATATAGACCTCATACCCCTTACAGTAATGGTAAGGAAATTCAGCATCAACGTCTACATCTATGCCGATGACATCCAGATGCCCCTAGCCATATCACCCCTCCCTCGGTCAGTGCCTGGAGTCAGCAACAAACTGGATCACCAGCACCCAGCTGCGGGTGAACAGACACGAAACAGAGGTCCTTTGGCTGAGCCTGTCACCACTTCCAGACGACGCGCCTCCGCTTATATTACCCTTCTAGTTTTTATTTTTATTTTACATTTTTCAGTGTTTATTATAGCAAACGGGAGAAAAATCAATGAAAGCAAATTTTCACTGATCCCCCCCCCCCCCCAGTTTTTGTTTGGTACAATAAACACTGATAAATTCCCGGGGGAAAGTAAAAACTTTAAAACGAAGGTCCCTCATGACGTGACACTGACCCCCACAACATGACGTCAAAAGCCAAAGGCATTACGCTGGACATGGAGAGCCCAAGTTTCAGCCATGAGGTAAAAAAAAAAACCAAAAACCCAACAACATTCTGGTGCTTCTGAATGATAAAGAAATGATGTCCTCTTCCTACCACCAACTGACCTAAAAAAAAAAAGTCATATGGTCAACGGCTGCGGATTACTGCAATGCCAAAACAGACAAGGAACAAATTGCAGACGCTCGAAAGCGCAGCCTCCTGATCAGTCACAGGGAATAGGAAACGGGGAACGTCATCTGGCTCCCCCAGCGGCCCTCCCTATCAAATTCAGACTCCTATCCCTCACATTCAGGGGCTCTGAAGAACACTGACCCCCAGGCCTGGATTTCTCAATAGCCACACTAGGCCTGTCCCTAGGGCAGCAGAAATCCGGTGTGAAGATCTGCTGCCTTCCAATAAAAATAATATAAATTATACTAATAAATATAGCGAAAACTATTTGTTTCATAATGTAATATAAAAGATGGAAATATTTGCCAATTTGCTTCAGAATTTTTAAATTTCTGCCACAGCATCTACCCCTGAGCTGCCACAGGAAACTAAGGAGGGCTGTGTCTTAGACCGGTGTGCCCTGGCTGGAGTGCAGGGCTCCACTGGCATTTCCTGTTTCCCTCCTGGCCTGCAGGATGTCCTCCCACCAGCAGGGGGTGTGGGAGAGCAGTGCTTAGCAGCTGCTCCTGCTTCCTCCCCTGCTGGCTCTCGGTTGCAACAGAAACTGCACGGGGGCTCTGCAGGTTTGGGAGACCCTCTGCTGACCCCTTGCAGCTCAGATTGCAGAGGGAGCCTGGCAAAGGAGGAAGAAGCAGCGCTCGGTAACCCTGCTCCCAGACCTTTGCTGTTCAAGGATTGGGGGGGGGGGGGGGGGGAGTGGGTAAGGAGACAGATGAATGTGCCACAGTGTGTGGAGGGGAGAGTGAAGGGAAGTTGATGACGCCAGGGGTTGGGGGGGAAGGGTGGAGGGAGAGGGAAGATGATGATGATGATTCAAGGGGGTGGGGAGGAATGGAGGAAGGAGAGGGAAGGTGATAATGATGCCAGCAAGTGAGGTTGAGGGAAGGTGATGCCAGGGGGTGGGGAGAACAGAAGATTGATGAGGATGATGTCATTGGGGGAGAGGAGTGGAGAGAGAGGATGAGGGAACGATGATGCTGATGATGCCAGGAAGTGAGGGAGAGGGCAAGTGATGCCAGGGTTTAAGGGAAAGGGAACAGAAGGAGATTGGCATGGGGAGTGAAGGGAGAGGGAAGAGAAAGTGATGATGCCAGGGAATGGGGAGAGGGAATTGATGATGCCAGAGGGTGAGGGAGAGGGTGGAGGAAGAGGGAAAACACCAGGGGATGAAGGGAGAGGGGTGAAGGTAGATAGAAGATGATGATGATGCCAAGGGGTGAGGGAAAGGGGTGAAGGCAGACGTAAAGAGGTGATGTCAGGGAGTGGGGGAGAGGGGTAGAAGGAAAGGGTAGGTGATGATGATGATGCCCAGGGTGAGGAGGTAGAGAGAGAAGGTGATGTTGATGCCAGGGAGTGGGGGAGAGGGAAGGTGATGATGATGATGATGCCAGTGGGGTCGGAGACAGGGAAGGGAAGAAGATGATGATACTAAGGGGTAGAGGGAGAGGGAAGAGAAGAGAAAGTGATGATGGGGAAGTGGGTGGTGTGCCACAACGAAGTGACCCCGTACCAGGTGTGCCACGAAACAAAAAAGGTTGGGAACCACTGCCTGAGACCAATCTTGGGAAGGAAGGAGGGTGATGACAGGGATGTGACAGCACCAACAGTGCTTAGGGATGCCAAAATCCATATTAGTCACTGACTGGCCCCACATATCTAACCACAAAAAATAAAAGAATATCACCCTACAAAAACTCTGCGGTCAAGCCAAAAACAGAAACTGGCCATTCCAACCCATCAAAAGACTACAAGCCAACAAGATCTAGAACATTCAGAGGAGCAGCACCGGACCTATGAAACGCATTACACCCCTATTGGGAAAACATTAATGACTACCTACATTTTCAACGCCAACTGAAAACGTGACCCCCTTCAACCAGGAGACTGGCGCGAAAGTCATGACAACAATAACCAAACTAATTCACGTCAAGCCATGTTATTTATGTAACTGGATTTAACTATATTGCAATCCTCTTTGAAGTGACTGTCTAGTCATGAAAAGCAGAATAGAAACTGAAAATTAAATTTAAACATTCCACCGGCCGCCAAAGAACACAGCCCACACGCAGAATGCCAGGGCCACCCCTTGTTAGGTCCCCACATGGCACTTCCTTTCTGAACAGGAAGTGCTGCTGACCATTGCAGGGACAGCCGCTGCCGCCACAGGAGGAGAAGGGAAGGGGGAGGGCTGCCAGGCTGACCTGCATGCACGGCAACCGTTTCTTTAGGCGCATTTGTCAAACAAATTACTAAAAGGCTGTGAATCTCAGCGTTATTAAATTACACTGTTTGTGAGACCAACAAAACCACGCCTCTCTGGTGCGGGCTCTATGCCTCCTTCCTTTGACCCTGCTGCCTTATCTGGAAACTGGACCTATGTGGTCTCAAAAACTCAAGGACGTTCAGGTCTTTCCATAATTTTTGTTGTGATTCAATAAAACTCATCACAACCTACAAAGAATCTGAGACCAAGCACGTAATTTATGTCAGTATTTTCCCTCCTAAATACCCGTTACTCTCTTACTCCAGAATAGCAAAATTAATAACTGCATTTTAATACAGCACTTCTATTCAGAGCGTTTTGGACAGAATTTACTGTTATTAATATTTATCTGATTATGACTGGAATTTATTTTATCTGTCATAAAAAGCTTTCAGCTCACCCATGCCCAGACCTGCATCTGAGATTCCACGCACTAGGTTTTGTCTTTAATGTAAATTATTGGTTTCTTGGTTGTGTAACAGGGTCACAAAACTATCCCTTGCTAGTAGGCCTCAGAGTCTCCGCAGAAACTGGCCAGAGAAAGTAGGAGTCAGAGGTCAGAGAAAGTAGGAGTCGCTGGAAGCCAATCTCATTGTTTTACATATAAAAAAAAGAGACATGAGTTTGATTGTGGTTCTTACAGACCCATTTAACTGATTAACACAATCATTAAGGTCTTAGTGAAACTATTACAGATGCACCTAGAGCGATTCCAGAATGTTAGTAATTATTAGGAAGGGAATGGTAAATAAAACAGAAAATGTCATAATGCCTCTGTATCGCTCCACGGTGAGACCGCACCTTGAATACTGTGTACAATTCTGGTTGCTGCATCTCAAAAAAGATATAGTTGCGATGGAGAAGGTACAGAGAAGGGCAACCAAAATGATAAAGGGGATGGAACAGCTCCCCTATGAGGAAAGACTGAAGAGGTTAGGGCTGTTCAGCTTGGAGAAGAGACGGCTGAGGGGGGATAAGATAGAGGTCTTTAAGATTATGAGAGGTCTTGAACGCCATTACCTGCTATTAATTAAGCTGACTTAGAGAATAGCCACTGCTATTACTAGCAACAGTAACATGGAATAGATTTAGTTTTTGGGTACTTGCCAGGTTCTTATGGCCTGGATTGGCCACTGTTGGAAACAGGATGCTGGGCTTGATGGACCTTTGGTCTGACCCAGCATGGCAATTTCTTATGTTCTTATGATTCTGCCAGTTTTGGTTGACGTCAACCAATCTGAATTCATTAAGAGTTGGGTATTAATGGATAATATTATTTTCTGGGCCAAGAAAAATAAAACCCCTGGCCTGATTTTACCCCTAGACATCAAGAAGCTGTTTGACCGGGTATCTTGGCCCTTAGACAAGAGGACTTCCTAAATAATAGTATCCCTAAATTATCGACATCTCACCAATTCCTACTATCAGGACTCCACAACTGCTCAATCAATTTTTGAATCCATAAGTTCATTATATTACTCTTATTGTATCTATATGGTAGATTTGACAGGTCATCTCTACTACGTTAAATAGTTAAATTGTATGTACATATTATATTATATTATATTTATTATTACTATGTTAAATTGACATCCGGTTTTATTGTTCCTTATGTTCTACAGTTCTATGTAAAGCCCCCATCCGCTGTTGGGCAGTTCATCGTTTTATGTAAACCGGAGTGATTTGTAATTCCAACAAGAACTTCGGTATATAAAAATTAAAAATAAATAAATAAATAAATTTATATTATTTTTTTTTTTACAGAAATGTCAATTTCCTTTCATATTTTTGTATCGTTGCAAGCGTAATACCCGGGTCTCCGTGCTAAGGCCCCTGTTAATGGGTTTTATCGTCCCGTTTCCTGATTCTTCGGGGTATGAGACGGGTGCCCCGTCTTCCCTCTCCTTTTCAATCTAGTCATTGAGACCATGGCACAGTTGATACGGGAATCCACGGATCCACACACACCGGGTTGGATCCACTGGTCGCCTCCGCAACCTTCCACTTTTTCCCAAGGGGGAAAACCAAAACCAGTTGAGAAAAGTTCCAGATTGGCAACCTGGCAGAAAATCACCACTGAAGGAAGGCATGGCATTGCCCAGCCTTAATCTTTATCACTGGACTCCTATATTGGTTTATTTAAGGACTGGTTCTGACCTCCCCTCCTCCTGTGTGGCTCATGATTGAGTTGGGGGTTTTTTTTGCTGGTGGGACTGGGTTTAGTGCACCTCCTCACTTGCGGTCCTTCTTTACCTCAGGTCGGACACATGAGGGTTAAAAGCAACCCCCGTGGCCGCCCATGCGCCATCGGCCTGGCGCAGGCTACGCCGGGTACTGTCGGGGAGGCGGCTTCTCTCCTTTATCCCCGTTCCCTGCAGCAGCTCTGGGATGCCCTTCTGCACCCTCTCTGCGGGCACTGCCGGATGAGAGGTGCAGGGATTAAGGTTCATGGGACAGCTTTGTGCCAAATCCCACATTTCATTACTTTCTGGACAAGTATGATAGCCGGTCCACTTATCCCCGAATTAAGCAGCCTTGGCCTAAACGGAAGGCAAAGGGGCCGGACACGGAGAAAGCCAGACCGAATCGAACCTGCACCGGGGAAGGTGGCATTAAAGCCATTTCTGCCGTTTTTACAGAGGGTTAAGTGGACTTGGTGGGCGAGATCCCCGTGTGAGAATTTCTCACTGGTAAATGCACGAGAGAGCTTTCCACTCGGCAGCAGAGGCTCTGCCCTGATGGCCAGACCCCTTCACTGCATTCACAGATTCAACCCAAAGTCAAGTCCCCCTGTGGGGGGTGTAGCAGGATTTGGGATTTGGCCTACAACCCTCTGGGCCAGTGTCATTTAGAAGGAAGGGCTGGGAGCCGGATTTACCATCGCCAAGTTCTGGAAAAACGAATGCCTTCTGTTGCCAGCTGCCATGCCCTGCTATTTGAAATTGCACGTGTCGGGGAGCTGGCTTCCTCCCTCACAGGGAAAAGGACTAAATTTGAGGATTTTGGGGACCGTGACTCTTGTATCTGTGCAAAGTTACTGCGAATCTTTGCCTGCAGGTTGAGGGCTTCGTGCGTCTCTTTATTTCACAAGGCAAGCTCTCCGCGCGCGGCCTGCCACTTTTAGGGTTCTGTTTTGCACCGTACGATACGCTAATCTCCGTCTGGCTTACAATTAAAGGGTTTAAAAAAAAAAAAGTACTAATTCTCAGTGAATAACAGTGGAGAAGTCCAAAAGTGCAAAGGCATTTTTTCAAGCGCATCGGCAAATCTAATCAAACATAACCCCCTCTCCCCCCCAAAAAAACTTTATTATAGAAAACGTTACCATTCTGAACCCTCTCCCCGCCCGCCCCCTCAGAAAAAGCACTTCAGAAATAACAAAGGGTGCTTCACCAGAGAAAAGGACCCGACCGTCGGCCATGTTTGGGCATCACAACGTCCACCTCAAGTGCTTGGCTTGACTTTCGGCTCCTGTCTCTCGAGTCCTTTTATTTGGCGAAGTATAGTTGGGCAGAAAACTGGCGCAGGAAGGCGGAGAGACAAACGGGCTAAGAAGACACAAGCTTGCCCAGGTTGCAGGAGGGAGATTTTAGGCCGACTCCTGCATTTCCGAGCACTCTCATCCTGATGCATCATGGGACCTGCAGCACTGGGGTCCTATTTCAGTCCAAAAGCGAAATAGACCTGGGGGGAAGGCAAGGTGGCCATCTCCCCATCAAAACAAAGAAAAACAACAAGTGCGCCCCTGCATCCCGCAGGGTACGCAAAAGAGGACTGAAAATAAAGTCACAAAAGGTGTCATCGTGACCAGCTGCGAAGGAGTCAGAGCTCATAAGCTCCCGGGAGGAAGGACGGAAGGGGAGGGGTGGGATGGGATGGGATTACCGTAACCCAGGCTGAACAGCAGGGGGTGGTAGTTCGTGACCAGCTGTAAGGGTGCAGGCCCATGAGCCTTGAGCAGAAGGAGGATAGGAGGGAGAGGGAAAATGCACCACTGCGTCACCTGCATAATGGGGCAGTTGGCTGCAAAGCCCGGGAGGGAGGAACGGAAGGGAAGAGTGGGAGGGGATGCCGTAACCCGGGGGGGGGGGGGGGGGGGGGGGGGGGCTGTGGGGTTGCTCTGCAGCACTGGGGCCTATTTCAGTCCAAAAGCGAAATAGACCTGGGGGGAAGGCAAGGTGGCCGTCCCCCCTTCAAAACAAAGAAAAAACCAACAAGTGCGCCCCTGCATCCCGCAGGGTACGCGAAAGAGGACTGAAAATAAAGTCACAAAGGTGTCATCGTGACCAGCTGCGAAGGGATCAGAGCTCATAAGCTCTCGGGAGGAAGGACGGAAGGGGAGGGGTGGGATGGGAGTACCATAACCCAGGCTGAACAGCAGGGGGTGGTAGTTCGTGTCCAGCTGTAAGAGTGCAGGCCCATGAGCCTTGAGCAGGAGGAGGATAGGAGGGAGAGGGAAAATGCACCACTGCGTCGCCTGCATAATGGGGCAGTCAGCTGCAAAGCCCGGGAGGGAGGAAGGGAAGAGTGGGAGGGGATGCCGTAACCCGGGGGGGGGGGGGGGGGGGGGGGCTGTGGGGTTGCTCTGCAGCACTGGGGTCAATGGGTAGTATCAGAGGACTACAAATACCAGCATGCTTTGGGAGGCAAGTTCAAAACCAGGAGTGGCCAAAAAATGTCTCCCTCCTGGAACTGGGTTGCTTGGCAGCGTGGCATGCATACCTCAGCTCCTGACGCGGATTCACCGGCAGGGAGTTCTCATTTAAAGAGCAGGATATTAGGGAGTTTAAACAACTTGCCGGTTCATCACAGAAGTGGACAGGAATTTAAATCCTTCTGTGTTTGCCGCAGGCGCCCAGATAACTTACGACGTAAAACTGAGTTATCAGCTGTACTTTATAGAACTGCTTGGTTGTAAATAAAACTAGAAACCACAAGGTCAATATTCAAAAGCAATTTAGATGGATAACTGAAAAGTTATCCGTCTAAGTGGATACCCAGCTATACTGAAAGCCGTATGCGGCTAGGATTCAGGGGCGGACAGGAGGTGTTTCCAGGCAAAGCATAAGACATAACCGGCTAACTTTAAGATAGCTGGGTGTGTTGAGAATGGACCCCCCATATCTATGGTTCTTTCCTCACCTCGGGGAAACAGCAGGAAAAAGGTCTGGTCCCTAACCCAAAGCGCTTGTGAGCCAAGCTATTTTTCTCCTAAACTGGGTGACGTGCTTGAGAAACTCCTACGGCTGTTCCTGCCCTTTTCCACGAGAACCCCACTATTATGAACTAATTCAAACGCCTTAAACCCTTTGACACAATTTTGCAGCCCATCAGACAAACAAGAGTCCTTCCTTTGACATGGAGAAACTCTCTGTGGTTCATGCCGAATGCCGAAGGAAGAATTCCCCCATTCCCTTAGGGCGGCTCACTCAGCAGCCCGACCCACTGCATTGAATACGCATCTTTTCTCTTCTGATGACAAATGATATTTAATGTTCCACACAGGCTTGTAAGTATCAAGAGGACGGGTGCTTGGCCCACATCTCGTTTCCTGACCCCTCCAGTCCTTGGTAAGATGATTACTGACCTACTGGCTTCACATCTGTCAGGAGAGGATCGGCCCCGTCTTCTCCCGGACCTGGGGCAGCCGAGTAGAAACCACATTTATATCACTGTAGAGAACCTAAAGATTCTCCACCAGCAGTATCTGGTTTCCTCTAAAACAGGGAGGGGAACAGATAGTAGTAACTATTGGACTGATTCAGTAAAATTTCGTGGGAGAGTCTGCGCTCCGAGGCGAACGCCTGCTCTCCCGACGCACGCCCAGGCCACTCTCCTGGGTGCGCGATTCTGTATTTAAATGAGGGCCTGCGGTAATAAGGAGGCGCTAGGGACACTAGCGCGTCCCTAGCGCCTCCTTATTGACAGAAGCGGCGGCTGTCAGCGGGTTTGACAGCCGACGCTTAATTTTACCGGCGTCGGTTGTCGAACCTGCTGACAGCCACGGGTTCAGAAAACGAACACCGGCAAAATTGAGCGACCGTTTTCCAACCCGCGGGCAGATTTTTAATTTTTTTTAGAATTTTTATTTTTTTTTATTTTTGGGGCCTCCGACTTAATATCGCTACATTATGTCGGAGGGTGTACAGAAAAGCAGTTTTTTCTGCTTTTCTGTACATTTTCCTGGTGCTGGCCGAAATTAACGCCAGCCTTCGGGCAGGTGTTAATTTCTGAAAGTAAAATGTGCGGCTTGGCTGCACATTTTACTTTCTGTATCGCGCGGGAATAGCTAATAGGCCCATCAACATGCATTTGCATGTTGCGGGCGCTATTAGTTTTTGGGGGGTTGGACACGCGTTTTCCTCACGCTATTACCCCTTACTGTACAAGGTGTAATATTAGCACGTGGAAAACGCGCGTCTAGACGGGGGCTAACAGTGCGCTCAGCCTGAGCGCACCATACTGAATCGGCCTGCTCGAGAGGCATAGCTGCCCCATGCAGGGAGCTACATATGGAGGATTCCTGAGCGACTGTGAAAAGTGCTAATTAAACATAAATACAGTACAGATTACACTGGGGGCCACCATCTGGTGTCGTGGAAGCCCGACTTGACCCTTCTGCGGGGTGCGGCACTGGTTCTCACTGCTCCCTGTTCTGGGTCACATTATGGAGACAGAGTGCCTTGACGTTTTTGGAGACCTTGTCTTTTGCCCGAGGGGAACGTTTTCCCTCCCTTTTCACCTCAGTTCTTCGGTTCCTTTAATTGAGCACAAAGCGTCCCTTTCGATTTTTTTTTTTTGCCACGTAGCCCCCAGGATCCCGAGACTCGGACATTTTCTTTCTGTGAACCCGCTCACCGTGAGAGGAGCGGAGGGCGACCGGAATCCTCCTGGGAGCCATCCAAGGGGAGAAGGCGTGAAATGAGAGGGAGGGAGGCCTTGCAAAGCCTCTCTTAAAGTTCACGATCACCTTGAAGAAGAGGAGAAAAGGCAGGTGGCCCCGCTTCCGGCACCACCAGCAGAGTGGAGGAGAGGAGAGAACTACAAGAGAGGCAGGAAAATTGGGCAGTTTTCATGGACTAGGCCAAGTTGATTAAAGAGATGCTTCCCCTCAGCTGGGAGGGCCGAGCCGGGAGAGTTCACATTTGACAACGGGCGATCCGCTAACATCAGACGGTGCTGCCCGGTCCCCACTGCACCGCTGATGAAGATTTCTCTTCATGGGAGGGTCTGAAGGGTGGGCTGAGTGGGAGGGCAGGAGGCCACTACACCACCGGGGAAGTTTGTTTGTGTAAAGGTGGGTCCAAGGGGCGGGGGATTGGACAGAGGAGGGGGCAAGGCTTCCGCACTGCATACAAAATGTTTGTTCTACTTTTCTAACATAAGAGCGACGGGGGGGGGGGGGGGGGAGGGAGTGGAACGGGGGAGGGGGGGTAAGCAGTCCCCCAGGGAATTTTACAGTTCGCAGGGAGGAGGAGGTCTGGGGGCTGGGCCATGGGTGCATTGGCACGGGAGTCAATGTCTGGATGCACCTGAGAGAAATGAAGCCACAGCTCCTGAGTTGCACCTAATTTCTAGTCAGTGCGGGCATGCACATTTTTTGGAAAGCTGGGTTATTTAATGAGCAACGGTTGAAGGCAGTAGTGAGCTCTGATAACGTGAGATTATTTGAGATAACTCGCTTTACCCCCGTGTTAGGCCAATTGCTACGCAAAAAACAGTGTTTTCCCCGTGGTAAATGGCCTTATGCGGCTCAGTGAACTATGTTTGAGGTGTGGTCCCTGGGACCGTATCTGGGACTATCGGCCTGTGGGTTACATTATAAAGAGGGTAATTTTTAAACGGCCCAGGGTGGTTGGCAAAAATGCAGTTATCCGAAATAACGTGCACAAACTCCCCCATACTGAGTTACACCTGCTCTTTGCAGGGCATCACATGTGCGAGTTAACTTCTGCGCACATTTTTAAAAATCAAAAAGGGGTGTGCACATAAATCCCAGCTCCACGCCCTCATCCCCCCCCCCCACCCCAGAATGCCTATTTTTTTTTTTTGTGTACATGAAAGTATGCCTGAAATCAGATTACCACATACACTTATGTTTCATGCTCGAAGGTGGCTTTGAAATTACCCTCCTTCTGCTAGAGCGCTACAGACCCTCTGGAAGCCAGGCTAGCTGGTAAGATAGAAGAGTTATTATTGCTGCTCTGATTTTTCAGCTGCTCCGTGCCAGGGCTTGCTTTGCCCCTCACTGACGATACTCTTCACTGCTGATTTCCTATCGCGGGTTAGTGCCAAACGTTTCCCGATGGGCTCCGGCAAGGGGACACAGACCGGGAGAGGCCCCCCCTTCCCCGGGAACATCCCAGGAGGCCTAGCAGCCGGTGAGGCAGCAAAAGGCAGCTTTCCCTGAGCTAACAAGATGGAATGACTGCATGAGAGCTGGTGACCCGCCACGGTGAAATGACACGCACACCCTCCTCATTATACACCAGCAAGAGTTAATGAGCCACACTCTGCTCAGCACTCCATTTTCTATCAAGCAAAATTAGGCACTCAAGAGTTCAAATTTTAATCACATTATGCTACCCAGTATTTAGTATTTTTTTCAAGCACTTTTTCTTATTCGCTTAACGACCTTTTTTTTTTTTTTTCCCCAAGGAAATAGTATACATTTGCGTAATGTAAATAGAAAAATTATTATGCTGGATAATGAAGCAACGTAAGTCATTGGCAGACATACATCACTGGCAGACATGGCTTGTGAGACGTTTGTCCGTAGAGGAAAAAGCGAGACAACCTGGAAGGGGGAAATAATGAATGCTGGGCTATACACAGGCCCCGGGGCCCCGGCCGATGGAAGCAGAGCGGGCACAGAAGAAGCCAGAGCAAAAGCCAGGCCGGCAGCGGCACAGACCACCACGTGTTCCCAGACACGGTGCAGCTGTGCTCACATCTGCGGTGCAGGCTCCACTGAGCTTCACAGCCCTCTACGCTGGCAGATGAGTCGGCAACACGTTGCCAGCAACAGGGGGGGGGGGGCAGCCAGTTGCCAACTGGACTTGTTGGCAATGATTTGCGGATTTATTGCGTGCCCTGTGTCGTGCTGCTATTAGGTTAGATCCTATTTGGAACTCTCTGCCTCCAGAACTCAGGGCAGAACAATGCCCAATCAACTTTAAAAAGAGACTAAAAACCTGGCTATTTGAGCAAGCCTTCCAATCACAACAATAACTTACCTCGACAACACCACACTAGCCAACATGCCAAATTACAACCCATTCCATTCATGCTACCTGCACAATTTAGCACAATTTAGCAATCCCTTCGCTTCATCAGCTCACGTCTAAGCTTTCCCTAATTCCATCATGTACATAGATCCTCAGCAAGCCTAAATACTGTCCCTTTCCATGTCTCTTTTCCTTACCCTACAATATTATTTATGCGCCCCATAATATATTATGTTTTTTCCCCTTTATTGTAATCCAAGTTTTCTTTATTGTAATCCAAGTTTTCTGCCCTGTTCTATGTAATTGCATTCTTACATGCCTGTTCTCTGAGTTACAATGTAAACCGAGATGATATGTAAATTGTTACATGAATCCCGGTATATAAAAATGTTAAATAAATAAATAAATATCCGAGTGTAGGGCGTGCAAGCGTGACATGATTGTTTTTCCAGAACTATGACATTCTTCTGCCTGAAAGTCCTCCCTAATAAACCTCAGAATTATCTTAAGTGTCCTACAATCGCAAAATTTCAACTTCACTTTAGGTGGTGCAACATCTTACTCTCTTCCAATGAAAGAAACAATTAGCAACTTACCGACTATTTCTACTACTGGTAATTCTTTGTCAGCACATTCGCTGTCTGTAAAATGTGATAGCGACTGCAGTTCAAGAAGAATAAACAAGGGGGAGCGGATAGATGGTTACAGAGGCAGAGACAGCACGGTTATTGCTCTACTGAAATAACCCATATTTGCGCATGACAACCCTTGATTACTTCCACGGTTAAAACAGCAACCATTTGGACAGAGTAATTTCACGCATGCCTACCTGACCATGGGACGAAAGAGCAGTATAACCCATCGATGGAGTCATAAGTCCCTTTTGTTTCATGATAAGAAGACATTTCTGCTCCTCGCTCAGATGCACCATCGGCGGCTGCTGCGGCGCCATGTACGGCATCATGGGATTCTTGGTCGGGTTGGCCATGGGCGGGGTCATCCTCTGACTCAGCTCGGTGCTGAAATGGGTCAAAGGTTTGGTGTTCCCATAGCTCAGCATGGTGGGCTGCTTATTCACGGAGTTTGCGCCCAGACTGTTTGGCTGTTGGTTGATCATGCTCATGTGGTTCTGAGGGAGGTAGTTGTTCATCGTGGACTTCGGTGTGTTGCTTGCCAGCTGAGGCACGATGGGGTTTTGGTTATTAAAGGGCTGGGGATACATCATTGGGCTATTTGGTTTTTCTGCGGGGAAAGGTCCTCCGTATGGACTGGAAGGTGGTCCCACCGGTGACCAACTGGACGGCTGGCTAGGATGAGGCGCCAGCTGCTGCTTCTGCAGCAGGAGTTTAGCTCTCTGCTGCTGCTGGGCAGCCATTTGTTTGAGCTGTTCGGCGGGAGACAGGTCAGCGCTGGGGGCGGCCAGAGACCCAGGACCTGAACCTGCTGCGGCGGCCGGCGTTGGGTTGATTAGGTACCCATTCCCGTGCCGGGACTGAGGTTGACCTGGAGTATGGGCCTGGGTGGGTGTTTGAGGAGACTGAGCTAGACAGTTGGCAGGCGAGCCTGCAGGAACCGGAGCGGGCGGAGCACTGGAGGCAGAAGGCGCACCAGAAGTCGTGGAGACATTAGGAAACGGAGGCCCTGAAGAAGACGGCCTAACCTGGGGAGAGCCCATGGGTACGTGAGCAAATGGTGAGTGTGATGGATCACTCTTAACGCTCGCACTCTCTTGAGGAACAGGGGTCTGCACGCTAGGCCTGGGAAATTCTAGTTCTTTTTTCTCTTCGAAGTCTTCATTAAATAAATCCTGAATATCATCTTCTGGTACGGTGTTGGCCAGTTCATCTATTAACTCCTGCCATTCTTGATCATTCAGATTAATGTCGGAGAACAGTTTGTTTTGGTTGGAAAGGGAGGTCTCTGAGGTGTCTATGCCTGTCGGGTCATCCAGAGACTCGTGTTTCAGTTCCTTGTTGTGCAAAATGTTAAAACCATCCTCCAGCTCGGTGCAGCCATTGACTGGAAGTTGAATTTCTGGCAGGCCACCATTTTTACCCAGGTCGTCCAGTCTGCTAGGGCGGTTTCCGCTATTCTGTACAGGTAAAGACGGTTTGATGTCCAGCTGGTGAAGAGGAGAAACCGAAGGTAAAGGCATGTTAGTGGGTAAGTTATTGATTGTGTCCAGCCCTGGCACATCCGTCCTCATTCGCTTGCTGGTTGGTGAGAAGCTGCCATCACAGACTCCATTCTGCTGCTCGCCGTTAACGGGAGAACGTGCTCCTTCCAACTTTTTCTTCACTGTTTCTTGTAGCTAGAAAGAAAAAAAAAAAGCGAAATATTTTCAGCAATTTAATTGTATGCAACAGAGTTCTCATTAAGCAATCAGGTATCAGTGCATTAATTTCTACTAATCTTTGAGCAACTTTAGAGCTAAATGGGAAATGGCATCATCGTGCCGACAGTATCCAGTAAGTATGGTGCAGACTGATGAAATGCTTCAGATTTCTGTCAACGGGACCTTCTTACGGGACTAATCTACACATTTGTGATTACTTTTCCAGAGATATTCCCTTCATCAGGTAAGGTGGTGTCACTGAGTATGCAAGTATGTGGTTGGCTGGATTACAGCATCAGTTGCTTGTCTTAAAAAGGGGGGAAAACGTGGCATGGCCTGGATAAGCTTTGGCTCCCTTCCACTGATTGCGAGCCCAGTGTAATTAGGCACGTACGGCAGAGGGCACAGTGTTACATACATTTCTCCCAGGCAGCCAGGAAGTTAGCAAAAAAGTGTGCACATAAAACCAGGCAGCCTGCTTAGCACCCTCGCATGGAAATGCCATGCAAACGAAGGCATTAGCAACCATTACTCCCCGACACTCAGAGGTGCCCCGGCCTAACTCAGGTTTTCTCAGCACTGGGAGTTTTCCTTGGGTCAGACTCTGGGCAGAAGCTGAAATTCCAGCACTGGGACCTGTAATCTAGACTTATGTGCTGAAAACACCGTGTTTCTGCAAAAATCATGTTTTTAGGTGCGCTAAGCTTTTCCTTTCACCCTGGCTTGTGTGCATTTTTTAACTTCCAGTGCATTAGCACAGCATTAGCTCATTGCAAGCAGAGATAAAAAAGATGAACTTGTGTGTAAAGAAACTGTCAGGCCGATGCAATATCGTGCGCTAACCCTAGCGCACACGTTAACAAGCGTTTGGACGTGCGTTTTGGACGCGTGGCCATAACCCCTTCTGCGATAAGGGGATCAGCGCATCCAAAAAGCACGTCCAAGCCAGCACGCAGCTAATAGCACTCATCACATGTAAATTCATATGGATGAGGCTTACTAGCTACTAGCCATCGTGCCTCAGCTGGCAAGAGCATTTACTTAAAGTCCCTTTTATCTGACCCTACATTATAGTACTTAGGTCCGGACGTGTTTAACTGCTCGAAGTTCCCCTTACTCCGGATCATATAATCCATGTTTGATTCTCATGTTTACCTTTTCGCAATTCCCCTTAATCCCCTCTTGTAATCCATGTTCAATTCTATTCTTGTTCAATTTTTGTCCAATTTTTTGTTCATATTGTTTGCTGTAATTTCCAATTGTTGGTTCTCTGTAAACCGAAGCGATATGTACTTGTACATGATCTTCGGTATAAAAAAGTTTTTAAATAAAAATAAATAAATAAATAAATTACCCACTTATGTAAAATATAAAGGTGCGCCCGACACGCACATTTTTACTCTCAAAAATTAACGCCTGCCCCAGAGCAGGCATTAAGCCTTGAGGACCCCTCTAAAGTTAACAGAAAGCAGAAAATACTGCTTTCATGTAGTTCCTTTGACTTGATATTTTGGCGACATTAAATCAGAGGAAGCGAAAAAAGGGATAAGGTTAAAAAAAAATAAAATAAAATATATATATATATATATATATATTAAAAAGTCTTGGCGGCAGTCAGGTTAGGAAAACGGACGCTCGTAAAATTGAGCATGCGTTTTCTGAACCTGCGCACAGCCACCTCTCCTGGGCGCCCGCTGCCGGGGAGGCGCTGGGGACGCAGTTTCCCCTAGTGCCTCCTTTTTAACGCAGCGGCTCGTTTGCCTATTGCATTGCGCACCGGGGAGAGGTGGATGGGCGCGCGTTAGGAAAAGCGGGTGGCCCAGCTTGGACGCACAGTCTTATCGCATCCGTACCGCATCGGCCTGTGGGTGCCGAATTTTAGCAGGCAGGTTTAACGTTCAGCTTTTTTTTTTTTTTGCATGGGCCCCCCCACATTTGTAAAGCTTTATTTGTTTGCTTTAAGGTAGGAGGTCCTGTCAGAGGAGTGAGAAAATACCAGGGAAGGGAAGCGACAGCGGAACTAGCAGCTACAAGAAAAACGTATCCTGTAAATGCGCGATGAAACCAATCTCTCCGCGGAGTCCCTGTCTTTAGCTTTCGCTGGAAAGGCTTTGATCGTGCTTAGTTCAGATGTCTTACATTCCTGGGTGCTTCTGAAGCTCCCTAATTATCATGCCCGGTTCTGTAAGCGTGTGCAGTCTTTTATTCTACCGGTGTCACGGTCATCCAGAGACGGTGTTGCGCATGACCTTCGCAGAACACCCAGGTCCCTTGCGACCCTTCAGCTCCAAAGCTCGTGTGCTGCATCTCTGGACTGACTCCAGAGGAGCTGTGCGGGCTTAAACCTAGCAACTACTTTGCTTTATGCTAAATCTCTCTGGAAATCTGAGGGCCCTTATGTTATCACCACCGTTTCATAACAGCCGTCTGGCCCTCCTAGGAATATAATCGCCCTTTTCTGGCAGCTGAAGGCGCAGAACACGAAACACTCCCTGACAAGAGGTAGGACCTCAGAGGTCTTAGTGCTTTTTCTGCAAATGTTTAGCCAATTTGGGGGGAAAAAAAATAGGGTTGCCAATTTTTTGAAAGCGAAAACCCACCACCTGCCCCCCTCCCCCTGTCCTTCCCCTGCCCCATCCCGTGCCCCTCCCTTCTACAACCAATAACTGCCTCCCCAACAGCATATCTCCCAGATCCCCTCGGTAGGGAAACAGAGCGACAAGGCGGTGCTTACAGCCAGACGGATATCGAGATGCATAAGGAGAGGTATAACCAGCAGAGAAAAGGATGTGATCGTGCCACTATACAGGTCACTGGTGAGGCCTCTCCTAGAATACGGTGTCCAGCATATATCTTGCAAACCTATGATACGAAAACAGTCCTAATTCCCAGGACTCTACCTAGGAAAAGACAGAACTGCAATACTACAAAAGGCCTGGAACACCAATGTTCCCTCCCCACTGGGGAAAGCACAGCAATCCATGCTGCGACAGATCGTTGCAAAGAAGCTACACACGTCGGTCACACATGCAGAATACAGACAGACCTTCAGATGCTGAATAAAGTGATCATAAACGTGCAGCAACCTGGAACCTGCAAGAAGCCAGACTCTGTATGCAGTGCAAAAATGAAAAAACAGAAACCTCTCTATTCCTCATAAAACATAAAATAAAGAAATACAAAACAATCGTAATAGTAAAACCATGCTCATAAAAAGAATATTTCAAAACAGCTGATGAACAAAATAGCATCCAATAATTAAAAACTCACAACAATTTTTAAAAATTTTCCAAGGACCATTAACTATTTGAAACAGCAGACGCATCAAATAACACGCAATAATTGAAACAAATAAGGATTTTTTAAAATCTCCTGTTCTTTATACCTGGACACTTTTGATTCCTAATCACCCTGAGATTGTTGTGGATTGGGGGTATGTGGACGACACACAGATTCTCCCTTCCATAATGCATACAGTACATGTTCATCCTCTCTCACATGCTTGCTCTCTCACGCACACACGTTCTCACAAACTATCACACACATGCTTTCATACACTCATACACGCTCTTCTCTCTCTAATACACATGTTCATTCTCTCGCATGTGCACACAAACACACACACACATGCTGATTCTCAAACACACACGTGATCTCTCTCAGGATTGTGCTTCTCCTCCTCCTCCTCCATTCTTTGGGCTACCAGCGGATAGGCCTCTCCTATTCTTTCCTGGGCTGCTGGGTGCTCCTGTGGGGCCGGATGCCACAGCTGGATCACAGCCTATGAGAGTCACAGTTGGAGGCACGACAAGGAAGTGCACTCTGCCCTTTGCAAGTGACTGTGGCCTAGCTTAGGGGGAGCGGGTGCCGCCGGCTGAACAGAAGGCACGGGGAGAGGGAGCGAGTCGGCGCGTGCTCCTCATCCAGGCCCCGCTTCCGGGAGGGAGGGAGGGGCGGGCGCACAGATGCAGCCTCCATCCTCGTGCCTAATTTTGCAGTTGTGCTGGGCCACCGACGCGATGCAGAGGTTTTGGAGCAGCCCTGAAGTCTGGAGCCGGCCCTGCCTGGCCGAAGGTGCTGCAGGCTGCCGTGCCGGCCGGGGAGGAGAAGAAGGGCACGCGGAGCTGCGGGGAAGCCCCAGCCAGCCTGGTCTGCCAGCCACCAGCCTCCTGCTTTTCTGGTCTGCCAGTTGCCAGCCTCCCTTTAAAAAAAAACTGGCCAGGCTGACCACATACCGGCAGGTTGGTAACCCTACAAATGGATTATACACAGGAATGTATGAACCTTCTTAGATGTCAATGAAATTCTCTCTCCTTCATCACGCTTGTCCTTTCCTAACGTGATTTTCTAAATTTATGCAGTAGAACTTTCTAGTTTTTAAATATTTCTACACTGTTTAGAGCCCATTTCCTTCGCTATTCAGCTTTAGTGTGGTCCTCTTTGCTTCTCTTTTCCTGTTGATTATAAAATGTGTGGCAGGCACACTGGAGTGTATGACTAAAATTATGTATTTATTTGTTGTGCTTTATTACCATGTCTTATTACTTATTTTTTGCCTCAATTAATAAGTGGATGGATAGGGGAAAAAAAGCACCAGTAAGACTAAGGTTGGAACCAAAGTCAACCAGAGGAACTGTTCTCTCCAGCTTTTCTAGTTGGCGGGAGGAAGACTCAGAGGAAATACTTCTTTACTGAGAGGATGGTGCTTGCCTGGAATAAGCGACAAGCAAAGTTAGTGGTAAAGGGCACAGGCCTGCTTGCATAGATGCAGAGCCTGGGGAGGAATGGCAGGGGTGTGGGAACCTGTGCTGAATTAGTTATAGAAATCTAAGTGGCCCATATTCAGCCACTGTGCGGCTTGCTTAGCGATAGCCAGATAAACTTACATGGCTAACTAGCGCTGTTATATTCAGTGGCGCAGCCACTCCGCTGAATATACCCGGCTATCTTAAAGTTAGCCGAATTAAGTTTAGCTGGCTAACTTTAGGACAAGTCTACGGGCTGACAAGAGTTAGCCAGATAAGTCATCTGGCTAATGAGAAATTAATAATTACCTGATAATTTCCTATTCTCTAATGAAGACATGTTAATCCACAACAGTGGGTTATGCACCTCTACCAGCAGATGGAGACAGAGCAAAGCTGATGTCATGGTATTTATACTCCTGCAGTGACATTAGCCTGCCAGTATTCTCCGTCTCCAGCAGATGGTGGACGTGCATCTCCCTACTGGGGATTGCTTATTTTAAAAAAAAGAGAAAGAAAGAAAGGAGAAAGAGGCACCGCTTCTCCTGAGGTGATATCTTAAGGTCCCTCCCTCATTTGAAATCTCCTGAGGTGATATCTGATGATCCTTCCCTCAGTCGAGTGCCTCGCTCCGGTAGCCAGTTGCCGGCATGGACTTGGCTGCCAGGAGAGATTCAGCTGAGAGGCTAGCGGGTGCAGGAAGCCGAGTGTGGCTGTGAAGGCTTCCTGCCCTCTCCCCCCGCTTTTGGAGATCGACTCTGTACTCGGCCGGGCCGGGCTGAGCTCAGGTAAAGAGTTTAAAAAATATACAACTATGGCGCCTGCGGTGAGGAAGCCTAAGCGCTTAATCTATTATGCTGGGTGCCACTTCAGGGTCATTCAGCTGCAGCTTTCTTTAAGCCTGTATCAGCGCTGCCTGCATGCTCAGGGCGATTTACCCACTTCTGATTTTGCCAGCGATGGTCCATCTCCACGGTCTGTGGGGATTGGGACTGAGGGTGACACGACAAGGGTACCCCTTCCTTTGGTTGATCCACGGGCTGAGTCTTCACAGGCCACTAGCTCTCAGGATGTCAGGTTCGAGCCTGAGGGGCCTAGAATGGGCCCATCCTCTTTTCCTGGGTAGAATTCTTCCAGGGTTGGTAGACATTCCTACGGGGCCGGTCTTCTGAATCGCCAGTGCCTACTAAGGTTGGTCCGTGCGTTCCAAGTGCTGAATATCTGAATAGCTATCCAGCTAACTCAACTCCTCCCAGTTACGTCCCCGGAACGTATCCAGCTACATTGTAGCTAGATAGCTTATTATCTGGCTAGAATTGAGCCTGATACGTAAGTGCCCAAATTTTCATTTAGCTGGAAAACTTCCGAGTTATCTGGCCAGATGCTTCTGAATATGGACCTCTATATACTTAATCCCATGGAACAGTGGAGGGCAAAAAGGGGAGAAAACAAAGCTGACCTGCAAAGAGTGGCGGTACAGCTACGTCAAGTTCCCAAAAAGAGAAGATCTGACATGGCAATGCAGCTTTACTACATTCTCAGATACAGGGACTGTGGCAAGGTTCCTGCCCTGGGCTGCAGGCTGGCTTGGCAACGCTTCCCAGGGAGGGCGAAGGAGCAATATCCTGCAGTTGGTCAAACTTGTACAGCTGACAGCCGGGAGATACCCTCAGAGTATGACAAAGTCCCTTATGAGAGGCTTCTAAGAAAACTAAAAAGTCATGGGATAGGAGGCGATGTCCTTCTGTAGATTACAAACTGCTTAAAAGACAGGAAACAGAGAGTAGGATTAAATGGTCAGTTTTCTCAGTGGAAAAGTGTAAACAGTGGGGTGCCTCAGGGATCTGTACTTGGACCAGTGCTTTTTAATATATTTATAAATGATCTGGAAAGGGGTACAATGAGTAAGGTGATCAAATTTGTGGATGACAGAAAATAATTCAGAGTAGTTAAATCACAAGCAGATTGTGATAAATTGCAGGACCTTGCGAGACTGGAAGATTGGGCATCCAAATGGCAGATGAAATTTAATGTGGACAAGTGCAAGGTGATGCATATAGAGAAAAATAACCCTTGCTGTAGTTACATGATGTTAGGTTCCATATTAGGAGTTAACACCTAGGAAAAAGATTTGGGTGTCATAGTGGGAAATCGTTGGCTCAGTATGCTGCGGCAGTCAAAAAAGCAAACAGAATGTTGGGAATTATTAGAAAGGGAATGGTGAATAAAACAGAAAATGTCATAATGCCTCTGTATCGCTCCATGGTGAGACCGCACCTTGAATACTGTGTACAATTCTGGTCGTTGCATCTCAAAAAATATATAGTTGCGATGGAGAAGGTACAGAGAAGGGCTACCAAAATGATAAAGGGGATGGAACAGCTTCCCTATGAGGAAAGACTGAAGAGGTTAGGGCTGTTCAGCCTTGAGAAGAGATAGCGGGCGGGCGGGCGGATGTGATAGAGGTCTATAAAATCATGAAAGGACTTCAATTGGTTATTTAATCTTTCAGATAATACAAGGACTAGGAAATTAGCAAGTAACACAATTAAAACAAATCAAAGTAATTCCTTTTCACTCAACACACAATTAAGCTCTCAAATTCATTGCCAGAGAATGTGGTTAAGGCATTTAGCTTAGCTAGGTTTAAAAAAGGTTTGGATAAGTTCCTGGAGAAGTCCATAAACTTTTATTAATCAAGTTGACTTATGGAATAGCCACTGTTTATTCGCTGGCATTAGTAGCATGGGATCTACTTAGTGTTTGGGTACTTGCCAGGTACTTGTAGCCTGGATTGTTCACTGTTGGAAACAGGATGCTGGGCTTGATGGACCCTTGGTCTGACCCAGTATGACAACTTCTTATGTTCTTATGAGTAGAGTAGTTAGGGGCAACTGGATGAGCCTTATCTACTATGTTAGTACGTTTTTATCTGGACCTGGAGATTTTTTTTTTTCTTGTCGAGCCCAGTAGCCAAAGGTATGGATCCCTGTCTTCATAGGCATTTTCTCCCATTTTGAATGTATGGCCCAGCTTTGTGGAAGCAGCACCCCGTTGTTTTCACTGGCCATTTTTGGGCAGGATGTGCCTTAGCATTGCTCTTTGTCCAAGCCCTTTTGCTTGCCCTCTGAACGCATGCTCTGAAACAGCACCTGCCACTGCAGAACGGATACCTCTACCCCCCCCCCCCCCCCCTCGTCTGCAGCCCATGGGAGAAGGAAGAAAAAAATAACAGGCTTGCTTATGCACGATGCAAATCACTGGTATGCTGGGGCTGGTCCCTGTATTTACTTTGTTAAGGATTTCATATACCAGATCTCATCCTCACCATCTGCAAGAGAAGAACGAGTTTTAAATAAAGGAAAATCAATCGATCCAAATAGATTTTTAAGCAAAGCCCTGCACATGCAAGATAGAAGTTTCATGCTTGCGCCCTGCAAAAAGGATTACATCTATGGGAAGACCTCCACGGTTTGCATGATCATCTTTGGATCAATTCTTTTGTTGGCTGTGGTCTTTTTGCAAAGGATCCTGTTTTCTCCTGGACCAAGAGGACTATCGGAACTCTTCACGTCCACGGTGACTCCCGGGTATTAAGGGAGGAAATTCCTACTGGAAGGACAGGACTAGTGGGTCCGAGCAATGGGCTGAGAATCAGGGGGAACCAGGGCTCAAGTCCCATCATCATGCCACCCGCTTCCTCCGCACCAATAATCCTGGAGGCCTCGGGAAAAGTCACTTTTATCTCGCATTGCCTCGGACACCCACTTACACTGTAAGCTCTTTGGGGACGGGGCTTTATTGTATCTGAATTCTAATAATGCTGTAAGCTACCATGAGCAACATTTGGAAAGGTGAGCTAAAAATTAAATAAACAGCCATTTCCCCCCCCCCCCCGTACAGTCTAGACATTACACTCATAGAGGTTTAATGACAGCCTTGGAACTTCCACCTCAGATCTGGGTGGGTGGGGGAGGGGACAATCACCCAGACCTAGCACAGTTTACATCTGAAATATTTATTGCCTGAGAAGTAAACTTCATTTGCAAATGAAGAAAAGGCTTTGTTTTGTTGGCAAATGTAAAGGAACAACAACAACAACAACCCCCCCAAACAAACCCTTCCCCGTACTACTATTAAGCTCCATCTGGAAATGTTTCTGCGGTGTCTGGTGCGCCCGGTGACACGTGAGCAGCGCGGCCTTCGTCTCTGGGGGGGGAGGGAGGCTGCTCCCAGCTGCCGCTCGCTGGCTCCTCACAAGGTATCGGGCCAAGGTGCTGTCGTCATAGCAACCGTCAGAGCCGCTTACACGGTTCACTCTGTCTCCCTCCACCTCCCAGTCCCTCCCTCCCTCTCTCTGACTTCTCCGGGCAGCTCCTTCAGCTCGAAGGGGGGGGGGAAGTGACCAGGACGGCTGCCGTTCAGCCCGGGCCCTTCCGCACCGCTCTCCCTTCTCCACCTCCCTTCCTCTCCCTCTGCTGCGGAGCCAAGCGCCCACGGGAGCCTACGGCCTGGCTTTCGTGTGCGCGCGCGGCTCCTCGTTCACCTGGGGCCCTTTCCCTTCCTGCCCCTTGCCCGCCAGATAACCTCACCTGCAAGGGATATCCGCCTAGTGCAGGCCTCTCGGCTCATCACTGGTGCAGTTCTCCTATTATCCCCCCCCCCCCAGTACTCTTTTCACTGCTTGTACCACTTGGGCCTGGAGAGGGATTATATATGTACTTCTTTACATGGATTATGTATGTACTTCTTTACATGTTCTGTCTCAGGGGTGGCCAACTCCGCCCCTCCAGAGCCACAAACAGGCCAGGTTTTCAGGCATAAGGTAGCTTTGCATGCACTGCCTCCATTGTATGCATATTCATTGTGGATATCCTGAAAACCAGGCCTGTTTCTGGGACTCGAGGACCGGAGTTGGCCACCCCTGTCCTGTCCAGACTCCTCTCTTCCTACGTACCTGACCAGTTTGGTTTTTTTTTGCTACAGCTTTGGGTTTCCACCCTGACCACACAGGGTGCAATGTTTGTTGCTTCGGATTTTAGATGCACTGTGGCCTCCTACATTCAGCACAGCACATTAACAATTCCTTTTTGACTTTTTTTTTTTTTTACCCAACAACAGGGAACATCCTTTCTCCTCCTAAAATTACTGTGGATCAGGCCCAAGCGTCTGCGGCATCCACCTTCTGTGGTTTTTCCTGGCGGGGGGGAAGGAAGCAAGTTCCATAGGTTTCCAGGTTAGCGACCGGGGGTAAAATCGCCACCGACTGCTCCTGCCCCGGGTAGCTGAGGTCAGGCCTCTGGCCCGGAGGTGCTACTCTGGGCCTGAGAGGGCGGGATTTTGATGTGTCATGAAGGTGAGCTACTCATCGGGCGTTTGCGAGCTGCAGGGATGAACAGTGGTGATACGGTAGCTCTGACACAGACCTTCATGGAAGCTATGTCTCTTACCCCATGTCTAGCACTGTGGGGGAGGGGTAAGAGCAGAGCACCACAAAACAGTAGATTCCCCCCCCCCCCCCAGCCAAAAATCCTTAAATAACATTCACTTAACCTCCCTGGGCTGAACTTATGTTACCGGGGCAGGGAAAGTGTAACTGAATTACCTTGCTCAGAGAGCTTTGTACACTGAAGATGCTCTATAAATATTATTAATGCCACCCAATCTCAGAGGTGGCAAGAAACATCTGGAGCGCCATAAATCCCCACCTAGCAGTTAACTGAGAGCTGAGCTATTATGGGACATTAATATTTCTGTTCCTGGCTGTTGCAGATCATCTAGCAAGGCTTAGTTTACTCAGTAAGTTAGAACTCAATTAAAAAAAAAGAAGCATAGCACCAGCATTCACATAATAGACAGTGCATTACACAAACACTTTTGCCAAAATATATATAACCCACCGCCACGTCAAATACTGGGCTTTGTGATAGCAATTTTATGGTGCCGCATTCAAGTCTTTATTTTTAAAAGCCATGTTGCTTAAATGCTCCCTGAACATCAACCTAATCTCACTGCTTTTAGGTCAGAGGCCTGCAAGCACGGTACAGATCATGAGTCAAGTGTAAGCTCTACTGAGCAGGGACTGTCTCCTATGTGTTTTTGTACAGCGCTGCGTGCGTTGAGTAGCGCTAAAGAAGTGAAAAGTAGTAGAAAAAATTGTTTCAATGTATTGATTTTGTTTTAATATGTGTGCCGAATTTACGCTGCTCTTTTTTTTTTTTTTTTATTGCTGATGTCTTCTATCTTGCTGCCCTAAGTCAGTTTGTGTTTTCACCGTAAGTTTTATTGGTGCACCATTGTATTTGATGTCCCTTTTATTGTACTCTGCCACGAACAAGCCTTTTGGATTAGGGGAAAACATTTATTTTTTAAATAAATGAATAAAATTCAAGACAGTGGACCTGACAGAGCCCATCCTACTACTGAGTGAGTTTTGAGCAGGAGGTAGAGCCGGGGAGGGGGCCGGGACGAGGGAAATGGCAGAACTTATGTTACCTGGGGGGGGGGGGGGAGGGCAACATTTGATTTAGAGAGGGGAGATGGTGGAGTGAACACGGGGAGAGGAGGTACCTGAAGAGGAGGTGAAGGCGGCAGACACCTTTTGGAGTTGGGGGGGAGGGACTACAACAAAAGCAACCACTGCTCGGCAGCAAACAAGGAGGGCGTGAGAAGAACATGGGAGAGAAGGGAAGAACAGAAAATGGAAATCTGAGATGAAGTCTAACTATGGTGAAAGCAGACACCCCTCGATGCTAAAAGCACAAAGCACGGGTACAAACAGTGCCAAACTTAAAGTGCCAATACAAAGCAGCCACCGATAGGGCTCCAGCTAAGAAAACTGAACGCCAAAGTTTCATTGCACGGTGCTCTAAAGTTACACTGGGACTGGCCTTTCCAAACTCCACCCTGGGGACCCTCTGCCAGGTCTGGTTCTCAGGATATATAAATTAACCGGGCCATTAGTCAAAACATGCGAGCGCAATATGTTCATGAATATTCCTCGTTGGTAACCTGAAAACCAATCACAGTCCAGAATCCCGAGGACTAATTCTCCGAGACCTCAGCGTTAAGACTGTTTGAGGTCAGTATTCAGAGAGCCCAGTGAGCAGGTAAGTTATCCGGATAAAGATACGTGCGTAAGGTTTCCTGGATATTCAACGGGATTTACCCACATAATTCTGCCACTGAATACACCCAATGGAAAAAATAGCTGTGGTATTCTTTTCCAGGTAAAGTTATTCCGTATGGTGCTGTGCCTGGAGGAGTTTATTTTTCTGAACAGACTTGGGCGAGTAACTCTGGCCAGGGAGCATCCGCTTTGTGTGCTCGCCGCCTATACGGTTTATCCCTGACTCCGGAACGCCTGTTGATGGTTCTTTGTAGTTGGATTCATTTTGTGCGCACAAAATTTACGTGGTTAGCTGGGGGAAGATAATCAAATTTTTTTTGTGAGTGTGTGTGTGTGTGTGGATAACTCCAAAAGTTACTCATACAAAGCCATTATCAACCTGTTTATGACTGCTCTCTTTCACATATAGGTTTATGCGTATTTTAGTGCATATAGCTACACCGGAGGGCCATTCTTGAATATCAGCAATTTGGTAACATAACAGTGCATAGTGACACAGCAGACGACAGTTGCTAAAGATCAACAAGCCCATCCATTCTGTCTAGTTGTACTGGATGAGCGCATAAAGCCCCACAGCAACACCAGCTCCTCCCATGGGTATCATGACATGGAATCTCTTTGCTAATATTTTATGCAGGAAAATCGGTATAAAAAAACTTAAAATAAATAAATAAATAAATAATATTGCTTTCTGCTAAGTGCTTGACACCCACCCCTGTCCCCAGGTTTTTGCACTGGTTTTCCTTTTTTTTGTACATTGTATTGAGTTTTTTGTGTGTGGGAATAGCCAGACCAGCAGTGTCTGTGTATGTATATCAGTGTTATATGTGTGTGTGAGTATATGTCAGAGCAGCAGTGTGTGCATACGTGTGTGTGTGTGTGTGTGTATCTGTCAGAGCAAGAATGCGCGTATATGTATGTCAGTGTGTATGTGTGTGAGTATGTGGATATATGTCAGAGCAGCAGTGTGTATATATGTGTGTGTGCCTGTAATGCTGTGAATCTTCTTTGTAAAAAGTCCACGAGATCTGCCTTTTTCCTGCTTGCTTAAATGGTGCGTGTGCTGGTTAATTCCATTCGATTCCTTACAAAAATATACAGATAAAACAAAGAGAGGAAAGTGAAAGTCGGGCTTCTACATGGAGTCTGCCTTCCCTTTCAACTTTGAACCTATTGAAAATGATCTCCTCCTTTTCAGATTGAGGGGAGTAGCCAATCGGCCGTAAATACCAGCCATGCACAGGCTTCTGTGGTTTCTGACAAAGAGGGTGCAGGTACAGTCCCTGCACACAGGCTCTCCTCCCACAAATCCACCTGCACTGAGCAGATGTGAGGGACTAATCCAAATTAAATTTAGAACTCAAGCCTCAGGCACCAGTGAGAGCGCCTGCCTGTTACCACTCAGCTCTGGGCAGGGGATAGCAACCATATAAAGGAGAAACCTGCACCCCCCCCCTCCCCCGCTGCGTCACAGAGAGCACCCATGGGCTCCTCCGCCTTACAACAACAGTTCTATTGACATCTTCCCAGGAATCAGACAGCGGAAAACACAAAAACAAAATAAAATCGCTGCTTTTTCATGGCGGACTGGATTTTGTTTCCGATGCAACATTAGCGTGTAATGTTTGTGAAAGCCACTCCCATCGTTACGGGTCTACATAAACCAGGCCCGCTGCTGTGCTGCTCCCCATCATAATATGGTAACCACAGACCGGTGAGCCTGACTTCAGTGCTGGGAAAAATCGTGGAAACTATTCTAAAGAACAAAATCGTACAGCATATAGAAAGACATGATTTAATGGGACAGTCAGCATGGATTTGCCCAAGGGAAGTATTGCCTCACAAATCTGCTAGATGTTTTTGAAGGGGTTAATAAACATGTGGATAAAGGTGACCCGGTAGATGTAGTGTATTTGGATTTTCAGAAGGAGTTTGACAAAGTCCCTCAAGAGGCTTCTACGAAAACTAAAAAGTCATGGGATAGGAGGCGATGTCCTTTCGTGGATTGCAAACTGGTTAAAAGACAGGAAACAGAGAACAGGACTAAATGGTCAATTTTCTCAGTGGAGAAGGGTAAACAGTGGAGTGCCTCAGGGATCTGTACTTGGACCGGCGCTTTTCAATATATTTATAAACGATTTAGAAAACGGAATTATGAGTGAGGTAATCAGATTTGCAGATGATACAAAAGTATTCAGAGTAGTTAAATCACAAGTGGATTGTGGTAAGAACTTTGGAGACTGGAAGATTGGGCATCCATATGGCTGAAGAACTATAATGTGGACAAGTGCAGTAGCTTTGTTACGTCCATCGGTCGCAGACGGCTGTGGCCGCAAGTGCTCACCTCCTACACGACTCTCTTGCCCTCCCCAGGGCTGCACGGGCTTGCCTGCAACGCCGCGGTCTGCGGGACTCTTTGGCGGCATGGGCGCCGCCGCTCCCTGCTCTGACGCTGGGCCCTCCTAGGTGCGCGCACTTGCGTCACAGGCCCCACCTATGAAGCCTCTTCGACGGGAACCTCGGGGGCGTCCCGCTCTGATGACGTCATCGGCCTTCCCTTTATAAGCGCCGCCGGCGCCCCCAGCAAACCGACTTGGCAACAAGTTCCATCCTGCACTGAGCTCCTGCGGATCCTTGAGACGTCGCCTGCTGCCGTTCCTTGGACCCTGTCTGGCACCCGCTCCTCGGGGGTCAGTGTGCACCTCGTTGGGGACTCGCACCCCTGGCCTACCCCGCTCCTCGGGCTGGCTCTGCGCCTCTTGGATCCAACCCTGCCTTGGCTTCAGCTACATGTGTCTCTCCTGGATCATCGCAGTATCAGTGAGTTCAACGCTTGGCCTCCTCGCTCCCTGAGGCCTTGCCTGTACCTTCGTCTGACTGACAGTGCTGCCCGCTCCTCGGCCCGCGCCATTACTCCAGAGATCTACCTTGTCCTGCCCCGCTCCTCAGGGTTGGATTCCAGCTTGTCCTTGCCTGGCAACTGTCCCGCTCCTCGGGTCAGCTACTGCTTCGTCTCTGGCATCACCTCCGCCCTCCGGGTGTCTACCTACATCAAGCAGCTAAGGCTGAGACCGGACTCTCCACCTGTGGGTGGTCTACGTTCTCTCCTACATCCACCATGTTGCAGCTGTGCCCCCTTGGGGTTGACCTTCTGGAGAACCTCCTTCAGGCTACCATCCTGCGGGGGTTAGCTACTGGTCCCTGGGGCCTCTCCTTCACTGTGCCTAGAGCTCCCCGCTGTGCCGATAACCCGCCTCCTGTCGGCGCGGACCTGTGGGGCTCCTCCCCACAGGCTGAAACAACTCGGGCCAAGGGTCCACAAACCCACAAAGCATAACAAGCTTCTGGAGGGGGCAGGCAGGAGTGTTGGGGAGTGGCGGTGTGGGGGATATTCTCGCATTGTCTGGAAGGGCGGGGGAAGGGGAAGGCAGTACAGAAGGCAGGATCTGGCTAGGGAGGCGAGGACAGCGTCAGGGAAGGGAAGGTGCCAGGGGTTGCAGCATCAGGAGGGCAGGGGTGGGGAAGGAAGAATGCTACACCAGAGCGAGAGTGGGGAGGGAACAGAGGGTACGAGAGAGAGGAAGGGAGGAGCGATGAAAAGGGGATAAACGGGAACATGGAGGGGTTGGGGCGAAAATGGATGGGATAATGGAATGGTAAGGGGAGGAGTGAGTGGTGAAAAACTGGAGGAGGAGAGGAAGAGAGACCGGAGGTTGGATCAGAGGGGAGGGATGAAGGGTTAAGGAAGAAGTAAGGGGTAAAAGATTAGATAGAAAGAGGGAGAGAACAGGCAGTTGAGAGAAAATTCCAGGTTTAGGGGAGAAAAATGGGCTGTAAGTGAGAAAGTGAGGCAAGAGAAGAAGAAGAACAGAGAAACACATGTGGGCTGGGTAAAAAGGAATAAAAGTGACACATTTTCAGAAAAAGTTGTGCCAGGAAGCTGTAATACCGTCAAGTTCAGCCCAACGCAGTAAGTACATTGCATAGGTTAAGGTGACGCATTGCACTAATATTTGCTGCTTTTACTGAATCCCCTGGTGAGTCCCCTGTGAATGCAAGGTCCTCCTGTAATGTATCACAATCCGCTTGTGATTTAACTACTCTGAATAATTTTGTATCATCTGCAAATTTGATAACTTCACTCATCGTATTCCTTTCCAGATCATTTATATATATATATTGAAAAGCACCGGTCCAAGTACAGATCTCTGATCATCCATTGTACCTGAAGAATGGAGGATGGCCAGCGTAACCTCAATATTTATAAAAGGCTCCAGGGGCAATCCGGGTAACTATAGACCAGTGAGCCTGACTTCAGTGCTGGGAAAAATAGTGGAAACTATTCTCAAGATCAAAATCATAGAGCATATAGAAAGACATGATTTAATGGGACACAGTCAACATGGATTTACCCAAGGGAAGTCTTGCCTAACAAATCTGCTTCATTTTTTTTGAAGGGGTTAAAAACGTGGATAAAGGTGAACCAGTAGATGTAGTGTATTTGGATTTTCAAAAGGTGTTTGACAAAATCCCTCATGAGAGGCTTCTAAGAAAACTAAAAAGTCATGAGATAGGTGGCAATGTCCTTTCGTGGATTACAAACTAGGGATGTGAATCGTTTTTTGACGATTTAAAATATCATCCGATATATTTTAAATCGTCAAAAATCGTTAGGGCCACGATACAATACCAATTCCCCCGATTTATCGTTAAAAAATCATAAATCGGGGGAAGGGGGAGGGCAGGAACTTACTTACTTGCCCTAAACCAATGGCAGGAAAACCGGCACACTAAAACCCCCTAAAACCCACCCCCGACCCTTTAAATTAAATCCCCCACCCTCCCGAAAACCCCCCCCCCAAATGCCTTAAATTACCTGGGGGTCCAGCGGCGGTCCGGAACGGGCTCCTGCAATTGAATTGTGTTGTCTTCAGCCGGCGCCATTTTGCAAAATGGCGGCCGCAAAATGGCGGCGGCCATAGACCAACACGATTCGACTGCAGGAGGTTGTTCCGGACCCCCGCTGGACTTTTGGCAAGTCTTGTGGGGGTCAGGAGGCCCCCCCAAGCTGGCCAAAAGTCCCTGGGGGTCCAGCGGGGGTCCGGGAGCGATCTCCTGCCGCGAATCGTTTTCCGTACGGAAAATGGCGCCGGCAGGAGATCGACTGCAGGAGGTCGTTCAGCGGGGGTTCCGGACCGTCGCTGAACGACCTCCTGCAGTCGATCTCCTGCCGGCGCCATTTTCCGTACGGAAAACGATTCGCGGCAGGAGATCGCTCCCGGACCCCCGCTGGACCCCCAGGGACTTTTGGCCAGCTTGGGGGGGGCCTCCTGACCCCCACAAGACTTGCCAAAAGTCCAGCGGGGGTCCGGAACGACCTCCTGCAGTCGAATCGTGTTGGTCTATGGCCGCCGCCATTTTGCGGCCGCCATTTTGCAAAATGGCGCCGACTGAAGACAACACAATTCAATTGCAGGAGCCCGTTCCGGATCGCCGCTGGACCCCCAGGTAATTTAAGGCATTTGGGGGGGGTTCGGGAGGGTGGGGGATTTAATTTAAAGGGTCGGGGGTGGGTTTTAGGGGGTTTTAGTGTGCCGGTTTTCCTGCCATTGGTTTAGGGCAAGTAAGTACTTCCCTCCCAAAGTTGATGAAGTATTAAGGCATTTGGGGTGGGGGATTTAATTTAAAGGGTCGGGGTGGGTTTTAGGGGGTTTTAGTGTGCCGGCTCACGATTTTAACGATTTTCACGATATTTTAAACACCCAAACGGCAACAATACGATTCCCTCCCCCTCCCAGCCGAAATCGATCGTTAAGACGATCGAGGACACGATTCACATCTCTATTACAAACTGGTTAAAAGACAGGAAACAGAGAGTAGGATTAAATGGTCAATTTTCTCAGTGGAAAAGGGTAAACAGTGGAGTGCCTCAGGGATCTGTACTTGGACCGATGCTTTTCAATATATATATAAATGAACTGGAAAGAACTACAATGAGTGAGGTTATCAAATTTGCAGATGATACAAAATTATTCAGAGTAGTTAAATCACAAGAGGATTGTGATACATTACAGGAGGACCTTGCAAGACTGGAAGATTGGGCATCCAAATGGCAGATGAAATTTAATGTGGACAAGTGCAAGGTGTTGCATATAGGAAAAAATATCCCTTGCTGTAGTTACGTTAGGTTCCATATTAGGAGCTACCACCCAGGAAAAAGATCTAGGCATCATAGTGGATAATACTTTGAATTAGTTGGCTCAGTGTGCTGCAGCAGTCAAAAATCAAACAGAATGTTAGGAATTATTAGGAAGGGAATGGTTAATAAAACGGAAAATGTCATAATGCCTCTATATCGCTCCATGGTGAGACCGCACCTTCAATTCTGTGTACAATTCTGGTCGCTGCATCTTAAAAAAAATATAGTTGCGATGGAGAAGGTATAGAGAAGGGCAACCAAAATGATAAAGGGGATGGAACAGCTCCCCTATGAGGAAAGGCTGAAGAGGTTAGGGCTGTTCAGCTTGGAGAAGAGATGGCTGAGGGGGGATATCATAGAGGTCTTTAAGATCATGAGAGGTCTTGAATGAGTAAATGTGATTCGGTTATTTACACTTTCGAATAATAGAAGGGCTAGGGGGCACTCCATGAAGTTAACAAGTAGCACATTTAAGACTAATCGGAGAAAATTCTTTTTCACTCAACGCACAATAAAGCTCTGGAATTTGTTGCCAGAGGATGTGGTTAGTGCAGTTAGTGTAGCTGGGTTCAAAAAAGGTTTGGATAAGTTCTTGGAGGAGAAGTCCATTAATGGCTATTAATCAAGTTTACTTAGGGAATAGCCACTGCTATTACTGGCATCAGCAGCATGGGATCTTCTTAGTGTTTGGGTAATTGCCAGGTTCTTGTGGCCTGGTTTGGCCTCTGTTGGAAACAGGATGCTGGGCTTGATGGACCCTTGGTCTGACCCAGCATGGCAGTTTCTTATGTTCTTATGTTGCTGCACGCCACTGAATGCAGCCTCAACAAAAGACCTGATGACCTCATTACACTGCCGCCTCCACCCAGCGCCACGACGAGGCCGCCGCCTCCTTTAACATCAGGTGGCTGCACAAGCGGAAACTAGACGCCGGTGACCTGTGCCCAAACGATGCACCTCGCCAATGCCTTGCCTGGGGCAGGAGCTCCGCGCGCACCCTGGGGGCACCCGGAGACCGTGCAGAGCAGGAAACTCTTGAGCGTGTTCTTGCTTTCATACAATGCTTACGTGGCACGGGGAGGTTTTGCAATCTCGAAACTGTGCATTATGTTGTGTTTTTAAACTGAAATTGATAGAGTATAAATCCCTCATCATTTAAGCTCCCTCTTTATTTTGCATTCAGCTTTCTGGCTATCAGATCATAGACTTTTTAAAAAAAGCCAAGTTGTTTATTTTCTCTGGCCAGTCCCCTTTTTATACCTCCCGCCCAGCAGAATGCATAACGGATCCAAATTTGGACAGCCCGCATCACAGTGCCCTGGCTTGAGCCATGGGGCCAGGCCCAATCCTTACTTCCTCTGAATACTCGCTATGGGTCCACAAAACTGGCATATCCGAGATTCCTAGCACTGAATGCCAGCTTCTACTTTCCCCCAGAATCTTAGGAAATATTACAAGGAGCCAGGGATAAAAGGGACCCCCCCCCCCCCCCGACTTACTGTGTGCATAATTTTAGTGGTGGGAGGAGGTAATACCTAGGTGACAGGGGGACGAGCCAGAAAACCCACCACTCCTGACCTGCAAGATGGTGGATACAAGTTTGGAAGTTCCCCCTGCGTAGAATGCACAGATATCAGAAACCTGATGAGGTCTGAGCCGCTTACCGAGGGCTCTCAAGACACGGTTAGATGTTGCTATCGGACCACAATGAACGTATCCGTTTGCCTTATAAAAGAAGAGAAAAATCGGAGAACAGGATGGGAGAAGTTGATCATGAGGCCAACCTAGCCTGCTGACATCCTTCCATGCACGGTCACTAACCAATAGCGAGGCAGCTTTAATGAGGACCAATGATATCACTTTCAGGCCGATGCAATAAAGTGCGCGCAAAAACGTGCAAACAAAGTGCACCCATGTTTTTTTGAACATGCGCACAATCACCTCTCCTGGGTGCTTGATGCAAAAGGCAAATGAGCTGCCGCGCTGAAAGGGACGCGCTAGGGATAAACTGTGTGTCCATGGCATCGGGCACCCAAGAGATGTGGCTGTGCGCTGGTTAGGAGAACGGACGCTCAATTAATGGGCATCTGTTTTTCTAACCTGACCGCTGGCAAGATTTAATTTTTTTTCATGCTGCTTCCTGTGATTCTCCTACTTAGCATCCGTTTTTCAGACGGCTTGGAGCGTTTAAAGACTTAACGCCAGCCCTGAGGCTGGCGATAAGTTTTTCATGTTAAAACTTGCGCATGGTGATTTTTTGCACCGGGGGTAATACTAATAGCCTCATCTACATGCATTTACATGTGATGAGCGCTATTGGCTACCCGCTGGTTTGGACACGCGTTTTGGACGCACTAATCCCCTTTTTTGCATCAGGTGTTAGCCTAGCTTGTCCACGCGCTCGTTAACTTGTGTACTAGGTTCAGCGCACGATATTGCACTGGCCTGAATGCTCTGTATGTAGTGGCCAGTAACCAGGGCTTAAGACGTGATGATTGGCTCTTCTGCTCACAACTTTCAAAATCATTCCATCCCTTTTTTGTGTCTGATACCATTTGCTTAATAACGGGTGAATTCTCAAACGGTCGCGCGTGAAAAATCAGCATATACGCGTGCAAATCGCATGCATTCTCGAACATGCTATTTTATAAACATTAAACGTGCGTAAATAAGGGTTCACGCGCAAACCGTCACGTGTAAAAAAGGGGCGGTCCAGGTGTGATCCGGGGCGGGGCCAGCATATACACGTGTAAGCTGCTAAGTTAAGAGAGCCTTACATATCTAGATTTGGCAACGTACACCTGCTAATTATATCAAACGCGTTTATGTTGTAGTATTCACTGGGTGGGAGGTCTGGGTGAAGAATCAGGAGGGTCTCGATGACCTGGAGATGGACTGGGTGGGGGAATCGGAAAACTGGCTCTTTTCCCTTATGTGCCTGTTAGAAAAATTGCCAGCTTGCACATGAAGATAGGGACTTATGCGGGTAAGTCCTGCTTCGGTTTTGCATGTAAATTATCCGCGCGTATAATTAAAAAATATGTTTGAAAAATATGCGCATATTTTGCATCACGTACGCACGCACCATTCAGCAGTTCAGCGTCAGTTAGCCAGATAAGTACCAGCTTATCTAGCTAAGTGGTGCTGCTAAATGCTGCTACTTATCCGGATAAGTCAGAGCGCTGGATAAGTCTCATAAAGCACTGTTTATCTGGATAACTAGATCTTTTTGAGACTTACCCAGCTACTTTACTGGAGAAGTGGCTGGGCGCGGGTCGGGAAAACAGTTTACTCAACGCCCGTTTTCTGCGCACGATTATTGCATCGGTCCCGGGGTGTTTAGGGTAGTAGCTGCCGTTCCGTGCAGGTCATCCCCCTCGCCTTCTGTTTAGGGTTATAACGGCTACGCTGGGCAAAAACGTCGCAGCAAAGTTACCACCGCTGATCCCGGCTCTTCATTTCCTTCCTCCAGCCACTAGGGATCCTCTGCGTTTATCCCAGGCCCTTTGAATTCCATTCCCGGCCTCACCACTGCTTCCAGGAGGGCATTCCAGGCAGCCACTCCCCCTAATGTTGCTCTGAGTCTACCCCCTTGCAGCTCCCTATCATAAGACCTAGGTTCCTCAGCTTCCTTTCCCCCTGAAAAAGGTTTGATTCTTCTGCATTATTAATACCTTTCAGGTTTTTAAAAGTCTGTATCATCTCCCCCTGTCTCTCCTCTCCTCTTCGTGTTTAGGTCCTCAGGTCTCGTATGTTCGGTTGCAGACTCCACACCTCTCTGGACCACGTTTATCCAATTTCTTTCCTTCCTGCACGCAAGTCAAGTTATTGTTTGCTGGGAAAAATCCCTCGGCCTCCGGTCCTGGAGGCTGCAGACAGGTCGGGCTTCTTGGGCAGCCCACGATGAATATTCAGCAGCTGTATTTGCATGCATTTGGCCTAAGGACAGGGCTATTTTGCACAGCTTGTCGCCCTGACTAACGGGCCCATCTGCAGCCCTCTGTCAGGCTTCCGGGGCGGCACACGCCGACCCTTCTCGTTTACTGACAGTACTAGGACCCGTTCCAGGTACAGAAAACCCCACCGGCTTTAAGAGGCGTGTCCTGGTGGGGCTCTATTCCCTGCCGTCTGCCAGCCCCGCCACTGATTGGTAAGAAAAGCTCCAAGGCCATCCGCAGGATGCAGCAGGGAGGACACATGGGTCTTATCAAATAATGAGTTTTTCCATAGGGGGGAAAAAAAAAAGCCTTTTTGACTAAGGCTCTAGGAAGGGATTTAATTGTAGGCTCTTTTCATGACGAGATCTGGAGCCTTTTTGTTTTGAACAAACACTGTGCCGCCTTCTCTATTATCACAGGGCCCACGTGAATCAGAAAGCAGGGAACGCTCACAGGCCGATGCAGTAAGACGCGCATTAAAAACGGGTGCCTGCTTTCCTAATGCGTGCACAGCCGTGGCTCCTGGGCACTCAATGCGGTATTTACATGAGGGGGCCGCGAAAAAAAAAAGGACGCCCTAGGGAATAATTTGTGTATCCCTAGCAAATGCATCGGGCGCCCACAATTACAGCGTCCATTTTTAATCCCACTTCCGGCCAATTTTGCCGAGGTTGCTGGACACCCTGCATATATATTGTGCGTCCAGAATATATATTTTTTAAAATCAAGCCCGTATACCTTTATTTTTAAACACCGCAAGCAGTAACTGTAATTGTCACAACGATACTAAGTAGGAGGAACCATGGAGGACCGTATTTTTTAATTTCTCAGGAGCCTTCGACTCACAAATTGACTTGACGCCACCTCAGTGCTGGAGTTATATTTGCGGCGTTAAAACATGTGCATTGGGTGCCCAGCAATTATTTTGCATAGGGGCTTATAGCTAACAGCCTCATCTCCATGGAATTTACCTGCGCTGAGTGCTATCGGCTACGCACTTGTTTGGCGTGCGTTCTGGAGGCGCTCATCTTATTGCATCGGGTGCTAGTCTAACCCATCCAAAATGCGCGTCCAACCATGCTAAATCTGTGCGCTAGGCTGGGGGCGCCCTATCAGAAAATCAGGAAAGTAACAAGGCCGCCGAGCTACCTTATTCTGATTCAGACTTTCAGCACAGTTGTTTCTCCTCTGCAGTTATGTTTGCTGGTGCATCTGCCTACCTTTCTTTACTATTATTAATTACAATTATATTCATTTACATATGGGCTGATACAGTAAAATCACGGGAGAGCTCTCCCAGCGCGCGCACAGGCCACTCTCTTGTGCTTGCGATTCAGTATTTTAATTTATTACAATTAGGGCCGGCGGTAAAAAGAGGCGCTAGGGACGCTCCTTTTAGACTGGAACGGCGGCTGTCAGCGGGTTTGACAGCCGACGCTCAATTTTGCCGGCGTCGGTTCTCGAGCCCGCTGACAGCCACGGGTTTGGATACCGGACGCCGGCAAAATTGAGCGTCCGGTTTTCGACCCGCCAGCCGCGGGCCCATTTAACTTTTTTTTTTTTTAATTATTTTTTACTTTTTTAAACTTTCGGGACCTCTGACTTAATATCGCCATGATATTAAGTCGGAGGTGCACAGAAAAGCAGTTTTTACTGCTTTTCTGTGCACTTCCCCGGCGCCGGCAGAAATTAGCGCCTACCTTTGGGTAGGCGCTAATTTCTGAAAGTAAAATGTGCGGCCTGGCTGCACATTTTGCTTTCTGAATCGCGCGGGAATAACTAAAAGGGCCACCAACATGCATTTGCATGTTGCGGGCGCTATTAGGTTCGGGGGGGGGGGTTTGGACGCGCGTTTTGGACGCGCTATTATCCCTTACTGAATAAGGGGTAAAGCTAGTGCGTCCAAATGCAGGTTAACAGTGCGCTCCGTCAGAGAAGGGGGCGGTATTCTGAAGGTAAAGTGCTTCTGTTCACAGCCCCTCCTGCTCCTCTCCCGGCACCCCACCGGTTAAAGCTGCCTTTGTAAAGCAATGAGACATTAATCAGCCTCGGTATAAACGCGATTGGCCCCACGCCGTCGGCACAGGCCGCCCCGGCCCCGTTCGTCTTTCCTCTGCTCGCTGCGCGTTGAACGGCGGCCTCAGAAACCGCGCGCCGCTCCAATCGAGTTATCGGCAGCTCAGCACGGGAAGGCAATTCCCGCCAGGCCCCGAGCCCCGCGGGGGAGGAGATTTCATGGAGCGGCTAAGAGGAGGGATCGGGCTCGGCGTCACGGAGAGGGCGCAAGGCTCAGCTGCAGGCCGGACCGGGGGGGCTGCCGGGTGCACTCGCCCGGCGGCTGGGGGCTGGCTTTTGCCAGAGGTTGCCTCTTTTAAATCACCAGTGTCACCCCCGCTGGACCCAATCTGCTTCCCAGGAAGGCTCGTCCCCTGTTTAAAAGTTCAGCACATCTGAAACCAAAATAACAAAGGCGGAAAGCTTAAGGAAAGCTCAGAAAGCGTCTTTGGTTTCTGGCGCATCAGAAAGCCTAACGCGCCAGGGTAATGATGACAGTGGCTCGTATTTCAAGAGCCAGATTCTCTCTGAGGTCAGGTCCTGTGCCCTTCTCTCCGTTTTATGCAGGGGGAAAAAAAGAGAAGACGGTGGGGCATATTTGGAAGGAGAGAGAGAGAGAGAGAGAGACGGCGGAACTAAGAGAAGGCGACTTTATTTATTTATTTTTTATCACTGTCTAATGTGAGTGGGGCCCCAGTGGAGGGAAGGGGTGGAAGAGAAGTAGGAAGGAGCTACCTAGAACGGGGGGCCACCGCCCCGCATCCTGGTGGACACCGGCGGCACTGTGCCCCTGTGAAGTCTGCCGTGAGGAGGAGGACACCGTGGCATCCAGCCGGAACCGCTGGCCCGCATCTCCAGGATGACGCCCTCCTTTTAAGGCTCTCACCAAAACTCCTCGCTTCCCTCGTTCCATTAGATCTTGATGGTGTGACGGCTGTGAGAGATGAGTACCAGGGAGGGCAGAGGTATCAGCCCAGGAGAGGGCCTCTTAAAGCTCCCCAGTACAGCCACTGCCTGTAAACCAGATGGTTGCTGGTCCCAGCCCTGGCTGAGATGCCGCCTCACAACAGCAATGTCACACGCTCCCTCCCTTGCTGGATTTAAGTGCACACCTGACATTTGATCTCTCAAACTAGATACAAGTCGGGTAGGTCAAGAGACTGGGAGAAGCAAGAGGGAGCCTCTGGCACGGGACTGGTATGATCTAGGCAAAAGGCTTAGAAAAATAGTTTAAAGCAAAGTAGCAGAGAAAATACAGGCAAGTGCACGAGAAGAGGGGAAGTAGAAGGGAGGAGAATATTGGTTGCCTTGAGGAAGACTTTTTTTTTTTCAGACATGGCATCCTGGGTCAGACCACAGGTCCATGAAACCCAGTGTCCTGTTTCCAACAGTGGCCAAGCCAGGTCACAAGTACCTGGCAGGAACCCAAGGGGTAGAGAGATTCCAAGCTGCTTATCCCAAGAATAAGCAGTGGATTTCTGCAACTTTACTTTAATAATGGTTTTATAGACTTTTCCTCCAGGAACTTGTCCAAACCTTATTTAAACTCAGCTACACTAATAGCTTTCACCATATCCTCTGGCAACAAATTCCAGAGCTCAATTATGCACCGAGTAAAAAAATATTTTCTCTTATTAGTTTTAAATGTAATTTCATTGTGTGTCCCCTGTTCTTTATACTTTTTGAAAGAGTTAACAAGTGATTAAAATGTATTCATTCCATTCCATTTTATAGACACCTCTATCATATCTCCCCTCAGCCATCTCTTCTCCAAGCTGAAGAGTCCTAACCTCTTTAGCCTTTCTTCATAGGTTGCCCTTCTCTGTACCTTTGCTAATTCTGCTGTATCTTTCTTGAGATGTGGTGACCAGAACTGCACACAATACTCAAGGTGTGGTCACATACAGAGGCGTTATGATATTCTTTGTTTTATTCTCCATTCCTTTCCTAATAATCCCTACCATTCTATTTGCTTTCTTGGCTGTTGCTGAACACTGCGAAGAACATTTCAGCATATTTTAAAGAAGATACCTAGATCCTTTTCCTGACTGGTGACTTCTAATGTGGATCCTTGCATTGTGTAGCTACAATTTGGGTTACTCTTCCCTAAGTGCATCACTTTGCACTTGTCCACATTACATTTAATTTGCCAGTTGCATACTCAGTCTCCCAATTTTGCAATGTGCTCTTGGCACTTTCTCACAATCCTCTTGTGATTTAACAGCTTTGAATAATTTTGTGTCGACTGCAGATTTGATCACCTTGCTTGTTGTTCCCATTTTCAGGTCGTTTATAAATATATTAAAAAGCAGTGGACCCAGAACAGATCCTCTGGTATGTGCTTTCTAATCATGCTTCTAGAACATTGCATATAGTCACTCCTCAAAATATCCAGAGGAGGAGCTGATCACAATTATGAACAGGAAACAGCTACTGTGCCTTTTAACCAGGTAACGTTGGACTAGATGGCAACCTTTTAGAGCTATGACATTTTTCTTCCATTTTTTTTCCTACCATCCTTGAGCACTGCCACGAGCTAGTGGTTGCATATGACATTATTTGTAACCCCATCCAATGCTCAAATTTAAGTCTTGCTAAGGCTGGACCATTCCCATGGAGAAGAAACCCCTCTCGGTTCCCTGCAGCTGGTAGAGCAGTCCACCCCCCAAGGCCTACAGCCTGTGGATGAGGCTGAGAGCAAGCTCTCCTTCTGTGACCGCATCTGTCCCTCTGTCCGGTTACATGTGCCTGATCCAGCTCAGGAGTTTGGTCTGGGAAGTCCGTAGGAGAGTTCCCAGGAAGGGGAGGGGGACGTCAGCCTTTATGCTAAGACACAATGCCTTGCTGTGCTGTCAGTAGTGCAGAAGGAACAGAGGCCTTTTGTACCCCTGTCCTGCCCCATCTTGGTAGAACAAGGCAATAAACAGTCTTTTGGGGCACTATATATATATATATATATATATATTTTTTTTTTTTTTTTTTTTTTTTTTTTTTTTTAAACATGCAAACTGTGGAATATTTTTCTGGGGGAGGGGGCAAAAAGTCTGAAACTAGAAAAATTCAGGGAAATCAGCAAAATGACCCATTTCAAACGTAGATTAAACAAATAAAGTGAGACTGGACCACCCCGAGTCAGCTGCGTGTCATTTTCGTTCACTGTGCAAAATTGTAGAATCTGACAGCAGATGTAGACAGCAAGGTCCATCTGTCTGTCTCTCTGCCCCCTCCACTGCAGCTTTGTCCCAGCTTCTCCGGAGCAAAGGGTCCTTCGTGCTGGCCCGAGCCCTCTGCCGGTATTGCAGTCTCCTTGCCTGCACGCGACAGGCGCAATCTCGCAAGCAGGAAAGCTTTCCATAGACTGGGATCTTCGTTTTCAGTTTGTATTCGATTTTTCCTGGGAATTTCAATATTATCACCAAAAAAATCAATCAGTGGAAAAATGATTTTGTTATAACACACAGGAGAAAAATCAGTGGGGAAAGTCAACTGATTTTTTTTATACCATTGAAATTCCCAGGGGGAAAAAGCCTGAAAACGAAGGTCCCTACCTATAGAGCAGTGATTCTCAAAATTTTCAAGACCATGGCGGACCTACATGAAGAAAAATGTTGTGCGGCATAGCAGCCTCCATGCGGCAGGCGGTGCGGACATGGAGCGGACTCGTATGGTGAAAAGAGCTAAGGAATCAGTGAAAGCCCCACCAGTCTCTCTTCCAAGTTTAAAACAAGGGGAGAGAGGGGGGGCAGAGACGCACATGAGCCCGTCACAGTGGACCAGCAACCTCTATATACAAGTGCATGAGACGTGAGAAGTCGGTGTGGTGCGGGCAGCCGGCCTAGTGACCTTGGCTGCCGTATGTGGCTGCCTTGGCTCCTCCACTGCCGCTGCTCCCAACACTGGGAGTGAGTCACATCCAGCGCTCAGTGTACGCTCTCCCCGTCTCACTCAGCCCAGGGGGGTAAGACAGAGGAGGAAGCTCAGGAGGCAGGAGGAGGAGCTGTGTGTGCTGCACAAAGCAGGACCCAGCTACCCATGCCCTGCATACTGCCCCCTCCATTACCAAACTCCAGGGCTCATGCCGCAGAGAGGAAGAGGAGGCACGCGTGAAGAAGACATGGGCTCTCAGAAAGAAGCGCCCACACGTTTAAGAGTCACCTTGGAGCTGAGCAGTAGGCAGGGGACACTTCTCCGTGATGCACCCGATCAGGGCTGAAGGCAGAGCAGTGAGCCATGGCGCCCTGGTTGAGAAACGTTGCCATAGAGCAGAGATTCTCAACCTTCTTTCTTTCGGGACACACGTGGCAGATAAGGCTAAACATGTGACTATCACAAGGCTAAATGTAAACATATTCTCTGCATCCTTTGGAACCCCCCCTGACCCCCAGCAATGAGTGCAGAACAGAACTAGGACAGTTCCTCATGCAGTTCACCATACGAGAAAGATCTGGTTCAGGTGTCACCTCAGTAACAACACCACAAACTCCCTCTACTATCAGGCGCACTGTACTATACAAAACCTGAAAAAAATGCTCAGCAGTCGGCACATGTGTAGCAAACTCAAACAGCAATAGCCCAACCTATGAAAAGGCAGCAGTGCACCACCAATGCATGTCCTATTGAGAAAACTCAATGAATAAATCTGATACAAATGCCTGCACGCTAGTAAAATCCCTCACCTCGATCACACCCATAGAACCCACCTCCAAATACAGAGTAAAGGCCACAAATTACAAATGAGGAGACAAAACTGGAATGGAAACACTCAAAAAGCTTCTCTGCCTGCAGTGCAAAACTGGAAAACAAGAAACAGAAATCCATTTCCTGTACACTAAGCAAAGTACAAAGATAGAAGAAACGCACACTCCCAAAACTGACCCATTATGGCTCTTGCTCTTCATCACTCCCCCTCCATGCCCCCATCATCCCTCACTTCTCCCAATTATTTCCTTTCAATCCTGCCCTCGCATCCCTGCCCAGCATTCCCGACCACCGCCATCCCTGCACCCTCTTCCCTGCCCTCCCTTTCTCCCCTGTTCCACTCTCCCTACCCCACCCCTTCCTGCTCAGCAGCCCCCCACACTCCCACCTAGCATCCCCAACCTCCTCTCTCCCACCCCCCCCCCCCACCCCCCAGCATCGGCAGCCACGGCTTCCAAGCCCAGCAGGGCAGGATGAGGTTGGTGTCCCGTCAGGCCCGGAAGAGCAGGAGTTGGTGGTGGTCTCGCTCTGATCCGGGTGAAAACGGCAACGGCCTCTCCCCACCCCCGACCGGAGTGAGGTGAAGGAAGCGAGAGGAGCAGCCTCCCGCCGACTCCCACCTGGGCTGATGAGGAGGGGGCAGACTCCTGTTGCTGACCCTGCGACGCACCTCCCAGGACCTCAGCAACTTGTCCAACCCTCTTTTAAACCCTGCCCTGCCGGTCGCCTTGCTCACGTCCTCCGACACCCACCTTTCACAGCTTGATTGTGTGCCGAGTGAAAGAAAAACGCCTTCCACAATTTATTTTTTAATTTGCTGGCTGTCAGTTTCAGGGAGTATCCCCTTTGTTTTAGTATTATTTGAAAAGGCAAATAACTGCCCACCCCGTTGGTGATTTTGGAAATTTCTACCACACCCCCTCTTGGTTGCCTTTTCTTCCAAGCTGCTCGGCCTCTCGTTATAAGGGAACCATTCCACTCCTTTCATCATTTTTGCCGCCCTCTACACCTTTTCTAGTTCTGCTTGGGGTTTTGTTTTTTTTTGGGGGGGGGGTTTAGATGGGGCGACCAGAACTGCATGCAGTACCCAAGGGTGTGGTCGCACCATGGCCGGATACAGAGGCATTATGATATCCTCCATTCCTCTCCAAAAAAATTCCTTTTATTTATTTTTTAACCGCCACCTCACGCTGAGCTGAGGATTTCCAAATTACTGTCTACAAGGACCCCAACGTCCTTTTCCTGGATGGGTGATTTCTAATACAGAACTCAGCACTGCGTACTTGTAGTTGGAATTAGTTTTCTCTATGCGCGTCACTTTGCACATGTTTACATTAGGGATGTGCAATCGTTTAGGATGAATTAGGCAGTTTCAATGAAATTGCCTAATTTGTCCTGGTTCGGGGAACCCGAAAACCGAATCAAATTTTAAAATTCGGTTTTCAGGATAGTGCGCGCTAACGGGAGGTATCTTCAAAGAATCCAAAAATAACAGGGGAGATAGGGCATCATGATAGGTTCCACTAAAAGCAAACATAGCTGATGTGCCTATAAGTAAAGAGCAGATTGAGTGAAAAGATTCCAAATTATCCCAGTCAACTGTGAAAAATGTTGTATATACAAATATAAAATGTACCTTGAAATGTCGGTAGGCTAATAAAATTCGATAAAGTAAGATGGGAGAGTTAGAATGTTTAGCATGGAATGAAGACTTAATAAACATCTCGGAGACCTGGTGGAAGGAGGATAACGAATGGGACAGTGCTAGACTAGGGTATAAATTATATTGCAATGATAGGGTGGAGCAACTTGATTTGGGGGGGGGGGGGGCGCTTTATGTTAGGGATGGCATTAGTACCTGATTCTAAGGGTTTTTCTCATAGACACAAAATGCTTTATGAATCTGGCCCATAGAGTTCAACTAGATAAAGATCCTGCAGGAGATAAAATGCACAGTAGAATCTTTGTGGGTGGAAATTCCATGTGTGACGGTGAAGATATAGCGGTGGGGGTATACTACCATCTGCCTGGCCTAAATGAACAGATGGAGAATAAAGTGCTGACAGAAATTAGAGACGCTAACATGTTTGGTGGCACAGTAATAATGGGAGATTTCCATTACCCCAATACTGACTGGGTAAATGTTGTATCAGGACATGCTAGAGAAGTAAAGTTTCTAGATGAAATAAATGATCACTTCATGGGGCAGCTGGTCAGGGAACCAACAACAGGGAGAGTAATTTTAGACCTAATTCTTAGTGCAATGCAGGATTTGGAAAAAGAGGTAATGGAAGTGGGGCTACTTGGTAACCGTGATCATAATGCAATCAAATTTGAGTTAATGACTGGAGGAGGGCATTAAGTAAATCTACTTCTTTAGCATTTAGCTTTTAAAAGGGAGACTTTGATAAAATGAGAAAAATAGTTAGATAAAAAGTAAAAGGTGCAGCTACAAAGGTAAAAGTTTACATCAGATGTGGACATTGTTTAAAAACACCATCTTGGAAGCCTAGACCAGATGTATTCCAAACATTAATAAAGGCAGAAGGAAGGCCCAACAACTGCTGGCATGGTTAAAAGGTTAGGAGAAAGAGGCTATTTTATCCAAAATAACTTCCTTCAAAAATTAAAAAAAAGAATCTAACTGAGGAAAATAGGTGAAAGCATAAGCATTGGCAACTTAGAAGTCAAACTTTGATAAGGCAGGCAAAAAGAGAATTTACAAAGATGCTGGCCTTAGAGGCAAAATATCATAATAAAACCTTTTAAAATATATCTGAAGCAGGAAGCCTGGAGGGAGTTGATTGGACCATTAGATGATCGATGGGCTCTTATGAAAGACAAGGCCATAGTGGAAAGAATAATGAATTCTTTTTCTTCAGTATTTACTGAAGAGGATGTTGGGGAGATACCCATGCTGGAAACAGTATTTAATGGTGTTTATTTGGAAGAACTAAAATAAATCATGGTGGACATGGATAATGTAACAGGGCAGATTTACAAGCTAAAGAGTAGCAAATTGCCTGGACCAGATGGTTTACAGCCCAGAGTTCTGAAAAAACTCAAAAATGAAATTGTAGCTCTATTAGCCAATGTAACACAGATCTTTAAATAGGGCTCAATGGTTAATCTGGGAAACTATAGACTGGTAAGCCTGTCTTCAGTGCTGGGAAAAATTGTAGAAACCATCCTAAAGAATAAAATCACAGAACATATAGAAAGGTATGGTTTATTGGGACACAGCCAGTATGGATTTACCCAAGGGAAGTTTTGCCTCATCAATCTGCTACATTTTTTTGAAGGGGTTAATAAACGTGGATAATGGTGATCCAGTGTGTATAGTGTATTTGGATTTTCAGAAGGCTTTTGACAAAGTACTCCATGAGAGAAATAAAAAGTCATGGATTGCAAACTAGATAAAAGGTAGGAAACAGACAGTAGAAATAAAATAGTCAGTTTTCTCAGTAGAGAAAGGTAAATAGTGGAGTGCCTCAGGGATCTGTACTGGGACTGGTGCTTTTTAACATATTTATAAATGATCTGGAAAAGGGAATGAAAAGTGAGGTGATTAAATTTGCAGATGACACAAAATTATTCCAAGTACTAAAATCATAAGCAGATTGTAAGAAATTGCAGGAAGACCTTGCAAGACTGGGAGATCAGGCATCCAGTTGACAGATGAAATTTAATGTGGACAAGTGCAAATTGATGCACATAGGAAAAAGTAACCCAGACTGTAGTATCACGATGTTAGGTTCTATATTAGGAGTTAACAACCCTGGAAAAGGATCTGAGCATCATTGTGGACAATACTTTAAAATTCTCAGCTCGGTGTGCAGTGGTGAACAAAAAAGTAAATAAAACATTAGGAATTATTAGGAAAGGAATAGAGACTAATACCTTTAAAGACTGTCATAATACCTCTGTATTGCTCCATAGTGAGACTGCACCTAGAGTACTGTGTGCAATTCTGGTCGCTGCATCTCAAAAAAGATATAGATGTACTAGAAAAGGTATAAAAGGTATAGAAAATGGCAACCAAAATGATAAAGGTGATGGAATGGTCCCCATATGAGGAAATGTTAGGGCTGTTCGGCTTGGAGAAGAGACAGCTGAGGGGGAATATAATAGAGGTCTATAAAATCACTGCAGGTATAGAATGAGTAAATGTAAATTCATTATTTACTCTTTTAAAAAATAACAAAGACTAGGGGGGACACTCTGTTAAGTTATTATTATTATTATTTATTTAGAAACTTTTATATACCGGTATTAGTGGGGACATCATACCGGTTCACATAACAACTGAAAGATTGGAAAGTTAAGAAACATATTCAAAACAAACTGGAGAAAATTCTTTTTCACTCAGGGGCAGATTTTTAAAAAATACGCGAGCGCGTACTTTTGTTCGCGCACCAGGCGCGTTAAAAAGTACGCTGGATTTTATAAGATACGCGCGTAGCCGCGCGTATCTTATAAAATCCGGGGTCGGCGCGCGCAAGGGGGTGCACATTTGTGCAACCTGCGCGCGCCGAGCCCAGCGCGAGCTGCCTGTTCCCTCCGAGGCCGCTCCGATTTCGGAGCGGCCTCGGAGGGAACTTTCCTTCGCCCTCCACCCACCCCCCCTCCGGCCCTATCTAAAACCCCCTTACCTTTGTGCGCGTCGGCTGGCAGCCCCGCTCCATCCTTCGGGCCCGGAGGCCTCGACCACGCCCCCGGGCCGGCGCCACGTCCCCGGACCCACCCCCGAAACGCTGCGTCGTTTCGGGAATGCCCTGGACACGCCCCCTCCCGCCCCTTTTCGAAAGCCCCGGGACTTACGCGCGTCCCAGGGCTTTACGCGCACCGGCGGCCTATGCAAAATAGGCACAAGTTCTTGGAGTTCTTGGAAGAAAGTTCTTGGAAGAAAAGTCCATAAACTGTTATTAACCAGATAGACTTGACGAAAGCCATTACTTAGCGCTGGACGTTAGCCGCATAGGGATCTATCTACTGTTTGGGATCCTGCCAGGTACTTGGGACACGGATTGGCCATGGTTGGAAACAGGATGCTGGGCTTGATGGACCTTTGGTCTGACCCAGTGTGGCATCTTATGTCCTGATCCAGCTAAAGTTTGGCCGGATAATGTAGGGACGACCCATGGCATGGTTAAGTTAGCTAGAAAAGGTATCCAGAAACTCCAGTATCCAGACTCAGCCAGATAACTTATCTGCTTAACTTTAAGATGACTGGCTACATTCAATGGTGCAGCTGTGCCACTGAATATCCCGCCAAAGTTAGCTGGATGGTTTTTAAAACACTTCTTAGTTATACAATTTTTTTCCAAAAACTTAAAGAAAAAAATCATAAGAAGCAAAGACAAGGAATGTAAAAAAAGGAAGAAACAGTAAATGTCACAAACAATGCAGTTAATCAATTCACATCCCCCACCACAAGTCCATAGCAAGCGGAGGCTCAAAACGTAAATCCCAAAGAATGATAAAGAAGGGAGAATCACAATATGGAGACCCCAGACGAGAATCCAGGGTGAAGGTGGCTTCCTGAGAGAAACGAGAGACGGGATGGGCTCAAAGGAAACCCAGTTCACTCCTTTACCCGGAAACGCAAGAAAAGAAGCAGAGCCTACATGCAATCCTCTTGCTCACAACGATAAAAGGACTGCCCTTTCCCTTTGAGTTGCTTTAGACATATGTTAGGAAATACTTGAATTTCCCAGTTACAAAGCGTGGCCTCACGATGTCTAACGTAAAGACGCAACACCCCCATCTCCATCTGGATCTAGTCCGCAGGTTACCATCCAAAGCTGCGGCCGTTGCAGTCTTCTCCTCTGAACTCTGTGGAAGGGCCGCCAGTTCCAGACCATCCTGCAAAACCTGGGACCATGCCGCTAGCCTGCCTGGCCCTCCTCCTACCCTCGTCTTGAAAGGCAGACGGCACACGCTCTAGCAGCGGGAGGTAAAGATTGTGATGCCAGCAAAAGACCCTCAGAGGTGCGGAGGGAGTGGGGTTTGCGTCGTTATAAATAAGCAGTCCCGGTGGGGGTCACCAAAAGACAAACGGGGGAAATGAATGAAGTGGTCACACTGTCCGGTTAACTTTGCGAGCCGGCCAGTGGCTGAAATATTACTCCACTAGTCTCACAAGGTCACAGTCTGCTGCTGCAAATTTGATCACCTCACTCCGTGCTTCTTTTTTCCGGATCATCCTTACACCGCAGGTACATTGTTTTCCGAGCTTTGTTTGCTGTTTAGCACACGATGGCCTGTCTGTCTGCCAAGCACATTTTGAGAAATCTTTCTAAGTTGAGATGTTTGAATTAAATTTTTAAAAAAAGCGAGTGATTAAGAAAGTAATATCTGCTCGGCAGGAGACGTCAAAGACTTTGCAATGTGCAGCTATTACCCCCGCACCAAGGTGCTGAACTCCACGCGCACGACTGGATTCTGTAGCACTTTTCAGCTTTCCACAGGTCAGGTTCTGATGGATTTCAGCGGGGCAGATTGCAGGACCGGGGCTGGCCTTCACGTAAAGTTGGTGCACTTTAGCGAAAGCTACTGTGCCCCCAGATGGATGGACTGAACGACTGTAGTAAACTCAGGGGTTTCTGACTTAAGAGCATATTTCCCTGCTGTTCAGCACCATGTTCTGGACAGCTCCTGTGACAGACAGAGGGCTCTCCCTCCACATGGACACAGTACATTTCACATTTTTTTGAGGCATGCTTAAAAAGTGTAAAAATAATCGCAAAAAATGTTTAAAAATATACTAGTAGCAAACAAAAGAACCCACGACAGTCTTATCACCGTAAATAATTCAACAAAAAAAGACTGAAATCTCTAATGTCAGTTTGTGTACACCTGGTATAAGTGCTGAAAAAAGCTTTATAAAGTATTGTGAAACCGCATCAGCAAGCCTGACGACGGCCGTGAAAACACTTGCCGTCCGGACCTCTCGTCATTTGCGGCGTTGGTAATCTATGCAAGATGTTTGTTGTCCAAAAGTTTTTATATCTCAACGTTATCTGTTCGCCTCTAAACAATTCATGAGCCCGACAACGGCCGGTGTTTCGCGATCGGTATCGCTTCTTCAGGAGTCTATTGCAATATCGTAGAACAGATGCTGTGTAAAGATAATAATGAAATCGTAGCATGAAGAGAATGAAATCTTAAAAAGTACTTAACTGAGGTGTCACAGCTCGCAAACCTTTATCCCGGACGATTCCGTCTCTCCTATCAGTAAATTTCAGCGGGACAGAGTAACACTGAAAAGACCCGCCCTTTAAAAAGCCCGCGGTTTCAAGCACGTAATGACGTCAAAGCGTCATTAAAGAATCGTTGCCGTAGCAACACAAACAGCTGTGAGATAGAGCTATGAACAGAAGATTTTGCCACACCAATTCTCAATAACGTCATCACGTCAGTCTTCTGTTCATAGCTCTATCTCACAGCTGTTTGTGTTGCTACGGCAACGATTCTTTAATGACGCTTTGACGTCATTACGTGCTTGAAACCGCGGGCTTTTTAAAGGGCGGGTCTTTTCAATGTTACTCTGTCCCGCTGAAATTTACTGATAGGAGAGACGGAATCGTCCGGGATAAAGGTTTGCGAGCTGTGACACCTCAGTTAAGTACTTTTTAAGATTTCATTCTCTTCATGCTACGATTTCATTATTATCTTTACACAGCATCTGTTCTACGATATTGCAATAGACTCCTGAAGAAGCGATACCGATCGCGAAACACCGGCCGTTGTCGGGCTCATGAATTGTTTAGAGGCGAACAGATAACGTTGAGATATAAAAACTTTTGGACAACAAACATCTTGCATAGATTACCAACGCCGCAAATGACGAGAGGTCCGGACGGCAAGTGTTTTCACGGCCGTCGTCAGGCTTGCTGATGCGGTTTCACAATACTTTATAAAGCTTTTTTCAGAGATTTCAGTCTTTTTTTGTTAAAAATATACTAGGACACACAAAAGATAGCAGAACTGGGAATAAGCCCAAAAGAGGAAGCAGCAGAGGCCACCGCAAAAACTAAGGCAATTTGACTGTGAGCATTCTGTCCAGCGGCCTGAAGAGCTTTCAGCTACTGACCTGTATGTGGCTGGTACGTAGGACCCCCAGGCCGATGCTAGAAATACAAAGTGACGCTGTCGTAAAGACCTGGCTGTCTCAGTTAATGCAAAAAAACAGAAGGGACTACCTTACACCGTGGAACAAATTTTATTGGAAAAGCCCGACTCAAAATTGAAGCTGAGTTTCGCCAAAAGGCTGCATCAGGGGCTAAAACAATCAAGAACAATAAACATTACCACAACCATATTCTATAAAAACTTATTACGCAATGTGCTAAAAGTTATTAAACAATCCACTAGAAAGTGATTGCTTGTTACTATATCCATCCGCCAATATAGTCTACAATCATAATATACATAATATACATACATACCATACATATTAACATCATCGGTGTACAACACAACACAATCTTATGTTGGTGCCTGTTTAAAAGATTTCCTTTTATAACTATTTACTGATATGTTGGTGCCTGTTTTAATTCATGGTCAATTTTTAATATTTGGCGTTTTCTAATGATAATTTTTATCAACAGCTTTATTTTTTAGCTTCACTGCAACATTTAATGCTCAGATTGACATACCGATATATGTAGCTGTGAGTACAAGGTTACAGCATAAAGGTAATGTCTCCAGTTTATTTTAAAGAAATACATTTTTTTATAAGAATGTTCTCTTAAAAATTATTGGGTGTGTAAAAATAATGTTGTTTTAAAATTTTATCAGGTTTAAATAGAGTAAATGGGTTGTGTTGTACACCGATGATGTTAATATGTATGGTATGTATGTATATTATGTATATTATGATTGTAGACTATATTGGCGGATGGATATAGTAACAAGCAATCACCTTCTAGTGGATTGTTTAATAACTTTTAGCACATTGCGTAATAAGTTTTTATAGAATATGGTTGTGGTAATGTTTATTGTTCTTGATTGTTTTAGCCCCTGATGCAGCCTTTTGGCGAAACTCAGCTTCAATTTTGAGTCGGGCTTTTCCAATAAAATTTGTTCCACGGTGTAAGGTAGTCCCTTCTGTTTTTTTGCCTTGGCTACGTGGGACCACCTTCCGGTTTGTTTCATTGTCTCAGTTAATGTACAACTTATAAACCAGCAGAGGCGAGCCCGAGACTGAACGAGCCCAAACTGTCTGGAGCACAAGAAAACAAACAGGCCGACGCAATACCCTGCGCTCAGGCTAGCGCACACGTTAACCCGCGGCTGGACGTGCATCCATAACCCCTTCGGCAATAAGGGGATTAGCGCTCATCGCATGTAAATGCTATGTTGATGAGGTTATTAGCTATTCCCCCCCCTTATGTAAAAAATACATATGCGCCCGACACGCACATTTTTACTCTGAAAAATTTAACACCAGCTCCAGAGCGTTAGTCTTGAGGAGCCCTCAAAGTTAACAGAAAAGCAGAAAATACTGCTTTTCTGTAGTTACCCCAACTTAATATTGTGGCAATGTTAAGTCGGAGGAACTGAAAAAAGGAGTAACATAAAAAAAATGTTTTTAAAAATAATGTCAGTTTAGGAAAACGGATGCTCAATTATCAAGCGTTTGTTTTCCTAACCCGCTGACAGCCACTTCTCCTGGGCGCCCGCTGCCGGGGAGGTGCTAGGGACGCACGTGTGAATCCTTTAGCGCACACGGAAGAGCCATGTTCCTGTGGGCACACTCCAGGCGCCTGGTGGTGAGGCTGTGCACAGCCTGCATGTTTAAGAGACTCGCACGATGTCGTGGACATAACGGGCAGTGGGTGATTATGGTGATGTAAGGCATCACAGAGCAGGACTGGCTGTGTAGACAAGCTGAACCTGATGGGCACAGACCTTTCCCAGTCTACAAGTCCCGGGCACGCTATGGATGGAAATTCTGAGATCTGGACGTGCCCAGGAATTGCATTCTAATTTACAAGGGATCACATGATTAACAAGGCCTTAAGCCATCGGTTCTCGCTGGGGACAGGCCTGCTGCACGCGTCACTTTATGCAAGCAATCATGCCAACGTTACGCTCTTCTTTGGAAATCTGCTTCCACGCCTCTCAGGGGCAAGAGAGCAGCAGGTCTGTGCCTAACGCTATTAGGCATGCGCGTGGCAATCTGCATGTAACTGCATGTGTGCAGCACGTGCGCAGGACAACAAAGGTCATCTTTTACAAACAGGATCATCCAATCTCTTTACCTCCCCCTTCTGTCCTATCCTGAGAATCAGGGAAGGACAGAAGTGTCTCTCGGGTCAGGTTCCTGCACATTCTCAGCTTGCAAGTGAGACTGGCACGTGTGTCGCACCTCCGACCTTCAGGAGCAAGATTGCATGGGGGGGGTAAGAGAGGCTAACGAAGCAGGTAAACCTAACTTACTCCGCACATCTGCCCTTAGGGATGACGTCTTGGCAGGTCCAAGATTCCAGCGGGGGGAGAACACTGCAGAAAGCATTGGTTAACGTTTCGAGGAAGCAAAGGTGCCCGAGAAGTCGCCTGTGCTGAAATGCTCGCCCACGGGTACGCAGCCCCCACTACCTTTCTTTCCAGCCCAAGGGGGGGCCCTCTGGCTAGTAGCCGATCTTGTAGTCAGCTGTGCGGAAGTACTTTTTTTGGATGCCCGTCAAACAGGAATGTCGGATGTGACATTATTAACTGGGGAAATCCAGGGATTCGGTTTTTTAGTTTGGAGCATGCCCCCTGTGTGCAAACTGCTCGCTTTTTCAGGAGAACATGGGAAAAAAAAAAAGAAGTCACCGAAAACAATCTAGATTCACTGAAAGGAGAGAAACAGATACCTCCTTTCTGACTCTTCTCCCTCGCCCCTCGTACAGGGACATCCGAACACAAGAACGCCTAACTGGCAAGGTCCCCGTGTTCTTTTCAGCCCGCACCACGTGAAATGGCTGGTTAGGAGAATGCAAGTCCATGCGTGCGGTTGCACGGCGTTTATATGATGGGGCAAAGTCTGCGCATTAACAGCAGGCCTCCAGTGCACGGGTACTTTTGAAAATGACATATATGAGTGCAGCGTTTCCAAACGCCCCCTCCCTTCGGAACACTTCTTTTGAATGCAGCCAAAAAAAAAGTCCGCACGTTAGGAGATGTCTGCAGATAAATTCCGGCAGCTGCAGATCCGCTTAGCCGGGTACGGCTGGTTTAAGCGGTTTAACTCTCGTCCTACTCACCTTTGAACATTTGGTCTCTGGGGATGGACATGCTCAGGTAATGGATACCTCCATGGTTCCCCCTCCAGGGAGCTGCAGATCAAGGTGGTCTCCGGTTACAAATCCAGGCATCTGTAACCCAGTCAGTGCCTCTGCTCCGGAGTACGGAAGGTGTTCCCCGTCAGCCAGCTGTAATCTCCTTCCAAGCCCCCCCCCCCCCCCGGGTCAGGCAGGTGTCTTTCTGCTGCAGATCAATACTCACAGCCCCCTCTCCTCCCCGCCTCACTGCGGGAGCAGGGCCCGGCAGATCTGTAGCATGCACGGCTGTGACGGGCACCTCAGTATCCGCCGTCTGTACAGATCAATACAGAATCCAGCGTGCAGACGACTCGGATCCTCTGCTCACTGACACTATGTCTGACTGGCACACAGAGGTGGTGTCACGAGTCCACAGAGCTGCATGGAAACAGTGAAAGGAGAGACAAGAAGCTTCTTTTTTTTTGTTCTTCCATTTTCCTCCTCTAAAGAACAAGGGCATGAACATGTGCTGAGGATGCACCGGGCTCCTTGTACGAATGGAACCTGCAAAGTGAAATCGTGATCCTCAAAATCCTTCACCAACTCCCGGAATTTACAGCTTAATAGGCAAAACGTCCTCTGTTCGTAGCATACAGGTGAGCTCAGAGGCTTGCTGGGCCAGCTCACAAGGTGAGCACATACACTCCAGGTCTCCAGTCTGCAAAGTAAGTGTACACACACACAATCCAGCTCACAAGTCTGCAAGGAAAACACGCACGCTGCAGCTCACGAGTTTGCAAGGTAAGCACGGGCTCCAGCTCAGAGACTCATGGGGTGAGCACACACTCCAGCTTACACATTTGCGAAGTGAGCACACAAGTGCCAGCTCACTGATTCATGAGCCGAGCTCACACCCTCCGATTCAGAGAGTCACAAGGTGAGCGCAGAGCTTCCAGTTCAAGAGGTGTGCACACACAATTTCCAGCTCAGATGCTCGCTAGGTGAGTACATACACTCCTACTCACAAGTTCGCAAGGTACTGCAAGCGTACACACTCCTGCTCACAGTTTCACAAGGTGAGAACATAGATGAGTGCACACATTCCAGCTCAGGCATTTGTGAGGAAAGTACACCCGCTCCTGCTCACAGGTGTGGGCTTCCAAATGGCAGATAATGCAAGGTGATGCATATAGGAAAAAATAACCCTTGCTGTAGTTACACAATGTTAGGTTCTATCTTAGGCGTTACCACCCAGGAAAGAGATCTAGGCGTCATACTGGATAATACATTGAACTCGTCGGCTCAGTGTGCTGTGGCGGTCATAAAAAGTGAAGAGAATGTTAGAAATTAGGAAGGGAATGGTGAATAAAACAGTGGATGTCATAATGCCTCTGTATCACTCCATGCTGAGACCACACCTTGAATACTGTGTACAATTCTAGTTGCTGCATCTCAAAAAAAATATATTTGCATTGGAAATATACAGAGAAAGGCAACCAAAATGATAAGTGGCATGGGACGGCTGATGGATGAGGAAAGGCTAAAGAGGTTAAGGCTGTTCAGTTTGGAGAAGAGACGACTGAGGGGGGATATGATAGAAGTCTACAAAATCATGACAGGACTTGAACAAGTTAATTTACTCTCTCAGATAATGGAAGGTCCAGGAAGCAACTCCATGAAGTTAACAAGTAGCTCATTTAAAACAAATCAAAGAAACTTCTTTTTCACTCAGCACATAATTAAGCTCTGGAATTCATTGCCAGGGGATGTGGTTACAGAGGTTAGTGTAACTGCGTTTAAAAAAGGTTTGGATATGTTCCTAGAGGTTAAATCCATAAACTACTATTAATTAATTAGCAATAGTAGCTTGAGATCTATTTAATGTTTGGGTACTTGCCAGGTACTTGTGACTTGGATTGGCCACTGTTGGAAACAGGATGCTGGGCTTGATGGACCCTTGGTCTGACCCAGTATGGGATATCTTACGTTCTTAAGGTGAGCGCGCACGCTCCTGCTCAAAGGTTCCTAGGTGAGCGCACATACTTCATCTCAGAGGTGCACGGGATGAGTGCACACAATTCCAGCTCAGATGTTTCAGAGCTGAGCATCCATGCTCCAGCTCAGAGGCGCTCAAGGTGAGATGCACTCAGGCTCAGAGGTTTGCTTGCTAAAGCATAGATTTGCCACCAGTTTAGCAGATAAGACCACATGCACTGGCAATCTAGGTACATCCCAATATCACTCTGCACTGGTGGGCAGAAGAGCAACTGGCAGGGTCGGGCAGAAGAGCAACTGGCAGGGTCAGCCCTAGGGCAAATGGTGCCCTGGGTGAACAATAACTCACTACCTACTCTTCAGCCTAACAGGCGATGTCTGCAGTACCTGTCCGCTCATGGTGTCCCGGGTGACCGCTCAGCGCACTGGCGACTGGCATTGTAGACAGAAGGAAATGGGAGCGCAACGGCCATTCATTGCTGTGTGGGGGGCCTAGCCCCACGGAGACATAGTCAAGTTGCTAAGTTGCCCTCTTTAGGAGGAAAACTCCCACTTCTTGAGGCGAGCCAGGTTTTCTCTTGCCTCTCCGGATGACTCGGTGACGCTGGGTCTGGCCCAGTAGATAAGGCTGCTGGGCCTTATCTACTGGGCCATATATTTAACGGAGGAGATTCGGCCCAACATACTCAAACCTGGAGGGGGAGCATAGACAGCGACCCCCCCAGCAGCCAAAGGAGAAGGTTCCCTGTGCCAGCTGGGCTTGCCATCCGGCCTGGGGGTCCACCAAGGAGGGAAAAATATAGGGGGATCAAAATAAATAATAAGAACATAAATTATTTCCGAACCTTAATGTCTTTTCGTCCAAGGGGCTACCTTATCACTCGCAGTTATACAGTTGCTTGAATTAGTCTATTGAGCTCATTCTCTCACTCCTCTCTGCCCGAACAGAGGGATGGATGCTGTGTGACCCCCTTCCCATCTCAATACTCAGCCCCTATTCCCCCGCCTCAGTGCAGCTCTGGCCCCAAATATCCCTTCCTCCCATCAAGAGCTTCAGTTTTCACCAGCCCAGCTCAAAATCTGGTTGCCCTAGACCCAGTGAGCCCCCGCTATATTTAACACCTCCCCTCTTATTACAAGTGCTTTTTAAAAGGCCCACGAGCGTAAAATCGGGGAGATACGTGCGTGACCGGGGTCTTGCGCGCGCCGAGTGCCTTTTAAAAAAGGCCCGGCCACGCGCGTTATCTCCCCGATACGTGCAGAAGCGCCGGGCCTGAAGAAAGGGGCGGACCAGGGGACAGGGTCTGGGTGAGGAGTGGCGGAGCAGAGGCCGGCCGAGATAGCGGCCATTAGGCCCTGCCCCAGGGAAGCGCTCACTACTGCTCAGAGGAGCGGGTAAGTTCTTCAACAAAAAATAAAATGCTAGTTAGGGTAGGTTTAGAGGTCGGGGAGGAGAGGGGAAGAGGGAGGAAGGTTAGGGTTAGGGAACTGGGCGAAGGCCCGATCACATGGACAAGCACATGGGCCTTTTAAAATCTAGCTTACAGTATCTATTTATTTAAAAATCTCCTAGCCCGCTACCTCCTATGCACAGTTCGGTGCTGAAAACACCTTAACATACATATTAAAACGTTTAAATCACAAGCTACATACAATGAACATAAAATACATTAAAAATGCATTGGTAGCTTCATCACACTTGGGCATATGCTTTCTGAAAGAGGAACGTGTTCAAGCCTTTCCTGAATTGCATAAGTTCTCTCTCTAATTGTACCGAAGCTGCAAAAGTTACTGCCCACTTCAGTACGAGATCAGATTTATCCTCCAGATTCGAGGGCACCATCGATGGACCCACCCCGTCAGATCGTATGTACGGCCGGGCACGTGCCACTGAAATCTAATAGTGATGGCATCTAAATAGGAAAAGCGCTGAAAATCCTTCAGCAGAAATATCACCTCCGAAATGAATTAAAAAGCAAAAAAAACCAAAAACCTTCCAAGTAAAATTTCTTGAGAAAAAGAGTCACATCCTATCAATCTCAACTTCAGAGTACCCCAGGGATCCTCTCTATCCTCTACACTATTTAATATCTATATGCTCCCCTTATGCAGAATTCTATCAGGCCTCGATCTAACACATTTTTATCTATGCCGATGACGTTCAAAGTTTTTTTTTTGTCTGTTTTTATTAGAGAGCAACACAGGTACAATCCAGAACCCACACTTAAGAGAATAATGTACAATTGAACTCAAATATTATCAAGACAACACATTTCAAGAGCAATTTCCAAGGTTGGCGAAGCCAATTATAACAACACCCCGTGGACTCTCCTTTTGTGATCCTCCTGACCAAGAGAAACAGAGTAAACTCCAAACATAACCCACCACCCAGTCACACCACAAACATCCACTAACATTCCACACATTACACATGACGTTCAAATTTTAATACCGATCCAAAAGTCCATTGACCAAACTCTAGAGCTCTGGGACATATACCAATCCACCATTGAAACGGTATTAACCCAAATGAATCTTTCCCTAAATACTAAAAAAACTGAAATCCTATACATCTCACCTAAATTAAGCAAGACAAAGGAGCTTGAAATTCAAGAAGCGGCCAAAAACTACCCCTAGAAGTACGAGATCTAGGGATTCTTATAGATTGCGAATTCTCCATGAAATCCTGCGTTAAAAAAAATCATAAGCGATGGTCACTTCAAATTAAACATACTCAAAAGATTAAAACCCCTCCTATTCCCTAAAGACTTTAGAACTGTCTTACAGGCACTTGCCTTATCCAAGATCAGACTACTGTAACTCACTATTCTTAGGCCTTCCCGCAAATATCACAAGACCACTGCAACTTCTGCAGAACTCTGCAGCTAGACTCTTGACAGGTACTAGAAGATCCGAACATAATCACCCCAATATTAAAAGAACTTCATTGGCTGCCGGTCAAATACAGGGCCCAGCATAAAATCTTATCACTAATACACAAAACCCTCTACAATGAAAAAATTGAAAGGCTAACCTCTTCCCTTCACTTCCACACCCCCTCAAGAACCACCGGATCAACCGGAACAGGGACGCTGCCAATTCCTTCCCCCAAAATTGTCCACCTAAATAATGTAAGAGAACGATCTCTCTCTATTGCTGGACCCCTTCTATGGAACTTTATTCCGCAGGAACTACGACTAGAAGCTGACATCAAATTATTTAAAAAGGGGATTAAAATGTGACTTTTTAAGCAAGCCTACCGAGAGCTGTTAGCATAACTATCTCGCACTTCTGATTTTATACCAAGGAAATGTATATTTTTATTTTTATTATACTATCTCTACCCTAACTATACTACCTCTCTAATGGGCCGATTCAGTAAAGTCCGCGGGAGAGCGGAAGAACGCCCGCTCTCCTGGCGCGCACACAGGCCACTCGCCTGTGCGCGCGATTCTCTATTTAAATTAGGTGGTGCGGTAGAAACTGGCAAAAGGAGGCGCTAGGGACACTAACGCGTCCCTAGCGCCTCCTTTTGACCTGGAGCGGCGGCTGTCAGCGGGTTTGACAGCCGACGCTCAATTTTGCCGGCGTCGGTTCTCGAGCCCGCTGACAGCCACAGGCTCGGAAACTGGACACCGGCAAAATTGAGCAAAAATTTTTTTTTCTTTTTTTTTTACCTTTCGATATTAAGTCGGAGGGTGCACAGAAAAGCAGTTTTTACTGCTTTTCTGTGCCCTTTCCCGGTGCCGGCAGAAGCTAGCGCCTACCTTTGGGTAGGCACTAATTTCTTAAAGTAAAATGTGCGACTTGGCTGCACATTTTACTTTCTGTATCCTGCGCGCATACCTAATAGGGCCATCAACATGCATTTGCATGTTGAGGGCGCTATTAGGTGCTGCGGGTTGGACGCGCGTTTTCCGCCCCTTACTGAATAAGGGGTAAGGGAAAACGCGCGTCCAAGGGCAGGTTAACAGTGCGCTCCGTTGGAGTGCACTGTACTGTATCGGCCTGTAAGTGTTTAAATTTTGATTATTTAGCCTATTATTTAGTTTACTATGTTAATTATTTATATTATGGAACAATGTATTACTTCCTTTCTTCTTTGAAAATGCAAATAATTTTACATGATTAATTGCTAACTACTGTAAACCGATTTGATATGCTTGCATGAAAAGTCGGTCTATAAAAACGATTAAACAAACAAATTAAAAAATAAATAAATAAATAAATACATGTCTTAGTTTCAATGCCAAGTAAAAAAAAAACGCATTCCTAGTGGTTCTGCTTCCAAGGTTCTCTGTATTCTCTCGTCTCTCCTTTCCTTTGCGCTTTTTATTCCTCTGCCCTTGCCTTGCCTTAATGAAGTGAAGAGGAAGCCAGGGATGAACTGCGATCCTCTGGCATTGCCCAAGGAAATCAGCTGGGCCCGAGGGTCCTTATCTGCTTCCACAAGCACTGCCTTACTCTGGCCACAGCAGCTTGTGCTGGGTGAGAAGCAGCAGTCCCTGGAGCCTCCTGCTGGTGTTGGGGGGAGTATCTACCCTCTGCCAGCCCCCACCTCTAACCCCATCCCTCCACCCCCACCCAGTTAACAGTAAAAACCTGCAACCACGTGGCTGGCTTTTGCAGCGCCAGCATCTGTCACACAGTCTTTTGCCGATCATGCTCAGGGCAGCTCACGGGCGCTGAACGTAACACAGTCGGGGGGGACATTCGGGTGTCAGCCCAGAGATCCATTCTACCCCCACGGGCAGCCTTCTCGATCCAGGACCTCCCACGGCGTTCTGTGAAAGGAATCCAGGGACTGGGACTCGGGGAGGGAGAGAAACAGGATGCAAGAAAGCTGAAAGCCCATCAGACTCAACACTGATGGGCTTTCAGCCCATCAGTGTTGAGTCTGTAAGTGGGTCGATTTCCCCCGATATAATAACCGCACGACCAGGCAGCTTTCCAACGTCAGTGACATTTCACATGATGAAGTGTCTTCTCCAGTGCGTTCTGGAAAAAAACAGACAACCCCCCCCAAAACCTGACCCCTGGACCATCTACCATCCCCCTAGCTTGTTTGCTATTTTATTCATGGGTGATTGCTCTGTTTATGTTCCTACTTGCTATTGTGAACCGCTGCAATTGATGAAACAGGACAATGGCAAATAAATGCATTTAAATAAATACATTTATTTTATTTGTTACCTTATGGTAACTAAGAGGGCAATTTTCAAAATACCCGCAGTTCGTGCAAGCTTGGCGAGAACTTTTTAACCTGCTGACTTTGCGCAAAATTTCAAAGGGAAACCTTTCCCTTCGAAACTTGCCTAGGGAAAAATAAAACGGAGCCCGGCACCCCCGCTTTTCGAGTGGGTAAATTTTGCGGGTCAAGTTATGCGCAGGCTTTTGGAAATGCAAACCCTGCAGGCCTACTAGCCAGCCACTCCCCAGGCTCAGCCTTGGGAACACCTCCTTTCGCCACGGGTATGATTACACACATTGTGGCGTCCCACCCACACGTAGGGTGGGGCAAATATGAAAAAACATAAAAAGGCACTTGCCTCAAAAATTAAAAAAAACAAAAAACCCAAACGTTCAAACTGAGGTGCAATATAACCACAAATGTCAGTGAGTCAAAATACTTTCACGCTGTATCAAAAGAAGGCATTATACCAGCCTGTAGTGCGGATTGCCTCAGGGGATCGAGGAATACTTTTTCTTTGCCCGTTTCGTATTTTGCGAAGTGGGGTACCCAGGAAAAAGTGTTCCTTGATCTCCTGAGGCAGGCACGCAGTGCTGAAACATCAGCAACGTCGGGGATCTTTCTGCCAGCAGTTACACAACCATCCTCCAGCCTTTGAGTAGCCATTTTTAAAGATCCGTTTGTTAATTTGATTTCATGCAAAATATAGGTTTGACAGGACAAAAGTGCATCAGAGGCTCTCATGAGGTGATTATGCATGATTACAACATTTAATGCGCTGTTGAAAGCCCGCTGCAGATTGCAATCCGCGTTACAGGCTGGTATACGCCTCTCTTTCACTATGAGCGTTTTGACTCACTAAAATTTGTAGTTACATTGCACCTCAATTTTGCAATTTTTTCAAACTGTAAAGACCCCAATTCCATGGGAAAAGAAAACACTGTTTAACCTGCAGAAAGGTCTCTGAAAGTCGCCCTCAGGACCTTCCACAGGTAAAGCAGTGATTTATCCACAGAAACGGCCCAGTATAAAATATGTGGGTAACATTTTGTGTGCACTGCCTGTTTGCACATAAGATTACCCAGGTTGAAAAGAGCAGGGTTGAACTTAACGCACATGCACTGGGATTTTCAAACGCATGCGGGTGTTAGGAGAGTGGACCCTTGGGCTGTGGCGTGGTTGGTATAGCCAGACGAGCGAGCCCATTTGGCCCACACTGACAGCTGGCAGATGTACCCCCCAGTGAGACCAGCTGGAGCTTTACCTATAGCAACCATCTCCCCAGCAGGTTGAGGTTCTGACGGCCAGTAGGTCTCAGGAAGGGCCTTGGGGTAATAGCCAGAGAGAGAGAGAAAGAAAGATCAGGTCCAGGAGACGGTAGGGGCAGGGGGCAGGCAGCAGACAGCGAGATCTAATAGACAGGCCAGAGATCGGGGCAGACAGGATAAGTCAGGTCCAAAGCAAGGGTCAGGTCCGGGGGACAAATCAGGAGGGTCAAAGAATAAGCCGAGGTCAAACCAGGAAATCAAGCAAAGGGACACAGGACAAGACAAGGACAGGAATAAGCACAACAGAGAGGACCAGGGCTGAGCAGGCATGACAGACTGGCACACAACACCACAGCAGGAAGCAGGAAAACAGGAACCCGGGCAGACAATGCACGGAGAAGCAGAGGCGCAGATCACTCAGGAGACCTGCCGCCCAGGCACAGAGTTTAAATTCCTAGAGGCTGGTGAAGTCATCCAAAAGTGACCCCTGGATTTTCTCACCTCGGCGCATATATTATGTGCATACTTGGGCGGGCGTGCCTAAGGCATCCACTGCCAGGTCCCCGCTGTGTGCATGCAAGGGTGGTGTTCTGCTACGAAGAAGGAGCGGGACGCCGGTAAGACACTCGGCGGAGAGAGAGAGCAGCTGAGGACCAAGGGATCTAACAGTGCGTGAATTTTCCTGAAAACTTTCCACACGTGTGACAGCAGGTGTAAAAGTGTGCGGGTGGATTTGGTGGGACAATGTTCAACGTGAACATCTGCCTGTAGATCCGCTGTGAAAACTGGTGTAACGTGCAGGACGTTATAAAATTTACCCCCTGAAGGGACAGATCAGATCCTCTCCAGAAAGTCCTTGTTGGTTATCTTGAAAACTGAATCAGGAGCAGTCCTGGTCTTGCTTCTCACTGCCCCTGCTCTGCCGTGTTTCATGCGCCCTCCTTTCTGCACTCAGAGTTGTTGACGTGCTCCTCTTATGCCCCCAGACTTGAGTGGGGAAAGCTGACTGTGCAGGGGTTAGTGCCTTGTGTGTAGGCAGAGCCAGGAACTGTAAATGTAATTATAATCCTATCTGTCTAGCTGGTCAGATTTCTTCCTAGGAGCCTCCTAGGGTTTGTTTGTTTGTTTTTGACAGCTTCCATGAATGGTCTTTGCATAATGTTATTAGAGGCAAACCTACTTAAATCTGCTCCCTCAAGGCTGACTTTGAGGATTCTTGCACCCTGAGCGTCTGTTCCACAGGGTGGACTGTCCCACACCTACCACCACTGAATCTCTTCTGTGTAGTTTCCTTGCTGAATGGAGATCCACAATGTCTCACAGGGTGGATGCCCCGAAGGGTAGGGAACACTGCTGGCCAGCTCTCTGGGCATGCCTCTCGTTCCCTGACGTTAAATGGTGCCAGCTGCAGCACCGAAACCTGCAGGATCCGGGATGCTAAGCCATTTACCCTTCAACCCTTCCCTTCCACTTATCAATCTCCTGCTTTCCCCATTTTCTGCATCGCCTTCCTGTATGGCCCTGTTTCAAAAGCTTTACTGTAGTCCAGGGAAGATGACGGCCAGGCCTCACCAGCTGTCTAGTGTGATTTTCAATTTCTTTCCAAAGAAGGTCGTTGGACGACTTCGGCATGCTATCCCTTCCCTGCGACCACGCTGTCGTCCAAGTTAGCTCAGGCTGCTCCAAACGACCCCTTCTGGCTCTAGCTTTCTTCTCAGTGCTATGCTTAACATGCCAATAAGACTTCTACCAGATCCCACTACATTTTTTTTGACTCTGTGATTCCTGCTTTCTCTTCCTTGCAGCTTAATTGATAGCAGGGCTGGGATCCTGGCATCATTCTTCCCCTCAGAGCTGTTCTGTGGTTTGTTTTTTTTTGTGGGGGGGGGGGGGAGGGGGAGGTTAGTAGGGCAATTACCCAGTGCCCCAGCTTCAGGGCACCTGTTACTGACTGGGCCTACCCCTTATTTTCTGCTCTGGGTCCCAGTGTGTCTAACCTCAGCCCTGACACACACACACACACACACACACTCTCTTTCTAGTGTGGTCATTTCTGCAATGGTCCTGGCACCATGCACCGACCTCTAATCTGGCCCTGTGGCCGGCAGGTCTCTAAATCCAGCCACCGGGTGTTGCCCTTGTGGATGATCTTGACTCCCTCTCCCTTACAGGGGCTGTGAACGCTGCCTCTGCAGCTCCGGCACATCTCTATATGGAACAGTGGGCCATTTGCTAAGTGCCCAGTCCTCTGGTGCTCTTCCTAACCACTGCTGATTCACTGCATTTTACTGAACTGCTTTTATCACTTCTGCTCACAGCGGTTTTAGCAGTCTTGGAAGTAGCCCTGCTAGTCGCCCTGGCTTAGTTTGGTTAAGCTCGTGCAGAAGTTCCTTGGTAATCCTTTCTAACTTGTTCTCTCTGGCCTCCATGCTTCCTCTGATTCCTCCTCACCTGAATCATCAGAGTGATTCTCACCTCCTCTTCCTTCGTGACAGTAGTTTAGTGCAGAAATATTCACAGTGCTTCTGACATCCTTTAATCACTTGTCAACTCCACGGGTGCCTTATGCGTTCCTTGCCGTGTTTTCCGGTCTGGGGGATACAGTTTCCTGCCGCATTACAGCATAGAAATGGGGTCAGCAGGTAAAGAGCTGTGGGGGCCGCTCAGCCTGTCCCCCCTCTGCTGTCACAGGTCTCCTCCCTCTCTTCCCTGCCACTAAGGCCCCCTTTGTGCCTGTCTCGAGCACGCTTGACTTCTGCCCCTGGTCTCCAAGCACAAGTCCGCCTCCGGCCGACTCCTAGCTGAATTTATTTAGCTGCTGCTTCCTTCCCTCGTGGCCTCCTTTCTCCCAGCACGCAATTGTTTTACTCTTTTTCATTTACTGCCTAATGATCGCTGCCCTCCCCGGTAGCTCTTATGCTTGTATCCACCAAAGGAGGCCAGGCTCGAGCACTAGGACCAGCGCTCTGTGTCTGCGCGTGTGCGCCTGTGTGCACGGCCACAAACAGACAGATGTACGCGCATCTTTCCCCCACTTTTGGACCGTAAGCGGCTGCTCCTGCTGCTGTCACGGGTCTCTATAAGCACGGAACAATCTCGCGATAAGAGTGGGAAAGAACAGAAAGAGAAGCTGAAACAACCCAGCATCCCGTCCCATCCTATCCTCCTCCCTCATCCCCGAGAACAAAAAAAAAAAAGGATGAAAAGGGGCCGAGATTTGTATGTCACACTCTGTGCCGCCCACCAGAGAAAGGAACACACACGGAGTCCTTTCCGACACCAACGCGATGCTGGCGTCCTGAACGTCAGGAAGGGGGAGAAGACCCGCGCTAAGGAGCAATGTTCTGCTTGTCAAATCCTGTGCCGTGTTCGTCTTAACAAAGCCCACCCTGTCTTTAGCATCAAGCAGGCAGACCCGACAGTGAGGGCACAAGCCACCCGTGCTCGGGCATTCAGCCCAGGGACCTATCTCCCCGATTTTCTGGCCATTTCACGTGCCGGCTGAGATGGTATTAGTGCCACTTATCTGCTCTCCTAGGACCACCCATAAATCACTCACTCTTCTGGCCGCCCCCCCCCCCCCCCTACAGAGAGCACAACAAGTCATGGCTTCCCCAACACGGTGCGACGGGAGCCGGATTGTTCTGTGCTGGCTAAACACAGGCGGTTCACATGTCACATATCACTGCTGCTTTCTGCCTGCAAGATCCTGTCGGAGGTGTTGTGTGCTGTACCCTCACCAGCACCACAGCAGCGCTGCATTACCGATCAGCTGCTCCGTGCAAGGTTGAATAGCTTGATTTCTCATCGAGCATTTCCTGGTAGCATCATTTTTACCTGTTAGGTCAGGCTGAGAACTGGTCTAGAGGCCAGACTGTGCTGAAATCCTGCATAGCTCCGACTAGGCACCTAGCACAAAATGCTTATAGATACACACACACACACACACATATATTTTAATTGTGCTGTAACTACAAAATGTCATTTTTCTGACTGAAAATCTTTCTCCTCAAAGTCAGACGCAATAAGAAGTGTGAAATTACACTTTCTTGTCTGGAAAAAAAAAACTAGAAGTTCCTCGCAGAACTAATGGAGCTTACTTTCTAGAATGCGAGTGGAGCTGCATGCATGTGCCTAGGTGGATGAGAGATAAACTACCCATGACTAACTCCTCTTGGACCCCCTGAAACCTGAAAATCTGGGGTGGATTGGTTGCCAATCCCAGAAGTGAGTAAATAGCATAACTGGACAAGTGCATATGTGGAATACATGAATTCTCCCAAAAACATTCTCCCGTCATAAGAACATGCCATACTGGGTCAGACCAAGGGTCCATCAAGCCCAGCATCCTGTTTCCAACAGAGGCCAATCCAAGTCACAAGAACCTGGCAAGTACCCAAACACTAAGTAGATCCCATGCTACTGATGCCAGTAATAGGAGTGGCTATTCTCTAAGACAACTTGATTAATTGCAGTTAATGGACTTCTCCTCCATGAACATATCCAAACCTTTTTTAAACCCAGCTACAATAACTGCACTAACCACATCCTCTGGCAACAAATTCCAGAGCTTAATTGTGCATTGAGTGAAAAAGAATTTCTCCGATTAGTCTTAAATGTGCTACTTGCTAACTTCATGGAGTGCCCCATAGTCCTTCTATTATCTGAAAGAGTAAATAACTGATTCACATTTACCCATTCTAGACCTCTCATGATCTTAAAGACCTCTATCATATCCCCCCTCAGCCATCTCTTCTCCAAGTTGAACAGCCCTATCCTCTTCAGCTTTTTCTCACAGGGGAGCTGTTCCATCCCCTTTATCATTTTGGTTGCCCTTCTCTGTACCTTCTCTATCGCAACAATATCTTTTTTATTTATTTATTTTTTATTTAGGAGTTTTTTATATACCGAGGTATAGCAAAAAAATGCTTTCACGCTGGTTTACATTTACAACAACCTGTTACATCTAAAGCATTTAAACAGAAACTGGAACTGGTACTGAACAATAACTTAGTGCAATAAATAAAAACAAACAAACGATATAAATCATATAACGAGGTATATAGCTGTGCTCAAATTATGTCTGGGGAAGAACTGTTAGAGGGAGAAGATTGATGAGGTTTCGGTGAGTTAGTGAAATAGTCATTGGAATGATATTGCATCCCCGAAGAGGTCTGTAGTGGTTATCTGTTGCTTTATTTTTGAGATGTGGGGACCAGAATTGTACACAGTATTCAAGGTGCAGCCTCACTATGGAGCGCTACAGAAGCATTACGACATTTTCCGTTTTATTCACCATTCCCTTTCTAATAATTCCCAACATTCTGTTTGCTTTTTTGACTGCTGCAGCACACTGAATCGACGATTTCAATGTGTTATCCACTATGACGCCTAGATCATTGTGTAACTATAGCATGGGTTATTTTCCCCTATATGCATCACCTTGCACTTGTCCACATTAAATTTCATCTGCCATTTGGATGCCAAATCTTCCAGTCTTGCAAGGTCCTCCTGCAATGTATCACAATCCACTTGTGATTTAACTACTCTGAATAATTTTGTATCATCTGCAAATTTGATTACCTCACTCGTCGTATTCCTTTCCAGATCATTTATAAATATATTGAAAAGGGTCCCAATACAGATCCCTGAGGCACTCCACTGTTCACCCTTTTCCACTGAGAAAACAGACCATTTAATCCTACTCTCTGTTTCCTGTCTTTTAACCAGTTTGTAATCCACAAAAGGACATTGCCTCCTATCCCATGACTTTTTAGTTTCCTTAGAAGCCTCTCCTGAAAAATTGGTGTGGATTGGATGCGAAAGCAAAATGTTGTCAGGTGGCCATAACTGTGTGCCTACGCTCGAATACGTGGATTTCCCAAAAAATACCCCTTCATGTTCCTTGTGGCAGCCCCGACGAGTACATTTTGGTGTGGATTGGATGCAGGTCAGACGCAAAGCCCAAAAACTTGTTAAGGGATGACAAGTGCACGCAGACATTTGTGGAATGCGAGGATTCCAGAAAAAAAATACACATGTCCGACTCCTCTCAGGCCCTGAAAATTGCACATGGCCAGGACTTTGAATGGGAAAGTTATTAGAGGGACACACACACCATGATCACATATACCCCCCCTCCCCCTCCCTTTGGAAAGCAGGCTGAAAATAAGAATCACAAACCCAGCAATACACGGTATTACAAATTAATTTAATGTGTGATATGGGGAGCCAGATTTCAGAACTGGGTGAAAGGAAAAGAAACAAAAACCCATGAGGCAAAAAGCCTGCATGTCAGTCTGAGTGCACAGTTTGGAAATAGCACATTTGTTAGTGCCTCATGGCAGAGCAAGGGTGCGCTGAAAGATTCAGTCGTATCATCCTGACCAATTTTACAAAGCCTGATGTTTCTCAGCTCTTTAATGATGCATTTTCTAATACAGTTGAGAAAGACCAAGCAATTTCAAGGTCACACAGCATCATGTTATCCTGTGCTGACACTCTTTTAACATGCGTCTCCAACCCCCTCTCCTGCTTCATGCACACACACCAACTGACACGAAGCTTTCCACTTCCTGTCGGCCATCTTGGATGTTGACCTGTCTTCCTGTTTCCACCTCATGTTCGTAACACAACAGTAATACGCTGTGTTTACGTTTTTATATTTTTTTCTGATTAGCTTATCTTCTCTCAGTTTTCTCACAAAAATAACTTTGTCATTAAAAAAAAAAACCCTCTTCTAGCTGTGCACAGTATATTTTCTTGTCCAAATCATGTCCATCGTCTTGGTTGCCAGCTTGGGTCTAGTTATTAATGTTTTGGCATTATATACTGTATACATTTCCAGGAAGATATTTTATCAATGTATCGTGCCAAGAATGGTTTGGTAATCATGGCAAGTAAGACATTTCAATCAATCAATCAATAAATAAATAAATAAGGGCATCCATACTCAGATCATTTGTCCGGCTACCAAGGACTTTATTCGGCTATGTCGGCTCAATGGCAGCGCTCCACTGAATATCCCTGACAATATATCTGGTTAGCTTTAGCCAGATAAACTGTCCGCTCGCCACGCTGCTGAAGATGGACCCGAAGAAGTCTGTCCCATGCAGCGGTTCCGGATTTGGAACAGAGGTGACTGCATTCTGCTTCGGGCCTGACGATTCTGCTTTCCTGGGCAGAAAGGCTGGGGAACCACCGATGTGTGCATCATATACAGGTGCAGGTACCACAGCTCAAGAGAGTGCTTGGATCTCGCCGTTAGAAAGCACTTACCATTAAAGCAAAATGAAGAAAGCCGGCTTATACAGAAAAGGGGGAGGGGAGGGGTAGCGCACATTTAATTCGGCGTGCCACTGCTGTATCTTAATAAATTCCCATTGAAAAAAAGGAAAAAAAAAAATCTAGAAAGGAATGAGTACAGATGGCCCAGATCGATCTTCCTAACAGTGGCTGCTTCTCAGCTGTAGCCCACACACAGCCCTGCAGGGAGTATCCGAGATCTGGTTACTTAGCTCATAGGAGCCCATTACTGAAAGGAGTCTGCCTGAGGGGGGGGTGGGGGGTGGGGCAGACTCATATGGCCACGCACGCTGGCATCCTTTCCTTTAAGGGTGGCTTGTCCTCCCTGCACAGGCTGTTCATCCTTCTGACTGGGCTGGCCAAGGCTCCAGCTGGCAGGTGTGCTGCCTCCTGAGAATCACTTACGGCAGACTAATGGGAGCTGGGAAGGTTTTTGTTTTTTTTTAAATTTCCAACCCAGGGGAGCAGTGAAAATTGTTTTCCGCAGATATGAGAATTTATGTTTTTGCATTATATGATGCTGGGGGGAAAAAAATAAATAAAAAAAGGTTTTCCAGCAGCTGTCAAAGTGCTCCACCGCATCATCTATCATTAAATCATAAAACATCTGGCCAGCTCAAACCGGAGCGGCACTTACAGGAAGATAAAAAAAAAAAAAGGCAGGTGGAAAAAGCTGCACTGCTCTTGCAAAGCAAAGATCGCCTCTGCTTGCGGCTGGAGATACACAGCGCCGACTTTCTTACCCGTCCTCATGTTAACAAGGCAAAGACGATTTTAAGCACAGCCTTTTGTTCGCGTACACGAGACGGCAGGCAGAATGAGTGGCAGATAATACCATGCATGGCTCTTGCCTGGAACAACTGGCACTCAGTCTTCACTTCATCAACCAGCCAGCCCCCTTTATTTATTTATTTATTTATCATATTTCTATACCGGTCTTCATGAAGGGATTCATATCAGGCCGGTTTACATGGAACTTAGGGGAATAACTAAATTAACAAAAGCAAGAGAGCCGAAGCAAAGTTACATATAACAAGGAGGTTGAACTTGGGGGCTAGAGTAGCCAGGAAGTAGAAGACAAAAATTAACTAGAGGTAAAATACATATGAATAGTACTGAGACTAGTACGATCGACCGACCTATCAGTTCGGCTGAGTCTGGGTTGAACATTTTAGAAATTAGGGGAAGGCTTGGAGGAAAAGCCTTTAAGGAAAATCTCAACCCACCGGAAGCCAAAAGCTCCTTGGCATACCCAATCGCTCACTATCCTGAAACTTTCCCTCTGGAAACTAGAAATCCGTTGGGGGAAAAAACCCCCCACAAAACTTTTAAAAATAAAGATGCCTATGACACGCAGTTCTCCCTAGACAGGACTGCAGAAAACCTAGCAAAGAAGCAATATTTTACTAAATGTATCAGGTCTTCTGGTAATAACCCATGAGTGCTATTTAATCCTGTTAGATACCTCACTAACCCTCCCCCTACTAACTCCATCATTCGATTCTTTTGCAAACTATTTTAAAACCAAAAATATCTGAACTCTGTGCCTATTTTCCCCTCACACAGCTCGCCTTCGGTTCTGCCTAGAAATACAAACCAGCCGCAGCAGGACAGCTTTGTTTATGTATCAAAACGTGAAATCCCACAAACTACTTTTAATCTCCAGCCTTTCCCTCGCCCCTTAAACCCCATGTTCCAATCCCATTTCTCAAACTGTTCGGGTATGAGATCGCCCTATTCATAACCAGATTAGTTAACACCTTTCACTCACTTCAGGACATCTCTCATCACCCTTAAAAAAAAAAAACCATCCGCTGACATCTCTGATTTTTCTAATTTCTACCTCATTTCATCCCTTCCATTTCTATCTAAGATCACTGAGTCCATTTTATTAAAAAAAAAACAAAAAAAAACCTAGCACAGTTCTTTGAAGATAACACCATCCTTGACCGGTATCGGTTTTGTTTTGGACTCTTCCGCAGTACTAAACACTCCTCCTATCAAACATTGACATCATATATGCTGATCCTGTTGACCTTCACTGCTGCATCCGACACTGCAAATCAGGACATCCTGCTCACTGGCCTTTCTGATATTGGTCTGGCTGGCACTGTCCACTCCTGGTTTAAAATCATATCTTTTTCAACCGTTCCCAACAAGTCCAACTAGCCTTTTCCTCCTCAGCCTGGTACCCAGTTTCCACTGGAGTCCCCTGGGGATCCACATTATCTGCAGCTCTATTTAATGCGCACCTGGCATCTCTCTCCACTCTTCCCTCCACATTAGCTCTCTGGTGTAGACTCTGTGCAGATGACATCCAGTATTCTGCTTTTCTATCAAATCAGTTTGGTCTGCCACTGCCCACTTTGCTCCTCTGTGCCTTTCATCTGTCTCAGGGGTGGCCAACTCCGGTCCTCCAAAGCCACAAACAGGCCGGGTTTTCAGGATATCCACAACGAATATGGATGAGATAGATCTGTGGGTACCATCTCCGTGGATATCCTGAAAATTTGGCCTTTTTGTGGCCCTTGAGGACCGGAGTTAACCACTCCTAATCTATCAGATCCTGGCTTGCACATAATAAACACTCTTCAGAGTTTCAAAAAAGCTGAAATAATAATTTTAGGCCGCTCTCCACCTTATGGAATTCCTGCAACTTTATCTTTTGATAACCATACATTACAGATCTCATATATTGCACGAAACTTAGGTATCATACTTGACTCCATGCTAACTATGAAACAGCATATTAAATCTGTAATTCCCACCGCATTCGCAAAGCTTAAGTTGCTTCACCACATCAAACCTCTCTTTGACCCTTAATCCTGACTGGTATCGATTATTGCAACTCTTTATACTTAGGGCTCTCACAATGCACACTCAGATCATTACAACTGGTGCAAAATTCTGCGCCTGGCTCCTTACTGGTTCCAGCCTGCGCAATCACATTACACCTGTATTGCAGTCGCTTCACTGGTTACCTATCCAATGTGTCAAGAGGGCTGGAGTCAGGAATTATCCTCTCAGGATAAACATCATATTTGAAAGCTGGTCTTCCGCCTAGCCAGTCCCCTTCCACACAGGTAGAGCCCTTGGGTTCTTGGGGCCAGTAGGGCTTGGCTAGACAGGTTGGATAAGCTGATCAGGGCACTGGATGGAGGTTGTGGGCAGAGACAGACTGGAACAGGCAATGAATTGAGGACTGGACACAGAAACAGGCGAGGAGCTGTGGACTGTGTACTGGGATAGGCAAGGAGCTGTGGACAGGATACTGGAGCAGCAGGGAGCTGTGGATAGGATATTGGAACAGATAGATAGTTGTGGACTGTATATTGGGGACTGGACTGGGCAGGGCACAAGATCAGACCAGGACAGGACTAAATAAGGAGGGCTAGGGAAGGACTTAGACAAGGCAGACAAGGGTAACACAGAACAGGACAACATAGAAGCCTGAAGGCAACAAGGCTGGAGGCCCGTAGGCCACTAGGCTATAGGCCCTAAGGCCCTAGATAAAGAGCAGGTCCAAAGGCCACAAGGCAAGGTAAGGCCTAGGGCAGGCCACAGAGCAAGGCACAAGGATCAAAAAGGCCTGAAGGCCACAAGACATGGCAAGGCCTAGATAGGCCGCAAGGCGAAGAGCAAGGAGCAGAAAGGCCCAAAAGCATAGAGCAAGGTAAGAAAGGCCAGGACAGAGAGCCAAGACAGACTCCATGAAACAGTATCTAGGTTCTAGCAAGGCAGGGTTAAATGGAGCTGGAGCTTGGGTGTGGTGCAGGCAGCAAGGCAGAACTTGGCAAGGCTGGAGGTAAAGCACGTTGAGTGCCCCTGATGGACAGGAGGCTGCACCACAGGCTGAATCAGGTGGCCAGGGAGTAGATGGCTCGGGTAAGTCAGATCAGAGCTCACTGGAAGTCTCTGCTGGTGGGGAGGGTCACGGCAGGCGAAACCGTGACACAGTGGAGAATAGTTTACAAGATGGCTGCCAAGGTTCACAATTTACTCAATAACATTACCTCTCCATGGATCGCATCAATCCTACACTTCTAGGTCCCTGCTAGAAATCTCAGATCATCTAATCAATCTCTACTGGCTGTCGCTGCTGCTAGGCACACCCGGCTGGTTGTTTATGTGAAAGGGCATTCTGCATTGCTGGTCCCACCGTCTGGAACTCCATTCTCTTTACAATCTGTTCTATTATAGGTCCCGAAAAATGTAAGAAAGCCCTAAAAACCTACTTGCTTAAACAAGCATTCATTTATTAGAGTCCCTCCGTCAGGGTAGTGTCACCTGCAGTCCAAAGTTTCTACCACCATTTCCAGGCAGCTATTTGTTTGTTAATGACGTGTAGATGATTGCTATTTTTATGTTAAAACTATGGCTCTTCCGACAAGCCTACCCTGATTAAGTACACCGACTTCTGCAAGTATCTTGCCTACGCCTTGTATATTCCTGTAAATAGTCCGTTGCAGTTTTTATTTATTGCTTTAATTCCTCCACCTCCTGCTCTTTGTATACTCCTCCTTGTTCGCCCTCCCTGTTCATTGTAATTTCTACCTTTAAAGTTACATTGTAAACCGGTATGATGTATGCATACTAATACCGGTATATAAAAGTTTTTAAATAAATAATAAATAAAAATATGTATGTTTTTTATGCAGCTCATCCCAAACCTTGGAGGGCATGGGAAGTAAATTAATTAATTAATTAAATAATAATAATAATAAATAACTATTAATGGGTCCTTCTCAGGTAAAGAAATGTGCTGTCTAAATTTCAGTTAGGGGCTGCATGGGGTGTGAATCAGAGTTGCCACCTCACTCCAGGTCAGCCAGACAAGCTGATCTGGCCCTGCTTTTGCCTCCATTGCAAGCACAGACCCTGCAGAGCTCCGATTTTCTTAGGGCGATCAAAAGTACAAATCCACGCATGAAATGGGACAATATCAGGAATGGCTCAGCCTGTTCAACTGATCCGGGGTGATGCCATTTATTGGACCAACACAAGAATTATTCAAAGATGATGTGTGTCATCCTCTAAAGAAGGTGTCCAGAGACTCATCTGTGGATAATTCTTCCATTGGCCCAAAGAAAGGAATCAAAGACTACGAAGGATCCAGTTTTCTTAAGGATGATAACAGATGAATGGACCTTTTCTCTTCGGAGCTATTAACAAACTGAGGGGGGATATGATAGAGATGTTTAAAATCATGAGAGGTCTAGAACGGGTAGATGTGAATCGGTTATTTACTCTTTCGGATAGTAGAAAGACTAGGGGGCACTCCATGAAGTTAGCATGGGGCACATTTAAAACTAATCGGAGAAAGTTCTTTTTTACTCAACGCACAATTAAACTCTGGAATTTGTTGCCAGAGGACGTGGTTAATGCAGTTAGTATAGCTGTGTTTAAAAAAGGATTGGATAAGTTCTTGGAGGAGAAGTCCATTACCTGCTATTAAGTTCACTTAGAGAATAGCCACTGCCATTAGCAATGGTAACATGGAATAGACTTAGTTTTTGGGTACTTGCCAGGTTCTTATGGCCTGGATTGGCCACTGTTGGAAACAGGATGCTGGGCTTGATGGACTCTTGGTCTGACCCAGTATGGCATTTTCTTATGTTCTCCTCCTATCTCTTCCTATCTCCTCTCTCTACAAAGTCAAGGCTCAAAGGCCAGACTACACCCCTCTGTTGAAGGCGTGGACCCTTGGACCTAAGTTGAGTTGGTGCTACCTGCAGGGAGAAGCCCTGCAGGTCCCCACCGTTGGCTGACGGAGTCGGATGAGGCAGAGACCCAGTGGAAGCTTTGCCAATATCAGCCCACATTCCTCTTAGGTTGAGCCCTTGGGTGCTGGGGCCGGCATGTGGGGGTTTCTGTTGAAGACTGGGAGATCTGTAGGTGAGGCGAGGATGAGCAGGCAAAGTCAAAGACAGAGCAGAGTCAGAGCAGGCGGCAATCAAGGAAGTTCTGTGGTCAGGGGGTAGCCAGTGGCAGGCGGAAATCAAGGAAAACTGTTGGTCAGGCTGTGGTCAGTGACAGGTGGGAATCAAGGAAGTCCAGTGATCAGTGGCAGGCAGTAATCAAGAGAAGTCCAGGAAGAAATCCAAGGTCAAGGCTGAAGATCCGTCTAAGGAAAAGCAGGACGGACAAGCAGAGCAGGAGGACGAAGAACACCACAAGAGGCAAGGCACACTAAAGAACTGAAGACTGACCAGATTGATAACAAGACGAAGACCACAAGATGAGAGGAAAAACTGAAGATGAAACGAAGACCAGGACCGAAGACCAGGAACTGAGGACATGGAGAAGATCAGGAAATGAAGACACAGAGAAGACCAGGAATACTAAGGCAACTCACTCTACCAGGCTGTAGCGAGACATGTTGCCAAGGCAAGGAAGTCAGGGTCTGGAAGCCTTTTATAGGCCTAGCTGGATGATGTCATTGGCCTGCAGCTGTGGGGCTTTTCCTGCTGTGGGCCCTTTAAATTTATCAGTGTTGGCTGTGCGTGTGCCTAAGGGCAACACGTTGGCAGGCAGATGGTGGCATCCAGCTGTGAGGGAAGCTGGCAGCGTTTTGCCAAGAACAGGAGCCTGAGCGGCAGAAGGCGGTGTCCTGCTTCAGGTGCATCCTTCCAGAGTATGGACTGGGAAGAGAGAGCGGCGGTTTGCGGGATTAGCCCATGAACCACCAAACACAACACCCTCAGCCCTTGCCCCCTCCCTTGTTTAATTTTTTTGTGCTCTTCTGGGCTGTTGATTCAAGAACAATCTCCAAATGTCCAATGGGTCTGGATGAAAAAAGAGAACCTCTCAACTATAGTTTCATTGGTTTTTTAGGTCTTCTCCTGGATGGCTACCAAGAAACTACCTAACAAGGAGAGTATGAATATCGAAGAAAGCTGAACTTGATAGACATTATGGATCTGATTCACCTATACATTTTTTTTTCTCTTAGACGCAGAATGGGAGAATTAGGCCATAAACCATCTTCCTGCTGAAGTACTGTATGTACTACAAACATGACCATGACTAGCTCACTCGTTTATAGTATGTTAAAGTATTTTTCAATCAGTGAAGAAAAGGTTGTTCCCAGAAAGTGCGGTGAAGGCACCTGGAAAAAAGTCCAAAACAGATTATTAGCCAGGTAGACTTGGGGAAAGTCACCAGTTGCCCCTGGGAGTGAGCAACAGGGAATGGTTCTATTCTTTGGGATCTACCAGATACTACCCAGAGATCCAGACTGGACATTGTTGGAGACAGGATGCTGAGCTCGATGGACCTTTGGTCTGACTCAGCACAGCACTTCCTATGTTCTACCAGGACATTTCATTTCCAGATCCAAGGTTTACAGTTGGTCTGACGCAGCACGGCACTTCCTATGTTCTACCAGGACAATCCATTTCCAGATCCAAGGTTTACAGTTGGTCTGACTCAGCACAGCACTTCCTATGTTCTACCAGGTCACTCCATTTCCAGATCCAAGGTTTACAGTTGGTCTGACGCAGCACGGCACGTCCTATGTTCTACCAGGTCACTCCATTTCCAGATCCAAGGTTTACAGTTGGTCTGACGCAGCACGGCACTTCCTATGTTCTACCAGGACAATCCATTTCCAGATCCAAGGTTTACAGTTGGTCTGATGCAGCTCGGCACTTCCTATGTTCTACCAGGACAATCCATTTCCAGATCCAAGGTTTACAGTTGGTCTGACGCAGCACGGCACTTCCTATATTCTACCAGGACACTCCATTTCCGGATCCAAGGTTTACAGTTGGTCTGACGCAGCACGGCACTTCCTATATTCTACCAGGACACTCCATTTCCAGATCTAAGATTTACAGTTGGTCTGACTCAGCACGGCACTTCCTTTGTTCTGCCAGGACAATCCATTTCCAGATCCAAGGTTTACAGTTGGTCTGACACAGCACGGCACTTCCTATGTTCTACCAGGACAATCCATTTCCCGTTCCAAAGTTTACAGTTGGTCTGACTCAGCACGGCACTTCCTATATTCTACCAGGACATTCCATTTCTAGATCCAAGGTTTACAGTTGGTCTGACGCAGCACGGCACTTCCTATATTCTACCAGGACATTCCATTTCTAGATCCAAGGTTTACAGTTGGTCTGACGCAGCACGGCACTTCCTATATTCTACCAGGACATTCCATTTCTAGATCCAAGGTTTACAGTTGGTCTGACTCAGCACGGCACTTCCTATATTCTACCAGGACATTCCATTTCTAGATCCAAGGTTTACAGTTGGTCTGACTCAGCACGGCACTTCCTATGTTCTACCAGGACACTCCATTTCCAGTTCTAAGGTTTACAGGAACAATTCATACGGCCTCATAAGAGAAAGATCTGAGGTACGAGAGAGAGAGTAAAGTATCCTGATCTCCTACTAAACTACACTACAAACCATGTAGGTAATATTTTTAGCCTTCCTGCTCCCACAAATGGAAAAATTAACTTTTTCTTTGTTTCAAATTGTAGCACAATGTGTGGCAATAAAAGTTATGTCAAACTAAGCATCTCATGAATCCTCCACCTCTGCCCCAACTTCTATCCCATGCCTCCTATTTGAGAAGAACTGCATTAAAGGTAAGCAGAGAGAGCAGACAGCTTCAGTACATTTTGACCATCCTGAAAACCAGACCTGTTTGCAGCCTCATGAGGGCTGGCATTTCAGCCACCTTTAAGTCAAAATGTGCAAATGGGACCTTCAGGTTACCCCCCTGTAGTCACATACTCCGACATACTGATTAAAATCACCTTCCGTTCACCAGGAAATTATTTCTGTTGAGGCTCGGCGGAGTTCTCAGGACTTACAGCTCATGGGTTCTAATCACCAGGGCAGGAGTAGGGAACCTCTGGTCCTCGAGGGCTCCGAAGCGGCCAGGTTTCAGGATATCCCTAATGAGTATGCATACTATGGATCTGCATGCACCCTGCATCTCTATGCAAATCTTATCTCATGCATGCTCATTAGGGATATCCTGAAACCTTCTCCCACCTCTGCAGTGGGTCACGCTTCTTCTTTTGGCTACGATCCTGTTAAAATGAAATCACTTCTCGGCTGGTTTTTGCCTCGGACCAAGCGTATAGGGTCTGTTCCCTGAGCTGGACTTGGTCTTTTGGCTGTGACCGAGAGCTTGTACAGTAAGGGGGAGGTTAATGCTCCGCAGCCTGACCCCCACCAGGGACACGGTTTAATCTTCTTGCGCTCCACATGAGTCAGCCGTAAAACTCATTCTTTCAGTAAGTAATCGGTGGAATTCATTAGAGAAAGACTGTTCCATAGTCTGAGGTCATCAGCTTACTAAAGAAACACCTCCCATGCTTTATAACCCACTGTCAACATGCAGTAACGCAAAGTGAGCAGGAGGGGAAGGGAGTTTCTCTGGACATCAAAGATAATCTGCAAGCCCTATGTGACTCTTACTGTCAGGAAGAGACAGGGTAGTGGTGACGTTTAGTGGCTGTGCCTCTTCCTGGGAGGAGACGTCCAACAAGCAAATGCTGTGTCTCTAGGTCATGAACTCTGGCTATCACTTTGTTTAATGATTATACTTATAGATATTTGATATTCTGTCTTTGAACAAGAATGGCCTCAAGGAGGATTACACCAAACTGAAATCAATCACAACTGAAAGAATTTACAGGGGGGGGGGGGGGTAACAAATTTACGGTTAGAACAGCACTGGGAACCAGTGGAGTATAACAAAGTCCTTAACTGGAAGCGCAGGAAGTTAGTTCAGGGGGATACAGAGTCTCAGTACGGAAGACCTGGCTGAAAGCGAGGTAGCACGGTTCACGTCGAAGGGACAGAAGTCCCTTTTCCCCAAATGTTTTGCTGCATGACGGATGAAAGCAGAAGGGTCTTGTACAAGACAGTCTTGCTCGGGCCAGAGGAGAAGCAGAAATAGGGCCACTAGAGAGGATTGGAGATCTCCTGTGCGTGTGCAGGAGGAGAGACGCTGGGGGAGGTATTCGGGTGCCTGTTTATTCAAGTGCTTGTAAAAGAGGCAAAGAGTTCTGAATGCAGTCCTGCTTTCAACTGGCAGCCAGTGCGGTTCGTGTAGTATTGCTTTCATGTGGTCTGTTGCTCTGGCTCCTAGCAAAGTTCTAGTGGCAGGGCTTTGCAGGAGCTGGAGGCACTTCCAGCTGTGTGTGTGTGCGATGCCATTAAACAGGGAGTTGCGGTGCTCAATTCAAAGGGCGAATACTGCGTGGATTACAGTGGCAAGGTTGTGTTTATTGAGATAGTTGCACGGTTGGTGAATCTGGCACCGCCACATAAAGGAGGTCCTTACCGCCTCAGTGATGCGAGGTTGCATAATGAGGTTTTGGTTCAGCTGGACCCCCGGTGCAACGTTTGGGCCAGCCGTGGGACGGCCCTGCGACTGGCTGCACTCACCCCCAAGCACCACCGATGCCGAAATCACCTCCGCTGAGGCCCTGGACGCCATCGGTGCTCTGCTCTCCCTCGCTGGGCTCCTTAGGCCGGCAACATGCTCAGCGCACGCCGGATGACATCAGAACCGGCTGGGGATTTAAACCCCAGCCAGGCTCACAGCCAGTGCCTCAATAACAGGCCCCCCTTGCCCATTGCCTGCCTTCAATTTGCCTCTGTTGTCCTCCCCTGTAGTCCCACCTTGTCTGGCTTGCCTGCCCCTGGTCCTCGGTGTCTGGTCTCCTGCCTTGTGACCTTGCTTCAGATACTGACCATTCTCTTGCCTGCCGCTGACTCTTGCTTTGGACCTGGACTATGCTTTGCTTGCTGCCTGCTCTGACCCTTGGCTTGTAACTCAGTCACTCTCTGATTGCCACGTGCCCTGACCTCGGTCCGGCCCCAGACTCTCTCCTTATCCTAGCCCTGTGATTTTATTGTGTAAGTATAGCCAGCCCCTGGTATAGGCGAAACTCCAGCCTAGTCCCACCACAGGTCCACCAGCTGGCAGTCTGGGCCTAGGGGGTTCACCCTCTAGGTTGCGTCAACCACGCCCCAACACAAGAGTCCACTTCGCTTACACATGGGCTATGTACTGACTCCTTAGGATGTAACAGGCTACCTGACAGAGAAGCCAATGATTGTCGGAGGTGGCTCTATCAATTGAGCCAGAGGAGTTCAGATTTGGAGGGGTTTATCTTAAGTTTGTGGTTGTTAACCCACTGGGCTACTGCTTAAGACAATCGTGGAGGTTGGCAATGGCTGAAGATTGGTCAGGCTCCTTCTGACCCACAGTTGGATGTCATCAGCAAGAAGGTGGCATTCGATGTTGAAAGACTGAATAAGGGCACAGATAGGTGGGATGTGAATATTAAAAAGGACTGAGGAAAGGTTGGAGCCCTAAGGCACTCCAAGTGAGGTCTCTGGGTTTGGACGGTTTGGTAGCCATGCAAGAGGCTGATTTCTGTTAGATAGGAAGGGATTTGCCATGTTGCCCCTCCATAGTGACAGCCAAAGATTATCCGCCACAAAAGGGCCACCGACAACTGAAAGCTAAACAATGACAGCGGTGTGCTCGTTGTCCTTATTCTTAAAGCTAAGTGCAGATCGGGTAGAGAAACAAAACAAAGACATGAAACTGGGTACAAGCAGCAGGAACTGTCGTCATCGGCTTTGAAGGAATCCTCCTCGCTCTGTGCTAAGACTCATCCCCCTCTATCTACAACAAAGCCAAAAATATAAAAAAAATAGTAGCGAGGACTTCACTGGAAGAATAAACCGTACAGGGAAATATCTTTTTCAGAAGCAAAATTTGGCTGCAATGCTATAATTAAGCTGCTGTCCTGACAGTGTGGGCATGAAGTCGCATTCCAAATATAGCAAGAAGCGTCTTCCTCGTGCAGCCCCGTTGTTCTCTCAAGTGATACAGAAATTAGTCACTGCTATGCCAGAACCCCACTCATCAGGACTTTTTTTCTGTTTTTTTTCTCTCGCAGTCTGATAATTGTTGTAAAATTCTTGACTCTGAGAGCAATTGTTGTGAATTCTCCCCTGGATTTAGCTTTGCGCTGGCAGAAGAGCTTGCAGGGAGTGACCATCACATGAAGCCTCAGTGCTATGCGGCCGTCGATGAGTTGCTGGCCTATGAGTTGGCAGCACCCTTTCTGGATGATGAAGATCCCATGCCACTCTTCCCAGGTGCTGGTCCGATTTCTCTTGGCTACTCCTAGACGCACTTTCACACTAAATCCAACACCCGGGTCCTCGGCTTATCTATCATCAAGCTTCCAACCGTCCATGCAGCCATCAAAACTCATCTCCAGAACATCCAGCCTCCCTCAAGTTCACAGGCAAGATGGATGAGGTGAGACCACAGGGCAGAACAAGAGAGGCAAAACGAAGGCAGGCAACGGGCAAGGCAACGGGGCAGACGAGCAAGGTCGCTTCATGCAGGTTACCCCAGTGAGGTCTTGGGAGTCACTGTTGTTAGGGTCGCAATCCGTGCTCCGTGCCCTCTTACACAACATTACAACTGAAATCTCTCCTGGAAACTGATGACCAAGGCTGTTGAAAAATTAACCTTTTTTTTTTTTTTAAAGGAAAATTATTATTGGTGTTCCTGCGGCCCCCGCCTAGCTGCCTTTACTACGGGAACAATCCATAGAGTCCTCCTCCCTTCTGTCCATGATGCATGGCACTGTGCATTGCCCACTCCACTCGGAGGAGCAGAGGATTAATGGGAGGTTGCATAAGCGTTTCAAACCAGAAACGGTGCCTTCACCCTCATCGGACGATATCAGCTGCTGATGTACACATGGCTCTGCTTTACGAGTAATCTAACAAGGTTTCCAGGTCAATTTGTTGATTTTCATACGCCACATAAATAAATGTGAATTTCTATCATAAAAGAATATGTACGACCACTGCCAACTGGATCTGCATAACAGTCAGACCCAACATAGGAGGAGTCACATTGCTTTATTTAATATTTCTTAAGAGTCTTTTTAAAAAAATATTGCCATGGGAAATAAATGTGAAAAATTCAAACAAAGCCACTAATAGCTTTTGTCTAATGAGAAAATCTCATGCAAATCATTGCAGTACTTAGCTCCAAACGGGATCAGAGATGAAGTCCTGACATGATCACGTTTCGGACCGTCCAGGTCCTGCTTCAGGGGTCGAATCTTCTAAATCCTTGGATGTAGAGCCTCAATATTTGTTCCCAAATCGGCAAGCAAAATGGCTTCTTTTATACAATCGTTCGTTGGTGGTCCGAAAGCGGACCACCAACGAATGATTGTATAAAAGACCAACTAGAGATATTCACAAAGGCACTCTGAAATTTCCCCCTACTAAAGCCACACGCCTCTCTACGACCAAAGACAGAGCTTTTTCAATAGCAGGCCCATCTATCTGGAATAACATCCCTTCAAATCTCAGACTGGAACCCTGCCTCTTAACCTTCAGAAAAAGACTCAAGACGTGGCTCTTTCACCAAGCCTTCCCGGATCCACCAGACAATCACTAGTTTGAGCCTCACTTCTTACAAGGTCCTTGGTACTCTTCCTCCTGAAAAATGGACACTAGCATTTCCGGGTCAAAGCATAAGCATTAACCCGTTAAACTAATCGCATCACTTTATATTTATTCTACCTGCCTTCATCTTCCTTCCAGCTTGTTTTAAGCTTCCAAGTTTATTATATTCCTTGTTGATTGTAACTTTTGACTTATTCCTTTTTCCATTGTTATCTATTGTTTACCAGAATTGTTACCTCAGTTTACCCTTGTTAAATGTAAACCGATCCGATATGGTTACTTACCATGAAGGTCGGTATATAAAACTGTTAAATAAATAAATAAATAATTCTGTATTTGGGAAGGGGCGGCCTGTGATCTGCCTGTAGGACCGCGGTGAGGGATTCTGCTAGCGCGCAGTTTCTGTGCAGGGATCCTAGCAGTCCGGCTTGTTCTGTTTTCCCACAGGAGGTGTAATACTTGCAGTGTTGCCTTTTCATGGCTAAGGTTATTGCTGTTCGAGCCCTGGGTGTATGTGTGTGTGTGTGTTGCTCTGATCAGTGCTTTAGTTCTCAAAATCTGGCAGAATAAGGAGCGCAAAGTCTAGCAAATGACTCCTCCCTGGCGTGCACTAAAGGAGGGCCCAAACTTCAGAGGCAGGAGAGGGTGAAAAGGGAAGAGTGAGGAGGTCGGGCTAGGGGAGGGGAGGAGGACGGGGAGGGCTGAGTTCAGGGAAGGAGGGTAGAATACTGGGGTCAGATTTGGGAGGAAGGAGAGAGCTGCAGGAGAGAAAGTTCATCCTCCCTCCACCTTATACCTGCGAGTGTTAACCTGAGGTCCTGTCAAAAATCTCGCTGCTGGCTACACCGCAGGTCTGTCGCACCCCCCCTGTCAAACCTGTGGCTTGCTCGGCATGCCCACGAGGCATAGGCCATCAGGCAGAGCTGACCTCAATTCCTGCCACCCCTTTCAGCCACAGCTCATGCGGAACTAGTGGCCTGACTTAAATCTCTAATTGAAAATATTTGGTTCCCGCTGCTATGTTCAAACAAATTCACCAGATCCTGATTATGTGCCAGCAATTAAAGCCATTAAGTCAGGAGACAGGCAGCAGGTGATTTCCCCGGTATCTGACAAAGCAGGCCCTTTCTGCTTCTAGGTGACAGCTCCGTAATTATCGGTAATGAAATACTATTTGCATTAGGTGTTGCAGGTTTGCTTCCCATAGCTTAGCCAGCAAATTATCCCTGCTGGTCTCAAAACTGCAAAAATATACAGCCGGTCAGCTGAAATGTTATTCTGGAGGTTTTTTTTGGCCTTCAAGGCCCTGCGTCAGCTATGACTTCTGGGTGCTTACTGTCCAAGAATGGCCTTCGGGCAGCTGGGTGGGGAACTGACTGCGGTGCCGCACTGAAAAACCTAAAAATCGAGAAGTTTTTTTCCAGCACAGCCTGCCGCGCAGGGCCCAATAGCATTCCCATGGACAAACAGCCATGATCTACCAGCGTGGAAACCCCATGAACGTGTGCATGACCAGCCGGCACCGTCCACTGCTCAATGACCGCCTGCCAGGCTGGTACTTAAGTGATGCAGACCACCCATACCAGGAACCTTGGAGTTACCATCGATGCTGATCTCTCTTTCAAATCCCACATAGTAAATAAAACGAAAGAAGGATACCACAAGCTACTAACCCTAAGACATATAAAGCCATTTCTCAACCCTTCTGACTTCAGAACCGTCCTGCAGCTGCTTATTTTCTCCACCTTCGATTACTGCAACTCATTACTTATTGGAATCCCTTCATCATCCCTCAAACCACTCCAAATACTGCAGAATTCAGCTGCCAGAGTCCTTACAGGAAAAAAAAGAAACAAACACATAACACCCATTTTATCCTCTCTTCACTGGCTACCTATTTCTGCACGAATTACCTACAAATCAATGACCATCATTCATAAAATCCTAAATGATGATCTTCATGGACTAAAAGGCTTAAACATAACCCCCCAAAACCCACAAAGAAACTTACGCTCTAACAACGCAGGATTCTTAAACATCCCCACCTTAAGAGACGCTCATAGAAACATAGAAATGACGGCAGAAGAAGACCAAACGGCCCATCCAGTCTGCCCAGCAAGCTTCACACATTTTTTTTCTCATACTTATCTGTTTCTCTTTATTTATTTATTTAATTTATTTATGTATTTATTTCTTTTATATACCGACATTCGATCGAGATATCACATCGGTTTCCAGATAACTAAAGGAATAGGGTGGTAACAGCCCTATTTTACATTATAACATGGTAATAAATGGATATAAGAATATTTTACATTATAACATGGTAATAAATATAACAAGTTAAAACAGAACTAACAGGAATACATGGAACATTAGCTCTTTGGTTCTATTTCCCTTCTACCCCCACCATTAATGTAGAGAGCAGTGATGGAGCTGCATCCAAGTGAAATATCAAGCTTGATTAGTTAGGGGTAGTAACCGCCGCAATAAGCAAGCTACACCCATGCTTTTGTTTACTCGACTATGTAATTCAGTCCTTATTGGTTGTTTTTCTTCTCCCCTGCCGTTGAAGCAGAGAGCTATGCTGGATATGCGTGAAGTATCAGTTTTTCTTCTCTCCTGCCGTTGAAGCAGAGAGCATTTTCCATTGCCTCCCCCAAAATTTGGAACACCCTACCCAAAGAACTGAGGACCCAGCACATCCTGAAAATATTTTAAAAAAAGACCTAAAAACATTTTTATTCCGCAAACTCTATTCTAACTATCTGACACCTGATCATCCCAGCCCTCAACAGAACTCGCAAGCATAATCCTCCTCTTCATGCTCTCCTGATGTACCCTCCTTTTTCACCCCTCCCTGCTCTCTCACTTGATTCATTAAGTTCATTGAAAATGTTCTCCTCACTATTCTGTTATTCGACTACTAAGAAAAAATGTTTACTGTTCACAATACTCTACTGTTCCCAACTACCATGTTAACTTCATTTGATTGTATGCTAATTGCATATTTTGTATGCTAATTGCATATTTTGTAAACCGTTATGATGGCTCTACCGAATAACGGTATATAAAACTCTACAAATAAATAAATTAGCTACCATCTGACGGTTGGTACTGGGCAACTGGTTTCTAAGAAATTGGTATTGCATTTTGCTCTCCACCGTGGCCCGTCCCAAAGCAGTAGGCGACAGCCACCAACCGTAGCCATTAGCCGTCCCAGCGGTGTGGAAGAAGGGACACCAAAGGTACCTGGAAGAGCCCCTGACTGCCAATCTGGCACCTTTTCCAAGCACTAGTTATTTTTAAAACCAGCCTCTTCCCCCCCACCCCAATAGTAAATTGTTTTTCAATCCGTTTGATTAGCTGAGAGGGAATCAGCAATGCAACATCTTTCGGCGTCTTCCTTTCTCTTTGTGATCCCAGGGACCCCCAGCAAACGAGAGCAGATGGCTGAACGCCAGGGACATCCGCTCTACCCGCTTCCCCCCGTCCTACTGCTGAACCTTCATCTCCAGCGTCACCTGGGTCTTCCTACCGCCAGGGGATCCTCCCAGGCTTTCTGGAAAGGCTCCAGGAAGCAGCTTAGTAACGAGGCCCCCCCCCCCCCCCTCCGGGACATTCATTTACAACCACAGGCTCCAGCATGGGAGACTGAGAAAGGGACGGGTGCCGAAGCTACTGATCGCCACTTTAAGGGATGGACCCTTGCCCTTCCCGCCTCTGCCACCAAGCAACTGCCCTGCCGGAAGTGATGGGGAAAACTCAGGAGCAGCACCTTGGTGGGAAAATCCAAACACTGATCGGGACTGAGACAATGATAAATTATAGGTATTTTTTTTAAAGCAAACCCCTAAGGTTTTGGATGTACCCCATTCCTTTTTCTCAGTACTAAACCCGCTCGTCTATGGCACCAAACCTGCCTCGTGTGTATCCCACATAACGATAAATAGATCAGCGGTGCCCGCTTACAACCAGCTTCCATTCTGCTTCACGCTCACGGCCACCGTTCGGCGCATCCCAGACGCATGGGGAATTCACCGCTCTCCATTAGAGAAGGCCTTTGAAGGTGGAGGAGACTGGCACTGCTGGTCTGGGAAAACTAAGCCCATGCCAGGGAGGAAGGATTGAACAACAGTCTCAGACCCGGCAGCTTCCTCCTGCTCCTTCTGGGCTTCCAGCGCTGGGATCCGGTGCTACGAGCCTTCGTTCACAACTACCAGGGGATTTTTTTCTCCCTCTGTTTTGTATCCCTGCCCTCTCCCGCCCACCTCGAGTTACGTTAGTGCAGGGATTTGCAGCGATGCTCCTCACTGCCGGGGGCCATGCACCGAGGGCCCATGCACCAGTGCCCATTCCTGAACCCAACAATCATGCACCCTAACTCTGGCCAATAGGTGTCGCTGTTGTGCATTGACTGGCACTCCCCTCCACCTCCTGGGGCTGTGAACGGTGTCTCCTCAGGGGAGAGAGGAAGACCTGAATCATGAAGTCCATGCATTTTGTGTCGGTAAAGGTGCATTATTCTATTGCTGGGTAACTGGACTGGAGTGCTGCATCTGAAATGTGTTTATGTTGCGTTGAACCTAGAACCCCCGTTTGTCCTTGAAAGACAGGAACCTGTTGTCTTCTGCTTAAATCCTGCAAACTATAAGCCAGGACCTGCTTCTACTGCTGTTGAGTGCCTGCAGACAGCATTGCTTGTGCTGGCAGGGGCTTCCAACGTGACGCAGCCTCACAATAACGTGATCTCCATACTCAGCCCTAGATTCATCATAATGCTCATTTGGAGTCAAGAAAGGTAAAAGAGAAGTTGATTTGTTCAATGTACTCTCTACCTAACTTGATTGCAGCTAAGTAGAGAGTGCATCAAGCTAGGTAGAGTGCACTGTACAAATCTTTTTCCCGTCGATAGCAGGGCTGAATTAGCCATGCTGTCATGGGATCTGTCAATCAGGCCCGGGAGGCGGAGCTTGTCAAAGCAGAGAACAGAGCTTTGCTCTCTGCGGCTGCGCGTATGTTCCCGCGCAGGAAAGTAACGGACTCTCCTCAGTCTGTTTTTTCCGCGAGCGGGAACGCACGCGGAGCTGTTATTCTCCTCAGTTTTTAAAAAACAGAAATAAAATGTCTAAACCCGGGTTTAAACCCTGTGGCTGTGGAAAACGGATGTCGGTAACGGATGGACATGATCGCTGTTATCAATGTCTCGGGCCGCATCACCATACAGAAAAATGTGAGTTTTGTTCAAAAATGTCACCACGAGCATTAAAACAGAGGGCCTATAGGCTTCAGGAACTTTTTGCCTCCCGCGATCCGTCAGAGGCTCATTCTTCGCCTGGCCCGTTCACTTCATCGGCTCCGTCAAAGAAGAAATCTTTGCCGTTTAAACCTAAGTCCTCCACTATAGGAGGTAAGAGGAAAGCAAAAAATCAAAGGCCAGTGGGTCCTACTAAATCCCCAGTGCCTGTAGAGCCGCAACGTACCTCATCGGAGGAGGATTCCTCCGCGCCGAAGACTTCTGCGCCTATGGCGCCAAATGCGCATATACCGGCGCCAAAGTCAGAGTCTGCGCACAACTTAGCGATTCCGGTGCGCACGGCGCAGAGAAAACTACCGCGCCGACTAAATATGCGCACGGCGCCAGAAACACCTGTACGCACGGCGCCGAAGACATTTGAGCGCATGGCGCCGGAAACACTTACGCGCATGACGCCGAAAAATCCTGTACGCACGGCGCCGAAAACATTTGAGCGCATGGCGCCGACTATGAAGAAACTTATGCGCACGGCGCCGAAAAACCCTGTGCGCTTGGAATCAAAGAAACATGCGCATAAAACTACAACCGCGCACAATTCTACTTCCGCGCACAGACATGCAAGTGCGCATGAGTCTACAGTCGTGCATACGCGCATACCTGCGCATACCTCTACATCTGCGCGTAAACACATATCCGCGCATAAATCTAATTCAGTGCATACATCAAGATCTGGGCGTAGAGACCACAATTACTCGCCTCAAAAATTAAAGAGGAAGTTGAAGCGAAAACGATACCCTTCACACACCTCTTCTTCCGAGACGGAAGTCACAGATACGGAGTCTGCATCTGAGGACTATCATAAGTACTCACATCACTCCCATTCTAAAAGATTAAAAAAGAGGAGTGCGACATGGGACATGAGTCCTTCGACTTCTAAATCATCTCATAAAGTTCCGTCTACTACCGGCTCATTAAGAAAACCGGTACAAATTCTCTCCTCTAACACTTCTTCAGATTCAGAAGTTCTCAAAAATGCTCCAGACGAAAAGACACGGAGAGATAGAGAGGTTCCTACAACGTCACCTCCAACAATTATTCCAAAACAACAAGACAATCGTATGATAATGCCCTCTCATACAAGAGAAGCATTTTTTCAATTGTCGCAGTCTCTAGAAGGATTCTACGAGACGCTTCAATCATCTTTTAAAATATATAATACTTCTGAGGACAATGCTATAAAACATAAAGCACAGTCTAATGAAGAGCAGTCGGCGGAACCACCAACATCTCCCAGGACAAACCAACCAACTTCACCTACTCATCTACAGGATACATATTTTGATTCTCCTTCAATACAAACATCCCCATCATCATCGGTGGGATGTCTGTCAGACACACAGGACCAAATACAGGAGCCACATTCGCCTCCTGAAGACCTTACATACCCAAAATTCATAGAAAAAATGGGTACAATTCTACACCTAGAGGTACAAAAAGAAGCAGACCCTAGAGCGGAAACTCTCGGACTTCTAAAGATATTTGATACTCAGGTGGAACCAACATCTCTTCCACCTCAAGAAATTCTACATTCTGTATTACAAAAGTCCTGGGAAACGCCTTATACAACTGCAGCTGTTTCTAAGAAAACAGACATGAAATTTCGTATGAAGAAAGCATCACTATACACTCTACCACAATTGCCTCACCCATCAGTCGTAGTAGAGTCGGCGTTGCAAAGATTCAAGAAAACGAAACTGCACACTACTTTCCCCCCAGGGAAAGACAACAAATATTTGGATGAATTTGGTAGGAAAATATACCATAATTCAATGTTAACGGCAAGAATTATGCAACATCAGTTCTATATGGTGCAATATCTGTATGAGTGTATGCAAGCTATGAAAGGTATACATTCCTCAGTAGCGGAACAAATACCTCAACCTCTTCATGATATGGAAGAATGTTCTCGACATCTATTGAGATCAATCTATGAAGCACATGAAACGTCATCCAGAGCGTCTGCAGCAGCTATTGCAGCCCGCAGACTAGCATGGTTACGTTCAAGTTCCATAAGAGATGACTTGCATGTGAAACTAACGAACCTCCCATGCACGGGAGATAACTTGTTCGGAGAAAAGTTCCAGGACGCAGTAAGTAAATTAAAAGAGGAAGCTCTAGCAGTACAATCTCTAACATCAAATCCCATTTACTCGACTACCCGTCGTTATGTGGAGTCTACCCGTAGACAATCATATGGCAGAAGGCCCTATAGATCTTATCAATCTTTTCGTACGCAGCCATACCCTGCCTACCAACGTCCTGCTCCACAAAATAATACCTCAAATCAACGAAGAGGTAAACCACGTAACCAAAGGCAACAGGCACAACAGCCGACTACTGCTGTAAAGCCAACCTCATCTTTTTAGTGATTCAGCCGCCACCACAACATCAAGCTCCTCCAGGCAGAATTTATGCTTGCCTGAAAGCCTGGGAAATAATAACATCAGATCAATGGGTTCTGGAAATAGTACGTCAAGGCTACCAACTCCAATTTGTAACAAAACCCATCTTGCCTCATCTTTCCACACTCAAGATTTACAATTCCCATCCACAACTGGGGGAGGAAATTGCTTTACTTCGCAAACAACAAGCAATTCGACAAATCCACCCACACCCCAAACTAGCAGCATTTTATTCCCCGTACTTCCTCATACCCAAGAAGTCTGGAGGCCTTCGCCCCATACTAGACCTAAGGGAGTTGAACAAATTTCTCACCAAGGAGAAATTCAAAATGGTATCGTTGAAGTCAATTCTTCCTCTCATTCAAACCAACGATTGGATGTGCTCCATCGATCTGAAGGATGCTTACACGCACATTCCAATCCATCCATCCTCGTGGCGTTACCTGTGCTTTCGCTACAGACATCAACACTACCAGTACAAAGTTCTTCCCTTTGGACTATCGGCTGCACCCAGAGTTTTCACCAAATGCATGATAGTGGTGGTGGCTCATCTCAGGAAACAAGGTATAACCATCTTTCCATACCTGGACGATTGGCTAATAATAGCCTCAACTCCGAATATCTTACAAGATCACCTCAATCGTGTGATACTTTGCTTACAACAACTAGGGTTGGTGATAAATTTTCAGAAATCACATCTACAACCAACACAGCAGTTACAGTTCATAGGCGCATGCCTGGACACTACGTGCAACAGGGCATACCTCCCAGACGACAGAATATCACATTTCCGTCAACTTCTGCACAACTTGAAACATACTCAGAGGCCGTCAGCAAGACAAGTCCTGGTAATTTTGGGCCACATGGCAGCGGCGAATTTCATGGTGCCCAACACCAGGCTACACATGAGACGCCTACAATGGGGTCTGAAACGACAGTGGAAACAGCATTCACAACCATTGACGCAAAAAGTATTGCTGACTGCAGAAATGAAAAAAGATATAGCATGGTGGCTCTTAGACTTCACCATGTCCAAGGGAGCACTGTTCAGCCCCCCTCCTCACAATGCAGTCCTAACCACAGATGCATCTCGCAAGGGATGGGGTGCACACCTCGAGACTTACGAAACCCAAGGGTTATGGACACTCTCAGAACAGAATCTACAAATAAATCTACTGGAACTCAGAGCGATTCGCAATACATTGCGAGTCTTCCAAGACCACCTGAAGGGACGCAGGGTCATGATCTACACAGACAACCAAGTAGCGATGTTTTACATCAACAAACAAGGAGGGTCCGGTTCATGGCCCCTCTGCAAAGAGACCCTGACAATCTTCGAACATGCTCACAAAAATTGCATACACCTACAAGCAACTTACCTACCAGGAGTTGCAAACACAAGAGCGGACAGGCTAAGCCGCATCTTTCATCCCCACGAATGGACACTCAACTCAGAAGTAGTCCAGGACATATTTCTACAGTGGGGGACACCTTCCATAGATCTCTTTGCAACAGAGATCAATTCTCAAGTTTCCCAATTCTGCTCGATAAGGCCAAGCCAATTCAGGATTGCTCAAGATGCCTTCCTCATTCCGTGGACGACAGGCCTTCTGTATGCCTTTCCTCCCATACCTCTCATAACAAGAACAATTCAGAAGTGCATAGCGGACAAAGCTCAACTGATACTCATAGCCCCAGCATGGCCGAGGCAACCATGGTACAGTTTCCTACTTCGACTATCCATCAAGGATCCAATTCTATTACCGAATCGTCAAGATCTTCTCAGCCAAGATCAAGGAACACTTCTACACCCGCTACACTCATCTCTACACTTAACAGCTTGGAGATTGAAAGGCTCCTCCTGACAGAACAAGGAGTTTCCACTTCAGCACAATTCATCTTGTTACAATCAAGAAAATTCTCAACCAGGAAAAATTATAGCTATAAATGGAAACGCTACTCTACCTGGTGCACTTCCAAAGGTGTACCGCCATTGGACTGCTCCCCGGAATTGCTCATTGATTATCTTCATTCTCTATATGTAGTTGGACTAGCAACATCATCCATCAGAGTTCATCTCAGCGCCATAGGCGCCTATCATAGACCAATCAATGACATTCCTATATCCAATCACCCATTATTGACTCGTTTCATAAAGGGGTTAACACACATTCGTCCTCCGGTATCCAAACCTCCAGTCCCTTGGAACCTCAACATAGTTCTGGAACAGCTCATGCTTTCTCCATTTGAACCTATGAACTCAGTACACATGAAATACCTCACTTGGAAGGTGGTATTCCTGGTTGCAGTAACATCAGCACGAAGAGTTAGTGAGTTACAAGCTTTGGTCCACTATCCTCCATACTTACAATTTCATCAACAAAAGGTAGTTCTACGAACTCACCCATCCTTCCTACCAAAGGTAGTTACCCCATTCCATCTCAATCAGTCAATGGAATTACCAATATTTTTCCCTAAACCTCATGCAAACGATAGGGAAAAGCTACTGCACACATTGGATTGTAAAAGAGCTTTAACACACTACAAAGAAAGGACGAACTCGGACTCCCGTGTTTCTCAACTCTTTGTTTCCTACGACCCGAAGGCTCCTGGACAGCCAGTAGCCAAACGCACCATCTCCAGTTGGATAGCGCAATGCATCAAATTCTGCTATGACAAGCAGAATTTACATTTACAATCTACTCCTAAAGCTCACCAAGTCAGAGCAGTAGCAACATCCTTAGCACACCTGAAGAATGTGCAACCCATTGACATTTGTAAGGCAGCTACATGGTCATCACTGCATACCTTCACATCTCATTACTGCCTTGACCAGCAAGCAACCACGGATGCGAAGATAGGGCAAGCAATACTGCACTCTCTATCCTCCTGTCCACAGTGACTGCCACACTGTCAATGATCACGTCCAACCACATATGTCATATATGACGTGATCGGGAGCTTTGGACTCCCATGACAGCATGGCTAATTCAGCCCTGCTATCGACGGGAAAAAGCAAGTTTGCTTACCGTAAACGATGTTTCCGTAGATAGCAGGATGAATTAGCCATGCTGACCCACCCTCCTCCCTGGCAGTCACCTAGTCTTCGACTACACTACAGCTTAATTACAGACTGAGGAGAGTCCGTTACTTTCCTGCGCGGGAACATACGCGCAGCCGCAGAGAGCAAAGCTCTGTTCTCTGCTTTGACAAGCTCCGCCTCCCGGGCCTGATTGACAGATCCCATGACAGCATGGCTAATTCATCCTGCTATCTACGGAAACATCGTTTACGGTAAGCAAACTTGCTTTTACCTTTCATCGCTCCAAATGACGGAAAATCTTCACTGATGGCACTGCGGAGTTAGCAATCTGATGGAAATCTCCGTACGGAGTTAGCAATCTGTTGTGAAAGCTGTGTTAGAGCTGGGGTTTAGCAATCTGTTATGATTCTCCGTGAGGAGTTAGCAATCTGTAATAAATTTGCTGTTAGTTAGACTGTGGAGTAAGCAATCTGTTATATCTGTTGAGAAAGCTGGGCGTAGATGGGAGGAGCAATCTGAAAGAATGGCTCCTAAGAATGAGGAGTCAGCTATCTTGTAGTGTCTCAGATTCTGTTATATTCTGCTATGCTGGTAGTTAGCAAACTGTTATGAATCTGAGATAGTAGTGGTGAATCCCTGGGCTGGTGGCAGATGACCACGCCCCCGGGAGGATATCCCGAGAGGGACCACCGGCTAGGCTTGAGTATGGAGACAGATACACATTAGTTCTTTTATTAAACAGGTTTTGGAAACCACCAGAGGTGGCAGTAGTGAGCTGATATGCCCGGCAGGGCTGTAATCCCTCAGGTACTGGAACCGCGATCCAGGATGGCTGAGCTGTTGAGAAACTGTAGAAAGTGAATAGGCAGAGTTCATGAACAGAACTAGATGACAAAACTCACTTAAGGTCTCAAGGAAGCTCAGGAGCTGGAAAGGTTTAGGCCCTCGAGGAGCGAGTACCTGGTTCCAGGGAAAGCTCTGAGAGAGCGATGGTAACTCACAATTGTTTGTAGCAGCGATAGCTTCCAGGCAGTAGAGAATCTTCAGAGTGTCCAGGAACATGGGCCCTCGAGGAGCCAGTACCGGTTCCTATCTGTAATCTGAAAGTAAAGAAAGAGAGCGAGGCCCCCGAGGAGCGGGTACCTCTGGTAAGTCCGAGGAGGCAGAGTAGCTTGGGAAGTGTAGCTGAAGCAATCCCCCTTGCTAACTCCGTTACATAGTGAAATAGAGACCTTTAAATATTGGAAGCGGATGACGTCATCTCAGGGGGACACCCCTGAGGTTTGCGCCCTTGCTGGTACTTCAATCAGAGCGTGTGCGCGTGCCCTGTCTTCAGGCAACATGGCAGAACTGCAACGTTGAACCGGTCCAGGGACGCCGGAGGGAGACAGCATGGAGACGCCACGGCAGCCACCCGTCCATCAGACCCGGAGGGAGTCGCCACAGAGGTAAAGAGGGAAGAGTGAGGGCGTCGAGCAGCGACGGACGTAACAGCTAATAGCCTCATCTACATGTACTTTACATGGGATGAGCATTATTAGCTTCGCGGTGGTTTGGACACGTGTTTGGATGCGCTGATCCCTATATTACATTGGGGATTACGAATGCACGTCCACAACGCACGTCCAACTGTGTGTAAAGCTGTGCGCTCGGCTGAGCGTGTTATATTGCATCGGCCTGTTAGACTGGTCCTGGGCTGGGAGCCATGCACCAAGGCCGCCATCGGTCCTGAATCTTCAATCTCCTCTCACTCTCCAGGCATGTGAACGTTGCCTTCACATCTCCATTCCCAGCCAACTTGGGATGCAGAAGATCTTATTTGGGGATCGAACCGGGGCCCTTCTGGGACCACGCTAAATCGTGAATCTTTATCGCATGTGAGGAAGCAATTTCAGATTTGGTAGCTTTGATCGCACTGATTTGCTTTGATCCTTGGTTTCTTCTTTTCTCTTTCTATATGAAATCGTCATCCATCTCCCAAGACGCTCTGATTTGTAGAAAAGGTTCTAGCCATGCAGATCTCATTCCACTTCCCTTTTGCTCCCTCACTATCCTATACGTGTTTCTGAAGCACTATGGTATGCCGACCTCTGCCCATGAGCACACCTGGTCATTAAAGCACCCTGTGACTCAGAGCCAAGTTCAGGAGGGGCGTAAACCAAGACTGACACCATCAGCAGGAGGTATGATGCTTCCTGTATATAAACAGAATGGGCCTGATAATCCCTGCCTGTCACTTAAGGCTAGGAGCAAAGCTAACCCAAAATTAATTAGTATGGTAATGAAAGTCTGTAGTAACCATGCTAGTCCAGTTAAATATGTAGATACGGTAGAAGCTCAGCAGACTACAAGTGATACCTTTCATTGCTGGACTAACCAAATACCATTCTGAGTAATCCAAATATTAGACTCCAGATCAGTGAAAACAGTGTAATAGTTTCTCACTGGCCTGATGCAGGAAGTCAGACTTTTGGAAATTAGTCACGCCTATTTTAACGAAGGGAACCAAAAAAAATGACAGTCAATAAGGGCCCGAAGCGTCTTCTGTGCCTATCCAGGCTCTCTTGAATTCTGTTACTGGTTTTACCTCCACCACTTCCACTAGAAGGTAGCTCCACACTTCTACCATCCTTTCTATGAAGAAATATTTTGTTACATTATTCCTGCGTCTACCCCCTTTGAGCTGTATATCATGACCTATTATTCTAAAACTTCCTTTCCACTGAAAAACGTTTGCTTTTGTGAATTATTTATATCTCTGAGGTATTTCTAAGCCTCTGTCTTCTGCCCCATCTCTCTCATCTCCTCTCATTTAGGATATGAACATATAAATCTTTCAGTCTCATTTCATAGGGTTTATGGTACCGAGACTGCACCATTTTCTTCCTTTCTTTCTTTCTTTTTTTATTTGGAGGCCTACATTCAAAAGCCATTTAGATGGATAATGCAATAGTTATCTGTCTAAGTGGCTTACCCAGCTATATTCAGCCTTTATCCGGCTAAATTACAGCCAGCTAATAAGTTAGGCGGCTAGAATTTAGTTGGTTAAGTTAGGATGGTCAGACAGCGTAACTGGGAGGAGTCTGATATCCAGAGTCAAAATGCTATAATTTTCGCATGGATAACACCCACAATGAGGGGGGGAGAGAGCGAGAGAGAGATACTCTTTATTAGGTCTTCTTAGTAGTCAACTATTTATATCACTATTCAGAGTGAGACCTACGAACAAAAATGCCCTAAATGGAATTTGCAATATTTATCGCAAACTGTGTTGCGGCCGTTTCGGGCATATCACACACCTTAACACCTGCAAAAAAAAATGTAGTTATTTCCGGTGTTAAAAGTGTGCAATAGTGTGTGTAACACTATCGCACAGTGTGATAATGCCCCTTATTTTCATTAAGCCTGCCCAAACCCCTCCCCAATTCCACCCCTTTCAATAAATTCTCCAAATCTGCATTTGTGCCACGCGTTGCGATAAATATCGCATGCGTTATGGCATTATCGCGGGTGTTAACACCATAACGCACTTTGATGAATGACCCTGTAAGATAGCCAGCTGTATTCAATAGTGTCGCTGCATTGTACAATATGAGCATAAGAACATGCCATACTGGGTCAGACCAAATGTTCATCAAGCCCAGCATCCTGTTTCCAACAGTGGCCAATCCAGGCTATAAGTGCCTGGCAAGTACCCAAAAACTAAGTCTATCCCATGTTACTGTTGCTAGTAATAGCAGTGGCTATTTTCTAAGTCAACTTGATTAATAGCAGGTAATGGACTTCTCCTCCAAGAACTTATCCAATCCTTTTTTAAACACAGCTACACTAAGGAGTAGATTTTCAAAGGGCTATGCACATAAGATACGCGCATAACCTCCGAAAACCTACCCCTGCGCGCAGGCGCCGCGCCTATTTTGCATAGGCTCGGTGGTGCGCTCAAGCCCCAGGACACGCGTATGTCCCGGGGCTTTAAAAACTGGGCGGTCTGGGGCCGGGGGCGAGGGGGCGGTCTGGGGCTAGGCAGGCGTAACTCAGTGAAATAAGGTAGGAGGAGGGATTTAGGTAGGGCTGGGGGGTGGGTTAGATAGGGGAAGGGAGGGAAAGGTGGGGGGGGGGGGAGCAAAAAAAAGTTCCCTCCAAGGCCGCTCCGAAATTGGAGTTCCAATTTCGGAGCGGCCTTGGAGGGAACGGGGAAAGCCATCGGAGCTCCCCTTGGGCTCGGTGCGCACAAGGTGCACAAGTGTGCACCCCCTTGTGTGCGCTGTCCCCGGATTTTATAAAATCAGGTGTACATTTGTGCGTGCCAGGTAGCGCACACAAATGTACCCCGCGCACTTAAAATTTTAAATCGGCCCCTAACTGCACTAACCATATCCCCTGGCAACAAATTCCAGAGTTTAATTGTGCGTTGAGTGAAAAAGAACATTCTCCGATTAGTTTTAAATGTGCTACATGCTAACTTATAATTAAGCCGCCGTTTCTTTTGTTTCATTGCCTTTTCTAGTTCTCTTCAGTTACACTGTCCTATACCTCTGACTAGCCTAGCCTCCAAGTTATCTACCCTTGTTATATGTAACTTCCGCTTCTAGTGAATTGTTCTTGTTTAAGTTATACTCTTTGTTACATGTAAACCGATCTGATATGAAATTTTTCATGAAGGTCGGTATAGAAAAGTGTTAAATAAATAAACTTCTTAGAGTGCCCCCTAGTCCTTCTATTATCCAAAAGAGTAAATAACCGATTCACATTTACCCATTCTAGACCTCTCATGATTTTAAACATCTCTATCATATCCCCCCTCAGCCATCTCTTCTCCAAGCTGAACAGCCCTAACCTCTTCAGCCTTTCCTCACAGGGGAGCTGTTCCATTCCCCTTATCATTTTGGTTGCCCTTCTCTGTACCTTCTCCATCGCAACTATATCTTTTTTGAGATGCGGCGGCCAGAATTGTACACAGAATTCAAGGTGCGGTCTCACCATGGAACGATATAGAGACATTATGACATTTTCCGTTTTATTAACCATTCCCTTCCTAATAATTCCTAACATTCCGTTTGCTTTTTTGACTGCTGCAGCACACTGAGCTGACGATTTTAAAGTATTATCCGCTATGACGCCCAGATCTTTTTCCTGGTAGTAGCTCCTAATATGGAACCTAACATTGTGTAACTACAAACACAAGTATGGCACATAAACAGAATAAAAGCTTCCTAGTTTTTGGTAGTCTCTCTCTGCATTGCTTATATCCTTTTACTTCTACTAGTACTTTTTTCTATCAAGTTACTGGACATACACAGAGTTTTACACGTACATATAGAGGCAGTCCCGCTTACATTCTAGTTAAGACAAAGACACGGGACAAATAAGAGATAGGAATTTTGATTATTAAAAAAAAAATGGCTACAACCAACAAGGCTGTGATCAGAAGAACCAGGTGTTAAGATTTAAAAGCAGCTTCAAAGTTGGGTTTTTAGGCTGCATTTGGCCATTAAGGAAACCTGATGCATCAACTCAGAAAATCTATTTAAGTCTATTTCCCAATCACTGTTCCCTTCCTCATATGGCAGAGCAAGGTGAAAAGTGAAGAGTTGGGAATTAGCAATGGAGGAGGAGGGCACAGATAAGCGAGACTTGCCTGATGAGTGCAGTTCCCAAGAAGGGGTGTAGCCGGATAAGAGAGGAGAGGTAGCGAGGAGCTGCAGCGTGAAGACTCTTGTAGGTGAATAAGGAAAGCTTGACCTGAATGCAGGAACGGATAGGGAGTCAATGTAGTGTCTTGAGAGGAAGGGAGGCTGTAGTGACTTTGGCAAAAACTGAATTTTGGACAGATGGGTGTGGCTCCCTGGGAGTCCTGTGAGGAACAGGTTACCCCTCAGAAGTCTTTTGTTGTAATCTTATGGGCCTCAGGCTGAATCTGCCTGGGCCAAAGGTCTGTAAATCACACCTGGGTAGATGGAAGTGCCAGTTTTCCTTTCAGAAAGCACCTCCAACACACACACACACACACACTTCTTCCTCCCTCCCTCTTACTCTCTGAAGTTCACTTGCTACAGGAGACAAAGGCCACAAGTACTTGTTGTCCCCCAGACGTTGCACCTTCTTTTACTCTGTACTTCAGGACCTTTGCACCTGGTTTTCGTGTGGATGGATTTTCTACCGAAAATAACCTTAGGCGCTACAAATCTACACTTTATTTTCCAAGCCTACCCAAAACAGGCCCCCGGGGATACAAGTGCGCACGCTGTGGAACGCCGTAGGGAACTGCTAGCCTGTCGGGGACCCCCCTTTTCAGACTGCCGACCTTTGCACAGAATTGGCTTTGAAAACTGCCATCCCCCTATGCTATTTAGGTTCCAGGGGCCTCGCACGCGGGGGTCCTGTGGAATTGCCAGCCCTCTCGTTTTTAGAATAACCAATAACATAGGCAAACTGAGCAGGGACTAGACAGGACTCTTGTTTCACGAGGGGAAGACCTTGCCAAACCCACCTGATTAAATTATTTCAAGAGAGGACGTGAGCAGTCCATCAGGCAGATGCAGTGGATGTGGCCTATCTGGATTGCAGTAAAGCATTTGACGCTGTTCCACGTAGAAGCCTGGTGAGAAAGGTAGCCCGACTGGGAGACGGAAGAAGGATGAGCAAGTGAGTTGGAAGGGATGAGTAAACAGGATTCGGAGAGCAGTGGTCAATGGGGACAACTTTAGTGAAGGAAAATTGACTGTCACCGTGCCACTGGGATCACTGCTAAGCCCACTTCTTGATATACGGCACTGTGGCAGGGCTAGAAGGGAAAATTTGCCTGTTTGCAGATGATATGAAAATCTGCAACAGAACAGACGTGGTGGGGAGGAAGGAGGGAAGACGTGTGTGCACAGATAAGATGCAAGATGACGCTAAAAACTGGAAGAATGGGCTGGGCTGCTGGCTTACTGGCAAGCACTACACACGAAGACCTGGGTCCGATCCCTGTGAATGAAACCTCGTGACATTGTACCCCCAGTACTGGCCAGTTCCGACTGAGCTGAAAACCCCAAAAGAGCAACAGGATATTGTTGGTTAAGGAAAAAAAATTTGGAAGATTCCCAGAGCCAAACATCATTTTTTGAGATAATGAGCTAGGAGTCGTCAGACAAGAAAGAGATCTGGGGTGGAGGGCAACATTTCTGATAACATTCAAGGCATCGTGATAGCGCAGCTGGAAAACTAAGAGGTGGATATTTATCCACAGAACTTTTGACTTGCCCGGAAAAATTGCAAGAGCTGAATATCAGGCTCCTTGGAATAGACACATTTTATTAATTGGGTAAAATTTATCCAGATAAATGGGAGGTGTTCTGCGGTGGAATTCCATTAGCTGAACAACTTATCTAGGTAACTCCGAGAGTCAGGTGAATAAGTTATTCGGCTAAGTCTGGGCCTGTCTCCAAAATGGGTTAAAGCTTATCCTGGAACACGTTCCCGGATACCTTTATCCTTAACCAGTTAAGTGGTGACGACACCTTAAAAAAAAAAAAACCTAATGGGTCAGCAGGCCCGATCCCACTTTCAAGTCAAGTGACACTAATGTTGGGCCTTGCGCTGGATCCCATGCTTCCCCCACCTCGCACCCCCAGAGATAGCTAAAACGTCCATGGCACAGCCACACCCACCCCCCTCCGTGGTCTTTCCAAATAACCCTTTCTCCAGGCTCCCTCCTCATCGCCCCAACCCTCTTCCTCTCACTCCTCTCAACACCCCCAAAGCCGTTGGAATCACAGTGCTCTCGCAACGCGCTCCTGGCAGCTTCCAACGTTGCTTGTGACAGCTGTGAAAGCCGCCGGGAGTGGTATGAGTGCATCATGATCCTGATAGCTTGGAGCGTTTCGGAGGGGTGACAGGTAGGGCGGGAAAGTTAGCGCCGGGGTGGCAGGGGGCGCAGAGGAAGGCTTATTTGAAGTAACTACAGTTTGGAAGAGGGGGCTATCAGCCTGATAGGCCACAAACTTTTCAACTATCTTTGAGGGCACCTGAGAGGGAAGGGGGGATTGGGCGCAAAGTCCAACATTAGTGTTATTTGGATGGGGAGTGTGGAGATTGGGCCGGTAGGCCTGCTGGGTTTTTTGGGGGGTCATCGCCACTTAAAAGCTACATTCTTCGAATATAGCCGGTTAAGTTTAAAGTTATCCCGTTATATGTATCCGGATAACTTTCAAACCTAACCAATTTTATTCAAACGTAACTGGTTAAATTTGAAAGTTATCCAGCTATATATATATATCCAGATAACTTTATTCAAGAATATTCAGCAGGTCGTTTATCCCAGTGGTCCCCAACCCTGTCCTGGGGGCCCACCAGCCAGTAGGGTTTTCAGGATATCCACAATGAATATGCATGAGAGAAAATTTGCATGCACTGCCTCCATAACATGCAAATATTCTCTCATGCATATTCATTGTGGATATCCTGAAAACCAGACTGGCTGGTGGGCCCCCAGGACAGGGTTGGGGACCACTGGTTTATCCGGCCTGAATATCCCCAGTAGCTTATCCGGCTAACTTTAGTCCGATAAGTTATCTGTTTTCTGATTTTCTCAATATTGTCCTCTAATCGTATAAAGAAAGTGCTCACTAGTAGGAGGGCTGCCAAAATGTGTCATGATCTGCACTGCAAGCCTTACACAGAGGACGAAGGAGCTAAAAGTGCATTCTCTACAAGAAAAGGGAGATGAGATACAAACAGATTTCAAGAAAGTACCAGAAGGTAGCGTGTTCCATGGACTGAGAAGCTGAAGTACAAATGATCACAGTGTGAAGAAGGGAGGTTGACGGGACAATGCTTTTCATTGAGAAGGTGGTGGAAACCTCTCGGTGGAGTAAATGAGAGCCAAAACGTGATGGGATTCAAGGATGCATGGGACAGGCAGAAAAGGACCTTGGCGGCAGCTCATTATGTGGGCACGACTGGACGTACTCCTTATCTGCTGACATCTCCTGTGCTTCTGTGCCTTGCATTTCTGGCTTCTCTGAAAAAGGCAGGGAGCCATGGCGAACAGGCATCATCAGGTAAAAACCAGGCCTCACTCGGCCCGACTCCCATGCATAAAGCACATCACTGCAAAGGCTTACACCAAAAACTCAACAGGCCCACCGCATAAATATCTCTCCCCGCACCTCCTCTCAGAATCTCAGCCCCCCACACTCACTCCCAACCTCTGAGCTGGAATCAATATAGAAGCAGCTTCCACGGGCCTTTTTTGCAATCTGCAGGCCCTGAAGTTTTTCATTTTTTAAACCACAATAAAGGATTTGGCAGGTTAAGGATCCAAAGCAAAACAAACTTCACTATAACTTCCCCACCACCGGCCTGCCAAAATATAAAGCAGAGAAATGTCAATATGGAGCCGTGCGAGACCTTTGGGCCTAGTGCTTGAAAACAAATCCTCTCAGTCCCTAGCAAGCACTCCTGGTTAGTAAATTAGTGAGGCAGCGGAAAAAGAAAATAAAGCCGTGACAATAACAAGAAACCCGCCATAGTTAGGCCACTCAATTTCAGATGCGAAATCAGAATAAACCCCTTCACCCCCATCCTAACCACCTCTCTCCGGAGGGAGAACTTTCTAAACTAGAATTAAATGCAATAAAATCCAACCCCAAAATGTCTCTCGACCTCAGGAGTCACCGAGCACGGGAGGATGGATCATCGCATGCCGTCCAGCGCACTGGAAAATATTCCTTGCTCGCTACTTTTTTGGGTCATTAAGAATTTGCTCTAACCCTGTTCCCCTACCCCCCTTCTCAAAGTCTGAACATCTACCTTGCTCATACCAGCTTTTTTTTTTTTTTTTGTGCTGGGTGAGGAGGAGGACTCAGAGAGAGAAATAAAACCTGAAAATCAGAAACCGGGGCCTGTTACAAAAGAAGGAATTTGGGGATACAATCCTAGAGGTTGACGCTAGTCCATCTCAGCAGGATTTTAAATTTCTGCCTTCTTGTTCCTGGTGTGGCCCTTGCAGCTTTGCTCTCCTGCTTTTGGTCCATCTCCTCTAAAGTCCTGGCTCCTCTCTTCTGCCTGCCCTCCTGACCCTGGAAAGTTAAGAGGCTACTGAATGCAGAGGTTCCTTATACGGCTGTGCCAGGACAGCTGTGGGCCGCCAGCAAACAGAACAGCGGGGCAGGTCCGCAGCCATGGGCATCAGTGGCTGGTGGTGGTGCAGAGGAAGATAGGGCATGACCGCGCGTGTGGGGGCACAGGTGCCAGCTCTGTTCAGCCCCCACCCCGTACTGTGCAAATTCCTTCACTGTGCCCCGGAGAGGGGCGATCCGAATTGAGTTTAGCACCCTCAATCATTTTGCAAAGTTTGTGCCTATAGGTTGGGGGTGGGGGGTGGAGACAGAGACAGAGAATTATGCAATGGGCCTGGGAAAGGTGATTTACCCCCGGCAGCTGGGGAGAGGAAAGATGATCTGGCAAGGTGGGGTGAAGGGGCTTAGGCCGTGGGGGGGGGAGGGATTACGACAGGAGGGCGAGGAGGCAGGAAAGATGACGGCGTGCAGGCCCAGGAGAAAGGCTGCGAACGACGGAGGGGCAGCGCGAGAGGCAGGCGGAGGGCCCCTAGACCCGGCGGGGGAGGGGGCTGCGGGCCTGGGATTGATGGGGGATTTCTCACTCCCCGGTAACGGCCACCGGCAGGAGCGAATCAGTGAGCGCTGCTTTGTACCCGCCCCCCCCCGGAAGCAGGCTTGTCCGGGCCGCCGCCGAGGGAGGGCTTCGGCTCCAGACGCGCACTGACAGCGCGCCTGCAGGAGTTTCCGGCAAGCTGGAGTCCTCGCTTCCTGCACCACCACTGATCAGGCTCATCAGCGTTTATTTATTCCATGCGCTTCCAGCAAAAGAGCTTGGGGGGGGGTGCAACAACCAGTCCCGATAATAATGCTCCCTGCCTGCTGCTATATTTTATTGCCTTGTCACTTGCGCTGCTAAACTGTTGCTGGTTTTTGTGTATTGCTGGCTTTTATTTTGACAGTGTAACCCGCCCAGCGCGAAACCCCGATGTGGGTGGTAAATAAGAAGCTGAAAAATAAATAAGCGATGTTCAAATTCTGCCCCTTCTTGTGTCTGTTCGCCCATGTCCCCCCTTGTCTAGTGACAGTGCATTAGTACAGTATGCATACAGAATATTTTCCAGGCAGATCCAAGGAAATGGATGCCCTGCATGGCCGAGATGGTCCTCTGGCTGTGAGTGTACCAGGAGTACCTTTCATTAAACTGGACAGTCTAAAAGCCTCAAAAGAGTTAAACAGGATGAGGAGTGTGGCAAGGTATGATTCCTGCTATATAGATATATATATATATATATTTTTTTTTTTTGCCTCAATCCCCAGGACAACTCTGCTTCCTCCTGCCTCTGCCTGGACAAACAGCATCCATCTATAAACCTGTTCCCCTATTGATACACAGTTTCACAAGGAACTACCTTGAGGTCCTGAATGGCCAGCAGTTTCTGATCCAAGCAGGAGATAAATAAATGTGAGAAATTGAACATGATTGAGTTATGAATGTGTATGAAAGACGCGCGAATGGACGGTAGCCAGGGCTGAAGCCTTGACGACCGGCGCTACTGCTGGCAGGTTTCAATCCCCTTTGGGTGCGTTACCACGTGTCCAATATATTTGCCTGAAATGAAATTAAGTGTTAAAAATAGGGGGGGGGGGGGGGGGGGAGGTAACAGGGCACTTAACCCAGAGACTCAGAATATAACAGGAGGGCGGATCAATGATCGCAAGAGCCATTTCTTACTCCATTTCCCCTACATTCAGTAAAACCATGGGGCCTCCTCTGGGCTCGTCCTGGCCTTTTCTTGAATTCGGTTTACCGTTTCTGCCTTCGTGCCCTCCCCCCTCCCGGGAGGCTGTTCCATGCGTCCCACAAGAAGTGTTTCCACCCCCCCCCCCCCCCCTCACAGATAAATGCAGGCTTCCTGTGCGCCACCTCTGGGTGCCCATGTCCTGACACCTTTAGAAGGCCACCAAATGTTTAAAGAAGCAGGTCCTTTCCTCCAGCAATGCAGAAAGGACTTCGTTGGTCCTGGATCGTCCGACTTTTCTTAATCTCATAAAGGGGGTCACCTCCAGCCCATTTTTGTGAGCCGCCTTGCATCGGATTTCACGTAAGCCACAGGCGCGTTAACCGCGCATTGAAAAAGGCTGAAAGCGCAGAGCCAAACTCTGGTGCTAAATTCTTATTCTCCAGCGCTCACCACTTTACGTCTGATGTTTGGGAAGCAAGTGGTCGATAATATATATGATATGAGGGTGAGGGGAGGGATGGGCAGAAAAGCAGGAAGTAAAAATAAGCCTCACACTCCTGCAGTATGGGGGGCGTCTTGAAAAAACTTATATCTGTTGTAGGCTGGGGATTTCTAACCTTACTGACACTATGTGACCTTGCACAGGTCACTTTACCTCCCTGTGACAATGACTCCCTATATGACCCTGCACAGGTCACTTCACCTCCCTGTGCCTTAGTCATTGACTCCCTGTGTGATTCTGGCAGCTTACTTTATCTCCCTGTGCCCCAGTCACTGACTCCCTGTGTGACCGTGCACAGATCATTTTATCTCCCTGTGCCCCAGTCACTGACTCCCTGTGTGACCCTGCACAGATCATTTTATCTCCCTGTATCCCAGTCACTGACTCCCTGTGTGATTCTGTGCAGGTAATATTTATCTCCCTGTGCTTCAGCCATTGACTCGCTGGGTCACCCTGGGCAGGTCACTTTATCTCCTTGTGCTTCAGTCATTGACTCCCTTTATGACTGGACAGATCACTTTGAAGGCAATTCTCAGTAGCCTGCCTTGGTACAACCTGCGGGTAGTTTTTTTTACCCACAGACTCTGCACTTCCTTTCACTACAGAAGGAGGAATGGGTGGTAGGTGGGGGCAGCGAGCATTCAGATTTGAAAATGACATTCTGCTTGTGTACCTTACTCTTCTGATCCACGCATGCCCCCTTTGCAATGCTGCTCAAAGTATGCAGGCTGGAACTCTATATTGTGCTCCAGTGGTACAGAACACTCCAAACTAGTGCTTAAAGTTTACAAAACAAAGAAAGAAGGCTTCAAAATAACAGCCAGAAAAAAACACTCATAACCACACAGCCCTGACACTGAATGTCTTGCGTTCCTAACTTCAGTCCAACAGTTAGACTTCTGGGTAAAACCACATCCCGTGACCTTCGGCAAGATGGCCCCAACAAACACCGCCAGAAAACCACACAGGGGAAAAAAAACCCCCCAAATAACAAAAACGACACATTCCTGAACTGACGGCCCCACTCAGCACACCACTGCCTCCCTTGAACTGTTCAGGACACGTTAAACACGGGAGGGGGACCTGAAAGCCCATAGCCAGTAACAGAAGCGAGGATGGCCCATGGAAAGTGTCCTCAAAGCAGTGATCCAACTTTGTCACAAAGAGGAAGAGCTCGTAATTGCTGCGATGTAAGCAGACTTTGTGAAAAGAGGATCAGCTCAGCCACTACACTTAGCACCGGTTGTTATTCATCCTTCAAGGGTGCAGTTTAGAATCCTGCACAGCAAATCTCCCACCACTATCTTGGTTCCACCAGTCCACGTGGCGGGTGGCTACCACAGAGAGGGCAAGCAGCTGGAAGCGTGCCGCACGGGCACGGCCGCCCAAACGCCTCCCTGCAGAAGCTGTCGTGAAGTTTGGCTTCTGCCATTTTGTTTTTTAGGTTCAACGAGGCCCTGTGCGCATGCATGAAGAAAACCCAGCACGTGTAGCCTAGGATTATCTGAGACTACCGTAGGTAGTTACCCACTGACAATGTCTCGGCCTGGGATTCGATAACCATCTGTACAGCCCCAGGCAGGATAGTGGATTCGAACACTGGGTTGCCCAGTCTATAGGAATATTTCTCAGAGGACAGTAATCGATGACCAAGGGGCGGACAAGGAGGCGCATTTGGGAGCTGCTGGGCCAGCGTTCAACCTTTGCAGCTCCCTGGGGGTCCCCCCAGCAGGAATGGGGGGGGGGGGGAATCTTGCTTCGGGGCTCTTAAAGCTATAGAGACACTCTTGTGGTTTTGGAATAAAGCCAACCCCAGAATGTGGTCTAAAACGAAACCCATTTACCGAGAAACTTGCTCAACAGAGATGAGTTGACAAAACACATGTGGTAATATCCATCAAATAAATTCAAGACCTTCACATGAATACTTCAAAGACATTCAGGGCCCCCCCCCCTTGACTCTAGGTAGCCCTTCAGGCTACTCCAGGTGCGAGCCTTGACTCTTGCAAACTCTTTCTCCGTACCCGATTTCTCCTAGACTCTTCACCGTTGACTCTTCTTTGTGCTTGGAATGCTGTGAAGCACGCCTGGCTCCTCACTTTTCTTCCTACAACACCCAGCTGGAGAACGTCCTTCTGCACTCCACCCTTGGCGGCAGACCTGCCACAGATTCATCGGACGCACTGGACCAGCCTGATCCTTTGTCTCCCTTCCACTTCTACAAAAGACTAGGCAGACAAATCCCAGCAGATAAGGAGCCTGCTCTGCTCCCTCGCTCTGGAAATCCTCTTCAAATGCCTCATGAAAGCTCCTCACGGGCAGCTCCAGCACTTGTCTCCCTGAGAAACCAAGGAGCTCAGACCTGGAATCCTGGATCCTTCTCAAAGAGACCCAGAATATTCCAAGTCTCTCCTTTTATTACACTTCCAAAACCTTCCAGCACCTCCAGTCGGGATGTGGAAACTACACTCCTCTTTTAACCTTAGTCATCTGTGCCCCCTTGTGAAGATATATATTGACCTAGTAAGGGACCTGTGGGTACCCTTAGACAACTATCCTCAGCACTTCTGCCCCACAATTACCTCCCCAGACTCGGTGTAGGACATCAGTTTTTTATAAAAACTAAGCATAAGTTTGTTAGGAATCTTTCCAGCACCTGACATAGTGTGATGACTGTGCCAGCCTTGTCCATAGTAAATACTGCGAGTTTGTGTAATTAGAGTCTATACCCAACTTTTCCACCTATATGATAATCCATCCCACTTGTATCACATTCCCTTCCATCATATATACCCTCAGCTAGGTTAAACACTCCATGAAGTTAGTAAGTAGCACATTCAAAACAAATCGGGAAAAAATATTTTTCACTCAACACACAATTAAGCTCTGGAATTAATTAATGGAGAATGTGGTTAAGGAAATTAGCATAGCTGTCTTTACAAAAGATTTGGACAAATTCCTGGAGGAGAAGTCAATGAACTGTTATTAACCAAGTAGACTTAAGGAATAGCCATTACTTATCACTAGGCGATAGCAGCATGGGATCTATTTGCTGTTTGAGATCTTGCCAGGTACTTGTGACCTGGACTGGTCACTGTTAGAGACAGGATGCTGGGCTTGATGGATCCTCAGTCTGACCCAGTATGGTAAGTTCTTATGTTCTTACCTGACCTGGACCCCTCCATTGCCCTTAATTATTAATGCCCTCAGCTAGGTTAAACAACTGGTCCCAGAGCTTGCCACAACCTGCATGACATCCCCTACAGGTCACCCCACCTCTATCATTGATTCTGCCCTGCAACGTGTTTCTCCTCTACTGCTCATCTGCAAGACACCCCCTCTATCACCAGTTTTGCTCTGCCCAATGACCTCCCTCATCACTTACTCCACTTCACATGACATTTCCCTCCCTTGTTGATCTTGCCCAATGTTCCCCCTCCTTTGTTTCCATGACCAATCTCCCCTTCTGTTGCTGGCCCTGGCCAACATCCTGTCTCCATCACTGACTCTGCCCTGCTCAACGTGTCCCCCGCCCCCATTTCTGACCAAGCCCTTAACGACCCTTACTGATCCTGCTCAACATCACCCCCTTCCCTTGCCAACACTGCTCTGCTCGATATTCCCCCTCCTTCATTGACCAAGCCTTCAGCTGGGTTTATCACTGTGAGAATATGGTGAGATCTGCCGCCCGATTTTGCTGTACAGTGACAATGAAGTCACTAGTTTAGGTCCAGCTGTAGCGGTTCTCAACCCCAGAAGATGTAGCTCCTAAAAAGATCTGTTCCTTGGGTTAACCAAATTATGCCAATTACCTTTGATTCTTAAATCAAATCTATGCCACTATATCCCAAAAACCTTAATTTAGGGGGGTTTCCTGGACTGGAGCTGAACAGAGTGCAGCAAAGACAACCAAACTTATTAGATAATGAAGCAGTTTTGTTAAATGATATGCCGAAGGCAGTGGAGGATATTTTGCATCTTTTAAAATGTTGAGCTTGTTGGATGACAGCCAGTACATTACAACAAACTGCTCTGGAATAGCAGAAAAACTAAATTAATTTTTTGCCTCTGTCTTTACTGAAGAGGATGTTGGGGTCATACCCACACAAGAAACATTTTTTTGATGATGATGACGCCGAGTGACTACATGAATTCACTGTGAAATTGGAGGATGTAATAAATCAGGATGTCATAGTAAAGAATAACAAATCACCAGGACCCGATGGTATTCACCTCAGAGTTCTGAAGGAATTCAAACATGAACTTGCAGACCTGTTTCTGGTGATCTGCAGCCTATCATTTAAAACACCCACAGTACCTGAAGACTGGAGGATGGCCAATGTAATCCCAATTTTTAAAAAAAGGCTCCAAGGGTGATCCAGGAAATTATAGACTGGTGAGCCTGATGAAGGTGCCAGACAAAATAATACAAGCTATCCTTAAAACAAAATTATCTGACCACATAGATAGAAATGGTTTAATGGAGGAGAGTCAGTATGGTTTTTGAAAAGGAAAGTCTTGCCTTACCAATTTACTAGATTTTTTTTTCTAAGTCTAAATAAACATGCAGATAAAGATGAGCAGGTTGATAGAGTGAACTTAGATTTTCAGAAGGAATTTGACAAAATCCCTCAGGAGAGGATCCTCAGGAAATTGGGAGGTCTTGAGATAGGAGGAAGTGTCCTAGTGAGGACTGGTAACTGGATAAAAGACATGAAACAGAGGGTAGGACTAAATGGTCAGTTTTCCAATTGGAGAAAGAGGAGTACCACAGGGACCTGAGCTGTTTAATATATTCATAAATGATCTGGAAAAGGGAAGAGAGATCTGAGCTGTTTAATATATTCATAAATGATCTGGAAAACGGAAGAGAGAATGAGGTGACCAAATCTGCAGAAGACACAAATTTGTTTTGATTCGTTAAAATGGCAACAGATTGTGAAGAACTGCAGAAGGACCCTGTGAGACTAGGAGACCGGGCTTCTAAATGGCAGAGGCAATTTAATGTGGATGCACGTAGGGAAACATAATCCCAAGTACAGGCACACCGTGCTGGGTTTCATGTTAGGAGTCACTATCCAGGAAAAAGACAGTGCAGTCTTTGTGGACAATACCTTGAAATCTTCACTCAGTGTGGAGCGGCAGTAATAAAGGCAAACAGAATGTTAGAAATGATTTGGAAAGGACTAGAGAATAAAACGGAGAATATCCTAATGCCATGCTGTGAGTATTGAATGAAGCTCTGGTCGCCCCATCTCAAAAAAGCCGTAGCAGACATAGAAAAAATTACAGAGAGGGGAGACGGGAAATGATAAAGGGGTGGAAACGCTTCCTTATGGAGAAAGGGCGAGCAGATTAGGGCTCTTTAGCTTGGAGAAGAGACATCTGAGATATGGAATATGAATGAGATTTATAAATCTGGAACGGGTGAATAGGGAGCAGTTATTTATCCTTTCCAACAAGACTAGGACTAAGGGACGCTCCATGAAATTAGCAAGCGGCAGATTTTAAAACAAATCGTAGGAAGCATTTTTTTTTTCACTCTGGGCACAATCAAGCTGTGGGATCTGTTGCCGGAGCACGAGGTCAAGGCGAGTAACAGAGCTAAGAGAGGTGATGGAGAAGTCCCTGAAGGGAGAGGACATAGAGAGAGGAAGAGATACAGAGAGTAGGGGAGAAGGAGAGAGGACAGGCAGGGACAGAGAGGTGGAGTTGGGCACACAGCAAGGGAGAGAGAGCAAGGTGGAAGAGGCAAAAAAGGTGGGAAGGGGGGAGGAAAAGATAGGGGGAAATGGAGAGAGAAAGAACACAAGAAGAGGGAGTGAGACAAAGAGAGGATACAGGGTCCTCCTTACTAATCATGAATGGGAGGAAGGGCTTTAGTAAATCAGGGCCATAGAGGGGAGGAGAGAGACAGGCAAAGGGCTGGGGAGGGGGAGGGGGGAGAGAAAAAGAAAGCAGCCTGCACAAACTGTTATGCCAAACCAGTTTCCTGAATTGAGAGGGTGTGAGGGGGTGGGGTTGCATGTGTGTGCGTAATTGTCGGTGATAGATCATCTGTTCCCCTGCTCCAGGCTCCATAAAAAATTCATAATCAGGCTGCCCTGCAGGCTCCTCCGCGGCACGTGTCCCCCCCCCCTCCCCCCAGCAAGGCCTGGCTGCCGGCACAGGGCCCCCCCCCGCAGATGGAGGGAAAGGGAGCTGGGAGAGAGATTTCCACCTCTGCGATGGCTCAGCCGGGGAGCTATGAGAGGACGAGGTCACCGCGGCGGCGTCTGGAAGAGAGCGGCACAGCTGGGCGGGTGACTCTAGCAGCGACCGGGGGCAGCAGGAGGAATGGGATTCATCCGCCACCGGCAGAACATGAGAGGCGAGGGGGGTGCTGGACATAGTCCCGGTGCCTCTATTCAAGATGAACTGAAGTCCAGGAAGAGCTTGGGAATTCTGAACCCAACGTTTTATACTGGTCACAACAACCCCATATACATCACAGTCTCTGATGATTAATTTAAAATGTAATTCACAAGATACAGAGCTGTTAATATTTTGAGCAGAATTCCCCTGGAAGGACACTATAAGAGTGTCTCTGCCTCCCTCTCTCCCTACTCCCCTGTCCATACCCCTTTCACTCTGCCCTCTGGCCCCAACTCCTCCGCCCTTCACTATCTCTCCCCTCCACCTCTAGGTTCAACTCCCTTCCACTTTATCTTCATTCTCCCAGCCCTCCACTCTCAGAGTATGACCCCCCTCTCATATAACCCCGCACACAGGCTCCTTCTGTCCCTCTCTCGCACACCCTCCTCACACCGGCTCCCTCTCTATTTTGCACATTCACACAACCCTCATATAGGCTTCTCTCTCTTGCACACACCCCCACTCATCCTTATATAGGCTCCCTCTCTCTTGCACACACACCCATATACCATTATATACAGGCTTCCTCTCTCACACACATCTATGTGCATACATGCTCTCTCTCTCACACACATCCCTGTACACTGGTTCCCTCTCTTTCTTACATACACACACTCACACACATCCCTGCACACAGGCTCCCTCTCTCTCATACATTCTCACACATCCCTACATACAGACTCCCTCTCTCACATCCCTGCACACAGGCTCCCTCTCTCTCACACACATCCACACCCCTACATACAGGCTTCCTCTCTCTCTCATACACATATCTATGTGCGCACAGGCTCTCTCTCACACACCCCAGCATAAAGGATCTCTCTCACACACACCCCTGCACATAGGCTCCCTTTCCCTGTCTCTCACACACACCCCTGCACACAGGCTCCCTCCCTCTCTCTCAAACACACTTTCACACAGGCTCCCTCTTTAAACACATAATCACCCACCCTCATTCCCTCACACACACATACATACAATTCCTTTCTCATATACACCAGCTCCCAATCTCTCACTAACATATACACTCTCACTTCCCTCACATTCACTTTCTCACACAAGCTCCCTCCCTTTCTCACATATATACACACACACACACAAGCACCCTCACATACATTCTTCCTCTCTCTCCCATAGGTTCACAGACTTTCTTAGCTATCACTCTGGCTATTCTGCGTCTTCTTTGGCCATGGGTGAGATGGACTCCACCTGCAGCTCTCCAAGGCCTCTCTGCTCTGTGTCTTCAGCATGGGCATGATGGTCTCTGCTCATGGCCTGCTAGGCCTCTCATCTAAAGTCTGTCTTTTCTAAACTGGAGTAGATTAGATAACTCAAACACAGCCTGACAACTAATGATTTGCATACAGTTAACAGATCTTTGTATCAAGTACCCTTGACTACTGTAATGCATTATACTTAGGTCTGCCCAAGTGACAGATTCGTGTAGTGCAGTTAGTACAGAACGCGATTGTTCGACTTATTGTCTGGCGGGCTTTTAGGGAATATAATGCTCCTAAATTACAGGAGTTTTCTTGGCCACTTATAGAGTCAAGTTTAAAGTTGTTAGTATGATGTTTAATGTGTTGTGAGAGGAGGCTCCCCTACACTTTCAGGAGTTAGTTGATTCTTCTGTTCTAGATCCCATGTTTTACACTCGGCGGAGAACCGTTTATCACTGCTTCCTTCTGTCAAAGTGGGGTCACCTGCATGCTATCCGCGGCCACACTTTTCCAACTGATGGGCCACTAAGATGGAAGGCACTACCTTTTGGAATGGCATGAGACCTCGGATTCTAAATTATTCTGTAAGAAACTGAGAAAAGACTTTTCTTTCAGCAGATGGTCTTAAATGTTTAGTACTTGGGTTATAAATTTAAAAAAAAAGAAAAAGCAGAGTTGCTTACTGTAACAGGTTTTCTCCGAGGACAGCAGGACGTTTGCCTTCACACATGGGTGAATCCCTAGCTACAGGCTGCTCCCCAGCAGAGAAAGGGGACCAACAGACACCCAACCGGGTGCCAACGGGCACAACAAGTACAGTGCTGTTAGTAACAGAGGGGGAAGAGAGCCTGAACCCAAACAACAGGCCCTAGGCGGAGAGAGTTGGGTTCTACACCTCAAACAGGTTCCGAAGGACAGACTGGCCGAACCTACTGTCGCGTCAGCCATCCCTATCCAGACAATACCGAGAGGCGAATGTGTGGAGAGAATTCCACGTCGCAGCCTTGCAGATCTCCTCCACGGGAACTGCTTGTAAGTGGGCCACTGACGCTGCCATGACTCTGACAGAATGAGCCTCGACATGACCCCTAAGATGCAGTCCTGCCTGGGCATAAACAGAAGGAGATGCAATCTGCTGGCCAATTGGTTAGTGTCTGTTTGGCAATGGCATGCCCAACCTATTCCTAATCAAAAGAAATAAAAAGTTGGGAGGACTGTCTTTGGGTTTCCGTCTGCTCCAGATAGAAGGCTAAGGCTCACTTGCAGTCCAAATTGTGCCGTGCTCATTCACCGTGGTGTGAATGGGGCCTTGGAAAAGAATGCTGGCAGAACGATTGACCTGGTAAAAATGGGAGGCCGTCACCACTTTAGGCAGGACCACCCTGTCATGATAAAACTGAGTATAAGGTGGATAGGTTTTCCGCTTTAGGGCTCCATCTGATGATGTAACCTATGTGTGAGGTCTACCATCCTGCTTGACCTCGGAGAAATATTTTAGATTTATTTTAATTTTTTTTTATGCATTTTAATTATTTCTGTTGATTTGTTTTATGCCATGTCGTTTTATACTGAGAACATAAGAAGTTGCCATACTGGGTCAGACCAACGGTCCATCAAGCGCAGCATCCTGATTCCAACAGTGGCCAATCCAAATCAAAAATACCTGGCAAGTACCCAAACATTAAATAGATCCCATGCTACTATTGTCAGTAACATCAGTGGCTATTCCCTAAGTCAATTTGATTAATAGCAGTTTATGGACTTCTCTTCCAAGAACTTATGAAAACCTTTTTTAAATCCAGCTACACTAACTACCCTAACCACATCCTCTGGTAATGAATTCCAGAGCTTAATTGTGCATTGAGTAGAAAATAATTTTCTCTGATTTGTTTTAAATGTGCTACTTGCTAACTTCATGGAGTGCCCCCTATTCCTTCTGTTATTTGAAAGAATAAATAAATGATTCACATTTACCCGTTCTAGTCCTCTCATGATTTTATTGACCTCTATCATATCCCTCCTCAGCCGTCTCTTCTCCAAGCTGAACAGCCCTAATCTCTTTAGTCTTTCCTCATAGGGGAGCTATTCCATTCCCTTTATCATTTTGGTTGCCCTTCTATGTACCTTCTCCAGTGCAACTATATCATTTTGGGCCATGCAGTGACCAGAATTACACACAGTCTTGCGGTCTCACCATGGAGCGTCACAGAGGCATTATGACATTTTCCGTTCTATTAACCATTCCCTTCCTAATAAATCCTAACATTCTGTTTGCTTTTTTGACCATCGCAGCGCACTGAGCTGACGATTTCAATGTATTATCCACTATGATGCCTAAATCGTTTTCCTGAGTGGTAGCTCCTAATATGGAACCTAACATTGTGTAACTACAGCAAGGGTTATTTTTCCTTATATGCATCACCTTGCACTTATCCACATTAAATTTCATCTGCCATTTGGATGCCCATTCTTCCAGTCTTGCAAGGTCCTCCTGTAATGTATCACAATCCGCTTGTGATTTAACTACTCTGAATAATTTTGTATCATCTGCAAACTTGATAACCTCACTCGTCGTAGTTCTTTCCAGTTCATTTATATATATATTGAAAAGCACCGGTCCAAGCACAGATCCCTGAGGCACTCCACTGTTTACCCTTTTCCAATGAGAAAACAGACCATTTATTCCTGCTCTCTGTTTCCTGTCTTTTAACCAGCTTGTAATCCACGAGAGGACATCACCTCCTATCCCATGACTTTTTACTTTTCTTAGAAACCTCTCATGAGGAACTTTGTGAAAAGCTTTCTGAAAATCCAAATACACTACATCTACCGGTTCACCTTTATCCACATGTTTATTAACCCCTTCAACACAATGTAGCAGATTTGTGGGGCAAGATGTCCCTTGGGTAAATCTATGCTGGCTGTGTTCCATTAAACCATGACTTTCTGTATGTTTTGTGATTTTATTCTTTATAACAGTTTCCACTATTTTTCACAGCACTGAAGTCAGGCTCACCGGTCTGTAGTTTCCCGGATCATCCCTAGAGCCCTTTTTAAATATCAGAGTTACATTGTCCATCCTCCAGTCGATTTTAATGATGTTACAGATTTTTACGAATAGATCTGAAATTTCATTTTTGAGTTCTTTCAGAACCCTGGGATGCATGCCATCCGGTCCAGGTGATTTGCTACTCTTTTGTTTGTCAATCTGACGCATTACAACTTCCAGGTTCACTGTGATTTCGTTCAGTTCATCCAAATCATCACCTTTGAAAACTTTCTCCGGAACCAATATCTCCCCAACATCCTCCATAGTAAACACGGAAGCAAAGAATTCATTTAGTCTTTCCATGATGCCCTTATCTTTCCTCACAGCCCCTTTAACCCCTCGATCATCTAACAGTCCAACCGACTCCCTTGCAGGTTTCCTGCTTCAGATATATTTTAAAAAGTTTTTATTATGAGTGAGAAAGAGAGAGACTCTTTTAAAGTGACAATTTGACCCTCTATATATGGCCCACTGCAAAAGGGGCACTTTCAAGTCAGGGTGGATTTGGGGGGGTGTCTGTCTAGGGCGCAAGGGTCTGTAGGCCCTTGTAACACTGCCCTCCCAATACCAGTACACGCATAAAGGCTTCAACACGTACGCACGGTAGGGATATTTTAAATGGTATGCGTGTACATGCACTCTCAATATAAAATTGAGCGTATATTTGCTCACGTGCCCAGTGGGCACAAATGCTCACCTTTTAAAATTTATTTGAAAGTCTCTTGTATGACATTTATCCTGTTGGATTCTATGGCCTCCCAGACATAAAGCACCAAACCCCACCAACTTGATCCTCCCTATCATTGCGATATAATTTGTACCCTGATATAGCACTGTCTCACTGGTTATCCTCCTTCCACCAGGTCTCTGTGATGCCAATTATGTCAATCTCCTCATTTGCTGCTATACACTCTAACTCTCCCATCTTACTTCTTAGACTCCTGGCATTGGCATACAGACATTTCAAAGTGTGTTGTTTGTAATAAAAACCTGCTTTTCTATTAATAGGGATAATTTTGAATCCTTTAGCTCAGGTGAGTTTTTAGTTACAGGCACTTGGCCTACTTTTCTTATTATTGGAACCTCTCTGTCGGGATGCCCTAACTCTCCTGTTTCATTAGTATCCTTTGAAGATACCTCTCTCCGAATCATGCGCTGCTGAGTGACTGTGGGCTTTCCCCTTTTTCTAGTTTAAAAGTTGCTCTATATCCTTTTTAAAAGTTAGCGCCAGCAGCCTGGTTCCACTCCTTTCAGAATAGACTCCCCCTTCCCCAAAAGGTTGGCCAGTATGGCATTTTCTTATATTCTTAAGTCTTTAAGATCATGAGAGGCCTTGAACGAGTAAATGTGAATCGGTTATTTACACTTTTGAATAATAGGACTGGGGGCATTCCATGAAGTTAGCAAGTAGCACATTTAAGACTAATCGGAGAAAAATCTTTATCACTCAACGCACAATAAAGCTCTGGAATTTGTTGCCAGAGGATGTGGTTAGTGCAGTTAGTGTAGCTGGGTTCAAAAAAGGTTTGGATAGTTTCTTGGAGAAGAAGTCCATTACCTGCTGTTAATTAAGTTGACTTAGAAAATAGCCACTGCTATTACTAGCAACAGTAAAATGGAATAGACTTAGTATTTTGGGTACTTGCCAGGTTCTTATGGCCTGGATTGGCCACTGTTAGAAACAGGATGCTGGGCTTGATGGACCCTTGGTCTGACCCAGTATGGCATGTTCTTATGTTCTTATGTTAATTGCTTACAAAACTGAATCCCTCTTCCTTGCACCATCGTCTCATCCAGGCATTGAGACTCCGGAGCTCTGCCTGCCTCTGGTGACCTGCGCGTGGAACAGGGAGCATTTCAGAGATTCTGGATTTCAGCTTTCTACCTAAGAGCCTAAATTTGGCTTCCAGAACCTCCCTCCCACATTTTCCTATGTCGTTGGTGCCCACATGTACCACGACAGCCGGCTCCTCCCCCAGCATGTGAGGTCCGCCACCTTCACACCAAGCAGGCAAGTTAAGGTGTAATCCGCTTAGAACAAAATGTATTGTATAAGCGTCATGTAAAATAATTTCAAATAAATAAATATACCGCAAGGTGATGTACAGCACTAAATTATGCGCAATAAAACAATACGGCAAAATAATAACACCAGTTACATGTGACTGTATCTAGCCACATAATAACCCTAAATGCACCCCCAACCCCAGGCAAATCTTTCAAACATTAATTAGTTCCATCCCTCAAAACATGCCATTTGCCAACTACAACTGTGCAGGTCGTTTTTACCGTGTGTCTGTGGTAGGAGGGATGTGGGGCAGCTTTCAAAATCTAACACTTGCTCCTGCCCAGCAACAAAACAAAACTGAGCATGGACCGGGAGGGGGGGGGGGGGTCTGAAGGATTATATTCCCTCTAGCTGCTGACTGAATGGTGTGAAGGGAAAGCACTGCCTCTGGGAGCTTCCTAGGGGGTCTTGTGTCTGCTGTGCATAATTATTAGCACACAGGTTGGAACAGCATGCCAGGGGCCGGTCTCTCACAGCTCAGCTAGCCAGGCGGAGTGGGAACCGGCATGAGGAGATTCAGGACTGGGGGAGGCAGGGCAGCAGGAAAACCCACCGATACTTCAGCAAAGATATTGGGAGAGGGAGATTTCCAGCTGCCTCACTGCTGCTGGAGAAGAGTGAACCCTTAGCAGGCTGCGATAGCTTTTACTGGCCCGACACACAAATAATCCCAAGGCTTTGTAAAACAGACCATTTGGGTCTGATGTCCAAGGCGGAAGGGGTTAAAAGAGAGGGACCTTATATTCTCTCCTGATCCTCTGCTCAGCGGCACTCACTCCCCTGATTTCTACTCTCGACCCATCTGGTAAATGAACCTCGAGCAAGGTCAGACTGCTCGTGAATCCTGAGGCAATCTCATCTCAGATTTCTGACAATTCCCCGTCACCTTATGAAAGCGAATGATGCATGAGATGGGATTAACAAAGTCTGGGGCAAGATTTCCACGCATAGTGTTACTGTGCACGAACCCAGGGAATCATCAAAGCAAAAATACAAAATCAATTGATGTCCCTTCAGCACCGAACACCCTCGCAAGACTATTTCAGAGATCACCTGGACATACCCCAATCTGAGCATGCACCCCCACTAACACCACTACCAAAATCTATAACTTATAGACTACAATCAATATTCACCTCTTGCATACACACAGATATGTTCCGTAACCCCTGACACACCACATTCTCCCTATATATTCATCTCCACTTGTAGACCGTATCTGCCTCTCACCCAGGTACTGCCTTTACCTTCATCTGGTTGGCAGCTACATTACACTAATATTGTTCAGAGACCCACCCTCAAATTCAGTTGGGCTGCGTTGAGAAGGGATGGGGTGGTCAGCAGGTTAATTGGGGAAAAGAAAATAATTATAAGATGAGGGCACTTAGCCTAGAAAGGTGGCTGATGAACATGAATTTCCAGTTCAAGGTTCTTGCCAGCCAATGTAGCATAAAAAAACAACAACAAAAAACAATTAAAAAGTGTTATTTCTTGCTTCCCCTCCGCTGCTACCCCTGAACTGCCGCTTGGCATCTACACTTCAGCCACCACATAAGCAACAGCAAACGGGAGTGACCAGAGAGGGCTGGGGGAGATTTGCGGCTGGCCAAGCAAAAGAGCTTGGAATGTATTTGTTAAAGGTCAAGAAAAACATAATTAGACATTCGTGTCTGAGAGACTAGGGTCGCGGTCGTGTCATGATCTAAGACAATTAAGAACACGGCTGGAGGAAGGCCAAGGGAGGTCAAGTCTGTGGGCATTGTTTTTAAAAGGCTTCCTCGTATTGACTAGGAAAGTCCTTCTGCACTGGCCTTTGCCTAGTTGAAAACTGAAATTTATCCAAAGGGGGAAGCTTATCCAGCTATCATGGCATGATCCACTGAAAGGGCATTCTTCAGAGTCAATGAAGAGCTGAGCCCACCATCTTCCTCAAAATGTTCCGAGTGCTAGAAAAACTATGGCTGGGGCTGGTTATGGACTAGTAAAAGACGATATGGTAAAGATGGCACACATCTATCTGTCCATATTCATTTACAAAAACAATGCAATACAAAAGCAAAGACAATAATACACAACAAGCTTTATTAATACAAAATCGGTAAGCCAAGGGAGAAGAGCTGGAAAGTTATGAGCACAAATGCCAGTAGTCTGGGCAATAACATTCCCAATCTGCAGGCCCTAATAGTGGGGGGAGAACTTGGATATCATTGCAATTAGTTACATGGTTCAGTGAGTCTCATGAATGGGATATGGCCATACCTGTTAAAAAAGGATAGAGAGGACAGAAATGGGGGAGGAGTAGCTCCTTATGCCAAAAATAATGTCCAAACTCTACAATCGATATCTCCCAAAGGTTATCATTGATATGACGTATAGTTTCCTCATTGTTTCCGCATCCGGTGGCTGGCTATTTAAATGATACAGCAGAACGTCATTTCAGCGATTTTGACCTTCTACCCTATGAATCAAATAAGTTTCCTTCCTTTTGCTTCAATGTTAATTCATGAGTCTAGTAGATGGATCTTTTTGATGAAGCATTTGGCTGCTGAATGAATTAGATGAGAAGTTTTCTTCCTATTGTCGTCAACTTTGAAGTTCGATGTTAGGTCCCCTGACGAAGGATCTTTTCTGAAAGCTAACCACTTTCGGGAGTACACCATTTGAGCTAAGTAGACTGCCGATAAATTTATAGAAATCATTGCATTTTAGTAGCAGTTAAGCGTAATGATTGAGTTTTTTCACAGAACAACTTTAACACTGAGACATTTTTATATTTATATAATTTTTGATGAACTAGATCACATTTTTTGTGGCACTACATTTGTTATATAAAAATATGGTGGCTGGTGGTTGGTTAATGAATATATAGAACTATACATTGGGTAACCTGGTTAGGTACCTTTGATGATGCATGTATGAAACCATCACCAGCCATTTTCACGTTTTTTCTGTGATTTTAACTGTGCAGTTGTTTCCCAAAAGCTTTATTTTTTGTGATTTAGTGGGGTTTGTTTTTTTTTGATTGACTTTCACTATAGTGAAAAATAATGTCCAAGCAACTGAAATGCAAGGGGCATGGAGAAAGGAAGAAGCGCTGTGGGCTGTCTTTAAAAGAAGATAATGGCACTTCCATTAACATGGTCGCGGTCTACGGGCCTCCAACTCAAGCCAGAAGATCTGGACAGAGATCTGGTCAAAGATATCAAAAAAGGTGGAAAGGAAGGGAGAGATGTTGCTCGTCGAAGATTTTAATCTCTCGGATGTGGACTGGAGTATCCCTTCTAGAGACTCTGTAAGAAATCGAGAGATTGTGGATGCCCTTCAAGGAGTTCTGCTCAAACAAAAGGTGATGGAACCCACAAGCGGAGGGGCAATACTGGACCTGGTACTCACAAATGGAGACAGCATCTCTAATGCCCATATAGGTGCCCATCTGAGCGCCAGTGATCATCAGACGGTATGGCTTGATATAGCAGCCAAGGCGGAGTTAAGACACACGAAGACCAAAGTTCCGGGTTTCAAATATACAGATTTTGGTAAAATAGGGACATTTCTTGAGGACAAATTAGAAGGCTGGGAGAAAAGGGGTGATGTGGAACAACAGTGGACAAATTAAAAGGAATTATAATAAAGACAATGAATCTTTATATTACAAAACCAAATAAAAGTAAGAGGGAAAGGAAAGCAATATGGTTCACCAAAGAGATGGCTGTGAGAATAAAGGCAAAAAGAACTGCATTCAAAATGTACAAAGGAGCTCAATAAAAGGAACGCAGATGAAGCTGAAAGCGACAAGGAAATAAATCAGGAGAGCAAAAGCTCAGGTGGAAGAAAGGATCGCCAAAGAGGCAAAGCCAGATGACAAAACATGTCGGAGAAAGGTGGAAGGCCAATGGTAGTATTGTAAGATCAAAAGGAGACAAAGAGCTGTGTGTGGAGCAGAAACATTATTTATTTGTTACATTTATAATCTGTGATATCCAACATTGCTGATCTATGTGGCTTACAATGCAAAACATCTATAAACATTTATCATACCACAAAGATTTTACAATATTTAAAATTTTTTCATATTATACCCCATAAGATTGTTTAAAAAGATACTTTTTTAAACATTTTCCTAAAAGATTTCAACTCCTCCATTTTCCTCAAATCATTAGAAATTTTATTTCACATCTTAGGGCCTATAATAGAAAAGGCTGTATTTCGCGTTTCCTGATATTTATAATCCTTAAAATTCGGTTCCTTTAAAAAGTTTTGGTGTTCACTAAAGACCATGGAGAAGGACCTTTACTGGTTGGCAAAAATACAGATGTGGATAGGGTAAACATCACCCCATTTACAGAGGAGAGTGTTTGGGTGGAACTAGAAAAACTGAAAGTGCCAAGGCCATGGGGTGAGATGAGCTACATCCCAGAATACTAAAGGAGGTAAGAAAGGTGCTGGTGGGTCAATGGATGGATTTGTTCAAATGATCCTTTGAAATGGGAGCGATACCTCAAGACTGGAGAAGAGCAATGATGGTCTCGCTTCACAAAAATGGTAGCAAGGAGGAGGCTGGAAACTACAGGCTGGTTAGCCCTACCTTGGTTGTAGGAAAATCAATGAAGACTCTGCTGAGGGAAAAGATAGTGACTATCTACAATCACTTTCCACTCTGACAGTGGTGAGGTTGGGTGGAAGAGGAATTGGATTCAGATGAACACAAAAACGGGCCCTGACTTTTATGGTCTGGCATAGTGATACGCAGACATAAGTGAAAAAAGTACAGGACTGCTTCCAAGGCCAAATCCATAAGCAAAACACGTCAGCAACATGGTTTTACCAGAGAAAGACTGTGTCAAAGAACTTGATTAATTTTTTTGATGGGTGACCGGAGAAACAGGTCAAGGAAGAGCACTCAAAGTGGTTTACTTGGATTTCAGCAAAGCTTTTGATATGGTCAAGCATAGGAGGCTCATGAATAAAATGAAAAGCGTGGGGAAGAGTCCCAAAGTGGCAAAATAGATTATAAATTGATTGACTGATAGACGACAGCATGTAATGGTAAATGGGACCTACTCTGAAGACAGAACGGTGATAAGTGGAGTGTCTCAAGGGTCGGTTCTGGGATCTATTATGCTCAAGATCTATGCAAGTGATACTGCAGAGGGAGTAGAGGTAAAAATGTGTCTTTTTGCAGATGACACTAAGATCTACAACAGAGTGGATACCCCTGAAAGAGCAGAGAGAACGGAAAGTGATCTAAGAGAGAATGAAGAATGGTTGAAGGTTTGGCGGCTGAGATTTAATGCCAAAAGGTGCAGAGTTATGCCTTTGGGATGTAATAATCCAAAGAAGCCGTACAATATATTAGATGAGAGACTGATGTGCACAGACTAGAAGAGAGAAAATGTGATAAGGCAGTGACTAAGGTCAGAGGGATACTGAGCTGCACAGAGAGAGGCATAACCAGCAGGAAGGAGGAGGTGATAACGCCCCTGTATAAGTCTTTGGTGAGGTCTCGCCTGGAGTACTGTGTTCAGTTCTGGAGACCATATCTCAAAAAGAATAAAGATAGGATGGAAGCAATCCAGGGAAAGACAACCAAAATGGTGTGGGGTCTATACCGAAAGACTTTTGAGATGAGACTGAAAGACCTAAATATGTATATCCTGGCGGACAAGAGACAGCAGAAATATGAAACATAATTTATCTTAAAGATATACATGATGCATAAGAATCAAAGCTTTTCCGAAGGAAATGAAGCTGTAGAACTAGGGGTCATGACTTGAAACTCCAACAGGGTAGACTCTGGAACAATATCTGGGTGGAGGATGCATGGAACGCCCTTCCGGAAAAGGTGAAGACAAAACAGTAATGTAATTCAAAAGGGTATGGGATAAATACAGACCTCGAATAGCTACAGGATGGAAATGAAAGAAGGAGTGACCTACTGCCAACATTTAGATGTAACTTTTCTGAATGGCGGTAACCTGCATGGAATGGCAGTTACTATTCATAACAGAAGGCATTAGAGGGGTAACCAGCACAGCGCAGCAGTTATCACCCCAGCAACTTGCTGGGCAGATCATATGGACCTTTTGGGTCTTTACGTGCATGGTTTCTTTATTCAGTTTATACAAATTAGTTACAAGTTACAACTTGATTAAGACAAAGAACAATGAAAGATCACAAGAAAAATGGCAAACGAAAACATGTCTCAAAAATCTTCAAGTCTACATATCATGAGGCGACTCAAGATTCAAATATAAGAAATTTAATGCAAGAAATAAGCAAAACGCATCACGACCAAATTCAAAACACAGTTATGCACCAAATTTCAAGAAGACTGGGCAAAGAAGGTCAAATATAGCCAAGCACAGGGTGACCAATCAAAGCTTTACTACTGAGAATAGCAGATAACTGAGAGGGAAAATATATAACTGGTGCCTTGCAACTTAATTAAACATTTACAAGGAAATCTTAAAAAAAAAAAAAGAGCACCCATTTGCAAGATCCTTGACGTCAATAAGAGTAATTGTTTCCTTCTCTTTTGAGTTTCCCTAGAGACATCAGGAAAATTCCAAATATGACAATTCATAAAGACATCCATCACTTTGAAAAACATCAGCAGCCAGGGGTAGATATTCATCCACTAAGCGGCTAGTTAAGATGGCCGGATACCCATATATAGCGTTAGCCGGTTAAGTTAACCGGCTAACTCCGCTTCTCCCTAGAACGCCTACTTCCCACCCCAGGAACATCCTCAACTTACCCCACTAAATTCTAGCCGAATAATTTATCTGTCTAGAATTTAGTTGGGTAAGCCTTTTAAATATGCAGCTAAGCCATTTAGACAGATGACTTTCCCGTTATCCGTCTAAATGGCTTTTGAATATGTATCTCCCCCCGTCTCTATCAGCATCTAGAGCACATGTAATAATCATTGTAGATGGTATCGCCTGGTCTGTCGCAGAAACATTAAGAGGTCCTGAAAGCTAGAGCCCCAAACAGGCCGGGTTTTCAGGATATCCACAATGAATATGCATGACAAAGATTTACACACACACTGCCACCATTGTATGCAAACCTGTCTCATGCATATTCATTGTGGTTATCCTGAAAACCTGGCCTGTTTGGGTCTCCCGAGGACTGGAGTTTGCCACCCCTGCTCTAAGCTATCAAAAGATATCTGGGCCAACTGGACCTGTCTCTCCATCTCACATCTTTTATAAGGAGGAGGATAAAAGGCTCTGGAGAGAAGTGAAAGACTTGGGCAGCAGTTTTTAAATTGTAATCACATATTTTTCTAAACATCTCCAGTGCTGATATAGATGGAACTCTAGGAAAATCTAGAAACGTAAATTCTGTCTTCGCAAGGCATTTTCCAAGGTCTCAAGCTTGATGCAAGTAATCCCAAAATCTTTAATAAAACTCACATCTCCATCCTGTGCCTTTGTAATTGTATCCTCTACAGAGTCCAATCTCAATTTGATATTCTTAATTTCCATTTCATGTGTTTCAGATTTCAGAAGGGATTCCATCAATTTAATAGAAATATCTGTAATTTGAGAGTGAATAACGATTTTTGCACAGCAGATGAGGTTTCCCGTATTGTTTCAAATGAAAAATGGTCTGGTATCTTCAAACTCGAGGACTCAGTCAAGAAGGAAGCACCTTTAACATCCACCATAGAAGAAAATTTCTGTCTAAATGAAAAAGCCAAGGGAGTCATTTCTGAATCGTATCTGCTGCTCTCAGTTTCTGCCTACTAATGACGGCAGATAAAGACCACATGGTCCATCCAGTCTGCACAACAATTTGCTTATGGTAGTAACTGCCGCTCCGTGCAGGTTATCCCATGCAGAAATGTTAATACCATTTTTTTCTTCAAGCCTTTAGGGATCCGCAATGTTTGTCCCATGCCCTTTTGAATTCATTAAAAGCAAGATTTTAAAAGCCCGCGTGCGCGTCCATGTGCGCGTGGTTCCCGGCGCACACACGGACGCGCCAATTTTATAACTTGCGCACACGTTCTAAACCAGGATTCCCGTGCGCACATGCTCGCCCAATTTTAATATCTGTGCGCACATGTGCAGGTGGGTGGCATCTCACGCGCACGGGGGGATTTAAAAAAATACGCACAGCGACGCGAGTAGGCCTTTCCCCTATCTAGCTTTGCTCCCTTTTTCCCCTCTCCTCCCTGACCCCTAAACCCATCCTAACTCCTCTAAATTTTTTTGTTTTATTACTTACGTGCTGTAAGGAGCAGACGTAAGTTCTGCACGCTGGCTGGCTGCTGGTGCGTGCCCTTTTTGATGACCCGGCACTTCTGTGTGTACCGGGAGATATGTGCATGGCCGGGCCGTTTCTAAAACGCACTCGGCGCGCGCACGGACCGGCCACTTGCGTATCTCCCGGTTTTTGCGCGCGCGGCCTTTTGAAAATTTGGGCTGAACTGTTCTCGTCCTCACCACCTTTTCTGGGAAGGCATTCCAGGCCCTCCACCACCCTCTCCGTGAAGAAATATTTCCTGATGTTGGTTCTGAGTCGTCCTCCCTGGAGTTTAATATCACGACCCCCTAGTTCTGTTGATTCCCTTCCAATGGAAAAAGTTTGAAGTTTGTGCATCATTAAACCTTTCTGGTATCTGAAGGTCTGGTATCATATCTCCCCCTGCACCTCCTCTCTTCCAGGGTGTACATAATCATAATCCAAAAACTGAAAAACTGAATACAAAACATTTACAAAACATATAGGGGCGGATTTTAAAACCCCTGCGCGCGTAAATCCGGCAGAATTTACGCGCGCAGGGCCCTCGCGCGCCTGCGCGCCTATTTTGCATAGGCCGCCGGCGCGCATAAAGCCCCGGGACGCGCGTAAGTCCCGGGGCTTTCGAAACGGGGAGGGAGGGGGCGTGTCCGGGAGCGTTCCCGAAATGACGCAGCGTTTCAGGGGCGGGCCCGGGGCGTGGTGCCGGCCCGGGGGCGTGGTTGAGGCCTCCGGACCACGCCCCCGGGACCGGAGGACAAAGCGGGGCTGCCGGCGACGCACGCAAAGTTACGCCTGCTTTCGACAGGCGTAACTTTGCCGACAAAGGTAAGGGGGGGTTTTAGATAGGGCCGGGGGGGTGGGTTAGGTAGGGGAAGGGAGGCGAGGGTGGGGGGAGGGCGAAGAAAAGTTCCCTCCGAGGCCGCTCCGAAATCAGAGCGGCCTCGGAGGGAACAGGCAGGCCGCGCTGGGCTCGGCGCGCGCAGGTTGCACAAATGTGCACCCCCTTGCGCGCGCTGACCCCGGATTTTATAAGATACGCGCGTATCTTATAAAATCTGGTGTACTTTTGTTCGCGCCAGTGGCGTGAACAAAAGTACCCGTGCGCGTAGTGTTTGAAAATCCGCCCCATAATATGTACAGCGACTGTTATACAACACAGTAAAAAACTGCACCATATTGAACTTGAGATTGCACTACTCCCAACACATACAATCCACTAGCACACGTACACCTAACTACAAGTAGTCTCTTTAATGAGACTAATTTAGTAAATCTTTGGAATTGTTCAATGAAATATGATTTTTAATGTATGTGTGAGTGTAGTATTGTAGTTAGGTGTACGTGTGCTAATGGATTGTATGTGTTGGGAGTAGTGTTGAATATGGTGCAGTTTTTTACTGTGATGTTTAACAGTCACTGTACATCTATGTTTTGAATTTTTTCAATTTTTGGAGAAAAAAAACATGTATAAAAAATTCTTCAAAAATTATTGTGATTTAGTATGATGTAATATTTGCAGGTAGATTTTAAAAGGGCTGCGCGTGTGCCCACAAACGCGCTATTTTATAAAGTATATGTATAGGTTTTAAAATACTCTTCACACATGTATCTTTTGAGAGCGTGAGAGTGAGAGTGAGAGAGAGAGATTCTTTATAGGGCTCAGCCTGACACTCGATAAATGCACCATTGTAAGGGATCACTTTGATTCGGGGTGAGTTTTCGGGAGGTGGGTTGGGGTTTGGGGGGGTGGTGTTACAGAAACCCGACATCATTAAAGGAGCTGTAGCAAAGTTACGCCGGTAACATACGTGCGCCGGCTGAGGAAAATTAGGGGTTGAGCGTGTCACTGCTGGCCCTGCCTCTGGAAGACCCATGCCCTGCCCTTTTTATACCTCTTTTTCCCAGCTGTTTAAAAATTCACATTTTTATTTATTTATTTAAAAGTTTTTATATACCGCAAAATCGGACAGGAATCTGACCGTCTAAGCGGTTTACGGTGAGACATTCACAGTTAGACGACAAACCAAGCTATCATAAAATGAAATCACATTTACAGTAAAACATTAGTAAAACAATTTCTGCAGCTAGTATGCGGTAAATAGTTATTGAATATTGTAGGCAATGATATAAAGGTGGGTTTTCAGAGCTTTCTTAAATTCTTTGGGGCGGATTTTAAAAGCCCTGCTCGCGTAAATCCGCCCAGATTTACGCGAGCAGGGCCTTGCGCGCCGGCGCGCCTATTTTCCATAGGCGCGCCGGCGCGCGCAGAGCCCTGGGACTCGCGTAAGTCCCGGGGGTTTTTTGTCGGGGGCGTGTCGGGGGTGGGGCCGATCGACGCGGCGTTTTGGGGGCGGAACGCGGCGTGGTTTCGGCCCGGGGTGGTCCGGGGGCGTGGCCGCGCCCTCCAGAACCGCCCCCAGGTTGCGTCTCGGCGTGCCAGCGGCCCGCTGGCGCGCGTGGATTTACGTCTCCCTCCGGGAGGCGTAAATCCCTGGACAAAGGTGGGGGGGGGGGTTTAGATAGGGCCGGGGGGGGGGGGTTAGGTAGAGGAAGGGAGGGGAAGGTGAGGGGGAGGGAACGGAGGCAGGCTGCATGGCTCGGCGCGCGCAAGGCTGCCCAAAATCGGCAGCCTTGTGCGCGCCGATCCTGGATTTTAGCAGATACGCGCGGCTACGCGCGTATCTGCTAAAATCCAGCGTACTTTTGTTGGCGACTGGTGCGCCAACAAAAGTACGCGAACGCGCAGTTTTTTAAAATCTACCCCTTTATTATTAGCGGTTAGGAGAATTTGTTCCGGGAGAGAGTTCCATAGGATTCGGCCCGCAACGGAGAAGGCCTGCCTGCTTTCGAGTCAGCGCTAAACTTGCGTTTTTTTACAGATGGTACTTCTAGTGTGCATTTGTCCATGGATCGAAGCTGTCTGGCTCCTGCACGGCCCATTTGCGCGCGGATGTGGCCTTTTTTGTGCGTGCAACATTTTTAAAATCTACCTCATAGATTCCTTCGTATATATATATATGATGTCTGATAAGTTACTTACCCTCGTGTTTATTTGTATGTTTTAGTGTCCTCCACCTTGAAAGAACTGGAAGAATTAGAAAGGTGGCTAGGAAAATATTAAATTAAATCTTAAAAAATTCCCGACTGAAAAGCAAACCGGTCCCTGAAATCACTAATGGGGGAGTTTGGTCTACAATTTAAGGACTAATTTCAAAAGACCGACTCCTTAGTTTGGGCCTCAGTTTGCCCAAAAAAGGTAAAAATAAGAGTGAGGTAAGACAATTGCTTTATCTATCTAGCAATCTGTATCTATATCAATCCTTCAACTTGTCTTCCAACCAACCTACAAACTACTCAAGTAAGAGATCTAGGTGTTCTAATCGACAATAAACTAAACTTCAAAGCCCACATAAACAAAACAACCAAAGACTGCTTCTATAAGCTGCATGTTTTAAAAAGGATAAGACCCCTCTTCCACACCAAAGACTTCAGAACCATCCTCCAAGCTCTCATATTCTCCAAATTAGACTATTGTAACTCTACGTTACTTGGCCTCCCCTCCTCCTACACCAAACCGCTCCAAATGGTCCAAAACGCAGCAGCCAGACTACTAACTAACACCAGGAAGAGAGACTATATCTCCCCAATCCTAAAAGACCTCCACTGGTTACCAATTCATTTCAGAGTAATTTACAAATCTATCACCTTAATATACAAAATCATTCACCAACACACCACAATTGACCTACAAATTCCTATACGTTCACACATATCCACAAGACCGACCAGAGAAGCTTACAAAGGATGCCTCATTGTTCCACCTACCAAAACCACTAACCACAGTACCTTAAGACACCGAGCCTTCTCCACAGCAGGCCCACAATTATGGAACACCATCCCACCAGATCTCAGAAATGAGCCATGCCTCCTAACTTTTAGGAAAAGACTTAAGACATGGCTGTTTAGGCAAGCCTTCCCGAACTCCACTTAACACGCCCACCATTAAAGACTCCACTCAGCAACTGTATATTTCGGATTGTGTATATATACTGTACTATTGTATATAATTAACCTCCTCTTTCTCTTTTCCCCCTCCCAGTTATCAGCCCCTGTTAATTGTAACTGCATCTCTTCTTCACGTTTATTTATGTTCTTGGTTGTTTCTTCACACCCCTGTTTCATGTAAACCGGCATGATGTGAATGCTTTCATGAATGCCGGTATAGAAAAACCTTAAATAAATAAATAAATAAATAAATAAATAAATAAATCTATCTATCTCTCTCTCTATATATATATATATACACACACACACACAGTATATTTCAGACATTTATACACTTTTGTTCTTCTTAACTCACTGCCTGATCACCTGATAGACTATAGCCCTTGTCTTTGGGGACTGAATCAGTCTCACAATGTCTATGGGCTCCAGCAGAACGCTGAGAAGAGACATGCTGGCTCGGTGGCAAGCGCTGTGCAATACCATGGGGAGGACCTGGCTACGATTCCAGCCTCTTCCCCACCCCAGGCCGGCTGAGGATATTGTGGAAGCAACGAATACAGCTCCTGGGAGAGCGGGTGCGCAATGGCGACACCTAGTGGCCAGTCTCAGGGCCCATGGTTGCAGGGTTCCAGGAGCCCTGGCGCATGCTCCCCCCCCCCCCCCCCCCCGGTCCAGTGAAGCCGTGGCAATAACTGGGACCAAGTTGTGAGGAGATACAAAATAGGGGAGGCTGCAAACGGAGGCTCGTGGCACCGGATCCCACCCTGGATGCTGAAAGATGTGGCAGCTCAAGGGGGGGCAGGAGGATATTGCCACCCTCACCCTTCACCCTCAAAAAAAAAAAAAAAGGATATGTGAGAGGGGAACAGAGTCCTGAATCTTGAGCAGAGAAAAAGAAGATCGAGATAGAGAAATGCAGAAAAGAAAGTCTTTAATAGATAACACTAGAGGCTGTGATGCCAAATAACCAACTTCAGACAAAAAAGCATCCCAGGAAACAAAGACTCAGAGAAACAAACACGGAGACGCTGGGACTGCAGAGAAGATATTATCTGCCTCCCCGTGGGAAATATACAAATATATATATATATCTATATCTATATTCCCTGAGTGGGCTGAATAACCTGCAGTAATCATCTCAAATAGGATAAATACCATATCCTACCATATCATATCTTACTAGCTGAATGCTTCCATTAAGTTTATTCATGTCTGAATTGTTGGAGGAGTGACAGTTGTTGTTTTTTTTTTACCATAATATCTTCCCCACAATCCAAGATATGAATTTCTATCTCCCAGCTTTTAACTCACCCTCACAATACAAAAAAAAATAAAAACAAATGGTAATTTTTTTTTTTTTTAACAGCTTGGCAAAGTATCTGAAACTGCTTGTTGTTTGACAACGCGAGGCTTGCATACGGAAAACGGGCAGGGTTGGGAGGGGAAGAAAAGGCCAGGCAGCAGCTGGAGGGGGGGTAGTGCATTTGCTAGCGCGGCAAACCTCCGGGTGCACCTCAGAGGACGCCAGGTCCAGGGCACCTCCACCGCAGTTTTGACCAGCAGGAAAAATAAGCCATCCAGACAGAGCCTCGCGCTTTGGATGTAAAAAACCATGCCTTTCCCGGAAAAATGTACTTTTCACCCGTGGCCAAGGGAGGAGTGTGTGCGCGTGTAACTCAAGTCGGTGGTATGAACCCCTGAGCTGCCCAGGTTGGAAAACATAAGCAAAGCGGAAAGGTCATTTCTGTGCTGTGCATGTTTTTAATTTATTAGCTCTGTTGGACTGGCTCTGATGCCATCCCATCCTCGTTTGATGTATTACTGGGTTTGAAGTATTACTACTTGTCTACTGGGACTCTTCCAGTTGTCTTGTCAAATTCCAAAACTCAATAAAAAGATATTTAAAATAATGAGAACAATTACTTCCCACTGCAGCTTTTGTCTTACTAAGCCCTGAGCTTCCTGGGCTGAATCCCTAATGCGATGGGACTAATTCATCCTTCCAACTTCCTGAGCGACAGAAATGGCGCCCTGCCCCAGCTAAGCTACTGAATCTTTCTGTAGCTTGCTCTGGGCAGGAGTGCCACATCCACACCCTCAATACTTAACTTCTACATCTGTCGGCACAGCCCGGGACACATCTGCTTACGGGTAATCCATCCTGCTGGCAAGGCGTTCTTCCAGGGGAAAGGGAGGGCTAGAACCAGGGACCAGCAAATGAGGCGCCGGAGTCAGGAGTGGCAGCAGGAAATATTTTTCAACAGAAACAGCGGTAGTTACGGGGAAACCCACCTTCCGGCAGAGGCGATGGGACCAAAAAAATGGCATCAGAGTTCCCAAATGCAATGGCACAGGAAGCGCAGAGGACGCAGGGCGGTGAGGAAGGTCGGTATGAAGAGCAGGCGGGGCCTGTGCTCATTAATTACCGTCAAGTTCTGTTACCTCTAATTAAATTACTATGTTATCGCTGTCCTAAATAGGAATAGGAAATGCTAAATCTGTAGTTTGGGAGGTTTTTCTTTCTTCTCCTGGAACCGGGAATCACCTTCTGCATCTTAGAGCTTCCAGACCGACAGAAACTTGACCCCACTGTGGCAACAGTGCCCTCAGCCTTTAGTCACAGCTGCGTCCCATTTCTATGTCCTACCTCTCTCCTCAGCTGTAACCCAGCCAACATGCTGACAGCCCCGAGGAGGGGCCCAGCATGCACACACCCTGCCTTCCAGCCAGCGTGCGGCATCACAGTCTTCCCGGTCATGGAGAGAGTTTGCTTTGCTGTTCATGAGATCTAGAATCTAATTAGTTTAACAAAATAAAAAAACTCATATAAATTCAACAGAAGCTGATGTCATCATGGCTTAAAGTCCCTCGCTCCCTGTTCAGTCCCTACTGCTTAACAAGGTAGAGATCATGAATCAGTTTTGGTAGAGGTTGAGAGTCAATTCTGGTAGAGGTTAAGGATCAAATTATAGACCGAAAAATCATATTTTTGGGATCAGTGTCACTCGTATCCCTTCTTATAGGCTACATATAATAATATTAGCTTAATGTTTTAAAATTTAAAAATAACATTTAACAGGCTCTCCCAGCTTGTGATGTCACGTGTCGTCTACAGTTTGAAGGTTCTTTTTTTTTTTTTTTTGGCACGGCCATAGAGTCCAAATTTTCTGGCTACGGCTCTGCGTAGCTCCCCCACCCCTGATCCAACGACAGGAGCTGGTTTCCGGGAATCACCCCCCCCCCCAGGTCTGCCACATGGCCTAGCACAGCACCACCGTTACAACCATCAGGGCAGCCTTTCAACCTGTCCTTCAGGCGTTTCATGAACGTGTCGAGCGCATGCATCACTTCAACCGAAGCCAAGTTAACGGCTCGCCGGGGTAGTGCCCTACGACAGCGATGAATGTGCCAGGGAGGGCTCACAGTCGCTCACGCTGGTTGAGCCGGCGATGGGTGTGGCAGCGCACGATCATGTGGTGCACTCTGCAGGCCGCGTGCAGCTAAGTTTTCACTCTAGAGGGGGGGGGGGCATCTGCTTTCTAATTCTTCTTATGTTAGCATTTTATGTTCCCCCTTATCAGAGCAGGACAGATTCAGCCCTTGCTGGACATTCAGCCATCAGGAAAGGTCGAAGGGCACCCCTTGAACACCGGTCAAAAGATAAGAGCATATTTCTTCGTTGGGGGGCGGGATTCCCCAACTTCGTATCCCCCAGGCTCTGGCGCGCCGGGTTAAGCCCCCTCTATTACCTCCAGCCCTGATGCAGGTCTCACGGCAGACAGCCGAGTGCACCCAGGCAGGTCAGAGTACAGAAAACACGGACATTTCTGCGGCCCCCATTATCCACTGCTAACTTAGCCCTTGTCCACTCTTTTGCTTCCTTTCCCCAGTTCCTGTCTCTTGCTTTCCCCCCCACCCCCCTACTCCCTCACTTTCTCTCCCTCCTCTCCTTCTAGGGCCATACCGAGGAGCTGGATGGAGGACATGGTGGCAGGGTTGGGAGCTCGGGGGGTGGCACCTCTGTTATTGAGCTCCAGCCCTGGGCAACGTCTCCAGCGAGAAGTCCAGGAGGCCCTAATGGGTGATGTGAAGAGGGAAGAGATGCCTTCCACAGCCGAGGGTCCTTCTTGTCCCCGTCCGTGATCTCAGCTGGCGGGGGAGCCACACCGCCCTAAAATACGTTGACTTCTTTCCCTACCAGGAGAGTGCACTGGCAAGGGAACAGTGCTGGGGGCATCGCAAATGATGCGACTCCAGCCAGCGCCGCACCGCAAATAACGGAGGGGTGTGTTTTCCGCCTAACAACAGCAGGCCTGACTTACTGAGGCTCTTCTCCCATTCTGCATCCGGCACCCCTGTGAAAGGCGGACCTAAGCCTGCTGCCGTGCACTCGGACCCAGCGGCCATCTGCGTCCCGAGGGCGACGGGGCAGCAGGTGTTTCTCCGCCTGGATCAGGGCCGCGCTCAGCCGGGCTCCGGAGGAAGCCCCGATTCACAGCCAACAGAGAGAGAGAGAGAGCGAGAGAAAAAAAAAAGTCTTTCAGGGGGTATAAAATACCAGGTGGCCATGAATATCATCTCCTGGTACCTCAGCCACGGAGCTCGCCAAGCTGCAGCAGAACCTGCGAGGTCGGGGGAAGTCCCAACTGGACTGAGGCCTAGAAAAGAGGAGGCTTAACCCTGCCCCACACGTTTGTGTGAAAACTGGGAGTAACTGCAGAGAGATGGTGCTTTATGAGAATTTCAGATAAATAAATAAAGATTTTGATAGCAAAGGTCAGACCTTATTAGCAATAATAATTCTCTACTTCTTAAAAGTGATTTTCTCCAACTTTCAGGCAGAGGACACAACTCATGTCACTTAGTTGGTCTTGGGTTGTCTCCTTCACGAGGGTGAAAAGGCTGCATTGACGATCCCGGTCCCCGAATCTTGGCTAGCAAGAGATATCCCTTCAGCTAGCCAAGCAGCGTGGCTTTACTCCCTCAGAAAACTTCCATAAGACAAGACGTCACGATCCCTAAATTATACACAGGAAGAGCGCTCGCGGCTACAAAACGTCAATGTTCTTCTACTAGGACAGAAGCCACAGACACGTTCAACAGTGAAGCCAGAACCAGCAGGAGAGGGCGCAGCCGCAGTGTGGAAAAGGGCCTGCTCCCACCCACAAGCCCCACCGGGAAAGGAAGGAAGAGAGATCAGTCATGGGTCTGCCGTGTCGGGAGAACTTCAAGCTGAAATGAGATCTTTAGGGGAGGAAAAAACATGGGAGCCCGCAAACGCCATGAGGACGGTACGGATTACATTAGGGGAACATGATGCTTCTACAGTCGTGCGCGTACCACACTCTGCGCGAGCGTGTGGTTTCCATTATACCCGGCCGGGCAGCCACATTTAGAATGAAGCCCGCCCAGCAGATACGATAAAGGCAATAAAAATGGTGGCCAGCACCATCTGGGCTGACAATATTTTTTTTTTTGGGGGGGGGGGGGGGGGGGGGATGTTAAATCAGACTTTTTTCACTTGCTTTATTGCTCCAAACCCACAAAAACATTATTAGTCACCTCTCTGTTATATTCTGCAAAACTCTGAAAAAATGTGCTACATTTTTAAGGGGATGGTTTTCCCCTTCGGTAAAAAAATTTCAATGGATTTCCACTGTTCCAAGCAAATCGCTTGGCATCCACTGCTCGGGCCAAAAAAAAAAATGTTCCTGAAAAGCACAATTTTCTTGCCCCGGCTTGGTGCCTACACCTCTCCAAGCTAACTCCCAGGTGGCTTCGCAGCCTGAGCATGTGGCACGTTCACACCACAGGGCTGCTAACTGGCTTCAGATTTCCAGGACAGGTTGATCCAGTCCTGGATTTACCCTGTTGCATGCTGGGACTTATTCTGATTTCCCTATTGCATTCCCTAAGAAAGGCAAGACTATAAGTACCTGCAATGCAGGGGGGGAGTAAAACCAGGACTGGATCAACCTGTCCTGAAAATCTGGAGCCAGTTGGCAAACCTAACACAACGTCACCCAAGGGAAGAATGGCAGCACATTTCCAGTATGCCAGACAGGACCATCAGAAAAAAGTTCAGCCCCTGAATTTAAGTCCTTAAGTTAGGTGCCTAAGTCATACGCCTGTTTTCATTCCAACTTAGGGACTCAGCAGGTCCATATTCAGTAAGCAGGTGAGTGGACAGGTTACCCGGCTAAAGTTAGCCAGATAGCTTGCCCCAGATGTTCAGCGAAATAAACATCTCGCTGAATATACTTGCCTAAAATTATCTGGCTATATTTTAATATATATCACGCCACAAATCAGAGGTCCTAAAGTCATTATCCACACTTAATTATCATTTATTGACAAAATGTTTCTTGTAAATACATTCCATTTGACTGTTCTTATATTACCTACTAGGACCCTTACCAAAACACTCTAAAATCACACTCCTGCTTTACCCTAAAATACCTTCATTCATACCACACATATCACATTCATTCCCCACTCATTCTATACATAAAATATATAAAGTGCTAGAAATTCCTTTGCATCTAATGCAATTACAATACTACATACATCATTTTTTAATACTTATTTGACAAACTAATCCCCCATATAATTTTAAACATATGATGTGAATTGCTCTTATATTACTGTAAATTGGTCTAGTCCTGCTATAAATTGATCTTTAATATTTTTATTTATTGTATTTATTTATTTATTTAGGTTTTTTATATACCGGCATTCATGAACAGGTCACATCATGCTGGTTTACATACAAACAAGGGGTGCAAAGAACAGTAGAACTAAACTGGTGCAAAGGGGAAGCAGTTACAAAAAACCAGGGGTAGAATAATTGGGATAGAGAAAGAAGAGGAACAGTGGGGAGTAAAAGAATTGTATGGGGATAAGATAAATAACTTAATGAATATTTACAGTAACATTGTTACAGGAGTTGGAGGTGGTTATGAGTTGTCCGGGAAGGCTTGTTTGAAAAGCCAGGTCTTCAATCTTTTGCGGAAAGTTGGTAGGCAGGGTTCTAGGCGCAGATTGGTGGGGATGGAGTTCCAAAGTGAGGGTCCGGCTGTCGAGAATGCCCGATCTCTTGCCGTTGTGCGTCGGGTGGATTTAGTGTTAGGTACCTGGAGGGATCCTCTGTGGACTTCTCTGATTGGTCTTTGAGAGATATGAAGGCTGAGCGGATATTGCAGGTCCAGGGAGGTGTAGTGATGGATTGACTTGTAGATGATGGTGATGGATTTGTAGAGGATTCTGGCTTGGATGGGGAGCCAGTGAAGATTTTTTAATATAACCAGTAAGATGTTTTAGTTATCTGGCTTTCTATGACCAGATAACTTGCTACTTAACTGGATATCTTCAGAAGTTCCCCGGCTAAGCAGCACTTTTAGAAAAGGAAAAGGCCCATGGCCCGATTCTCTGACTCCCCTCCCCCCAAACGTACATATACTCTGTCGGGCTGAGCAACAGTTGGAAGGGTAAATTGTGTGCAGTTTATACATCCAGTGCTGGAGTGCCAGGAGCGGGTAAGTTCATTCCCCATGCCCGGCACGGGTTTTTATGGTTCGGTTGGATAGGGGAGGGTCCAGGGGGGTGGGGGGGGTGCAGTACAGCATATTTGGACCAGGCAGGTGGGACAGCCCAGCAGCAGTTAAAATAATGACAGATCCAGAGAGGGGGACCTTCAGCGGACCCTGGAACATTTTTCTAACATTTAAAAGGGAATTGGGGGTGAGGGGATGCACAGCCCGATAGGGCATACATGAAAGTTTGTGGGGAAAAGCAGAGAATTAGGTCATAAGAACATAAGAATTGCCATCCTGGGTCAGACCAAGGGTCCAACAAGCCCAGCATCCTGTCTCCAACAGTGGCCAATCCAAGTCACAAGCATCTGGCAAATATGCAAACATTAAATAAATCTCAAGCTACTATTGCTTAATAATTAATAGCGGTTTATGGATTTTCCTCTAGGAACTTATCCAAACCTTTTTTAAACCCAGTTACACTAACTTCTGTAACCACATCCTCTGGCAATGAATTCCAGAGCTTAACTGTGCGCTGAGTGAAAAAGAATTTTCTTCAATTTGTTTTAAATGAGCTACTTGCTAACTTCATGGAATGCCCCCTGGTCCTTCTAGTACCCGAGAGAGTAAATAACTGATTTACATTAACTTGTTCAAGTCCTTTCATGATTTTGTAGACCTCTATCATATCCCCCCTTCAGTCTTCTCTTCTCCAAACTGAACAGCCCTAACTTCCTTAGCCTTTCCTCATAGGGCTGCCATTCCATGCCCCTCATCATTTTGGTCACCCTTCTCTGCACTTTCTCCAGTACAACTATATCATTTTTTAGATGCAGCAACCAGAAATGCACACAGTATTCAAGGTGCGGTCTCACCATGGAGCGATACAGAGGCATTATGACGTCTATCGTTTTATTTGCCATTCCCTTCTTAATAATTCCGATCATTCTGTTTGCTATTTTGATTGCCACAGCTCACTGAGCTGACAATTTCAAAGTACACTTTCACTAGGACGCCTAGATCTCTTTCCTGGGTGGTAACTCCTAAGATAGAGCCTAACAGTTTAATTACAGAAAGGGTTATTTTTCCCTATATGCATCACTTTGCACTTGTTCACATTAAATTTCATCGGCTATTTGGAAGCCCAATCTTCCAGTCTCGGCTTGCCCTCATGCAATTTAGCACAATCTGCTTGTGATTTAACTCCTCTGCATAATTTTCTGTCATCCACAAATTTGATCACCTCACTCGTCATACCCCTTTCCACATCATGTATAAATATATTAAAAAGCACAGGTCCAAGTACAGATCCCTGAGGCACTCCACTGTTTACCTTTTTCAACTGGGAAAACAGACCACTTAATCCTACTCTCTGCATAATAGTCAGGCTTGCTGTGTTTTCCAGAGCATGTGTGTGAGCAAGAGTGAGTGAACATGTATGTGAGTGAGAGAGAATGAGTGAGCCAATGAGCATTTGTGTGAGCAAGAAGACTATTTGTTCCCAGGTATGGAAAGCAAGGGATTTGTTTTAGCCTTACTTTTAATTACTGGGTGTTATTTGATGGGTCTGCTGTTTTGAAATATTTTTATTGATTGATTGATTCATGTTATATATTTGTAATCATTTGATGGTCAATTCATCAGCTACTTTGAAATATTTATTCTTTTTTATGATTATGGTTTTACTATTATGATTGGTGGTTTATATATCTTGATTTTATTGTTTGATGTTTAATGAGGAATGATTATATTCCTGTTTTTCCATCGTTGTACTGCATATGAAGTCTGTCTTGTTATGGTTTCCAATTCAGTTATGGTTTGCATGTTTCTAGTTAAACTCTGTCTCTTTATTCTGTATTTGGTGAGGGTCTTTGTTAGGCATGTGTTACTGAGCTAACGTAATCTGCTAGCATGTAGTTTCTGTGTAGGGATCTATAACGGCTTGACTTGTTCTGTTATCCTAATATCAGGTCTATTGGTATTTTAGGGCCTTCTGTAATAGAGTAGGTAAGCAGTGCAGAGCCTGGGGAACTATAAAAGCAGCAGACTCTGTAGCACTCAATCATTGGGAATGCACTGGAATGATGGTGGTGGTCGTGGTGGGGGGGGAGGGGGAGTTATGGAGAAGTGGAGGCAAGCTCGTCACAAAAAGGGATAGGGTGAGCCAAGAGGAAGTGCCTGTGTAGTGTTGGGAAGGTTTCTGTAGGCTGAGCTTTCCTCCTGAAAGGGTCAGCTGGCTGTGGAAATAGCGAGTCTCCTGGAGTGAGGGTGGGAATGGGAAAGGGAGAGGGTGAGTGCACCTGCAGACTGGAGAAATGCCAGCAGCAAGCAAAACTTTTTTAGATAATCGTGGCAGTACTACAGCGGGGGCACTCACTAGGTGAGCAAATGAGCAGCAGCAGCAGCACAATGACAGAATGTGTGTGTGGATAGCTTTCTCCCTGATACAGAAAGACACACACACAGACACTTTCTCTATGACACACTCATACACTGAGAGCAAGAGAATGTGTGTATGTCTTTGTTTCTGAGAGACTATGTGACTATGTGTGTTTCTAACACTGGCTGGCAGTGTGGTTGTCACATTACTTGGCAACTGGTTCAAGAGCTGATTGCTTGGCAAGAGACTTTAATACCAGACCAGGAATCCAAGATATATAATTATGAGAGATGTAACCAGACTTGTGGGTGGATGGCAACCGATTCCATGGATGGAAGTGGGCACGCAGCTCCGTTTGCTCACCTCTGGTCTAGGGTGTGTTCTACTACTTAGTTATTTAGGAAAAATGTGACATTTATGTTGGAGATGTTTTGGCTCAATTTTACCAGGCTCCAGGTCATATGATGTACCTATGAAGGGTCAGTCTGGCATGATTTTGGGAACTGTTGAAACACGTTGCAGGGAAAGTACAAAGGGAGTCCGAAAGGTACCCTGTGGGACGGTTTTGAAAAAAATTCCCTGGGTTGATATTTTTCTGCAATCTGCCCCTGGTTACCCAGATAACTAAACCCTTCCCAAAAAATGCCACAGGAACGCCTCCTTTTTATCCGGCTACGTTTCAGCCAGATAATGATTTATCCGGATAAGTGGCTCAATATTCAGAAACTTGCCATTTACACAGATAACTTGTGAGTTATCCGTCTAAATGGCTTTGAATATTGACTTCCTAAGGTTTTCAGCTGAAAATCCTCACCTACATTTAGGGGCCTAGGTTAATGTCTGCCCCCCCGTCACCCTCATTTTAGGATTCTAGTGAAACTAAGTGCCTACATTTACAAAGGACCATAAGAAGTGCCCTGCTGACTCAGACCATGGGGAAGTACCAGGCAAATCCCAAAGAGTGGATCCAGTTCCTTGGGGCTCACTCCCAGGGATCAGCGCTGGTTTTCCCAAGTCTGCCTGGCTAATAACTGTTTGTTTATGGATGTTTTCAAACCCCTTTTAAACTACGCTATGCTGGTCACCTTGACCACATCCTTTGGCAAAATCTGCCATAGCTTGGTCGTGCATTAAGTGAAAAAAAACCTATTTTCTCCAATTTGTTTTAAATCTGCTGCTTGTCCCCTGGTCCTAGTACTGTTTGAAAGAGTAAATAACCGTTTCCTGTTTACCTTTTTTATCCCACACAATCCGGGCACTCGGTCCTAGTCCATTTTCACTGGGGCCAATCTAGGCGCCTAACTCCCAAAGTCTGACTCCTAAAGCCTTTGATAACTGACCTCACTCTTATTTGGGCCATTACTGCCCAGTGACAGCTGGCCAAAAAAAAAAAGAGGCACAGGGACCTGCCGAAAGCCGACAGTGGATGAAACACTCCTCCCCCCAGCTCTCCTGATAACACAGGTCACCACTTTTCCCCCCGTCCCCTCTGTAACACCCGTAACGTGCAGGATCACTGCTCTTCCACACCCGGGGGGGGGGCGCCAAATCACAGGGTCAAAAGGAATGTGTGGACTGGAAAATTCGTAGTGTGCCCTCCCTTTCCCGGGGTGGAGGGCGGCTTTCTTCATAACCTGCCCAGTGAAGGGGGTGAACCATTCCTTTCAGGGTCCGATGCCTCCCTGCCACAGGAGCCGTCAGCGATGGCGCCCCCGATGCGCCTTCGTCTAGCGTGGATCTGCTTTAGGAGCTTGGGGTGGGTGGGGGGGCGCGCGCGTGCCCCCCGATCCATTCTAAACGTTCAGAACGTGCCAGGGAGGGGCCACGAGGACTCGGACAGGGCTCGCTCATTTCCTCCCAGGTCCAGGCGGGTCCGTAGCCCGGAAAGCTGGCTCCTTCGGGTTCCGGGTGCAACTTCTCGCCTCAGCGAGGCTGGGGGGAAGAGGTTTCGGTGGGGCCCGGAACGTGTTCTCTAGATTGAAAGAAGCTGCGTGCTTTCGGCCGAATAAAGTTCGACTCATTTTTACTTCAGAGGTTCCCTCCTCCTTCTCTGACACCGCGGCTCGGTCGGAAGCAGTTTCTACTGGGGGGGGGGGGGGGGGGGTTACAGCAGCTACCCGGGTTATGTTTTACCTCTGTTTAATCCCCTCTCGTCTAGCAGAGCCCCTGCAGCGACAGGTCCCCTACCAGAAAACACATGAAACGTTGCCTCCCCCCTGGCACAAGGGCCTTCTTAGCCAGTCAGCAGCATCCCCACTGCCCTCCCCGACAAGCAGAAGCCAAGTTCAGGAACCACAGCAGGGTCTCGTCGTCCCCCGTCCCCCCCCCCCCCCCCAAAGACGGCAGCGAACGTCACATCTGGGGGGCCCCCCCCCAGAAATGAACCTTGGAAAAGGTCCGTTCCCCTGCTTCCCTCAGCCATGCGTGCGCGCGCAATGCTGAATCGCGGCGAAACGCCCGCCCAACGGGACCAGGCCCCGCGCCAAGCCTGCGCTGCGCCCTTCGGTGGACGTGGGGTTGCCACACAGGCCACTTTTTAAAAGCTTTTGCACAGCTCCACTTAAAAAAAAACAAAACCCCCAACAAAAACTCAGCTCCACGGGAGCGGCTGCCACTCGCCTACTTGTTCATTTCTCGTTCATATCCAAGGAAGCTGGACCAGAAAGAAAAAGATAAAACTACCCCGGTGTGTGTGTGTGTCAGATTTCTATCTGGCATGCCACACCATAACCTAGCAACAAAGCCCGATCCTCCCAGATAGCAGCTTTTTTTTTTTTTTTGCTCTTCCGTTCGTTCTCGTTAACCCTTCCCTCACCAGCAGGTGAGCGGGACCGATGCACGATCGCCAGGGGTGAAGCCTCGTCTTGCGCGGGCTGCAGCAGTAACACACGAGTGCACGCGCAGTGGGATCTGTGTTTTTATGGTAATCGAGAGCTGACGCGGACAGTAAAGGTTCAGCAGCTTGTGCCCCTGCTGGGGCCTTGCAAAGTGCCCGAGGGTCGCTCCCTGCCTCCGTGCTGTGGGAGGGGGGATGCTAGATTACTTCCCCAGAGGGAGCAGAGATGCTTCCTGCGGCCTGTGCCACAGCTGGGCCCTCCTTGCAAGGCTCCTTGATGCCTTCCTGTTATCCCATGACTGATGCCGTAATGTGGGCCTCTGTAATAAAAACGCAGGCTACAATCGGCAAGCTCACACCTATGCGTGCTTTTTTTGGCCACCTGTTATAGTAAGTTAATAATGTGCACAACTCGCCTGCACTCGCAGGGCTGTGCTGAACATTAATGCGCCCGATATCCCAACCCAAACACCTCACCTCACCTGAACCCCCAATCCAAAGACCCTCACGCCCCCCCCCCCCCCCCAATCCCGTGAGTGAACTCCCTTCCCAGGCCTCTCCCTGCCAGGAGAATCTCCTCCTCCCTCCTGCCAGCTGGCACCAGTTGGCTGCGCTATATAATACGCCAACCAGCACAGGACCCGGTAGGCAGTAAGAGAGGATCCTGGAGGTGGATGAGGGGGACAAAAACATCTCTGAATTAGGGATGGGGACAATTTTGGACATTGCGCCAAGTGGAGTGAGGAGATTTTTTGCACTCTGGCCATTGGGAGGATAAAAGCTGGGCCGGGGTGGGTGGGAGTCCAGGACATGGCCTACCTCCTACCTCTGTAGTTACCTGCTAGCTCGTCAACCGTGCGGTGCAGGTTTGCCATGCTAGCAAGTAACTATAGCCTCATATCTGAAGTTACGTTTAACCTCTGTTAGCACGGGCTTCGTAAATAACGAGGTAATGACTAATGAGGTCTTCACTGTGCTACCGAGCGGTTTAGCTTACGCAAGTGCTAAACCAGCGGTTCTCAACCGGTGTATCGACAAGCACAAGCAGGTGTGTCCCCACAATTCCCGGTCCCCGCTTGGTCCAGCTGCTCCCCTTTACCCCAGCAAGATGCAAACTCTTCTTCCGCCCGGGCTCGAAATGCTGATAGCCCGGGAGGAACACGGCAGGATAGCTGGAGTCAGCGCACTAGCCGCGGGGTCTCTTCTTCCCCCCCCCCCCACGGCCTGGAAGAGGAAATGGTGTGCAGCTGCCGAGCACGTGGAAAGAAGAGACCATAGTAATTTACGAGTGTGGGCAGCATCGTGCCAGAGCAAAAAATGTAACAACACTGATGGGACATCTTTCCTGAGGCCATGAGGATTGGAAGAAGAGGAGGCTGCTGCTGCTGCTGCTACCAGTTGTTCTTCAGGGAGAGAGATAAAGAGTGAGTGAGCAAGCGAGCATGTGTGTTTGAGACAGCAGGTATGTAACTGTGTGATGTGTGTGTGTGTGGGAGAGAGAGCCTGTGTGTGTGTGTGTGTGTGTGTGTATGTGGGAGAGAGCCTGTGTGTGTGCCTGTGTGATTTACATCCTTTGTGTGTGCCTGTGTGATTGACATCCTTTGTGTGTGAGAGACACAGCATGTATGTAAGTGTGTGATTGAGAACCTGTATGTGTGAAAGGGAGCATGTGGATGCATGATTAAGAGCCTGTGTGAATAAGTATGAGAGAGAGAGCATGTGTGTCTGTGTGTGAGTGAGAGCCTGAGTAGGTGAGAGAGAGAGCATGTGATTTATTTATTTATTTAAAGGCTTTTATATACCGAAGATCATGTACTAGTGCATAGCGCTTCGGTTTACAGAGAACCAACAATTGGAATTACAGCAAACAAAAATGAATGAATACATTGAACATGGAGTACATAATAAGAATTAAAGAGAACCTCGAGAAGGCATAACATCCAAACATAAGAATGATACTGTAGTATTAGGTAATAAAGACTTTAAGTAAAGGCTCTTGTGAAGAGCCAAGTCTTCAGTTTTTTCTTGAACGTCCGCAGGCAGGGTTCTAGGTGAAGTTCCGGGGGAAGAGTGTTTATTTATTTTATTTATTTATTATTTTTTGTTATACCGAATTTCATGACAAGAATCACATCAACCCGGTTTACAATTAACAATGTGTGTAAAGCAGAGGGTAACATGGTAATCAATATTCCAAATTCAAACTTCAAACACAGTAAACAATAGATTGGAAGTGAGAAAGTTACAATAAAACAGGGGGAGTTAACTTGGATCTGGAAAAGGGGGGATATAACTGAACAGTGAAATCTTTACAATGCCGACAATTGCATAGCTGTATAGCAAGAATGAATCTATATGAAACAGTTGTGTAGCATGAGTGTTCCATTGCATGGGAGCAGCTATCGAGAAGGCTTGTTTCTTAAGTGCTGACTTAGCAGGGGGAACATGAAGGGTACCTAGGTACATAGTTCTAATTGGTCTGGAAGCTGAGTGATGTCGAAGAGGGCAAGTTAATTCAAGCGAGGTTTGGGAGTGAATAGTTTTGTGGATCATGGTTAGCACTTTATACAGAATTCTAAATTTAATGGGGAGCCAATGTAAGTTCTTAAGAATAGGAGTGATGTGTTCTCCTCTGCTGGTATTGGTTAAGATCCTGGCTGCAGAATTCTGTACCATTTGAAGTGGTTTGGTAGTGATAGCTGGAAGGCCGATTAGGAGGGAGTTGCAGTAATCTATTTTTGAGAATAAAATAGCTTGGAGAACTGTACGTGACTGACAGCTTGTGTAAAGCCTGTATGTAAATGTGTGATTAAAAGCCTATGTAAGTGAGAAAGAGAGCATGTGTATTGTGTGTATGTGATTCAGAGCCAGTGTGAGAGCGAGCTTGTGCAAGCCACCCCCCCGATAATTCACCACAATCTCAGGGCACCTGGATATCAAACCTTCCCAGGTATGCAGAGCAAAGCATTTTTTGTATCCTTATTATTTTTCATTGTTGGGTCTTTGTGTCGGCTGTTTTGAAATATTTTATTGGTGTCTAGATATTTTTTATATGAGTTTTTAATTATTGGGTATTCCATTCATCAGCTGTTTAGAAATAATCTGTTCTTTTTATTAGTTCGGTTTTGCTGCTATTGATTTTATATTTCTTGATTTGTTTTATAAGGACTGGTGATGTTTCTCTTTTTCCTTTGTTGCACTGCATACAGAGACTCAGCTTGTTGCAGTTTCCAATTCAGTTTTTGTCTGCATGCTTCTAGTTACGCGTTTTAGTCTTTTTATTCTTTGTTAGGTGAGGGTCAGCATATGTGACTGAGGTCAGGTTCTTTCCTGGTGTGTAGTTTCTGTGTAGGGCTCTATAGCAGCCTGGCTTGGTCTGTTTTCCTAATAGAAGTATTTTTAAGGCCTGGTGTAATATTTTCAGTGTAGGCTTTTCTTAGGTAAGGTGGTTACTGTCTGACTTCTGGAAGTTGGTGCTGTTCTGGTATGGGAGGTTTACAATGTATGTAATTTCTGATCAGAGTGCTTATCTTTCCCTTGTGTTGTTCTTAACAATAAAAATAATACTGGGCCTTTATTTTTTATTTCCATCGTGGATTGTAATGAGCAGTGTGTCACACATGTGAGCGTTGTCCGACAGGTGTGTCACGATGGGAAAAGGTTGAGAACCACTGTGCTAGTTAGGCCTTTGGTATAATAGGCAGTGTTTCGTGCATGTACTAAACAGAGTGTACCTTTAGCACTGTGACTCCTAAGATACTGGCCTAATAAAAAAATATCACAATCCGAGTCCAGTTTTCTGCAGGGCTGAAAGGGTTACCAGTATTCCAGTAACCAGACGATCATCACCATTACCTTACTTTTCAAACATGCCTATCCAGAACCAAACGAGTATCACCACTAACATACCTCTACAAACATTTCCATGACCTCCTTCACTGACTTATTATTGTATATTTATTTATATTTACCTTATTTTATTTTAATTTATATTTATTTTAAACTGTACTGGTGGAGATCTACAGTCCTCTGCCTAATCGACTCCTCGTTCTCCAAATGCCTCACTTGTTAACATCTACCAATTCTTCCCCCAGTTGTATTTTCTTCCCAGTTCTATGTAACCCTGTTCTATGTAATGCCTGTTGCAATTTTGTGTTACATATCATATCGGTTTACAGTGTATCTTGCCACATGAATGTCGGTATAGAAAAGTTCAAAATAAATAAATATTCTTCTCTGCACACAGCGCAACACTGATCCTGACGATCCTACAATAGCTCCATACGATTTCAACGGCGCACCAAATCCACAAAAAACAATTTGGTGCCCGTAAACAGCATCAGAACCTCGGCTGCAGGCTGCACACAGCTTTTGCACGGGTGGAAATTCAAAGGCGGTCCAAAGTGTGACTGTGGTGGCCCAAACCAGACAATGGATCACCTTGCAAACAGCTGTAGTCTATGCCCACCTAAAGATGGATTAGACTCTGTAAATTGTGCAATGCCTTACAGTTCTGACCTTGGGCATCTGATATGTGCATACTTGGCATACGCCAGAAGAACAGCAAACAAAAAAATGGCAAAGCACCACTTTGCGCCCCAAGGCCATTTTGCAGCTCTGACCGAATCGGTCGCCTTGCTGGAGAGAAAAGTCTGCGGGCACAGCTCCTGCCCAGGGGTCGACCTCACAAGGCCCTCGGCGATACGTGTCCCCCAGACCTAGGGCCTCACCTCGCGACCTTGTGAGCTGGCGCCGCTTTGGGAGGCAGCGGCACATCCCATAATTAACATGGCCGGGCTTATTCCCCCGCAGCAGGGCTCCCGAGGCGGAGGAGCTGCACAAACACGAAGGTGAGCTGAAGGAATAAAAATACAATCAGCTGTTTTCAAATGTACAAAGAAGCTTGCAGGCTGTTGGGGGGGGGGGGTGGTGGTCCTGACAGGAGATGCGCATTAAGATTTGGCCACCTTCGAGAGTGGACATGCTACATACCGTGCACGTATGTGCAGGCGAAGCAGTCTCCAGCAGGCCTCGGACCAATTGCAAAGTCTTACAGCTCAGAAAAAAAAAAAGACTTCAGCCAGTCACTAAAGAAGGACCTGGCACAGGCAGAATGAGCCAGCAAACTCAGGAAAGGGCAGATGGCCACAAGGCCGGACCCACCGGGAATCTCTTTTGAAGAATAGCAGGCACAGTGATCCCTCTCTATAACAGATGGCCGGGAGCTTGCTATAAGGGGGACTTGAAACAGCACACACACTCACCACTGGGGAGGATCTTAAGAGTCGGTTGGGGTGGTTCCAGCATTTAGCATTTGAGCTTAATTAGTCAAACCCTGAACAGATAAATAACACTTAAGCTATACCTTTGCAGGTAATTAATTAAAGCCCCCCCCCTTCCCCCACCCCTGGCTGTGCCTAACGCAGCTCAAAGGGAAAGCTGGAATGCTCCAGCCATAAGGCAGAGGGATTCCTAAAATACTTCCTAGGGGACTGCGGCACTGCCTTCTCTCCGAGGCTTTAGCGGGAGAAAGCAGGAATAATCCTAGGACATGGGAGGGGGAGGGTGGCCTTCAGCCTTGCACCAGAAAGAAAACCGAGCACAGACAAAACAGGAGGCAGTGTGTGTGTGTGTGAAATCCTGGATTCCAACCAGTCCATCAAGGAGCCGAAAAGACGACGTGCTTCCGGCACCCTCCTGTTCGGGGTATTCCTGAGCAGGCAGGGCTTGCCCGAGCACGCTAAACAAGAACTGGTTCATGGATGCCGGCTCAGCCACACTCCCGCTCCCTCCCTCTACCCCCACCCTTACACTCGTTGCCTGGCCTCTCCGAAACAGCACCAGAGGGAGCCATGAAATGAACTTCCGGCGACCCTCAAGGGGGGGCATTTTGGTCCCCGCCAAGCAGGGCGCAGGCCCCTCCGCACCAACTTCCTGCGGGGCCCAGAGCACCCCCCAGAACTACAGTTCCCTGCATGCAATGCGAGATAAACAATCCAGGACTGGCTCAGCCAGGCTAGAGCAATGGGTGTTACTTAGCGATTTCTTTACCGTAAGAGAACGGTAGAAAGAAGTGACCCAGCCTGTACAGCGAAGGAGCACTTCGCACGAGGAACTGGGCTAAAAAGGCCCGATTCCTCCCTCTGGGTAGCCGCTTTCGGCCCAGCCCGGCCCACAACTGGGTTGGAAGGTGGCCCGGGGCTGACTTCACCGGGGAATCGCAGGCTCAGTTTACCAGACGAGGGAGGGCACAGCAATACCAACTTATAAACTCATCACAGGCCACTTCAGGGCAGATCTAGCAGAGCATCCGGCCATCACTGGTCATTATTGCTCCCCTGAACAGCTGCCTCCACGTCGTGCAATGTGAAGCAAGCAGCCTGGCTACCTTCTTTTCAACTAATTCAATCAGGAAATGCACCAAATACAATTTGCTGCATCTCTGATTTGTTCGGGGGGGGTTTCCCTCCTGAGCTTCATTTTTTTTTCATTCTAGAGGAAGTAGAGATTTTGCAGGCTCCTCTCATCCAGCCACTTCTACCCTCTGAAGTTAAAGAAAGGGCAGTGCTGGCGTTCCAATTATGGCAAGAGGCCGACAAGAACAGCATAAAAGCCCTGAGCTCCAGCGAAGGGATTTTCTGAACTCTGCAGGCGTGAACCCATGTACGAAGGCGCACTACATACCTTTCATTCCAAACACAGGCAACGTGCAGAATAATTACTGGCTGGTTCGAGATTCAGTGGGGTTTATCCAGGTAACTCTCCAGTCACCCAGACAAAACCAGAGGTTTTAAAATCCTTCCCCCACCCAAATATATTTTACCTGGGTAAGTCATTCATTTATCCAGGGAAGATCATTTTCTTCTGCGAGAGGGTGAGGATAGAACTCTCCCAACCGTACAATCCTCACTCTCTCTTTCTCTCTACACCGGTGTGGGGAAGAAGAGGACTGGGCCTTAACGAACTCCCCCAAGCCTGTGCACCGATGGAAATGGGGTCTGGGTCTTTCATTCATTTACATATCGCCTCCCCATCCTCCAAAAGGTTGTCTCAAGCGGCATGCAATAAAATAGAAACAGCAAATGCAGCATAAAATAAAGATAAAACCAGCAAAAATCTAACACATAAAAAACCCCACAAGACTGAATTGCTAAAATGTATAAAGTTCCCATAGCAAGTAAACAGTGAATATGAGCCACTGTGCTTCATGCTAGCTATTAATGTAGCCATTAATGTAGAGAGCAACACTGCTCTCTACATTAATGGCGGGGGTGGAAGGGAAATAGAATAAAAAATGGTTACTAAGAGCCAACAGAAACAGATAAGTATGTGAGAGAAAAAAAAAGTGCGAAAGCTTGCTGGGCAGACTGGATGGGCCGTTTGGTCGTCTTCTGCCGTCATTTCTATGTTTCTATGTTAATACTGTATCTGAGTTTTCTGCCAGAGCTGTAGCTGGCCATGGAAAATCCACTTTCCTTTACAACAGGAGGGGGGCAGGAGTTTATACCAGAAGTATAGTTATGAATTCAATCCCGCTCGCACATCAGTCTACATCTTGTGCTGCTGCAGACATGCAGTGCCCTATGAGCAGCGAGGGTGGTGCCCAGAGTAATGGGCTATGACCCCCTCTGCTTGTCTTTCCAATGGAAAAAAAAAACCCAGGAATATTACACCACAGATCAGTTCCATGGCAAACCCAACAAGAAAGTCCCTTTCTAACCACCAACCTCATCCAACAGAGTAAAGCTCTGATTTAAACAATACAAACCCATATTCGATTGCTGATTTATGGATTCATGGTGTCTTCTTGCTGACTTGTATCTAAGCCCCTCAGGTTTTGTATGCCATGCTGTTTCTATGTCAGCTGATAGCAGCTCAACATGATATGAAAGGAAATCCAGCCCACAACCTGCATCGACAAACAACCAGGCACAGGTGTGGGATGGCCCTAAACATAGCCCGAAGAGAATGAGACAGACAGACAAACAGCACATGCAAGGAGCTCGGACACACAACCATCCATTCAACTGAAGTTGGGCCAAGAAACTGAGGTTATGCACCCCACCTGAAAACCCAAGGATGGTCCCACAATAAGGGTTTATTGGCATGCAACCATAAGGTCCCTAAATAGTGGGAAAAAATACAGCAAAGTCCCCTACAGGATGCCAAAAAAAATCTCATTTCCTTTTAATGTCCTGCAGAGATGATTCTTCCTAAAGAACTCTGTTTTAAATAAATAACTGGCTGGCTGGCTGCTGGCTGAAATCAATCATTGTGGAGCCAGATGCTACAGAGTAATAGTTCTTAAACTAGCTTTTTTACTCAACACACAATTAAACGCTGGAATTTGTTGCCAGAGGATGTGGTTAGTGCAGTTAGTATAGCTGTGTTTAAAAAAGGATTGGATAAGTTCTTGGAGGAGAAGTCCATTACCTGCTATTAATTAAGTTGACTTAGAAAATAGCCACTGCTATTACTAGCAACGGTAACATGGAATAGACTTAGTTTTTGGGTAATTGCCAGGTTCTTATGGCCTGGATTGGCCACTGTTGGAAACAGGATGCTGGGCTTGATGGACCCTTGGTCTGACCCAGAATGGCATGTTCTTATGCCAAACTAAAGAGTAGCAAATCGCCTGGACCAGATGGTATATACCCCAGAATTCTGAAAGAACTAAAAAATGAAACTGCAGATCACTAGTAATTTGTAAGCTATCATTACAATTTTCCATTGTACCTGAAGACTGGAGGGTGGCCAATGTAACCTTAATCCTTAAAAAGGGCTCCAGCGGTGATCTGGGAAACTATAGATTGATCAGACAGACTTCAGTACCAGGAAAAATTGTGGAAACTATTCTAAAGAACAAAATCACAGAACAAATATAAAGACATTGTTTAATGGGACACAGCCAGAATGGATTTACACAAGGGAAATCTTGCCTCACCAATCCGCCACTTTTTTTTTAAGGGGTTAATAAATATGTGGATAATGGACAGCAGGTGGATGTATTGTATGAGAATTTTCAGAAGGTGTCTGACAAAGTGCCCCATGAGAGACTCCTGAGAAAATTAAAAAGTTATGGGATAGGAGGCAATGTTGATTGTAAACTGGTAAAAAGATAGGAAACAGAGAGTGGGACTAAATGGTCAGTTTTCTCAGTGGAGAAGGATAAACAGTGGACTGAGGGGAACTCCATGAAGATAGTAATTAGCACATTCAAAACAAATCGGAGAAAATTCTTTTTTACTCAAAGCACAATTAAACTCTGGAATTCATTGCTGGGGGATGTGGTTAAAGAAGATAGCATAGCTTGGTTTAAAGAAGGTTTGGACAAGTTCCTGGAGAAGTCCATAAACTGCGATTAATCAAGTTGACTTAGGGAACAGCCACTGCTTATTACCGGCATTAGTAAGTAGCATGGGATTTAGTTACTGTTTGGGTACTTGCCAGATACTTGTACCTTGGATTGGCATCCTTTGGTATGACCCAGTACAGTGATTCTTATGTTTTGGATTATCTCCTTTTAAAAAAAAGCTGTTGTGCCTTCCTTTCTCATCCTTTCATGATTAATGTGCATGATTTTATTACGGTTGTTTTTAAGTCTCCGAGTCCAGGCTTCAATTGTCTGTGCTTTATTCAGAGACGTTTTATGGCTTGGAATCTTTCTCCTAAGCCTCCAAGCTCTGGACACTGGTATGGGAGCACCAGGAGCCTGGCCCAGCAGGTGTAGCTCGCTGTGCAACAGCTGGAGCTCTTCCACTCCCACCCCGAGCCCTGGCCAGCACAAGGACAAGAGAGCAAGCCGGGCTCTGAAATCAAGCCCAGGTTCCTGCGTGGCAGTGCCACCGAGCCAGGACCTTGACAAGAACTGGCATGGCAGTGCCCCAATGTACTTAAGACCCAAAATGTATCTTTTTAAAAACTAACAGGTCAATCCAGTACCGAGTGGTAGGAAGAGCTGCGTTAGTGCCCGGCGCACCCGCGGTTGCCGCACGCACAGTCCAGCTCACCTACCACTCGATCCTGTATGTAAATAGCTTGCAAATGCAAGCTGCGTCTAAGAAGCGTTCGTGAAGTGTTAGGCCCGTGCAACCCATTTTACTGGATAGAGCGCCTATACAGTAACCTGGGTGCGTGGGCCTAACGCTTCACGGACACGCTGGTATCTGTTATTTCAAATGTCATTTCAAATGACATTTGAAATGATAGGTACCAGGAAGTGGACGGTTCTCCGACGCTCGGGATTGTCAGCCCTCTCTCCCCTCCTCCCGAAGCAACGAAAGCGGAAAAAAGCGAAAAAAAAAAAAAAAGTAGCAAGAGAGAGGGGAGAGAGGACGGGCAATCCTACGCTCGGGATTGTCAGCCCTCTCTCCCCTCCTCCCGAAGCAAGCAACGAAAGCGGAAAAAAGCGAAAAAAAAAAAAAAGTAGCAAGAGAGAGGGGAGAGAGGACGGGCAATCCTACGCTCAGGACTGCCAGTCCTTTCTCCCTCCTCCCGAAGCAAGGCGCGAAAAGCAGCCTTGCTCCGGGAGGAGGGGAGAGAGGACTGGCAGTGTAAAGCGACGAAGCAACTTACTTTTTTTGCAGTCCCCCCTCCGGAGACGGACATCGACGGAGACGGATCGCGGCTCCCCTGCCTCCCAGCGAAGATGGATGCCTGCTTGGGCGAAAGCGGCCCCTGTGCGTGCAATTGGGCCGCTCAAGACGTGACGCCAAACGTCATGACGTCGTGACGCCCGTGCAGGCGTCCATCTTCGCGGGCAGCTGGAGGCAGGGAAGCCGCGGTCGTCTTCGCCGATGTCCGTCTCCGGAGGGGGGCTGCAAAAAAAGTAAGTCGCTTCGTCGCTTTACACTGCCAGTCCTCTCTCCCCTCCTCCCTGAGCAAGGCTGCTTTTCGCGCCTTGCTTTGGGAGGAGGGGGGACAGGACTGGCAGTCCCAAGCGTAGGATTGCCCGTCCTCTCTCTTGCAACTTTTTTTTTCGCTTTTTTTCGCTGTTGTTGCTTCGGGAGGAGGGGAGAGCACTGGGGCTGCCCCGGAGACCAGCACCCATGGACGCAGCCAGGGCAGGTGAGCGGGGGCTGGGGGAAAGTATACTCATGAGAGAAAAACATCACTTAGAGCAATATGTATATTATATTTACATGCACTGCCGTGGTGCCAAGCAGAAAATCCTGCAAAAATGACACCTGAACCATATGGTATTAGGCCTTTTGTAAAGCTTGGCCCTCAGAAAGCCATGAGTAAACAATTGCAAAATAGTAAACCTCCCATGCCAAAATGGCACTAAGTGCCAGCACTCAAACAGTAACAACATTACCTATGAAAAGGTAAATATTACACCAGGCGCTAAAATACCAACACATCTCTTATTAGGGAAGCAGAACAAGCCAGGCTGCTGTAGATTGCTACACAGAAACTACAGACTACCTCACCTTGGTCACACATGCAGAACACAAACATACCCTCAACAATACAGAATAGAGAGACCATAAAATATAAATAGAAACGTGCAGAGAAAAACTGAACTGGAAACCATAAGCCAGACTCTGCAAGCAGTGCATAGGCTTCCGGTGCACGCAAAGCCCCGGGGCTTTCCGGGGGGGTGTGTCGGGGGGCGTGTCGTGACGGCGCGTCATCCGGGGTGTGTGGCCGCGGCCTCCGGACCAGCCCCCGGACCGGCAGGCGTAACTTGTTCAACAAAGGTAGGGGCAGTTAGATGGGGGGGGTAGGTTAGGTAGGGGAAGGGAGGGGAAGGTGGGGGGGGGGGGCGAAGGAAAGCTCCCTCCGAGGCTGCTCCGATTTCGGAGAGGCCTCGGAGGGAACGGAGGCAGGCTGCACGGCTCGGCGCCCGCAAGGCTGCCGATTTTGAGCAGCCTTGCGCGCGCCGACCCCGGATTTTAATGGATATGCGCTGCTACGCGCGTATCTATTGAAATCCCGCATACTCTTGTTCGCGCCTGGTGCAGGAACAAAAGTACGCGTGTGCGCAAATTTATAAAATCTACCCCAGTATGTTCCATTTGCAAGATTTGTGCAACTGCGTAACCCTCTGAAAATCTACCCCATAGAGGCCTAGAGCTTTCTAGAAGGAGTTTGGTGAGGGGGAGAGATGAGTGTCTACCGTTCTGTCTCTTGCAGCAAGTTGCAGGAGGCAGACCGACAGCACGGGGCAGCTACAGAACTTCCTCACAGGCCTGTAAGCTCTTCCCCCTGTTTTTTGCATTGTTGCAGAGAGGGGAGCAAGCCTGATGCTTTCCATTCCTCTATTTTCTTCTTCCCCAAAGTCCTGAAGTCTTGGACCTGAGAAGGAGCGAGGGTTTCCCCATGTATGGAGGATAGCTCCTGCTCTTAGGGTTTGTTTGTTTTTTTTCAGGGAGGAAAGAATCCTAGCCTGGGGCGAGACGAGTCCATTTTGGTTTGGTCTGACAGAAGGAATCTGGAAACCGCGCCGACGTGATTTCTTCACGAGAGAAAAGGGCTCCACCACGGGGGAAGACGCAGGCCCGCATTGAGCTGCAGACCATGACGGGTGCCGGAGTGTGGCCCGCGCCGCTGCTCTCCAGGCTCTGTAACCCTTTTTCGTTCTTCCAGGTCCCGTCCCCAAGGCTTTGCACGGGAATGTCCGCGCCCGGAAGCCGCTGCTGTAGCAGGGGGGGGGTGCAGCGCCACTGGGTCAGGCGGGAGCACGCAGGCGCCGGTGCTAAGGCCCTGCGTTTGTACGGGGGGACGTTCCTGCTGCAGCAGGGATGTGAATTGGAAGAGGAAGAAAAGGTTGCAAGTCTAGGGGTAAGGAGAGACAGTAGGACCTGTATAGGGGCTCTGCCACCCTCTGATTTCTGGAAGGAAAAGCAGATACTACCCTGTCCCTGATGATTTCTGGGGGTGACTCCCCTCCCTCCCTTATCATCCATAATTTCTGGGGGGGGGGGGGCCCTTACAGCCCTTCATCCCATACCCTTTTAAGATTTCTGGGGGAATCCCACTGCCCCCCTGCGCCTTTGGGTACCTAAATTATAAACCTAGCCCTGAGGAGGAGGAGGAGTCTGTATCCATCCTGTGCTTTAGCTGAGGAGGAGCAGGAGTGTGGCTGTTGGATTTCAGGATCGGGGGAGTCCTCACAGGTATAACGTGAAATCCTGCACTTGCATCTTTTGACTGTGTCGATGGAAGAAGCAGACCCATCTCCAAGCACAGAAGTGAATCCCCTCCCCACGCCCGGCTCGGGAACAAAATCTACACCTAGAGCTCCCCCCCCCCCCCCCGGCTCAGAATGGACACAGGAGGTGGGGGAGGGGCCACACTAGCGAGCAAAGTCCGGATAGTGATTGATGGCACTCAGGCTATACGACAGCTTGCAAAAGGATGAGAGGAAAAATGAACATTACAATCGTTATGCACTTACAGTCGGGGAAAACTGGGGAGCAGGGAGATAACATGACTTGCCCAGCTCAAGGACCTGCCTTAATATATGAGACAAAGCCCACAATCCCAGCTGGCAATTGTGCCAGCCGTGGGATACAGGGGAATAAACCCTGCAGGCTGAGGAGAGCCAGAAAAGCACTATTACTGCATTACTAACCTAATACACACTGCATTTATCTATCACTTCAATTACAGGTTTTAACAGTGGGCTGAAAGAAGATGCCCATAATTATTACTGAAATGTCTTTTTTTTTTGCATAAAATCTGTAATTGAATCTTTTTTATCTCCTCCCCAAATGCAATAGGTAACGCCTAATATATTATCATCTGCAAATTCCAGACTAATAAAACAAACAGGAATGCTACTCTGGCCCCAGGCACTTTCTTCCTCTTTCCTAAAATCTACCAGTCAGTCGCTCTCAGCCAGTGGTGTGACAGGACTGGGCCTTCCTCCCTCTCTTTCACTGGCCCTTGCCCTGACCCTCCTTCTGTCTCCTCTTTGCCCTTCTCTCTCTCTCTCTCTCTCTTGCAGCGGCCGCTCTCATCTGGCAGACCCTCCTGCTCAGTGGCAGTACAGACTCTGCCCTGCCTCTTAGCCAGGGCCAGCAGATGCGGCACAAGCTCCGCTCCTCCTAGATGGAAAATATCTCCACAGATGCATCTTTTTGGTCTCCTGCCCTCTGAGCTGGGCTTCATAACCTTTCCTGCACTGCAGCTTAGCTCCACCTTCACAATAAATGTCTAAGCACAGAGCCGGTCCACCTGGTTGCAGCCAGGCTGATATTGGACAAAGGAATTCTGTCCCTTACAGGATCCTCCCTCCTTCCCACCCCCCTGGCAGCTGTATACACAGTGAGTCAGAGAGAATTTACCCTTATCGCTCCAACAAGGGAAAGAGAGCAGACCTTGGAGTCAAGCCCTTCCTTTAAGGGGGGGACAGATATTTTGGTGATGAGATTGCACTGTCGCATGGTAACACCAGCTGCCTCGACAAATAATAATAATAATACTTTGAAAGATAGGTTGAACTCACCGATCTAACCGTCAGGATGTGCTGAAGAAAATAACACATTAAGAAGCCATGGCCTGAAACGACAACCCCAGCACACAAAACAGAGGCCTCCGGGCCTGCACTCCCGCCACCCTGCTGGAACTGAAAACAGGGCCTTCAAAGCCTGTACTCTCCACACCCTCTCAGTGGCCTACACCCTCCCCTCACCCCACAGTCCAAAAATACACTCTCAGCTCCTTACCCCCCTCCCCCAAAAGTCTCCAGTATATTTACTAGGAGGAGGGAACCAGTTTCTCCCCTGCCGTATTCAAAATGGCGCCATTGACACTCCACCTCCCCAGATGCCAAAGCAGTTGCCCGTGAGACCGTGGGGCTGGTGCGGTTATTTCCAGTTGCAGCTATCATGAGAAAGAAAAAAACCCAAAACATAATAATGATATACCTGGGAGGCTTGGCACAAATTTATTTTATTTTATTGGTGTTTATTCACCGCTCATGCCAAGTGCGATCGAGCTTACAGCGTCTGAGACACGCTTGCATGGAAAGAATGCTTTCTTCATTCAAATAGAGTTACAAGAATATTTTTATATTACCTTCCGTCATATTGTGGGCTTCTGAAGACGTCCAAAGATTCAAATAGTAAGAAGGTGAACATTCAGCAGCGCGGCAAGCAGACAATACATTGGCTAGAGATGGCCAAATAAATTGTCATGGACATTCAGTGGAGCACTGCTGATTTACAGCCGGATAAAGCCAACCAGAGTGAGCCCGATAAGTTATCCGGCTAACTAAACTCCACCTCGGAATGCTTCCAGCTTGTCCGGCTAACTTTATCATGTTAAACAGCCGGATAAGCTGCAGGCGGTCGGAGCAGCGGGAAATTTAAAATGGCTAAGTCCTGAACTTAGCTGGGAAAACCCTCTGAATACGGACGCCAATGTCACCGGCCTTTGTTTTTTTCTATAGTGTTCAAAAGTGGTAGCGAGCCCTCTGGAACCTGATGCACATTATAATCACTTCAAGGGAAGCACTGATTTCTTTCTTCCAAGCTAATGATGATCCCTACAAAAGTGTGGCCTCTGCGAGGAGAGAGGAATATCCATGCCTCAGCACCCCCACGTGAGGCTGCTGCATTGGATGCTTCCTGTATGTATATAAGACAAGAGACCCCCTAGCCAAGTTGTGGATTTCTGAGTTGAAAGTCTGAGGAAGACTTCAGTTCCCTTTTTTCCTGGAGAAATCCTAGACCCGGCTCAGTAGGCCTTGGATTTGGGAGATTCTAACTGATTTTACCTATTCAGGTCAGAGAAGATTCTTTTCTTTGGATCTTCCATTGAAAGGAGATTTTTCCACCCTTCCGTTCATCTTTTTTTTTTTTGTTGGGGAACGCGTTTACTTCCCGTCTGACCCATTCAGCCTGAGAGAGTCGGTGCCCACTCGGCAGAAATCCTGGGAGAAGGTGAGGACCCTCGCCCAGTACCCGGTGGAAGCAGGCGAGAGGAGAAGTGGCAGCCACAGAGTGCTCACTAACCGCTAACAGCAACCCGAGGAGGGACCTACATCGGTAGAAAGGAGAAACAGGGACATGGAGGTGATGACAGCGATGCAGCCAGAGCCACACAGCTTCCTCAGGTACCACTTACAAGGAGCTCTAGTGTCTGCTGTACAGCATCCCATCCGTGCCTAAATTCCAGCCGGATCAGCTGTTGGAGGGCAGGAATAAGGGAAACCCCAGTAACTGAAAGGAGGGAGCACACGGTTGCTGATTTAAGTATTGATTTTTGAATGGTGCATTTTATCACAGGAAAACGTGCCCTTCATGTCTACGTAGGTGCTTCAGTAAAGACTTTGCGAGGTAATCACCGATCAGGCACCCCCCCCCCCCCCCTCACTCTTTTAAATGCAGTTGGTGATTGACACATTTAATGCATCGAGGCCTGGAGGATGCCCTGGAAAATATCCTGCCCAACAACGAAGCCACTAAATGGGGCTTGAAAAGAGAATGGATTGTGACTGTGCATGTGATTTAAGCCCCAATGGGATTAATATTCAATATTTACTCCGCTTATCTGGCTAAATTGTATTTGGATAACTTATCAGCCATCTAAAATGTAGCCAGATTATATAGGGGTGGTTCCAGAGGCGTCCCTGGGTGGAGTTGTAAGCCGGCTAATTCAGCTATTCAAAGTTAACCAGATAACTTATCCATAATACAGAGACTCTACTAATTTCCTTGACAGATACGATTCAAAGGGGTTTTGATCAGAACAAATCATATTTATTAATCCTACTGGATATATCAGCGGCGTTCGATACCATTAACCACGAAGCCCTGATAGTAAGATTACAAGAAATTGGGCTAAAAGATACAACACTTGCTTGGATTAGATCATATTTAACTAATAGATCTTTTAAAGTAAAATTGAGCACAGCAGAATCAGATACAGTGGATATACAGACAGGAGTCCCCCAGGGTTCCTCATTGTCCCCTACGCTTTTTAACGTATATATGGCCCCGCTGTGCAGATTTTTAGCAGGATTAGGATTGGTTCATTATCTATTTGTGGATGATGTCCCAATTTTATTACCCATAAATGATTCACTTCAATCTACTTTGAAACTATGGGAAGTGTACTTCACATCCATAAAACAACTTCTTTCACACATGTCTCTATCATTAAACAATTCAAAAACAGAAATATTATATATGAGTAATAAAGTAACAGAGAAGATAGAATCAGAAATAAAGTCCCTCTTACCATCTTATAGGATCAAATATGAAGCAAGAGATCTAGGCCCTATTCTTGATGCAGAATTAAATATGAAAGCGTCAATAAAAGCCATAAATATAAAGATGGCTTCTACAAATTACAAATACTAAAAAAACTGAGACCTTTTCTACATATAGGGTATTTTCGCACAGTGTTACAGGCACTTATTTCACCTAAACTAGACTATTGTAACGCCCTTCTATTAGGAGTACCAAATTCCACTTTACGCCCTCTACAGTTATTACAAAACGCAGCAGCGCGCTACTAACAAGAGGAAATATGATCATATTTCACCCATCCTGAGAGAGCTCCATTGGTTACCGATTCAGGCAAGAATTCAATACAAATGTTTATTACTAATACACAAAACAGTATATAGTAACAATTCCGAATAGTTAAACGCATCACTTCACATTCATACCCCAGCTCGCAATCTGAGATCCTCGGGGAAAGCACTGTTGACAATACCCATCACCAAAAATAGCACATCTGAGTTCCGTCAGAGATAGGACCCTGTCCCTGCCCGGCCCAAAGATCTGGAATGCACTGCCTTTAGACATCAGAACTGAACCGAGCATCCAGAAGTTTAAAAAACTGATAAAGACCTGGTTATTTGAACAGGCGTTTAATGAAGCAAGTGGAGCTAGTAATTGATTACTTCCATAGCATATAAAGGTCCACATTTGTAGAATTTCATAGTTTTGTAGTTTTATTATTAAGGGGATTAATTATATGGAGGCTAGGAATGTTAGCGTAGAAATTGATTAGTTGAGGAAGTCTGTTGATTGACTGAATTATCAATGATAGGATCCATTTGAAGAAACTTAATACGTAGAACTGCAGTAAGGAATTAATTTTATTGTTTGTTTTATTATTTTAATGTATGCAATGTTTTATGTTTTTATTCCATTGTGAGTTAACGGAGATGTATTTCCTGTATTGTTAACAGACTTGATATCTTTGAGGAAGGTCGGTATATAAAAAATGTATAAATAAATAAATAAAAATCCAGCTAATTCTGACTGTGCCGTAGAGCAGTCCTAAAGATAGCTGAATTAACTTATCTGGCTGTCGTTAAGATAGCAGGCTATATTCAGTATTGCGGCTGCACTACTGAAAATCCCTCCAAAGTTAGCTGGATAAGTTTATCCGGCTAACTTTGCAATCTGACCAGTGATTGACTATTACCGCCTATAGTTTTTCGTGACTGAACCTGTTGTTCTGGGGTGCCTGGCTGGAGTTAGGATGCACCCCCACAGGTGTGGTACAGGTCTACAGGACTGTCCAAGTGCTGGTCTTCGGCCTAGCCAGTCCTCTCCCCCTTGGGTTCTGGGGGCCAGTAGGGCTTAGCTTCAGTAGCAGAACATCATGGCTGGAAGCTGGGCTGGCCTTCTGCCTACTCTGCCCCTGGGGACCAGTAGGGCTTGGTTGGACGAGGCTGGACAAGGCAGGACAAGAACAAGTTGGACAGGTCTGGCACAGGCTGGAAGCAGAGGTCTGGGTATGGAGCAGGCAGGGAGCTGAGGATTGGATATTAGAACAGGCTGGACAGGATACTAAGAGGGATGAGGACTGGATGCAGGCACAGGCTTGGTCAGGGCACTGAGTAAAGACTGGGACTGGATGCAGATTGGGGCAAAGCAAGGAAACAGCAAGGTAGGGAACTGATACTAGGAACTGGACAGGGCAGGGCAGGACAAGATCAGACAAGGGCAGGGCTAGATAAGGCAGACCAGGACAGGACCGGACAAGGACTAGATAAGACAACACAGAACAAAGCACGATGAGGCCTGAAGGCAGCAATACAGAAGGCCCATAGGCTGCTAAGCATAAAGCTTGGAAGCCACTAGGCGACGAGAGGCCTAAGTAAGCCAAAGAGCAAGGTCTAAGGTAAGAGCAGGCCCGAAGGTCACAAGGTGAAGTAAGGCCTGAGTAGGCCACTGAGCAAGGTACAAAGAGACAGAAGGCCCAGAGTCCGCAAGGCAAGGAGAGGCCTAGATAGGCCGCAAGACAAGCAGCAAGGTAACAGAAGGCCCGGAGGCCACAAGGCATAGAACAAGTTAAGAGCGGCCAGGTCAGAGAGACAACAGTGACTCCATGAAGCAGCATCTAGGTTCTGGCAAGGCAGGATTAAATGGGGCTGGAGCTTGGCTACGGTGTGAGCAGCGAGGAGGAGCTTGGCAAGACTGGAGGTGAGGCTCACTGAGGGGAGGCTGCACTACAGGCTGAACCAGGGCAGGGCGAGCCTGTGAAACACCTGTGAATCTTAAAAGTATTCTCTAAATTCAGGGTTACACTAATATCATAGAAACTATGCATACGTAATTTAGCTAGATGGGGGCAGGCCCAAAGGATCAGAGGTGGTGCTATGGCCTGGGTTTGTTTCCTGAGTGCAACTTCTCCTCCCCAGACCAGACAAGGCTGAGGATGCAGCAAAGGCAACGGTTTTCAGCCCCCAAGGCAAAGGAGTCCCACTCATCATATAATGGTGACAGTATGAGGCCCACACTCAGAAGCATTTAGCCAGATAATTCAGAAGGCGTAACTGGGAGGCGTTGAGTTATCTGGATAACTTATTCGGCTAACTCTGCTTAGCCCATAGACCTGTCCTAAAGTTAGCTGAATAAACTTAATGTATCAAACTAACTTTAAGGTAGTTGGATATATTCAGTGATGCAGCTATACTGCTAAATATATAGGTTAAGTTAGCCAGATAAGATTATTCGGCTAACTAGCAAAGCTGCACAGTGGCCAGATTTAGAGGTAAGGTGTACCAGGCTCTGGGGGAGCTAAGATCTCTGGCCTTTGGCTAAAGACTATCATTGCTATGGCTGGATTAGATGGAAAGGGGAAGAAAGCAGCAAGGGGGAAATCCGCCCCACCCTTCATCCTCACCCAGGTAGCCAAGCCCGGCGCCACCGGGTGTGCAAACTGTGCAACTGCACGGGGCGGCACATCCGTGGGGCGGCGTCGGGAGCAGGGAGAGGCCCGTGCTGCCGCCGGTGGACCCGATCCCACTGGCGGCAGAAGAAAGAGGTCCATGCTGCTAGGAAAAAGCAGCGAGGACCCCCATCGAAATCGACGGCATGGTCAGCGCTGCCTTAGTAAGGGGAGAAGCAGCGCAGCTCCACCAGAATCCGTAGAGCTTCCAGCCAGGGCTGCACTGCTTTTCCACCTACTAAGGCAGCGTTGGCCACGCTATTGATTTCGGCGGGACCACACTGCTGAGGAGGAAGAGGGGTGCGCCCTGCAAGAAGTAATCCATTGCCCTGTGGCCAGAAGTCATTTCCTTGGCCATGGGGGCTGAAGAAGGAGACTCTGCTGTGCTGCTGCCTGCTTAGTCAAAGGAAGTGAGTGAAAGAGAACATGTGTGTTTGTGTGTGGGAGAGTGAGAGTGAGAGAGAACATGTGTGTTTGTGTGTGGGAGAGTGAGAGAGAGCTTTGTGCATGTATTTGGGAGCGTGAGAGAATGTGTGTTTGTGTGTGGGAGAATGAGAGAGAGCATGTGTGCATGTGTGTGTAAGAGTGAGAGAAAGCATGTGTGTGTATGAGAGGGAGCTTGTGTGTGTACAACTACCCCAGTTAATCTCTGCCTGATAATCCATGACAATTTCAGGGTATCTGGAAATCAAAAGTTCTCATGTATGGAGAGCGTGAATTTTTAAAATCCTTTTTAGTTTTATTTTTCAGGTGTTATTTGCTGTGTCTGCTGTTTTGAAATATTTTTTTGATGCTGGGGACATTTAAAACAACTTGTATATGAGTTTTTAATTATTTGATCTTTTATTCATCAGTTTTGAAATAATACTATTAGCATGTTTTTAGTATTATGATTATGTATTTATTTTATTTCTTGATTTTATTGTTTGATGTTTGAGGAATGGTGATGGTTCTGTTTTTTCATTGTTGCACTGGCATAGAGAGTTTGGCTTCTTGCGGTTTCCAGTTCAGTTTTTGTCTGAACTGGAAACCGCACTGGTTTGCTCTATTCTGTATTTGGTGAGGGCAGGTTTATGTTCTGCATGTGTGAATGAGATGAGGCATTCTCCTAATAGGAAGTGTATTAGAGTTTTAGGGCTTTCAGAGGGTCAAGCCCACACCTAACACACATCATAATAGGCCTAATACCCTATGGGCTCCAAGTGTCTTTTCTGCAGGGATTTCTGGTTGGCATCACATCAGTGCATGTAAATGTAATGTAAATGATATTTTTACCTCAGAATACTGTACTTTGATATTTTTCATGTAAAATATAAATGCATAACTCTTTAACTGTGTGAGTGACGAATGGACGCGGGGGCGTTGTGCAAGGCTATAAGGTTCGCCTGGGGCACTACAGCCATGAGCCAGAAACTCAAAAGAGAAGAAAGAGGGCCCCGTAGTTGCGGAAGGAGAGCTCCATTGTAAGAGCCCTCCTGTTCAGCACGTATGAATACCATGTGGCTTTTAAGACACAGGGCATGTCTTCGCCTCCCGGGAGGGTCTTTTCATTAAAATGCTAATGGAACAATAAACTTTAACACCAAGTTTCTCCAGCCGAGAGTGAGAGGGATCGCTCTGGTCTCGTTCCCCCTGGAACGCTGGCTGCTTCCCCTTCTTAAAAGCTCTCACCTGCTGTATTTACCGTTGAAGAAGCAAAGGGGAGCTGCACCACATCCAAATGAACCAAGGGGGGGAAAAGCCACTCTGCGCCAAAGAGCAAATCACCGTCAGAGACGAGTAACCACGGTACAAAAAAAAAAAAAAAACCCCAACAGATGAGGCTTACTGTCTGTGAAGTATCCGTCGCGCTTTTCTATTCATTCTAATGTCAGGCAGGCAGGCTGGCTGGTAGGGTACGACCGATACCATTCCCCTATCCAAAAACACTTAACTCTACAAGCATTTTAGAACATGGATATTGAAAATAAGGGACATACTTTATACAGTCCCCTATAACCCAAAGCACCATATAAACATTCTGATCTTCTCCCTATGACTCACCTTCACAACAATAAGATCGCTCCATTAACACCACAATTACTGCATTATATATATATATACACGTATGTAATATACAGGGCTGAATAACCTCTCTCATATACAGATGAATGTGTGCCATTCCCTCGACTTGTCTGAGGTTCTCAGGACACTCTGAGGGCCTCTTGGTGGCGTTCCCCGTCTTGATCATAGGTTTGGAAAGGCAGGACATAAAACCTGATAAGCGACTACAGTAAAGTAAAAAGATTCGATTTACTGACCTTGTATCTAGAAAAAAAACAAAACTGTAACAGCTGGCAAGCTGACATTCCATCTTTTTGTGCGGCATTTGGCAAATCTGGGTCTAAGCCCTAATCTCCGCGCAACAGTGCGTTTCTCAGTGGATAAGCAGGCACAAATATGGCCACACGAGTGGGTGATGTCATCCGATGGCGCCAGGCTGGAACAAGCCTGCTCGCTAGGCCCAGAAAGAAAAAGGAATCCTTCTGGGCACGTCTCCTCAGCCTCTTTCATCCGTGGTAGCGTATGGTCGGGATTTCAGCTCTTTCTTCTGTTGTCGCAACAGTTTTTTGAAAAGTTTGACAGGAAACTTGTAGTTTTCCCTTCTCTCTGTCTAGATCTTTTATTCGTTCTCACGGTTTACTCAAAAAATAGAAAAAAATATGTTAGTTTGTTCCCATCTCTCCTCTGTTTTGTTCTAACCATGTCATCAAAATACTCTAAAGTGGGTAAGAAACCCTTTTAATTGTGTTGTAAATGTCACCACAAAACAGGCAGTCAAGATTTGCACGATCTATGCCTCAAGTGTTTTGGCCCAATGAATAAATTCATATTTGTTTCAAGAGGGGTCCCTCAAAACGAATGGAGGTGTCCCAGAATGAAACGAAAAATATTTGTCTCATTCATTTATGTTTCCTATTCCAGTCTATGGCTCATTCAAGCCTATAGCTCTGATCTAAGTAAATAAACACAGAGATTGGGTGGGAGAGTGGGGATCTGGAGATTACGGGGAGAGCAGGCACTCGGAGATTGGGTGGGAGAGTGGGGATCTGGAGAGTACGGGGAGAGCAGGCACTCGGAGATTGGGTGGGAGAGTAGGGACTTCGGGATTTGAGGGAGAGCAGGCACTCAGGGTTTAGGTGGTGGAATAGGAATTTGGAGGCTGAGCAGGGATTGGGGAGACAGCAGGGACTCGGCAATTTAGCAGGGGGTATGAGTGCAGGAGTGTTAGATGGGCTAGGAGGTATGACATGAAGATGCGGAGATGAGATGGGGGTATGGACGGGGGCCTTAAGGGTGGGAAGGGGTTGAGATATGGTGTGAAGGAGCTGGAGGACTGCGGAGTGGAAGAGAAGGGTGTGGGGGATGGAAAGTGATGAGAGGGAAAAAATGGGCCTGTGAAGAATTTGAAAATGGGATGTGGAAGAGGTGAAAGAGAAGAACTGGGAGACTGGATAAGGGATAAGAGACAGAAGAAAGTGGTTGGAGGCAGGAGAGAGGATGAGCAAAACAAGAAGCTGGGGCCAATAAGGGATGAGAGGCAGAGGACAGCAGGCGAAAGCTGATGAGGGAATGAGTACAGATGGTGAAAATGGTGGAACAAGGACTGGATGAAAAACAGAGGGTGAAACGGAGGGGGGAGGGGGGGGTGAATGAGAAGGCCGTGGGGAGATGAGCCGGGATGGGAGAAGAAAAGATGGTTAGGGTTAGACCCCAGGCCCCTTTTCTGACTTATCATTGATGGACGCCCTCTGCTCCACGGGAAAAAATAGACTGAGAAAGAATCTGACACATACCATTTCCACAGGGATCTCTTAGGCTCAATATTCAAAGAATGGCTTTCAAAAGTGACTAAGCGCCTACTGAATTTGTACTTTAAAAGGGAGGAAAACGTGTGCCAAAACGGGGAAGCCAATCAGTGGTTACTCCCATGACATAATTGGTAGGAGGGGCAAGGTGTATTACAGTAAGAGGGGAACACTAGGACTTGCCAAAGAGATAAACCTATCAGAAAAGGGGACCCCGATGACATCATGAGAAGGGAGGGAGGAGGAGATTGGCTTCCCCATTTCGGCACGCTTTTTCCTCCCTTTTAAAATACAAATTCAGTAGGCGCCTAGTCACTTTCGAAAGCCATTCTTTGACTATTGAACCTAAGAGATCCTTGTTGAATATCAGATTCTTTCTCAGTTTATTTTTGCTGCTGTTAACCTGTTAATTTGGTCCACCTCACTGTACATTGTCTTCTTTGATTTTCAGATACCTAAAACTGTTTTCTTGGTTTAACCTGTCCTCCCGATGCAGCCTTGGCGAAACACGGGGGACTGAATTTCAACCATTACCGATATAAGTGCACAATCTAGGCATATTTGTTACTGCACGGATGTTTAATAAACCTGCACAATTTGAAGAGACTGTGGTTTTTACATTATTTGGAAGAGTCGGTTCGCCTACTTTTATTAGACACACCTTGTATTTGCTATTGACTTGTGTAATGTGTTCTTGCTTATCTCCACTCCTCCTTTGGTGGTTATTTATAAATATTTGATAATAACATAAGAACATGCCATGCTGGGACAGATCAAGGGTCCATAAAGCCCAGCATCCTGTTTCCATCAGTGGCCAATCCAGGCCATAAGAACCTGGCAAGTACCCAAAAACTAAGTCTATTCCATGTTACCGTTTCTAGTAATAGCAGTAGCTATTTTCTAAGTCAACTTAATTAATAGCAGGTAATGGACTTCTCCGCCAAGAACTTATCCAATCCTTTTTTAAACACAGCTATACTAACTGCACTAACCACATCCACTGGCAACAAACTGCAGAGTTTAATTGTGCATTGAGTGAAGAAGAACTTTCTCAGATTAGTTTTAAATGTGCCACATGCTAACTTCATGGAGTGCCCCCTAGTCTTTCTATTATTCGAAAGTGTAAATAAACGATTCACATCTACTCGTTCTAGACTCTCATGATTTTAAACACCTCTATCATATCCCCCTTCAGCCGTCTCTTCTCCAAGCTGAAAAGTCCTAACCTCTTTAGTCTTTCCTCATAGGGGAGCTGTTCCATTCCCCTTATCATTTTGGTCGCCCTTCACTGTACCTTCTCCATCGCAATTATATCTTTTTTGAGATGTGGTGGCCAGAATTGTACACAGTATTCAAGGTGGGGTCTCACCATGGAGCGATACAGAGGCATTATGACATTTTCCATTTTATTCACCATTCCCTTTCTAATAATTCCTAACATTCTGTTTGCTTTTTTGACTGCCGCAGCACACTGAACCGACGATTTCAATGTGTTATCCACTATGACGCCTAGATCTCTTTCTTGGGTTGTAGCACCTAATATGGAACCTAACATTGTGTAACTATAGCATGGGTTATTTTTTCCTATATGCATCACCTTGCACTTATCCACACACACACTTATCCTGGATAGATAGTGTGTGTGTATCTATCTATATATAAAATCACATGCACTCTCTCTGTATACATATTTATATATGTGCGCGTGTATTCATATATATATTTAGAGACAGTAAAGAGTTAAGTGTCAAAAGAAAGGAATACCACAGCAAGAACTTTGTACCTCCAGAGTATGGGGTAGATTTTAAAAGAAGCGCGATCAGCCTACTTTTGCTTGCGCATCAGACTCAAGCAAAAGTACGCTGGATTTTAGTAGATACGCGTGGAGGCGCGCGTATCCACTAAAATCCTGGATCGGCGCGCGCAAGGCTATCGATTTTGTATAGCCTGCGCGCGCCGAGCCGCGCTGCCTCCCCCCGTTCCCTCCAAGGCCGCTCCGAAATCGGAGCGGCCTCGGAGGGAACTTTCCTTTGCCCTCCCCTCACCTTACCCTCCCTTCCCCTACCTAACCCACCCACCCGGCCCTGTCTACACCCCCCCCTTACCTTTGTCGGGGGATTTACGCCTCCCGGAGGGAGACGTAAATCCCCGCGCGCCAGCGGGCCTGCTGCGCGCCGGGCCGCGACCTGGGGCGGGTACGGAGGGCGCGGCCACGCCCCCGGGCCGTAGCCACGCCCCGTACCCGCCCCCAAAACGCTGCCGACACGCCCCCGCAACGCCGCGCGCTCCGGCCCCACCCCCCGACACGCCCCCCTCCGAGAACCCCGGGACGTACGCGAGTCCCGGGGCTCTGCGCGCGCCGGGAGGCCTATGTAAAATAGGCTTCCCGGCGCGCAGGGCCCTGCTCGCGTAAATCCGCCCGGTTTTGGGCGGATTTACGCGAGCAGGGCTCTGAAAATCCGCCCCTATGTGTGTAAAACTTATAATGTTAAACCTCCATAAACTCTACAATTCTTTTTTGTTCACCATAGACATCCCTTGCATGTTACTTGCAAACACATTTATTGAGCTTGCTGAACAACATTTCAAAGAAATTAGTAAGAAAATCTAGATTTTATTTGTCTCTGATTTTCACCCAGCAGCTCCTGACTAACAACATATAATTAAGGCAACTTGACTACTTACAGCCAATTCTGAACAACTTTAGAAAGTCATTCACGATCCTCCTATCATCTCTTTTTGACAGCTTCCTACTGTATCTCCATAAATTTCTGGCATGAGCTGAATTAAAACAACTTGCCATCAATCCTGCATCTCATCACTGGAGCTCTAACAGATGCACCACTTGTGAGCACCTTTAAGTTACAAAAGCTTCTAACAGCACCACAACAGGGAGACCAAACCACGTACAGTTGATAGCCTGGGACAGCGTCAACGCCACCCAACAGGCTGCGCTCAAGCAGTCCCACAACCCAGTGGCATACCTAGAGTATTTGGCACCTGGGGTGGATATGTCCTTTGGCATATATAATTTTAAAATTTCCTAAACATAAATAAAATATTTCAAAACAGCAGACACATCAAATAACACCCAATAGTTAAAACTAATAAGGATTTAAAAAAATCTCCCACTCTCCATATCTGTCATCCTAAGATTGTTGTAAACTGGAGACACACATGCATACATGCACACAGAATATGCTCCCTCTCTCTCTCTCACACACACACACACACACACATACATGCTTGGTGAGAGACAGAGGGAATGTGTGTGTGTGTGTGTGTGTGTGTGTGTGTGAGAAAAAAGAGATAGAGGAAACGTGAATATGTGAGAGGCACACACATACACTTCCTCTGTATCTCTCTCACAACACAGACACGCTTCCTCTATCTCTCACCCACACACATGCTTCCTCTCTCTCTCACACACTCTAACACACACACACACACACACACACACACACATGCAGTCAAAAACTGAATGGAAACTACAACAAGCCAGATTCTGTATGCAGTGCAAAAATGGAAAAGCAGAACATCACTATTCCTTAAAACAAATCAATCAGAATAGTAAAACCATATACATATTAAAACAGCTGATGAATAGGATTACCAAACACTAATACAATATTTCAAAATAACAGACATCACATTAAATAATTAAAACTAACAAGGATAAAAAAAAAACTTTCGCTTGCCATACCTGGGAACCTTTGATTTCTAGTCATCCTGAGATTCTCCTGGATTGGAGGAGAGCGCACAAACATTTTTTATTTTTTTAAATTTACTGTTTATTAACAAGAATAGCATGTACAGAAAATGACAGGAAAGCCTAGCCCATACCACATGCCACTGCATCAAGCCACCAAAGGCTAGCCCCCAACAACGATTTGTTTTTTGTTTTAGCTTATCAGATAACCCCAAATCCTCCAGGATTAGGGCATACGTTCAGAGACTATTAATTCAATAAATCCCCTTAACTATTCCCTTGCGAACCCGCCAAGATATAAACACACCCCAGGTTTTCTCAAACCTCTGAATATCATCGTGTAGAAGGGCGGTTAATTTATAAAGTGGAAGCAAATGAGTAATCCTCGACTCCGGGTAGGGTCTCTGTGGTACCTCCTCTTTCCTCCACCATGCAGCAAGTTCAGGACGCGCCCCTACCATGACCCCTTTATCAATATCAGGGAAGCCCACCAAAAGCGACAATAGCTCGGGTGCTTTGGGTAAATGAATATCAGTAATATCAGCTACCAATTCTAAAACCATTACCCCAAAACTCAGAAACTTTAGGGCAGGCCCACCAAACGTGGAAGAAGGCACCACGGTATCCACAATTATGCCAACAGAGAGCAGAGGTCCCCAAGTAAGAAGAACATAAGAACCTGCCATACTGGGTCAGATCAAGGGTCCATCAAGCCCAGCATCCTGTTTCCAACAGTGGCCAATCCAGGCCATAAGAACCTGGCAAGTACCCAAAAACTAAGTCTATTTCATGTTACTGTTGCTAGTAATAGCAGTGGCTATTTTCTAAGTCAACTTAATTAATAGCAGGTAATGGACTTCTCCTCCAAGAACTTATCCATCCTTTTTTAAACATAGCTATACTAACTGCACTAACCACATCCTCTGGCAACAAATTCCAGAGATTAATTGTGCGCTGAGTGAAAAAGAACTTTCTCCGATTAGTTTTAAATGTGCCACATGCTAACTTCATGGAGTGCCCCCTAGTCTTTCTATAATCCAAAAGAGTAAATAACTGATTCACATTAACTCGTTCTAGACCTCTCATGATTTTAAACATCTCTATCATATCCCCCCTCAGTCGTCTCTTCTCCAAGCTGAACAGTCCTAACCTCTTTAGTCTTTCCTCATAGGGGAGCTGTTCCATTCCTTTTATCATTTTGGTCGCCATTTTCTGTACCTTCTCCATCGCAATTATATCTTTTTTGAGATGCGGCAACCAAAATTGTACACAGTATTCAAGGTGCGGTCTCACCATGGAGCGATACAGAGGCATTATGACATTTTCCGTTTTATTCACCATTCCCTTTCTAATAATTCCCAACATTCTGTTTGCTTTTTTGACTGCCGCAGCACACTGAACCGACGATTTCAATGTGTTATCCACTATGACACCTAGATCACTTTCTTGGGTGGTAGCTCTTAATATGGAACCTAACATTGTGTAACTATAGCATGGGTTATTTTTCCCTATATGCATCACCTTGCACTTATCCACATTAAATTTCATCTGCCATTTGGATGCCCAATTTTCCAGTCTCACAAGGTCTTCCTGCAATTTATCACAATCTGCTTGTGATTTAACTACACTGAACAATTTTGTATCATCTGCAAATTTGATTACCTCACTCGTCATATTTCTTTCCAGATCGTTTATAAATATATTGAAAAGTAAGGGTCCCAAAACGGATCCCTGAGGCACTCCACTGTCCACTCCCTTCCACTGAGAAAATTGTCCATTTAATCCTACTCTTTTTCCTGTCTTTTAACCAGTTTACAATCCACGAAAAGGACATCGCCACCTATCCCATGACTTTTTACTTTTCCTAGAAGCTTCTCGTGAGGAACTTTGTCAAACGCCTTCTGAAAATCTAAGTACACTACATCTACCGGTTTACCTTTATCCACATGTTTATTAACTCCTTCAAAAAAGTGAAGCAGATTTGTGAGGCAAGACTTGCCCTGGGTAAAGCCATGCTGACTTTGTTCCATTAAACTATATCTTACTATATGTTCTGTGATTTTGATATTTAGAACACTTTCCACTATTTTTCTTGGCACTGAAGTCAGGCTAACCAGTCTGTAGTTTCCCGGATCACCCCCTGGAGCCCTTTTTAAATATTGGGGTTACATTAGCCACCCTCCAGTCTTCAGATACAATGGATGATTTTAATGATAGGTCACAAATTTTTACTAATAGGTTTGAAATTTCATTTTTTAGTTCCTTCAGAACTCTGGGGTGTATACCATCCGGTCCAGGTGATTTACTACTCTTCAGTTTGTCAATCAGGCCTACCACATCTTCTAGGTTCACCGTGATTTGGTTCAGTCCATCTGAATCATCACCCATGAAAACCTTCTCTGATATGGGTATCTCCCCAACATCCTCTTCAGTAAACACTAAAGCAAAAAAATCATTTAATCTTTCTGAAATGGCCTTATCTTCCCTAATTGCCCCTTTAAACCCTTGATCATCTAACGGTCCAACTGCTTCTGATATATTTAAAAAAGTTTTTGCCTCTACGGCCAAATTCTTTTCAAATTCTCTCTTAGCCTGTCTTATCAATGTCTTACATTTAACTTGCCAACGCTTATGCATTATCCTATTTTCTTCTGTTGGATCCTTCTTCCAATTTTTGAATGAAGATCTTTTGGCTAAAATAGCTTCTTTCACCTCCCCTTTTAACCATGCCAGTAATCATTTTGCTTTCTTTCCACCTTTCTTAATGTGTGGAATACATCTGGACTCTGCTTCTAGGATGGTATTTTTTAACAATGACCACGCCTCTCTCTTGCACACTTTTTACCTTTGTAGCTGCTCCTTTCAGTTTTTTTCTATTTTTCTCATTTTCTCAAAGTTTCCCTTTTGAAAGTTTAGCACTAGAGCCGTGTATTTGCTTACTGTCCCCCTTCCAGTCATTAATTCAAATTTGATCATATTATAATCACTATTGCCAAGCGGCCCCACCACCGTAACCTCTCTCACCAAATCCTGTGCTCCATTGAGAATTAGACCTTGGCTAGCTTCTCCGGATACCACCTGGATAGTAATTTGTAAGCGGTTTCCAGAATCGCTGAGGAGGAGCAACTTTTCCCCAAGACCTGGTAACACATGACCCATTCCTCATCATCCAAGGTAGCAGAAAGGTCAGACTCCCAACGCAGAATATGTCTAGGATTATCATCAAGATCCCCAATGAGTAAAGTATATAAGCTAGAAATCACATTATTTAATTTATCCGCCCTCACACACTGGACCTCAAACATCGATTTGCTACTACCCACATCCGCAGCGATCCTCTTAGATCGAACAAACGAAGCTAGTTGCAAATAAGAGAACCGATCCTTTCCCTCCAGAGGATAAGACTGGCGTGGCACTTCAAAGGATAAGATGGAACCTGCTCCCCAAACCCTGTTCCAGTCTCTTCATGCGGTGCACAAACTTTAACCTCTCTCACACGCAGGCACAGACACTCTCTCACAGATACCCGCGCAGGCACAGGCACGCTATCTCACACACACACACACACACAAACAGGTACCCTTCTCAATCACACACACCCAAACAGATACCCTCTCAATCACACACACACAAACAGGTACCCTCTTATATACTCACACACACACACACACACATACCCTATCATACACACACACACCCCTTTCTCATATACAGGTACTCATTCTCATAGGGCCAATCTCTCACTCTCTCACACACATTTTGGACCTCTTCATCTGCCGCTGGCTCCGGGGAAAGGCCAGTGGCACCGCAGGGCCTCTTCTTCTGCCGCCCCTTAGTACGCCACTGCCACAACCACAACCTTGATCTGGAATTCCTCTCCATGCAGAAACGCACACAAACAGCGGCCTAAAGCAACACAACAGGAACCACATGGGGCAGATTAACCTGGGCCTTTTGGCGCTTATCTGCCATCATATTCTGTGTAAACCAGAATATGATGGCGGGGGGAGGGGGGGGGGAGGAATGCTGAACTCCGAGACACAAATCCTTACTTCCCAAAGGTTCATGCTTGAAGGACAGTACCTCTCCGTACTGGTCAAGGGAGCACTACCAATCCACCATCAAAATGCACTGTGAATACTCTGCAAGCCAAAGTCATTCCACACCACAGGCCTTACGCCACCTTAGCTACGGCACATAAATGGGCACGTGGCTGGCCAGATTCAGTCTTTCCATTTTTTTTCTCACGCAAAAAAAACCAGACATTTGGACCTGCCCGGGGGACACTCAGTACCAAAGAGCCCACTGAGAATAGATGGACCTTTATCCCTTGCTATCTGTTATCTGGAACAAAGCCCAGTCTATCATGTACTTCACATTGCCAATATCCATACAGGGATCATTCTGGGCACTCCTGCTGCTTTTAAATACCTCCTCAACATGAGGCAGCTAATGTATGCCCATGACTGATGTGCACCCAGAGCTGATGTATACCCATAGCTGTTCTATGCCCATTGATCTATAAAGTCCAGAGGAACGGTTTGACAGTTCTGGAGTGGTGTACAGTGAAGCAATGGAAACAATTAGGCAATATTAATACATGAACAGGGCATCTACTGGCACGTAGGGAGATATCCCATGTTTTACCACGGAAAGCACAAAATATGAATCATAACAGCCAAGAAATATGCAGACCAGTGTACTGACAGGCCAAGACTCTGTCTCAGTGGAAAAAGAAGAGACCTTGCCCAGATGAGAACTTCATTCTGAAGGTTACTTTATCAAGGCCTGCCTGTTTGCATGCTCCTGTGAAAATAAAAACCAAGGCAGAGAGACAATGCAACAGCTCATAAGCCGGAGTCAAGGACCGGCCAAGGGAGTCCGGAGGTCAGAAAGACCCCCCACCCTTGGAAGAAACCCACCCCTGAGAGAGAGAAACACTGACTCTGGCATACAGTTTGGCATAGATGTGACAGTACTCTCCTCAAAGAAATGGGGAGGGGAGAAAAGAACGGACCCCCCCCCCCCCCCCGAAGAAATAGGGAGGGGGAAAGATATGCAATGCAGCAAAGACCCTCCACCCATCATGTAATTATGCATCGGTTCTCTTAAGATTGGGGGGGGGGGGCAAATGGAGAGAAAGGAGCGGACCCTAGGAGCAAAACCAGAAAAGCGACTCCAGAAGAGCGATCCTGAAAGGGACCCTAAAAGAAAAGGAAACAGAAGATCAAAAAAAGGAGCCCTAAGCAGACCAGCACCCCCTGCTATGGAGGAGGGAGAAGACTGGGTGTGGCCAGGAGAGTGGGGAGAGGAGACACCCTGCTCAGGAGTGGAGAGTGACACGAAGTCTGAGATGGTGAGGGGTGAGAGCAAGCCCCAGACAGCCTGGCAAGTACCAGAGCCAGAAGCAAGTCTCCTTCCTGGACTGCCACCAGCTCTGCCAGCATCAAACCCAGGAAGCAAGTCTCCTTCCCTGCACACATTCTCCAGACCTCCAGCCAGGGATACCACCTGAAGTTGGGACCAGGGGTAAGTAAGTTAGCCATAAGTATTAATATATTAAGCAGGCTAAGGTTTATGGCGTGTGTGAAACCACCCATGGTACAGAACTATTCTCTAGGGAAAACTGGCCAGGATGTTAGAAATAGGAATTGTTATTTTCTAAATGCCAAACCTGATAAATAAAAGTCTGTTTCTGAGGAGAACACGTTGGTTTTTCCTGAGCTTAGGATCGTGAAGTGAAGTGGGAAGTGAACTGGAAGTGTCTTGTAGCAGACAGGTCCCTGCACTCCTAAACTTGCATACAGGCACTTAATGCCCTGTCTGAAGAATAAGGTGACTTTTTTGCTTTAGGAATGTTTTTTTCAAGGTATGCATAGTGATACTTGTTAAATGCCCATTAATAAGCACATTCTAATAATCTCTGATGCTTTTCAGAGCCCCGTGAAACATTTTATTCATCTTACAAGCAAAGCAATAATCTCCTTCGGGTAGGTAGAATTTATCCCACACTGGGCTTAAATTTATAGTTTAAAAAAAAAAACAAACCGCAGGCCAGAATAGAGTTGGCCAACTGGTTTCAGATTTTCAGGACAAGCTGATCAAGTCCTGGTTTTATCCCACTGCATGCAGAGATTTGCAGTCCCTAAGAAAAGCAAAACTACAACAGAGAAATCAGAACTATGAGTCCCTGCATGCAATGAAGGTAAAGCTAAGCCTGGAACAACCTGCCAAGAAAATCTGGAGCCAGTTGGCAACCCCATGAGATGGGTATGTTTCTATATTAAAACATAACATCTGTTTATTTTGGAGGGTGGGGTAGGAGTTCAAATGTATTAAACTGCATTTTGTTTTAAATAAGCAGCTAATATGGAAATTCTGAATAATTATCTCTGTGAGACAGGGTGTCATTACAGGAATAATGACCTGTGTGTTCCAGCCAATCAGATTGCTTGGATTGTGCACTGTTTAGCTTCTAGAACAATACAGTCTTCTGAAAAACAAACCTAGCACCTATTTAAGAATATTAACATTAAATAGATCCCATGATACTAATGCCAGTAAAAAGCAATGGCTATTCCCTAAGTCAACTTGATTAACAGCAGTTTATGGACTTCTCCTCCATATTCTTGTCCAAACCTTCTTTAAACTTAGCTACTCTAACTGCCTTAACCACATCCTCTGGTAATGAATTCCAGAGCTTAATTGTGAGTGAAAAATATTTTTTTTCCAATTTGTTTTAAATGTGCTACTTGCTAACTTCATGGTGCACCCCCTAAACCTTTTATTATCTGAAAGAGTAAATAACTGATTCACATTTGCCCTCTCTGGTCCTCTCATGACTTTGTAGACCTCTATCATATCCCCCCTCAGCTGTCTCTTCTCCAAGCTGAACAGCCTTAACCTCTTTAGCCTTTCTTCATAGGGAAGCCATTCAGTCTCCTTTACATTTTGGTTGCCCTTCTCACATTTTGTGTCTAGGTCGAAAACGCTTAGCATATAGGTTCCATAATCATTACAATTTGGTAACTGGAAGGAAATGCCTCAAAATCACTTAAGCTAGAACTCTTTTCTTTCTTTTTTTTTTTTGTTTTTAGGAACACTAGAGGTGAAAAGTCCGTCGATAAAGCACACATTTCAGGGTGATGAGATCTTAGCAATCGGAGAGGATGTTCAACTTGGTATGAATCACCAGCCAAAAGAGCATTCCAACAGTCAAGCATGAGGTTAGGGAGGCAATACCCGCGCTGTCGGATTGACTTCATTAAGGCGCACAACACAAAACTCTGGGCAACACACAGAAACAAAGGTCCCCGGGAACAAAGAGGAGGGGTAGGTGATTTATATCCTTCTGGACAAGAGGTAATAGATTTTTGACTAGCTTCTCCTGCATTCTCTCTTCCCGAAAAAGCCGGTATAGGAAAAAACGAAAACAGCCTCATGAGGAAATATCGCCCGCAACGTATCTGCTGATCTCTGTTTTTTAAGGACTTATGTGGATTAAGACGCCGGCCACATTACGTCAGCCTAAGACAGACGTGTGCTGTCTGCTCTCACACGTCTTCTCCTCCGATGCGGTGACCTAACTTGTGTAACAATGCACAGGATCTTCCAGAGACGGAGAAGGGCCTGGGCGGGAGCAGAACTGACAAGGATCAAAGGATCAAGCTCCCTGGGGCATGACACGGGCGACGTTCAACCCACTTCAAACGGATGCCCGAGGGACGGCAGGGACACGGATTTGCCTGCTCTCGGCGCATCCCGTGCCAGGGCGGGCATCGTCCTCTCGCTGCAGTTCCATCTGGAGCTTCCTCCCCTCCCCCTTCCGCCCCTCCCCTCAGGGAACCCAAGGTCTCCAAAGGGCCCGGTTGGTGAAAGGCGGCACCGCCTTTGGGACGACTGTAAGGTTGGTCCAAGGAACGCTGCCACCGCCTGTCAAAGAATCCCCCTTTACCTGAAACTAGAGGTGACTCAGGAGACAGGCCTCATTGCAGGACCGGCCCTGGTCTGCCGTCGCCTGCTGCGTTATCGTGGCGGTGTCCTGGTTCCTGCACCGAGGATAAGCATGGTTAGCCTTGTTCTGGGAAAGCTTACGGTAGACAAACTGGGACCTAGGGCACAGGAATTACCCTCGGCAGACTACACGGGCCGATTGGTCCTTCTTTGCAGCCATGCTCTAGGTGAACCGGGAATGCACAGAAACATGGGGGGAGGCCGTGACTGGAGAATGAGTACATACAGACTGCCCACAAGCCCCACTTTGCTTTGCAGCCTTGCTTCCGTCTAAGAGTTCCCTCCCCACCGCCCCCGACTTTGCTTTAATTACTAAATAGGACATGGGAGCAAAAGCCAGTACTTTGCTCTCGGCCTGTCATTTCCTGACCCCGCTGCTCCAAAAGAGAGGGAGATACAGCCTGTGTGCTTGTGTGTGAGAGCCTGTGTGTGTAGGAGCAAGAGAGTGTGTGTGAGAGAGGGAGATACAGCCTGTGTGCTTGTGTGTGAGAGCCTGTGTGTGTAGGAGCAAGAGAGTGTGTGTGAGAGAGTCTATTAGGTGGATCTTTAAATGATCTGTGTGTAAAATAGCACATGCATGAGCACACGCTACTTTAAAAACCGGTACATGTGTGCGTCACACAGGGACCACGCATACATTTGTTTGTGTATAAAAGGGGTGGGCCGGGGCTGTTCCAGGGAGGGGCCAATATGTACGCATTTAATTTGCTATTTTAAAAGCTACCAAAGTGACACGCAACAGGCTTTCACTTGCATATAACTCACTTCTGCTCAATATCACCTTTGATGCAACTCCAACATTACTCTCTGCATCAATGGCAGGGGGTGGCAGGAAATTTGAATCAAACAGTTACCAACAAGGGCCCTGAACTTGGTGGTCGGTGAAACAGATAAGTATGGGAAAATAAGTGTGGGAGCTTGCTGGGCAGACTGGATGGGCCGATTGGTCTTTTTCTGCTGTCAATTCTATGTTTCTATGTAGATTTACGCGATTTTTAACTGTCCACACACACGATATAAAATACTTGAACATGTGTGCGCACATCCATATCTGTATCTATGTACGTGGGCGCATGCTTGTTTAAAATTATCCTCTATGTGTGTATGTGAGAGTCTGTGTCTGTGTATGAGAGCCTGGTTGCAGGTTTGTGTGTGAGACAGCCTGTGTGCATGTGTATGTTTGCGAGGGAGCGACAGCCTATGTATGTGAGAGAGGAGGAGTAAATGTGAGAGCATGAGTGTGTGTATGAAAGAGGGAGTGTGTGAGAAAATGTACATGTGTGTGTGTGAGCTTTCTCTCCCTCATGCACACACACAAACTCTCACACACTCTCTCTCATAAACACACACACAGGCTCTCAAACATTATGCGTGTGTGTGAGAGACTGTGTATGAAAGAGAGAGGTTGTGGTACTTGAGTGTGTGTTAGATACAGCCTGTGTGTATGTGAGTGTAAGGGAGGGAGAGAGCTTTTTTGTGTACGAGAGATTAAGAGCATGTGTATGTTAGAGAGCGTGTGTGAGAGAATGAACATATAAAAGTGTGCATATGTGTGAGAGCCTGTGTGCGTGTATGTGTGTGAAACAGAGAACCTGTGTACATGTGTATATGAGGGAGATGAAGCTTGTGTATGTGAAAGAGAGCGAATGCGTGTGAGAGCATGCGCATGTGTATGACAGTTGGAGTGTGTGAGAGAATGAATGTCTAAGCGTGCCTTTTTTTTCTGAGAGAGAAAATAACATTTGTGCGACCTCTACCTCCCCTAAACCACAACATATTCAGGGTGACTGGAAATCAAAGGATTCCAGGTATGGAGAGAGGGGTTTTTTTAATCCTTGGTAACTTTAATTATTGAGTGTTGTTTCATATTTCTGCTGTTTTTAAATATTGTATTGGTGTTTTGGGAAATTTATAACAGTTTTAATTACTGGATACTTTATTCATCACCTGTTTTGCAATATTTATTCATTTTATTAGTATGGTTTCATTCTAATGATTCATGACTTATAATTCTTGATTTTATTATTTAATGTTTTATGGGGAATGCTAATGTTGCACTGCATACAGAGTCTGGTTTATTGCAATTTCCAATTAGGTTTGGCTGTACATTTCTATTTATAAAGCACAAAAATTAAACGCTATGCCGAGGGAAAAAAGGCTCTAGAAAAGAGGTCACTGTATAAAGCTGCAAGGGGTAAAGACTCAGGTGCAGCATCAGAAAAGATTTCTTCATGGAAAGGTAGAGGAGGCAGAAACAGCAACAGAAATCAAGAGTGCTTGGGCCAGGCGCAGAGGATCCCTCGTTGTGAAGGATCTCACTTAACTGGAATCTGGTACTGCAGCAGGAGTAAAACTGGACAGGGTAGATGGGGCTCACAGTCCTTACGTGGCCACTGCTCTGACTTTACCCTTTGATCTCAGCCAAAAGGCTGAGACTGTATTGAAGAAAGGCCGGCCTGCAGGGGAAGAGACGAGATTTGGGGTAAAATGATGATATTGACTTACGCAATGGCGTTTTCAAATATATTCCGCACCCTACAGGATCTAGTGGTACCCCTCTTCCCCCTCCCCAAAAAACCCCCCAAGAAGCTGGGCAAGTTAAGAAGCTTTGTGTGTTTGAAGTAGCATCAGGCTGTTCTTTCAAGAAACTCATTTAGCTGACTAAAATCTGAGCTGCAGCTCGGAATGATCAATAGGCCTTTTGTCTCTGTCCTGCTCTCCTGCTAGAGCACTCTTTGCTGTGATAATTGGCTTGGCTGTCCATTCCACCCATCAGGTGATGGAAAACTATCAATCAGTCTAAATGCAATGTGAGAGAAGTCCCTTTAGCCAATTAGCGGGTAATGAGAACATTAGCCGCAGTATCTTCTGCAGAGGGCACCTTAGCCATTTCAGTGGATCCGGAAAAGATGAAGAGTGTAACCTCCATCATTAATATAGATCATATGACACCGAATGCTACACGAGTGTGGGAGAAAAGGGAGGGAGGGCTGAGCTCCTTGATCACAGCCACAGGCACCGAGGGGGCTAGCTGGTTCCTGCCACCTACTGAAAGGGAAGGAGGAAGATTGAAGAAGTAGTATCCTATATTGAACAAAGGGAGTGTGTTTGCTGTGCAAGTTCCCTTGGATACATAAAAGATAAGGTCAACAAACAAGCTGCAGGCCATACTTTTTTTTTTTTTACTGGACTAACCTGGTGTATCTGTGATCAGATGTTGAGTGCACTGACCTGAGGAAGGGAGCAGGACCCTGAAAAGCCAGCCCTACATGGATTAATGCAATCCCACAAAAAGGGATAATTTTGCAATTCATTTCTTCGCCTTAGTTTTACCCATTTTTTGTGTGTCAGACCTGGCATGTCCTTGGCTTTTTTTGGCTAAGATCAGAGGTGAGGTTGTAGCTTTGAGCTCAGGACGAGATTAAGAATATGCATGATATGGGGTTCATGCCCTTTTCACCCGACCTGCACACTGGGGAGGGGTGGGGGAATTTTAAACAGCAATGCACGGCGACGCGAGTAGGCCTTCTCCAGCTCCCTCCCAGTCCGCCTCAATTAAGGGACGCCTAACCCCTTATCTACCTACCCTATTTTATTTTTAAGTTATGCACACCGGCCGGCTGCCTGCACGCGCTTCCCCAGGACAGGGCCTAATGGCCGCTGTACAGCCGGCCCCTGCCCCGCCCAGACCACGCCCCCGGCCTGCCCTTTTTCGCTGGCCCGGCACTTCTGCGCATATCGGGAGATATGCACGTGGCCATGACCTTTCAAAAATGCATTTGGCATGCACGGGGCCCGGCCACGCACGTATTCCCCGGCATTTGCGCACGCCAGGCTTCGAAAATTCGGGAATCACTGCCTAGTGCAGAGCTTTCCAAACTGTGTGTCGGGACACGTTAGTGTGTCGCCTGCAGTGTGCAGGTGTGTCGCGCAAACCTGGTCAACTCTGATGCGAGTTTGGGCTTTTTTTTTTCTAGAGATTCACTTTTTTTTTTCAGTTTATGGGTTGCTTATTATTGGGTGATTTTTGCTGTCAATCGCGTTTTTTGGGAGGGCTTGGTGGGTGGAACGAGCCCAGCCATCCTTGCATTGGCTGCTGCTGCCGATGAGGCCTGGCCATGAGGAGTACTGACTGCAAGCAGCAGTGTCTGGTGATCATGGAAGGGAGTGAAGCACTTAACTGGCAACAATCAAAAAGACGAGGTACATGAGTGTGGGGGCCAGACATGTGCTGGGGGGAAAGAGATGAGTGAGTGGGGGGCAAACGTGCTGGGGGGACAGACATGTGCTTGAGGGGGAGAGATATGAGTGTGTGGGGGCTAGACATGTGCTGGGGGGAGGAGAGAGATGAGTGTGTGGAGGACAGACAATTTGTTTTATTATTGTTTCTCATAAATTATAACAATAACATGAATCGGAATATATATTTTTAATATAAATTTAAGGTTTTCATGAGATAGGTTGTGTCGTGAAACATTTTATTTATGTATATATTTAAGGAAACATACATAAATTGTCGAAATATGTTTCGTTCGTTTAACCTTTAACCTCTGGTTTACTAGTAGACTGAATTACCGTGTCGTGAAATTATATTTGTCTAAAAAGTGTGTCACCAACATGAAAAGTTTGGAAAGCTCTGGCCTAGTGAGAAGTATGAGGTCGGGGGGGGGGGGGGGAGGGGAGAGGGGCAATGCCTCCTTGATGTACCAAATCGGCGTACAATCAGATTAGCGGAGTCAAGGGATAAATGATTGTCCGTGGTGGGGTGCACTCTGGTTGTACGTAAGCAGGCCTGCCGCAAAACTTTTAAGCAGCAATTAAAAACATACTTGTTTGGGCCAGCATACTATTAGCAGGTAATGCTGATACTGCAACGTTTACGCAGCAACTGGACTGCAATGCTGGTCATTATTTTTATGTGCAAGTTCATTTCATTTCTAAGTTGTATTTATTTTAAGTGTTTTATTGTAATTTATGAACGTTTATCTGGAAGCCACTCAGAACACTGGATGAGAGCAACATATACATTTTTTTTTTTTTTTAAACAAAGAGATAAATAATCATATCCATGCAGGGATAGGATTTATAGGTTTCCCTTGCACGCTAGCAGCACTCGTGCTTTTGATAAGGTGGACGCAACGAGGTCCATATTCAGACACAGTTATCCAGCTAACTTTGCAGGTATACTCAATAGTGAAACCGCACTATTAATTACAGCCGGGCTATCTTAAACTTCACCGACTAACTTTAGGGATCTCTTTGGCCTGACCAGACTTAGCCGGCTAACACAACTACCTCCCAGTTATACCAGAGACAGGCATGCCCCTAATCTAGCCGGCTAAATTCTAGCTGGTTATCTTATACAGATATTGGCATCCATGCAACATACATATTCAATAAATCCAGAGACCAGATTTGTCTGAGCTCAGTGATACGCTTCTTTGGTTTCATCTGATCAGCTAGCAGCCTTCAGTGTTGGAGACCATTAAACAGCACCTCCCTTTGGATGACATGACACTGACTTCGAAGGAGAAATCTCACAAACTCCAAAGCATAAAATGCCAAGTCCATACCTTCCGTTAGGGGTATTCTGATTCGACTCTCACTTTATTAATCCGAAAACTCAGGACTGAAAGTGCAGAGAAATCGGGCCTGGGGAATGACCACGTGGTTTTCCAAGAGCTTTCAAAGCCCCACGCCGTTCTGTGCATTAGCGTGAGGATGCACCGAGCGACAGGAGATGCCCTCACTGTCTGATACACAAGGAACCACACTGAAGATCCCACTCGTTCTGCAGCTAGAACTTGAAATCTCCACGACATGAGCAACTGCAGCCGCCTGCTCCGAAAGACAATCGTCTCCAAAGGCTGAGGGGGGCAGAATATACGAGATTCTTTTACATTGGTGCCGGTGAGAGGACTGACTGCCTCTGCCTACTCTGAAACAATACAAAATCCTGGCAGAGAGAGCTTCCTTAAGGGGAGAAACTTGAAGACGTGCACTCTTTTGTAAGACTAAAAAGTTTCATAGAAACAGAGAAACGAAGGCAGATAACGACTGCATGACCCATCTAGTCTGCCCATTCCCAATGCAATATTCGAACGTCTACCCAACCCTAGGCTTTCTCCACCCGTCCTGGCTATCAAGGAGGCTCTGTATTTACTCCCTGCCTTCTTGAAGTTGTGGTTCTTTAGTTCACCATGACCTCTGTCCTTGTGACACAGGATGCTTTGTGTGGAACTGATATCATATGAGTAAACTGAATGTGTCCTTTGTGGTACAAAGAGGAAGCAAAGCCTTCTAATTGCTTTTTCAGCCAAGTTGAATGGCATATTTCATCAGCTTAGGTTTGTGGACGCTCGAACGTGGGATGTACGCACCAGTGAATTGCAGAAACCCGGGCCGTCGGAATAGAGGATGTGCTTCCTCTGGATCCAAAAGTAATCAGGTACCAAGAACTTAACACACAAAAATAATACCAGCATCACAGTCCAATTGCTGCATAAACATTGCATTGACAGCATTACATGCTAATAGTATGCTGGCTCAAACATTAAAAAATAAAATCAAGAAATATAAAACATCAGTCATAATAGTAAAATCATAGTAATAAAAAGAATAAATATTTCAAACCAGTTAATAGAATATCCAAAATTTCCCAAACACCAATAAAATATTTCAGAACATTTGATGAATACAAAAATCCAGTAATTACAATATGTTCTAATATTTCCCAAAAAACCAATAAAATATTTCAACACAGTAGAAACCTCAGATTACACCCAATAATTAAAACTAGTAAGGATTAAAAAATCTCCTGCTCTCCATACCTGGGATCTTTTGATTTCCAGTCACCCTGAGATCGTCGTGCATTGGGGAGGTAGGGCCACACAAACTTAATCTTCACACATTCACACACACACACTCCATCTCTTATATACATGCCTATGCTCTCATAATACTTGCTTCTTTCCCTCAGACACATTATGTGTGTGTGTGATCATGCCTGTGAGAACCTATATGTGATACATAGGCTCTCACAGGCACTTGCACACAGGCTCCCACACAAACATAAACACAAGCACACAGATTCTCACACAGACACACACACATACACATGAACACAAGCTCTGACACAGACACAATACATACATATGCACTCAAGCTCTCACCTAGACACAAAAACATACACATGCAAACAAGCTCTGACACACACAAAGCTCTCACCTAGACACCGACACATACACATGCACACAAGCTCTGACACACAAAGCTCTCATATAGACACATACACATGCACACAAGCTCTGACACACAAAGCTCTCATATAGACACATACACATGCACACAAGCTCTGACACACACAAAGCTCTCACACAGACACATACACATGCACACAAGCACTGACTCACACAAAGCTCTCACACAAACACAGACACATACACATGCACACAAGCACTGACACACACAAAGCTCTCACATAGACACACTTACACATGAACACAAGCTCTGACACAGGCACACATACATTCACATGCACACAAGCTCTGACACACACAAAGCTCTCACACAGACACAGACACATACACATGCACACAAGCACTGCCACACACAAAGCTCTCACATAGACACAGACACATACAAATTAACACAAGCTCTGACACACACAAAGCTCTCACATAGACACAGACACATACAAATGAACACAAGCTCTGACACACACAAAGCTCTCACATAGACACAGACACATGCACATAAACTCTGACACACATAAAGCTCTCACATAGACACAGACACATTCACATGCTCACAAGCTCTGACACAGATACACATTCATTCACATGCACACAAGCTCTGACTCAGTCACACACTCAAACTCTCAGACAGACATATGCACACAGATTCTCACACAAACACACAAGGCTTCCTTTCTCCAGGCCATGGTGGGATGGGCTCCACCGTGGTCCCCTCCATATCCTCTTCACTTCGAGCTATGGTGGGATGAGCTCCATCAATGGCCCCATGGACTACTCTTTCTTCGGCCCCACCGCTGGCCTTTCTGCGAAGGGGGGTGGGGGGCAGGAGCTGGAGCCCTGTACGCACACGCGCAGCTAAAAGCATAAACTGCCGCGGCCTTCCTTCATTTTTGGCCACCGGTGGGTTGAGCTCCGCCGGCGGCCCCCACAGCCTCTCCTGTTGCCGCTGCCGGTGAGTTGAGCACAGCCCACAGCCTCTCCTGCTGCCGTCGCCCTCCCAGGTGCGCCACCCCGTGCAAATGCACGGTGTGCACACCCGCTCGCCCCGGGCCTGCTGAAAATTCTAAACTCGGCATGTAAGTGCAAAGCTCTCCCCAACCCCATCTCCAAGAGGGCACACAGAGATCCCGCATTTTTTACCCGCACACCGGGCAGGCAATTTCTACAAGCCTAGCTCTGCAGGTAAAGCACTGCTTCATCCATGGATGTGGCTTCGGAAGTACTGAACCGTTATTGCGTTGTACGACTTTGCTGTTGTATTCTTATGCGCCTCTTTTGTAAGGTGTTGAGAACCACGATTAGAATCAGATTTAGAAGGAAGCCAATGGATAAAAACAAAACAAGACAAGATAAGACAGACCACCAGGAAAATCCATGAGTCTCCGTGAACAGCAAAAGCAAATAGCCAGGCGGAGGGTGGAGCAGTGCAGTCTGCAACCCGGGGCAGAGCACCCACTAATCAACAGAGGACTTTTTAAGGTTAACAACCGACCCGCTCCCATATTTTCCCCCAGCAAAACCTAAACAAGCGACATCCCCTTGCAACGGAGTGTAGTCATGTTCCTGTCTGTCTATTCACTGCTCACCCAAATGATATCCCACAGGGCCCAGAATGAGCTGAATCTCCGCGTACACTGCAGGGGCACGAGGAACTGATTGCCCTTAATGATACACAGAATAGGCTTCGGCAGAACAGGATCGGGAAATGAAAAGCAAATGAATAACCAATAAAAGGTCATGCCGTGCCGCTCAAAACGGAGCTCCAGGTCACAAAGAAGAGGCGAGTCAGTCCTGGCTTTCGAACAGCACTCTCCTGCAACTCAACCAGAAATGATTCACCATCTCCCCAAGACGGTTTTTAGTTTTAATGTTTGGGCTGTCGCCGGGGGAGGCCTCGGTGGAGAGTAGGCTGGCTTCATCCTGGGTGGGGGGGACCTCTGTCTGGGGAGGGACGCCCCAGCTCCTCTCAGGCCGCTGGCACTTCATCTTACCAAGCAAGGTTTCTAGTCAAACCTGCACTCCTTACTCCAACCGCACTGGGAGTCCTAATGCTAACCCCAACCGCACTGGGAGTCCGGATGCTAACCCTGGGGGGTCAAACTCAAGTGCAGGTCCTTCCGCGAACCTTCTGGGAAAGGTGAAAATCTGGGAACAAGAAGCTGAGCGGTGCCGGACGGCGAGGGAGAGCACTAAACGAACCAGTGCCGTAATTCAAAATAAGAAGAACTGGTCAAGGCAGCTCAATTTAAAGTTGATTAACCTCCCCAGGTATTCGAGTACCTCGTCAGTGGAGATGTGCAAGAAATCTCTCTCGGGCACACTGAGGGTGATTTTCGAACAGCACGCGTAAGAAAGTAGGCAGAAGCACGCACAACTTACATCATGATTTACTCCAGGAAAACTTTGCTGGAATAATTTCCAACGCGTGGCTCGTGGGCCGCACGTCTGCTGTGAAAACTGCGTAAAGTCCCACGCACGCAGGACGTGCCGTGCGGAGGTGCCACCTGCACATCAGGCGAGCATTTTTGGAAAAAGGCCATTTCTGCGGGCAAAAGGATCTTTTACTCATAAAAGTGCCTTTGAAAATTACCGTCATGCATGCCATTGGAATGGGGTTGCCAACATGGCAACCGTCAAATTTCCGAACACTTGGAGATGCTGATGGGGTTTTCCCCACACTGTGACTTCTATTGCCACTCTTCACCGATAGACAGACGCAGAGACCCAGCTGGTCTGCAACTTTCCCCTCAGTTAATGATCCTTCTGTACTTGTCTCGCGCTCTCGTGGCCTGATTTGTCTTTGTGTCTCTTGGCTCCGCTGGGAGGGTTGTTCCAAGCATCCATCACCCTTTGTGAAGAAAGATTTTCTACTGTCAATTCCGAGTCTGTCCCTTTGGAGCCTCGTATCATTACCACTAGTTCGCAGACTTCTCTACTCTGTAAGAGGTTTGTTTTCACCATCCCAGGGGCCAGACTCCTGTTTTGCAAAATTGGCAGGGGTCTGCTTAAATCGTGGCCGGAGGTCTGTATGCGATGCCAAAGAAACGTATCCAACACTTAGGAGGTCATTTTCAAAAGGACTGATGCGCACAAATAGGCTTTTCAAAACTGCTCCTTTTATGTGCGTAACTCCTATGAGAATTCACTCCTGAATTTTCAAAAGGTTTTACGCACGCAAATCGGCCTTTGAAAATTGCTATGCTGTTCCGTTATGCCTATGCGGGCAACTCCTTTGAAAATTCACTCCAAACTGAATGTAGAGCGGCTACCCAAGCGCGCCCTGTAATGTATAATCGCAGGGGAGGATATGGATGCTAAGCTGCAGCTGGAGGGCCAAAATCGAGACATTTCCGAGCACTTTAAGCCCTTCAGTACCCCAAACATCTGCACAGTCCAGAAAAAGATATCAGGGCAGTCGGCAACCCTGCGCGGGAAGCCATACCACTAACTTCCAGCGCACACTGTTTACCCCAGAAGGGGGTGCGACGACACGAAGGCCAAGGCCTTAGATGAGAAAGGGGAATTATTGGTTAACGGTTTAAACCCGCCCCACGTCTGTGAAAGCCCACCGGAGAGCGAGAGACGATAAGATATCCCTGCTGCTGGTGATCCATGTAGGACAACCAGATAGGCCGTTCTTTGGGACGATTGATCAAATATTTTGGGGGACAAACGGGATGGGTTTTCCCCGACATCTGCCAGAGCTCACAGAGTAAAAGGAAATGTTTGGTTTTTTTGCCAAGCGGTTTTGCCTCTTGGTGCGGATTTCTTTTTCGCTCTCCCTGTGAATGCGTGCGATTATTAAAGATGAAAATAATTCCTACGACTTTTACGATCCCCAACAAGTAAGGAGCTTCCTCGATGCTAAGAGTCCTTTCCCACGGGGTCCACCGATGTGCCAGGCGGGATTACTCCAGGGTCACAGTGCGTGCAGAGCAGACCGAGGAATCAGCGCGAGGGGAATCCCCTGCAATCAGTGGGCTTGGGATGGTGCGCTTGTTCTTTGGCTATAGGATTGTAAATGTTTTCGCTTCAACGTATTCTCGCTTTCTTTGTCTTCCTAGCACATTTGATGGAGTTTGAATTTAAAATGCGATAAATAGAACATTTAAAAAAAAAAAAAAAGGCAGCAGTCGAGGCATGCAGGGGGAGAAAAAAACAAGTCGGAGGTCAGGAGTCAGAGTGGGAAGAGTTAAAACCGGGTGGGTATATAAAGGGGCAAGGAAGGCAGGAGGCCTCTTCAAGAGTCTGTATAAGAAAAGTGGCTAGAGAGGTAGGGGAGCCCTGTGACTCTACATCAGACCCTTCATTTGCACAGCAGGGGACAAGCTCTCAGCACTTAAGGCAGAGACCAAGTCACCAATAAGCAGACACTCGGATGCAGTAAAAAAAAAAAAAAAATCCCAGTAAAATTTCACCCCTAACCCAGCTCTCCCCTGCGGCGGACACAAGGGATAACCGGTTAGGAAAAACGAAAGCACTGTAATTTAGCAGGAAGCACCCCCCCCCCCCCCCCCCCCGGCTGATTCTGCCAGAGGGCTGCTGAACTGAGGCCTCACGTCAAAGGCTAAAGGGATTCAGTAATGAAATGCCCCGCGCACCCCAGACCCCTAATCTGCCCCAGAAGGGCAAGCTCTCAGCACCCAAGGCACAGGTCGAGCCCCCCAATAAAGCAGCCAAACTGTTTGCATCCCTGGCAGGGGGAGCTGTGCTTGCCTGGAGAGGAGCTCCCCGGTGGAGGCCTACACTCATTCACAAAAGCCTGGGATCCTTAGCAGTGGGGCAGCCAGGCCTGAGGTCTGGCAGTAGGAAGGGAGAGCAGGGTAGACCAGATGGGCCTTGCAGCCTTCCCCCCTGTCGTGGTATTCCCTTGCTTTCCGTTCAAAAGAAGATTTTTCATCTCTGATGCAGAGGGCAGCAGGAGAGCTGGAAATCTAACCACTGTTTTCTAGCCAGAGATCTATAATTAGTTGGGAGTTGTTTCTCTCCTGATAACTTTGCTCAGAGGGCTCTGTTTTCTCATTCCGGAGGAAGAATGAGAGAGAGAGAGGGAGCCCAAACCCAGGCTGTGCGGCAAAGGTTTTCAAGCAACTCAAGAAATACTGTGTGAGGTCAGCAACGTGGTCCCCTACTGGGGACATCGGCGCCTCCATGCACACCGCAAGACGACGCAAGTCAGGGTAGGAGTGTAGCCAGAGTCCGGTCTAAAACGTCAACTTTTTGCGGCCGTTTTTCAATCGTAACCACTTCTTTGAAATAAATGCACTTCCCCGTAGATCGGGGATGGGCAAACCTTTTGGCCCATCCTCTTGAGTTCTTCTCCGTACAGGTGGTGGTGCAGGGTGGGGGGAGGAAAAGTCCTTCCAAGCCCTTAAGGATATCTGGGAGGTCCTCTGCAATAATTCAGCAGAAAAACAGACAAGCACTCGGTGGCTGCTGTTCAGAATGAAATGCCTTTTCCTGAAAACCCGATGGCCAGTGTAAGATCACACAGGAGGGTGCTGCGCTGAATAGTCCTCGTCACTGCAGAATAAGCAGGGTTCCGGGATAAAATGGCGGACAGAGTCACGGACAGAGCTGCACTCCCTGGCCCCAGGAATTCTCCACCCGGGGACCCTCCCTGTGCACCTTTCCAGTGGTACCTGCAAACTGGGTCAGACTCCTTCCCAGCAGGGAACCTTTCCAGTGGTACCTGACCCAGTTTGCAGGTACCACTGGAAAGGTGCACAGGGGAGGGTCCCGGGTGGAGAATCCCTGGGGCCAGGGAGTGCAGCTCTGTCCGTGACTCTGTCCGCCATTTTATCCCGGAACCCTGCTCATTCTGCAGCGACGAGCACTATTCAGTGCAGCACCCTCCTGTGTGATCTTACACTGGCCATCGGGTTTTCAGGAAAAGGCATTTCATTCTCAACAGCAGCCACCGAGTGCTTGTCTGTTTTTGTGCTGAATTATTGCAGAGGACCTCCCAGATATCCTTAAAGGCTTGGAAGGATTTTTCTTCCCCCCCACCCTGCACCACCACCTGTACGGAGAAGAACTCAAGAGGATGGACCAAAATGTGCCCCCTCCCGGTGTATCCCTGAGCCCTGTTAGCTGGCGGGACAGAACTAAAACCAAGCACAGCACTGGAGCCTGAAAGAACCTGTCCACAGCATTCCCAGGCATTAAGCGCCAACCGATCTCTGCAGGGGGAATTGATCCCTGCCATTCCCTGGGCACTCCCCACCTCTGCCCCAGTCCAGGGATAGCAGGAAGACCGCCGACACACAGCCGGGCTCTTTAAAAAAACCAGCTGAACGTGCTTCTGGTTAATGCAGACGACCATCACAGTGCGTTACTCGGTAATAAGTGTAATCTGTGTGCATGTGAGCATGTGAGAAGAAAAGCTGGCTTAATGGGAGCTGAATGATATAATTGGGGTTCTTCAGCGCGAGAAGCGAAAATTGCTCGGTGTGACTGCAGATTGACAAAGTGATATTAGCGCGCAGACGGCGGTTGACAGCTCTGACATTAGAGGACGTTTTGCAGCGCGGGGTTATCGGGGGTGGGACACGGCCCGGCTTCCCCATTGTCTCTGGGCTTGAAGGAAGGAAGCGTGCACTGTGCGCCCCCCAAGGCCGGATTTAAGACTCTACCACCCACAGGCACGGAGCCGCAGCAGCACCCCAGTGACGGCACGAGGCTGGAAAGCGGGCGGGAGCAGGGCTCCTCTTTGATCTGAACAGTTGGCGTCTTCAAAATCTGGAGCGTGGCCTAGGCCTGAATCCGGGCCGGCCTGCCCGCACTTCGAAATTAACGTCGCGCCAAGCTCAAGGGACACTGCTGGATCCCAGAAACCGGAGCAGCAGAAGGCCCGGCCCCAGGCTGAAGAGCCGCGCCAGCTGCAGACACCACCTAGGCCTCTTGCTTTGCTCATATCTGAAGAAGAAGATCGATGTCCTTCGGAAAGCGCAATTTGTCTCAAAAGGCCCCGTCGGAGGTGGACACCGCAGAATTCAAATAACAAAAAAAACGAATCCATTGCGCTGAGAGACCCAGCGCGGGCAGACACCTCTCCGCCTCCCCCGTTCATGAACGCTAGCCTTATATACTGTGGCCGGTAAAAAGATGTGGCCGAGCCGTAAGACAAAGGCATTTGTAAAAGCTCATCTTGGGTCCTAACTTCATCAAACTCACAAGCTTGAGCCAGAAGAAGCTTTTTTTTTTTTTAAGAGCAGATGGAATTTTAACCCTGGGGGGGGGGGGGTCCTGTAGTTCTTTTTTAGATACAAGCTTGATAAAATGAAGGGAGTAAACAGCTCAGCCTTGCTAACGAGGCAGCACCACCTCTGTCTGATGCCCTGAAGATCAGACGTGACAGGCTGACAGCGCTTGAACTGTACAACCCTGCTCCTCCTCACAAGGGAAGCAGCGCCCCCTGTGCTAGCAGCTTCACCCCCCTGCACGGTTCCACTCATGAATGCACGCACCGTTTTTTGGGTTTTTTTTTGTTAGCAGCCTTTACCTCCGTCGTGGCGAAAAGTTCTGTACACGCAAACTGGTGCCCCTTCATTTCAATCTACCTTATAAATGGCCTGTGACCGACGGCCCGCAAATGCGCAGTAGAGCGCAGCTCTACTGCGCATGTGCGGGCAAGGACGTCGGTCAGAAAAAAAAATGGCGGTGGGGCCGCAGGAGCGGGAGGAGAAGCAGCGGCGCCGCTGCTTCTCCTCCCGCTCCTGCCGGCAGATCTCGGGGGGGGGTGTCACTCCCGCGCCCCCCCCCCCCGAGATCTGCCGGCAGGAGCGGGAGGAGAAGTAGCGGCACCGCGCGCGCGGTGCCGCTACTTCTCCTCCCCAGATCTGCCGGCAGATCTCGGGGGGGTCACTGCCGCGCGCGCGGGAGTGACCCCTCCCCCCGAGATCTGCCGGCAGGAGCGGGAGGAGTTAATGGAGCCGGGTGAGGGTTGCGGGAAGTCGCGCTTACGGCGCCGGGAGGAAATGGAGGTGGGTGAAGGGAGGGACTGAATGGGAGGGGAGGGAGAGGGGGACTGAGTGGGAGGGAGGGAGAGGTGGGGACTGAGTGAGTGGGAGGGAGGGGGGACTGAGTGGGAGGGAGAGGAGGGAGTGAGGGAGAGGGGGGACTGAGTGAGAGGAGAGGGAGGGTGGAGAGAGAGTGGGTGGGGGGAGGGGGGTGGTGAAGAGTGAGGGGAGAGAGAATTGAGGGGGAGGTGAGAGACAGAGGGATGTAGCCCGTTTTAACGGGCTTTACGGCTTGTCCAATAATAATGAAGGCTTAACCGATGGCTTGTGCGCTTAAATCAATGTTTTATGCACAGAGGACACTATCCGTGCACACAAAATATATTTTCCCTGCAGAAATCATTTTATGAGCGTAAATCGTACGTTAAGGCAACCTACAGCATTGCCTTCTGCCGCCGCGTTTTCGGGGTAACGATTGCATTATCAGATCATTACCTTACTGCGCCGGCAGTTACCTATTTTTTTTTAGTATTTTTTTTTACCGCGTGCTTTAAGACACTGTCAGGCCGATACAATACAGTCTGCTCGGCTGAGCGCACTCTTTAACCCGTGGCTGGACGCGCGCCCACCACCCCCTTATACCATAAGGGGTTTGGCGAATCCAAAAAAATGCGCATCCAACCCCCCTCCCCGAAACTAATAGCGCTCATCACATGCAAATGCCCAGACCAGGCATTAATTTCTGAGCAGCCCAAAAACGTGAACAGAAAAGCAGAAAAATACTGCTTTTCTGTACAATCCTCCGGCTTAACATCATGGCGATATTAAGTTGGAGGAACCAAAAGGTTAAAAAAAATTAAGTGTGCCGGCGGTCAATTAAAGAGCGTCCATTTTCCTAACCCGTGGCTGTGCACAGATTAGGACAACGGACGCTCGTAAAATTGAGCATCTGTTTTCCTAACCCGCTTGACAGCCACCTCTCCTGGGCAGCCCGCTGCCAAGGAGGCGCTAGGGGCCCCTAGCGCCTCCTTTTTAGCGCCACCCCCTCATTTAAATGTTGTATCGCCCAGGAGAGGTGGCTGAGCGCGCATCAGGGAAGCAGGCGCTCTACACCGAGCGCCCGTTTTCCGCACGTCTATCTTGTATCGTCCTGAATTTCGGAGCACAGTTTTAACACACGGCTTATTATGTCGGCCCTCAGAGTCAGGAGCCTGTGGTTTAACCTGGATTTGTCAGCTCGAAGCAGCGAAAGAGAAAGCCAAAAGGGGACTGAAAGCAGCGTCTGAAGTTTGCTCTCTCTCTCGCTCTCATCCCCGATGCAGGGGAGTTTTAACGACCATCGACAAGGCTATTCCCGCGTTCTTCCCAGGCAGACTGGAGGCGGGCGCTTCCAGTCCTGCCTCCCAAAAGTTACAGAGGAGTCAGGCATGAACCGAGTGGTGAGGAAATCGATGGAGTAACTGCTGGCAGATCGCTTTCAGCCTGGGAGGTCATAGCAGATGAATCGGGTCGGTTTTTTGGGAGAGCTCTGGCTGTGGCTCACTGACACACTTTCGCCCTGGGGAGGATCAGCGACAAGCTGGGCAGCTGAGAGGTGGGTGCAAAGGTGGTAAACTAGATCAAAAAGCTGGTTGAACAGCAGGCAGAGCAAGATGGTGGCAAAAAATAGGAGGGGCTACCAGCAGAGTTCGGCACGGCAGGGATCGGTCCTGGGTTGAGGTCTATTCCATATTTAGTTTCAGATGCGACACTGAAGCACAGCTACCAGGGAAAATATGTTGTGAAACTAAGATCTGGGCGAATGCTCCACGGGGAACAGGGGGGGGGGGGAAATGAAATTAAGAGTGGTCAAGAGTTTGCCAACTAAAACGCATGGCAAAAAAAGTGCAGAGCCATGCATTTGGTGCACAGAAACCCAAGGGTAAGAGGACAAGGCATTAATGAGGACCTGAAGGGGACCCGGGATTTGAAGCTTGACAAGCAAGGGAGCAGGTCAGTGGGGAGTGTCAGCGAATGATAGGATACACAGGGAGAAAGGTTCTGTATAACCCACGGAAAACAAGGGGGAGGGTACGAGATTTGTACCAATCAGTAGCTAGACCTCAGCCACGGTACTGTGTCCAGAGCTGGAGCCCACCCCTCCAGAAAGGTACAGAGAAGCGGCCAGGTAATCCAGGGTAACAGAACGGCCTCCCAACCGAGCTCCGGTCACGACAAAATGGCAGAAAAGGACCGTGAGATCCAGGCAATCCGCCCAATTCCCTTTTCCTGCTGCAAGTCCGCAGATCCCGCCAGATCTCAGGTTTTGGCCTTCGCGTTCTCGCAACCGTGGACGCTCTCTCTCTCTGTGCTTCTCCCGAGAATCCTGTGACCGTTTTGTCTTCCACCATCATCCACCACCTTTTCCATGAAGAAATATTTTCTAACGTTACTCCTGGGTCTGCCTTCCCCTTTCCAGCCTCATATCGTGACTTCCTGTTCCAGAACTTCCTTTCCACTTATAAGCGACTGTTTCTTTTAGATTTTTTTTTTTAATATTCCGCTTTTCACACTTTTTTCAGCGCTTCAAAGCGGATTACATTCAGGTACAGTAGGTATTTTCAGATATTTAAAAGTCTCCTCTCTCCTCTCTTCCACTATACATTTATATAGAGAGAGAGCACCTTAAATCTCTTGTTATTGGTCTATGGTGCGGACTCTGCAGCATTATGGTAGTAGCCCTTCTTTGGACTGGCTCTACTCAAGCTATAAGCTTTTGGTGGTATGGACTCCAGAAATGGACACAATATTCCAGAGGAGGTCTCACTTGCACGGAGGCATTATCACTGCCTGTTTTCTCCTGGCAATAACTTTCCCTCTGGCGGTCTTTATTTTAAATGCATCCCAATGCAGGGGAAAACAAGTCACTCAGACTGAAGATTGGCTTAAAAAGCATCCCAACATCGGAACATGAGAATTTGCCATACTGGGTACCCGTAATGGAGAAGGTTTTCATGGGTAATGATTCAGATGGACTGAATCAAATCACGGTGAACCTAGAAGATGTGCTAGGCCTGATTGACAAACTGAAGAGTAGTAAATCACCTGGACCGGATGGTATACACCCCAGAGTTCTGAAGGAACTAAAAAATGAAATTTCAGACCTATTAGTAAAAATTTGTAACTTATCATTAAAATCATCCATTGTACCTGAAGACTGGAGGATAGCAAATGTAACCCCAATATTTAAAAAGGGCTCCAGGGGCGATCCGGGAAACTACAGACCGGTTAGCCTGACTTCAGTGCCAGGAAAAATAGTGGAAAGTGTTCTAAACATCAAAATCACAGAACATATAGAAAGACATGGTTTAATGGAACAAAGTCAGCATGGCTTTACCCAGGGCAAGTCTTGCCTCACAAATCTGCTTCACTTTTTTGAAGGAGTTAATAAACATGTGGATAAAGGTGAACCGGTAGATATAGTATACTTGGATTTTCAGAAGGCGTTTGACAAAGTTCCTCATGAGAGGCTTCTAGGAAAAGTAAAAAGTCATGGGATAGGTGGCGATGTCCTTTCGTGGATTGCAAACTGGCTAAAAGACAGGAAACAGAGAGTAGGATTAAATGGGCAATTTTCTCAGTGGAAGGGAGTGGACAGTGGAGTGCCTCAGGGATCTGTATTGGGACCCTTACTGTTCAATATATTTATAAATGATCTGGAAAGAAATACGACGAGTGAGATAATCAAATTTGCAGATGACACGAAATTGTTCAGAGTAGTTAAATCACAAGCAGATTGTGATAAATTGCAGGAAGACCTTGTGAGACTGGAAAATTGGGCATCCAAATGGCAGATGAAATTTAATGTGGATAAGTGCAAGGTGATGCATATAGGGAAAAATAACCCATGCTATAATTACACGATGTTGGGTTCCATATTAGGTGCTACAACCCAAGAAAGAGATCTAGGTGTCATAGTGGATAACACATTGAAATCGTCGGTTCAGTGTGCTGCGGCAGTCAAAAAAGCAAACAGAATGTTGGGAATTATTAGAAAAGGAATGATGAATAAAACGGAAAATGTCATAATGCCTCTGTATCGCTCCATGGTGAGACCGCACCTTGAATACTGTGTACAATTCTGGTCGTCGCATCTCAAAAAAGATATAATTGCGATGGAGAAGGTACAGAGAAGGGCTACCAAAATGATAAGGGGAATGGAACAACTCCCCTATGAGGAAAGACTAAAGAGGTTAGGACTTTTCAGCTTGGAGAAGAGACGACTGAGGGGGGATATGATAGAGGTGTTTAAAATCATGAGAGGTCTAGAACGGGTAGATGTGAATCGGTTATTTACTCTTTCGGATAGTAGAAAGACTAGGGGACACTCCATGAAGTTAGCATGGGGCACATTTAAAACTAATCGGAGAAAGTTCTTTTTTACTCAACGCACAATTAAACTCTGGAATTTGTTGCCAGAGAATGTGGTTCGTGCAGTTAGTATAGCTGTGTTTAAAAAAGGATTGGATAAGTTCTTGGAGGAGAAGTCCATTACCTGCTATTAAGTTCACTTAGAGAATAGCCACTGCCATTAGCAATGGTTACATGGAATAGACTTAGTTTTTGGGTACTTGCCAGGTTCTTATGGCCTGGATTGGCCACTGTTGGAAACAGGATGCTGGGCTTGATGGACCCTTGGTCTGACCCAGTATGGCATTTTCTTATGTTCTTATGTTCTTATCCTGTTTCCAACAGTGGCCAATCCAGGTCACAAGTACCTGGCAAGCTTCCAAACAGTACATGGATTCGGTGCTCTTATCATTAGTGATAAACAGTGGCTATTCCCTCAGGGGTTAAGATCCGCGCGCGCATCCATGTGTGCGCAGTTCCCGGCACGTGCATGTTATAAGAATCGATGGCCACGGGCACATGTGCGCCAGATTTTAAAATCCGTGTGCGCGGGCAGTCTGCGACTCACTCGCACGGAGGGGGGGGTGGAATTTTAGCAAAATAAATGCGGCGACACAATCAGGCCTCCACCAATTCCCTCCCAGCCCTCCCTACCTCTTCCCCTCTCCTCCCCGACTCCTAACCTAACCCTACATATCCCAATTTTTTTTTTTTTTTTTTAATTCTTACTGCTCCCCGGGAGCAGACGTAATCTCCAATGCCAGCCGGCTGTGGGTGCGCGCTTCCCTGGGACAGCGGCTAATGGCACTGTCCCGGCCCACCTCTCCCCCACGCCCCCAGCCCGCCCCTTTTGCAGGGCCCGGCGCTTTGGCACAAAACGTGGGTTACGTGCGCGGCTGGGCTAAAATGTGAAATACCTACAGTACCTGAATGTAATCCACTTTGAAGCGCTGAAAGAAGTGTGAAAAGCGGAATATAAAAAAAAAAAATATATCTAAATAAATATCTAAATAAATAGCCCTTTTAAAATCGGGCTTTAAGTCTATTTGGTTAATAACAGCTTCTGGATTTCTTCAGAAATCTGTCCAAACCTCTTTTAAATCCAGCTATGCTAAATTCCTTAACCACATCCTCCGGCAATGAATTCCAGAGCTTAATTGTACATTGAGTGAAAAAGAATTTTCGCATATTTGCTTTGAATGTGCTACTTACTAACTTCATGGACTGTCCCCTAGTCCTTGTATTATCTGAAAGACTAAATATCCGATTTTCATTTACTCTTTCTATTCCTCTCATGATTTTATAGACCTCTATCTTATCCCCCTTCAGCCATCTCTTCTCTAAGTTGTACAGCCCTAACCTCTTTAGTCTTTCCTCATGGGGAGCTGTTCCATTTCCTTTATCATTTTGGTCGCTATTTTCTGTACCTTCTCCAGTGCAACTATATCATTTTTTAGATGCGGCGACCAGAATTGTACACAGTATTCAAGGTGCGGTCTCACCATGGAGCGATACAGAGGCATTATGACATTTTCCGTTTTATTCACCATTCCCTTCCTAATAATTCCCAACATTCCGTTTGCTTTTTTGACTGCCGCAGCACACTGAACCGACGATTTCAATGTGTTATCCACTATGATGCCTAGATCTCTTTCTTGGGTTGTAGCTCCTAATATGGAACCTAACATCATGTAACTATAGCTTGGGTTATTTTTCCCTATATGCATCACCTTGCACTTGTCCACATTAGATATCACTTGCCACTTAAATGCCCAATATACCAGTCTCACAAGGTCCCCCTGCAATTTTCCACAATCCGCTTGTGATTTAACAGCTCAGAATAATTTTGTGTCCTCTGCAAATCCGATCACTTCAAAGTGCACAATGTGCACTAACTGAGGGCCTCCTTGGCCATGAGGTGGTGGAGTCCTGGCCGTAAAACTAGCCACAGAAGGAAGTTTTGACTCTTCCTTTTGGAATGTTTATCTCCAAAATGAGTCAAAAAGTCAAACAGAAAACACCACAGCCCAAAAAAAAGAAAGCTAAAAAAAAAATAATATATATATATATGAAAAGAAACACAGCTGCAGAGAACAAAGGTCAGACTCCTCTGCGAGACCCTGCGCCAAGGGTGGCCCCCAGGGTGAACCCAGAAGCCAGGCGCCGGACTGCAGGGAAACGGACTGCACAGGCCCCACTCTGAGACACAAAAGTAAAAAGCTCACATACCTTACCTGCTCTCAGTCCTCGCGGACCCGCCTCTCCTCGGGTCACATCCCCACACGTTACTAGAGCTGCCAACATGGCCCGACCTTTTTATTCTCTGCAGAGACTGTAAGCTCTGTGGGGAAGGGACCGTCTCGCATGCGTTTCTGTGCAGCGCTACGACCGTTTAGTAGCGCTACAAAAAAAAAAGAGTAAATGGCAGTAGTAATAGTAACTTGGAGCCCAGTTTCCAGCGGAGGCATTCTTTGGCCACTTCGGGTGTTTGGACTTCCATCCCAATGCATCACACCTCTTTGTATTCCTGCTTCCAATAAGCACTGCAGGTACCCCCACAGGGCCCCAGGAGCGAAGGGGGTTACCAGAAAGCCAGCGTAGGCCTAACGTCTCCCTCCAGAAACATCTCTGGTTAATAAACTGGCCCCATTCTCTGGCCCATTTGACTTCAGTCCAAAGCGCGGTGGTGCAATTTAGAAGCTCCTCCACAGAATCGGTCTTCACTGAAAGTTCACTCCATTGGAGGGCTGAAGAACGTGCGACGTTAAGATAGCAGGCAGCTCCAGGTCATGAGGGGCGGGCCGAGCCAGTCCTGCGCTGCTTCACATTGTGGGAAATCGGAGCCTGTGCAGTGTGGAATACATGGAGCCGGCTGGCAAACCCTAAAACCCAGGAAGTCCAGAACTTCTAAGAGTTCTGGCCCCCAGAAAAAGATGAAAGCAGAGAGAAGTGCAGTGTCTCCCCTATGGAGGCCATCGCTAGGGCCACAGATCAGATTTGGCGGCGGGAAACCCTAAGACTGTGGTGGTGGCAGGACAGGAAAAGCTGACGACTCCATTCTGAATATTTTGCTTCTGAATATATATATATATTTTTTTTTTTAATTTTCTTTCCTCCTACTAATTGGGTCTCCAACTACTCGTGGATTTTCCTATTTAATTTCCCCTGCCAAATGTATTTTATTTCAGTCGCAGTCCTGCGCCAGAAGCCATGCACCAAAGGCGCTTCCCAGAGCCTTGCAGTCATAGGCCCCACATCTGGCCCAAGGGAGAGCCCTGCTGCAATATCCTCTGCCCCAGCTGACCCAAGGAAGTGAAACCAGGTCGTCTGCAAGCGCACTACTACTGCCACAGAAGCACTAGGCCGGCCCCCATGTCTTCCCATTCTGTGAGACTGCAGACTGGAAGAATCCAAGAGTGCACCCTACCCATACATCTGATCTCTGTATGCCCCCTTCCTACGATCCCAAGAATACAGAGGAATTCCTAGATCAGAGCCCAAGGAGATTTGCAGAGATGACCACAGAGCAGGCGAGGATCCATCCTACACAACTAGGCTGAAGACTTTACCAATGGATCTTACACATGTCTACTGCCTCCCAAGGCTCTCATAATCCACTCAACTAAGCAGACCACAGCCCCACGATGATAGCAGGCCATACACATAGCCTTTGAAGAATTACAGTGGAAGTAGAGAGCAATACACCGTTTGGAGATATAAGGAGCTCTGTTGAATTACAGAGAGAAGTTTTGGATCTTTAAATTAAAATCAGAAGCACCGGCGGGATTAAACGATCAGATGGACTGACTTTCGTTACTTTAAGGGCAGTTTAAAGGGCAGGCTGGTTTACACTGACGGCAGTGAGGTGTCACGTGATGGAGTCCCTTTAAACGAGGACGCCGAGAACGGGAACTCAGGTTCGCCATTTTTTTGAAAGTGAAGGCAGCGCGCTGTGAGCATTTTTTTAGAGCTTCAAATTCAATTAAAGGATTATGTACTAATAGGAGAGCTGAGAGGAGCAGTGGATAAGTGGTTTCCCCTGATGAAGAAGACATTTGAAACTTGACCTTGTTGGGCAAAAACGCTTGTGCCGAATTGATGTCTCAGCGTCTGAGCAAAAGCTAAGTGTTGCTTATTGGTGGACTGTTCCTATTCAGGTCAGGGATGAACTTTTCACAACAGTTTTATAAAACAAATATCTTAAAAAAAAGGTTTTTGGTATTAAAAATAATAAATTCTATACAGTGTGGACGGTGGTGTTCCTGATTAAAAAATAATGAGGTAACCTGGAAGGTGCCTTGAATGAATTTTTTGAAACATCACTTTCCTCTCTTAAAACTGTTTTTGTTGTGAAAAGTGTGCTATTAGTTTGATTATATATTGGTGACCGAGTGCTCGGCTTGTTTTCAATGAGGTGACTGACAGAAAAGAGAAAAAAGCTAAGAAGAAAAACATCTGATGCGGGTTGTGTAGTATCATCTAGGTTAGTTACCCCCATTTTGTGGATTGTTTGTTGGTACGTATCAAATCAGACAAGGCAAAAGAAGGTGAGGGGCATCTTAAAAACAGAAACCAGGATCCCTTCGGACTGTGAAATCAAGGCTTGGTTTTCAACTAGGCATTCTACTATTCTAACGCCCCCCACCTCCCCACCTCATTCACACCCAAATAAAAAAATGAAGACCTGGTGAACAATCTGGCAGTAGAATCCCCCCCCAATTTATAATATTGGGAGACTGTAAGAGGAACTTCAACAACCCAAGACACATTGCAGTTGCTAACTTTACTTCTGCTGCACAATCACTGGGGCTGCAACAAAGGAACTTTGCACCTACTACAAGTGCAGGATATAGCATCAACCTACTCTCTCGCATTTGGTGCTCAGGAGGCGAGTGGCTCCACTGAGAATTTGGAAACCATCCCAGCGCTCTGGTCTGAACATGCAGTGATCACACTCCTTCTCCACTTAAGATCTTTAAATAAGAACCCCCAGCCCAAAACCAGACAGCCAAGACGGTGATGACGACAGCTAAGAAAGCAAATAGAATTCTAGGAATTATTAGGAAAGAAATGACGAATAAAACAGAGAATATCACAAAACATCTGGATTGCTCCATGGTGAGACCACACCTTGAGTATTTTGTGCAATCCTAGTCACTGTATCTCAAAAAAGATATAGAAGAATTAGAAAAAGTACAGAGAAGAGCAGCCAAACTGCAATTGAGGGGATGGAACAATTCCACCATTAAGAAAAAGATTAAGAGGTTAGGACTCTTCAGCTTGGAGAACAGACGGCTGAATGGAGATATGATAGAGGTCTATACAATAATGAAGGGAGTGGAACGGGTAAATGCAAATCGGTTGTTTACTCTTTAAAAAATGTCCAAAGAGTAGGGGGACACACAATGAAATTATTAGGTGATACATTTAAAACAAATAGGAGAAAATATTTTTTAACTCAATGCATATTTAAGCTCTGGAATTCATTGCCAGGAGAGGTGATAAAAGCTGTTAGTGTAGCTGAGTTAGGTTTGAACAAGTTCCTGGAGCAAAAGTCCATAAACCATTACGATGGAGTTGCAGAAATCCACTTCTTATCCCTGGGATAAGCAGCATAGAATCTATCTACCCCTTGGCATCCTGCCAGGTACTTGTGACCTGGATTGGCCACTGTTGGAAACAGGATACTGGGCTTGATGGACCTTTGGTCTGATCCAGTGTGGCAAGTCTTATGTTCTTAAGACCAGAGGAAAGACTTGCCCCTTAAGATCCATTTCAGTCAATATAAAACTCTGCTGCTTCAACCATCACAGGCAGGAGAAAATGTGAAGAAGCTTCTCCTCTACTGGCCTCTCCACCCCGGCTCTCCTGATCCCCTCATGCCTCAAATTCAAAATCATTATCACCCATCTTCAGAGCAAAGGAAAGCAATGGCTTTAACTTACAGTACCCGACGGAAAAGGTGAGAGGCTACCACCCCACTCGAAACATCTGCTCATCCCAGGATCACACGGCCTCTCAAGAAAGCAAGATCTAGAACCTTGGTGGACAGGGTACCTGATCTGTGGAACTCTCTTTCTGTCAGGTAACTCAGAGTACATGGCATTCCAGAACCTTGGTGGACAGGGTACCTGATCTGTGGAACTCTCTTTCTGTCAGGTAACTCAGAGTACATGACATTCCAGAACCTTAGTGGACACGGTACCTGATCTGTGGAACTCTCTTTGTGTCAGGTAACTCAGAGTACATGGCATTCCAGAACCTTGGTGGACAGGGTACCTGATCTGTGGAACTCTCTTTCTGTCAGGTAACTCAGAGTACATGACATTCCAGAACCTTAGTGGACATGGTACCTGATCTGTGGAACTCTCTTTGTGTCAGGTAACTCAGAGTACATGGCATTCCAGAACCTTGGTGGACAGGGTACCTGATCTGTGGAACTCTCTTTGTGTCAGGTAACTCAGAGTACATGACATTCCAGAACCTTAGTGGACACGGTACCTGATCTGTGGAACTCTCTTTCTGTCAGGTAACTCAGAGTACATGGCATTCCAGAAACTTGGTGGACAGGGTACCTGATCTGTGGAACTCTCTTTCTGTCAGGTAACTCAGAGTGCATGACATTCCAGAACCTTGGTGGACAGGGTACCTGATCTGTGGAACTCTCTTTCTGTCAGGTAACTCAGAGTGCATGACATTCCAGAACCTTGGTGGACACGGTACTTGATCTGTGGAACTCTCTTTGTGTCAGGTAACTCAGAGTACATGGCATTCCAGAACCTTGGTGGACATGGTACCTGATCTGTGGAACTCTCTTTGTGTCAGGTAACTCAGAGTGCATGACATTCCAGAACCTTGGTGGACAGGGTACCTGATCTGTGGAACTCTCTTTGTGTCAGGTAACTCAGAGTGCATGACATTCCAGAACCTTGGTGGACACGGTACCTGATCTGTGGAACTCTCTTTCTGTCAGGTAACTCAGAGTGCATGACATTCCAGAACCTTGGTGGACACGGTACCTGATCTGTGGAACTCTCTTTCTGTCAGGTAACTCAGAGTGCATGACATTCCAGAACCTTGGTGGACAGGGTACCTGATCTGTGGAACTCTCTTTCTGTCAGGTAACTCAGAGTGCATGACATTCCAGAACCTTGGTGGACACGGTACTTGATCTGTGGAACTCTCTTTGTGTCAGGTAACTCAGAGTACATGGCATTCCAGAACCTTGGTGGACATGGTACCTGATCTGTGGAACTCTCTTTGTGTCAGGTAACTCAGAGTGCATGACATTCCAGAACCTTGGTGGACAGGGTACCTGATCTGTGGAACTCTCTTTGTGTCAGGTAACTCAGAGTGCATGACATTCCAGAACCTTGGTGGACAGGGTACCTGATCTGTGGAACTCTCTTTGTGTCAGGTAACTCAGAGTACATGACATTCCAGAACCTTAGTGGACAGGGTACCTGATCTGTGGAACTCTCTTTCTGTCAGGTAACTCAGAGTACATGACATTCCAGAAACCTTGGTGGACAGGGTACCTGATCTGTGGAACTCTCTTTCTGTCAGGTAACTCAGAGTACATGACATTCCAGAACCTTGGTGGACACGGTACCTGATCTGTGGAACTCTCTTTCTGTCAGGTAACTCAGAGTGCATGACATTCCAGAACCTTGGTGGACAGGGTACCTGATCTGTGGAACTCTCTTTCTGTCAGGTAACTCAGAGTACATGACATTCCAGAACCTTGGTGGACATGGTACCTGATCTGTGGAACTCTCTTTCTGTCAGGTAACTCAGAGTACATGACATTCCAGAACCTTGGTGGACACGGTACCTGATCTGTGGAACTCTCTTTCTGTCAGGTAACTCAGAGTACATGGCATTCCAGAACCTTGGTGGACAGGGTACCTGATCTGTGGAACTCTCTTTCTGTCAGGTAACTCAGAGTGCATGACATTCCAGAACCTTGGTGGACACGGTACCTGATCTGTGGAACTCTCTTTCTGTCAGGTAACTCAGAGTACATGACATTCCAGAACCTTAGTGGACAGGGTACCTGATCTGTGGAACTCTCTTTCTGTCAGGTAACTCAGAGTACATGGCATTCCAGAACCTTAGTGGACAGGGTACCTGATCTGTGGAACTCTCTTTCTGTCAGGTAACTCAGAGTACATGGCATTCCAGAACCTTGGTGGACAGGGTACCTGATCTGTGGAACTCTCTTTCTGTCAGGTAACTCAGAGTGCATGACATTCCAGAAACTTAGTGGACAGGGTACCTGATCTGTGGAACTCTCTTTCTGTCAGGTAACTCAGAGTACATGGCATTCCAGAACCTTGGTGGACACGGTACCTGATCTGTGGAACTCTCTTTGTGTCAGGTAACTCAGAGTACATGGCATTCCAGAACCTTAGTGGACAGGGTACCTGATCTGTGGAACTCTCTTTCTGTCAGGTAACTCAGAGTACATGGCATTCCAGAACCTTGGTGGACACGGTACCTGATCTGTGGAACTCTCTTTCTGTCAGGTAACTCAGAGTGCATGACATTCCAGAACCTTGGTGGACATGGTACCTGATCTGTGGAACTCTCTTTCTGTCAGGTAACTCAGAGTACATGGCATTCCAGAACCTTGGTGGACATGGTACCTGATCTGTGGAACTCTCTTTCTGTCAGGTAACTCAGAGTACATGACATTCCAGAACCTTGGAGGACAAGGTACCTGATCTGTGGAACTCTCTTTCTGTCAGGTAACTCAGAGTGCATGACATTCCAGAACCTTGGTGGACAGGGTACCTGATCTGTGGAACTCTCTTTCTGTCAGGTAACTCAGAGTGCATGACATTCCAGAACCTTGGTGGACAGGGTACCTGATCTGTGGAACTCTCTTTCTGTCAGGTAACTCAGAGTGCATGACATTCCAGAACCTTGGTGGACAGGGTACCTGATCTGTGGAACTCTCTTTCTGTCAGGTAACTCAGAGTGCATGACATTCCAGAACCTTGGTGGACAGGGTACCTGATCTGTGGAACTCTCTTTCTGTCAGGTAACTCAGAGTGCATGACATTCCAGAACCTTGGTGGACAGGGTACCTGATCTGTGGAACTCTCTTTCTGTCAGGTAACTCAGAGTGCATGACATTCCAGAACCTTGGTGGACAGGGTACCTGATCTGTGGAACTCTCTTTGTGTCAGGTAACTCAGAGTACATGGCATTCCAGAACCTTGGAGGACAGGGTACCTGATCTGTGGAACTCTCTTTCTGTCAGGTAACTCAGAGTGCATGACATTCCAGAACCTTGGTGGACAGGGTACCTGATCTGTGGAACTCTCTTTCTGTCAGGTAACTCAGAGTACATGACATTCCAGAACCTTGGTGGACAGGGTACCTGATCTGTGGAACTCTCTTTCTGTCAGGTAACTCAGAGTGCATGACATTCCAGAACCTTGGTGGACATGGTACCTGATCTGTGGAACTCTCTTTCTGTCAGGTAACTCAGAGTACATGACATTCCAGAACCTTGGTGGACACGGTACCTGATCTGTGGAACTCTCTTTGTGTCAGGTAACTCAGAGTACATGGCATTCCAGAACCTTAGTGGACAGGGTACCTGATCTGTGGAACTCTCTTTCTGTCAGGTAACTCAGAGTGCATGACATTCCAGAACCTTGGTGGACAGGGTACCTGATCTGTGGAACTCTCTTTCTGTCAGGTAACTCAGAGTACATGGCATTCCAGAACCTTAGTGGACAGGGTACCTGATCTGTGGAACTCTCTTTCTGTCAGGTAACTCAGAGTGCATGACATTCCAGAACCTTGGTGGACAGGGTACCTGATCTGTGGAACTCTCTTTCTGTCAGGTAACTCAGAGTACATGGCATTCCAGAACCTTGGTGGACAGGGTACCTGATCTGTGGAACTCTCTTTCTGTCAGGTAACTCAGAGTGCATGACATTCCAGAACCTTGGTGGACAGGGTACCTGATCTGTGGAACTCTCTTTGTGTCAGGTAACTCAGAGTGCATGACATTCCAGAACCTTGGTGGACAGGGTACCTGATCTGTGGAACTCTCTTTCTGTCAGGTAACTCAGAGTACATGGCATTCCAGAACCTTAGTGGACAGGGTACCTGATCTGTGGAACTCTCTTTGTGTCAGGTAACTCAGAGTACTTGGCATTCCAGAACCTTGGTGGACAAGGTACCTGATCTGTGGAACTCTCTTTCTGTCAGGTAACTCAGAGTACATGGCATTCCAGAACCTTGGAGGACAGGGTACCTGATCTGTGGAACTCTCTTTCTGTCAGGTAACTCAGAGTGCATGACATTCCAGAACCTTGGTGGACAGGGTACCTGATCTGTGGAACTCTCTTTCTGTCAGGTAACTCAGAGTACATGACATTCCGCCACCAACTGAGACCCGGCACGTCATCCGATCAATCCACAAACCAAACAATCCTCTCCC